>NC_056726.1:247411790-248011790 GCF_019279795.1 Protopterus annectens
CGTGAATGTCATAATCCCGATGTTCGGAGATTTTGAGTTAGCGCTAATGGTGTTGTGGTGTGTGTGTCAGTGTGTTTGTGAGGGGCTTTAGTGTGTGTTGTGACTGTGATGTGTGTGTGAGGGACTGTAATGTGTGGTTGTGAGTTTGTCTTGTGTGTGTGTTTGTGTGATCTCGGAGTTAGAATATTAAAGTAGGGGGGGTGTGAGGGGTGAAGCCCCCCACATGAGGGGTGCAGGGTGGCTTGCCCCCTGCTTAAATATAGTGTAAGTTTATTCGTTTCATTGTGGGGGGAAGCTGTGTGTTTGAGTGTGTGTGCACTGTGTGTGTTTTAAATGTTCGCGATTTTGAATTTCGCACTTGTGGTCCGTCGGTCTTTTAGTCTTTTGATTATTTGGTTTCAGGTTTATGGACGTCGGTATTGTGGATTTTCGGTAATGTGTAGTGAACCCATATATATATATATATATATATATATATATATATATATATATATATATATATATATATGGAATCACTACGAAATACCGAACGCCCAAAATCCTGACGCTTAAAACACCGAGACCACATGCCCGAAACCCCACAATACCGAATATTTAAAATCGCGAAATTCAAAATCACGAAAATTACACAACCAAACAGCACATACACACACCTTCTCCCCCCACAACCAAACAATGCATCCTACACTAGACATAGGCAGCGGGGCAAGCCCCCCAGCACCCCCCATGTGGGGGGGCTGCACCCCACACCCCCTACTTTATTATTCTAACTCCGAGATCGCACAGACACACAAGGCAAACTCACACCCACACATTGCAGTCCCTCACACACACACCACAGTCACAACACACACTTACACCCCTCGCAAACACACATACACACACATACTTACCTGAACCACAACACCAGAAGCGCTGACGCAAAATCCCTTAACATCGGAATTTTGCATTTCGCGCTTCTGGTCTTTCGGTAATGCGGGGTTTTGGTCATCTGGTCTCGTTGTTTTAAGCGTCGGAATTTTAGGCGTTCGGTATTTCGTAGTGATCCTATATGTATGTATATATGTATGTATATATATATATATATATATATATATATATATATATATATATATATATATATATATATATAGATATAGATATAGATATACACACACACACATATATATATGGTTTCACTTTATAATCTCAAAATGCTGAAATCACGAATTTCAGCATTTCGAGACCATAAAGCCAAAACCATACAAAACCAAAACATCACAAACCCGAAACCATAAACCCGAACACACAGCATACACCACACCACACACAAACCACAACACCCACACCACAAAACAAATAAACACAAAAAAACAAAATACCAAACACGCAAATACCTACAATACACCAAAGCAGGGGGGCAAGCCCACCTGCGCCCATCCCACCCCCCTACTTATAAATACTAACTCCGAGATTGCACAAACAGTAACAGACAGAACACTCACACGCAGACATTCCACAGTCCTTCGCGCACACACACAAACAGCAACACATCCAACAATTACACACTCATACATTAACCTACATACACTAACCCACATATACATCTTAAAAAACAATTTAACACACACACACACAGACACACACACACACACACACACACACACACACTCCCACCCAAAACCCTTAAAAATAGTCACTTCCCTTACACTCCATGCAAATCCATACACATCAAACTACATCCAACGTAAACAGCGCATGTCACGTAATGCACATAACGTAAAGCCATAACCGCAAATTCGAGATATTCTAATTTGCAATTATGCACTTTCCACGTTTTGAAATTTGGCTTTATAGTCTCAAAATGCTGAAATTTGAGATTATAAAGTGAAACCATATATATATATATATATATATATATATATATATATATATATATATATATATATTTATTTATTTATTTATTTATTTATACACACACATACATATACACACCAAAAGATAATTAAAAATATGTGTCCTACAGAGGAAACTATATCTGGAGTTCAATCAACAAGGACAGTGGTGTCCTTATAATATCTTACTCTTCCAGAAGTTTGTAGAAACAAAGGACAGAATGAAACTGGACAATACAGATTGAGTACATAACTTCTTTATCATGTTGTCAATTTTCATGCTATCCTCAAAAGTTTGGACAGAGTCCCCCAGCTACCTATCCCTGAGCACAGCTGAACCAGAAGATTCTCTGCCCCTCGAGATCAGATCTAATTTGTAATGAGAGATATAAAGGTATGAAGAATTGCCCAAGTTGCTGCTGTAGATATGTTGTCCATGGAAACCCTAGACAGAAATACTGAAGACATTCCTCTGGACCTACCTGAATGGGCTCTTACAGGTTTAGTTAAGGTAAGACCAAATTTGCTATAGATAAACGAAATATAGTCAGTCAGCCATCTGGCTAAAGTTACTTTTGCGACTTGTTTGCCCAGTTTCAAATCTGCAAAGGAAACAAATAATTGGTCTGTCTTTCTGATTTCTTTTGTCATATGTAAATAAAAATGTAATTGTCTGTGAATGCCCATTAAATAAATATGTTGCATTTAACATTTGTTTACCGGGAAAGTCAGACTTGGAACGAAGCCAATTTTCAGTGGAGGCCTGGAGAGAAATGCTCCAGACACATCTCTTTGTAACATGGGAGGAAACCGGAGCACCCGGAGGAAACCCACATGAACACAGGAAGGACATGCAGACTCCTTTGTTTGCAAATTTGGGAAAGAACACTGGCAAATTTATAGACAGATTGATACTGGACTCTGACACCAGCTTGGAATGGAAGGATACATTGGTTCGTAATATGGGTCTATATTAGAACACAGAACGTTCAAAATTTCGATTGTTCTAATATCGACCCGTTTTCAGCGAATGCTGAAAATATCGAAGAAACAGAAAACCAATTTTTTTCCTAGGGAAAGAATTCGGTTGTCCGTTTTTGTTGCTTTGGTATTTTCAGCCTTGGAGTGGAAAGTTACGGGTCGGGTTTAGGTAAGTGTGAGATTGTGTGGACGTGAGGGTTAGGTGGGTTAGGGTGCAGGTCAGGTAAATGTGCGATTGTGTGGACGTGAGGGTTAGGGCGGGGTAGGTGAGTTAGGGTTAGGGCACGGGTGAGGTGACTGTGTGATAGTGACGGACCTTAGGGTTTGGGTTAAGGTAAGTGGATAGTGGTGTATGTATAGTTTAATGTAGGGTTAGGTGTTAAGAGTTTAGGTGTATGTGTGTGGATTGCTGTTTGGTGTGCTTGTGTTGTGTGTGTTTTGGAATAGCAATTTTTTTCCCTAGGAAAAAATTCGCTGTTCTGTATGTTCGATGTTTTAAATTTTCGATTCATAGAGTTTGATATTAGAACACTCGAAATTTTGAACATTCTGTGTTTTAATATAGACCCTGTAATATAACCCTACCCATATGAAAAAAAAGTAGGGAGGTTTTGGAGACAAGGTTGAAGTTTTGAAATTCTTCTAACTGATGTAATGACTACTAGAAAGACAGTTTCCCACGTGAGAAAATTCAGGTCCCATTTAGCTGCTGGTTCAAAGGGGGAATATGTTTTAATGGTGGAGTAGGATGTTTAAACAGTGGTCTCAAAAGAAGAGTGCCTCTCAAGAATGCTTTGCAAAGTTTGGAAGAGGTGACAGAAGACCTTTCAAATCCAATATGAAAATTAGACATTGCTGTTAATTGAACCTTAATGGCAGAGGAGCTCGCCCCTTCTTTAAAGTGTAAAGCTAAAAACTTGAGTATGTTATGTATTGGAGCTGAAAATGGCTCAACATGATTTTGTTGTGCCCAATAAACAAATCTTTTCTACTTAGTTGTATAGATTTTTCATGTCAAAGGTTTATGGGAAGATAAAAGGATATGGCGAGATAGGGGAAGAGAGCACTGGTTGTCTGGCTACTAATGGAATTGAAGAAACCAGGCTGTAAGCTTGAGGTTTGAGATGTCCAGTTGAATCCTTCCTGTCAGGTGAGACAGTAGGTTCATAGGTCAGTACTAGGCTAAATGCCCTTGTGAGCCATTTTAAGCCTAGCCAAGTATCCCCTGTGAGATTCAAACCCTGTACCTTGTGTTTGTAAGGCAAACACCTTAACCATTAAGGCCACCCTCCCAACCCCCTAAAGTCTGGAATTGGATCCAGACTCCAAGGTTGGTGAAGTAGATGAGGCCATACGAAGGGAAACCAAATTTGTCGAGGCCAGTAAGGTGCAATGGATGACTTTGCTCTTTAACCTGGCAGCTTTCTGCAGAAAATTGGTGGGAAGACATAAAGCAGGCCGACAGGCCAATTTTGAAGTAGAGCATCCTTAGCTGATTCCCCCCTGTGGGGGGGGGGGGGTTTAGGGCAAAGTAGCTGCTGCATTTGCTGTTTACGGGAGAAACAAAAAGATGGCAGCAAGGTTGGCCCCACAGACGAAAGATCATATCTGTCACTTTCTAGTTGAGAGAACACTCGTGAGGTAAACGAATAGAGTTGCTCAATTCGTCTATTATCACAATGGACATTCCAGTAATGTGTGTTGCTGTGAGAAAGCAGCTGGATAAGATTGCCCATTGCCACACTCTGAGTGCTTCTCGACACAAGGGGTATGATTTGGTCCCTCCTTGTTTGTTGATGTACCAAACTACTGAAAGTGTCTGTCTGAATAGCAACTGTCCCTGAAGGAATAGCATTCTGGAGGGCTTGCAATGCTAAGAGCACTGATCTCATCTCTAGGACATTTATATGCAAGTTGGTCTCTTTTGGGAACCAAGTGCCTTGGACGATATTCCTCAGAAAATGCCCCTCCCCCCAATTGGGAGGTGTCTGTGGTCACTATAGCCTTGGGCTTAGGGAGAATGAATAAATGCTTTTGTAGAACCACATCAGATTGAATTCACCACCTGAGATCTCTCTTGCATGCTTGAGCGATTCTTATTTGTGCTGACATGCGTTTGTAAAGAATAGACTACTGTGTTGCTAACAACCATTGAAGAATTTTCATATGAAATCTGGTTAGAGGTACTAAGGTGATTGCCACTGACACTGATCCTACAGCCTGAAAAACCAAGTGGGCTGAGATCTTGGTATTGCAAATTATCTTTCTGACCTGTAATCTGATAGGTTCTCTTCCTCTCTTGAGTACAGATTATCACTGGCTTTGTGTTGAAAACTGCTCCTATGAATTCTAAATTTTGAGTTGGTTGTAAGTGAGGCTTGTTGTAATTTATGATTATCTCCAGATAAGAGAAAATCTAGAGTACCTGACTTCCTGCCCTTATTAACAGATGCCTGGTTGAGGTAATTAGCCAGTCATCTAGATATGGAAACACCCGGGATCCCTGCAGTCTCAAATGAGTTACTACTGCCATGCATTTGGTAAACACCCTGGGGGCTGTGGTGACACCAAAGGGCAGAGCTCTGAACTGGTAGCGACTTGTTCCCAGCCAGAAGCTAAATACCTTCTGGATTGTCTGTGCATTTTTTATGTGATAGTACGCATCCCGAAGGTCTAGTGAGCACATCCAGTCATCCTTGCTCAGAAAATGAAGAATGGACTGAACTGTGACCATCCAAAAACTTTGTGTATCGAAATTACTTGTTCAAAGTTGCTGAGATCCAAAATTGGTCTCCAGTCCCTTGTTTTCTTTGGCACTAAAAAAAATCTTGAGTAAGTTCCGGATTCTATCTGGTCTGGCAGGACTTCTTGGATGACTATTTCTAGCAGCATTTGTATTTGTATAGCTGCTTATTTCATCTGACTGGGTGGAAAATCAGTAATTTTTCATTGAGTTGGGGGTGGAGGGGGAAAGGGTATTATATAACCCATGTAAATAATCTTCTGCACCCAAGTATCTTTTATGTCTAGCCAGGTTCTCTGGTGCAGGTATAGTTGACCCCCCCCCGATTGCCCCCAGAAGTGGACAATTGGACTTTCCTTTCAGGAGCGCTGGTAGAGTCTGTCAGAGAAAGACTCTCTGGACCCCTGGTTTTGCGGGCCTCCTATGCCACAGGGGCATCATCCATTTGAGCTCCCCCCTTTGCCCCTAGGGAAACTTTCTCCACGTGTGTTGTGAAAAGGACCCTGGGACTTCCTGAATCACATCTTCCAACCACCTTGATAAGTCCTAGAAAAGGATCTTTGACGGATAGAAAAACATATGCCCACTACAGACAGAGTCTTTCCACTCCTCTCACACCTAGATAATGTGTCCTTCACTTTGGGGCCAAACAAAGAAGTGCTGTCAAAAGGATCACTGATGAATGAGGGCTTGAAGGGTTCTGCAAAATCACAGAAATTCATTCAGGCATACCTCCTAATGGATGTGCCTGAACCTGCTGCCCCTGAGGTGCCTTCGGCTGCATATTAAATTAGCCTCATGGAGGAATTCAAGATAGATTGTAGGATAGCCAACTGAGAAGCCATGGATGATTGGGCCTCAGCAGAAATGGTCTCTGAAAGGGAAGTTGAAAGTTCTTTGATCAAATCCCTTTGCAACCTAGTAAAATGTGCCAAATCGTTCAGCAACTTAAGAGCAACGTTTTCTGAAGTGTAGACATGCTTCCCAAACTTGTCCATTGCCCCCCTAGACTCCTGTTATGGGGGATGAACAGAGGAACATTGTTTGGCAAGTTCCTCTTTAGTAGCCACCACCATGACCATGGCATCCACGGGCACCCCTTTAGCCCCAAATTCCTTCCCTACAGGTGGAGCTAGAATCTTATATGGTCTTTTCGGTATTGGTTCAACCATATCAGACTCCTTTCTTGTCCAAGAAACCAAATCAATAAGGTCATTGGTGAGCAGAGTAACCCAGAAAGTAGATGGGCCAGCTCCAAAGGCCTCCAGAAATACTGACTAGTCAGGAGAAGGGTTGCTGGAATCCATCCACCTCTCTGTTTCAGGATCTCAAGGATGTCTCCAAATGAGACATCTTCCGAAGGTGATCGTGGGAATGTTTCACCCTCATCAAAATCCATATCCCCAGTGACTGAATCTTGTGGAGAGTCCAACTGCTTCCTCCTGGACTTTCTCTTACTAGGGACTTCCTCTGTGGGATGTGTGACAGCCTTTCTTTATCCCCGGCCAGTAATCAAGGAGCCCTGATCCTCACCACTGATATTGGTGAGAGACTGTCACTAAAAACAATAGGAATGGGTTTACACAGTATTTCAAATGCAGCTCTCTACATCAAACACAATTTCCCCCAAGAACACACAGGAAACATGCTCCACTGGGACTGGATTTTGTCGCTCCAAATTGCAAACCAGGTTTACTTTGGAGCACTGTGCCCAAGTTACAATTATCACACACACAAACACACACACACACACACACACACACACACACACACACACACACACACACACACACACACAGGAAATGCTAATGCAGATTAACCAACTGTGTCTCCTCTCCAGACTACAAAGTAGATTGCTGCCACCAACCACATATTACAATGGGAAACCAATTATACAGTGTCAAATTAATACTGACATAAATGGTAGAGTGTGACTGAAACAGTAAGGCTTTTTGGATTGGCCACAGTGTCACTAAAATAAGCACAAGCACTCTCAAGATGTAAAAAGTAATCTCTAAATAAACCAGCCACAGTGAAAAGGTATAACATATTTAATAATGGATGATAAAATACAGAATAGGAGAATACTTAATATTTAGTTACAATGCACAACAGAGTTTTCAGTCATAGGAAATATAAAAATAACACAGTTGGATAGAATCTCACAGATGCAGAAAAATAAATAATACTAAACTAATCTCACAACTAACAACTGAACTGTGGTAACTGACACATCTTTTATATCAGATCCCAAAGAGAAAAAAAAAAAAAAAAAAAAAAACAAAAACACACAATAAACTGCTACTGCCAGAGTTCTGTCTTTCAGCTGGTTAAAGAATGACATCACATATAGTCACTTGACTCTGGCACAATACACATTCAAAACTCTGTTAAGATTTTGTTGCAGCATTTTTAACATAAGCAACATTTTACAAATACATTTTAATATAAGCATCCGTAAAATCAATGTGACAAATGACATAAAATTATTTAAAAATCTTTAGCCAGTCATGCTGGCATTTGTCACACATGCACTGCCCCACTTCTCCTGGTACATCTGTCAATACCTCACAATCTTACATACCCCCCCCCCTTTAAGACTCAAGCTAGGTTTTTCAAGTGACCCTTGAAAAACATTGCTGGAGAGAAATGGGCCTGTCTGGGAACTCATTAACCTATACCCTATGTTGAGAATCCATCTGCACTGGCATTGCTGTAATCTGGACTGGCTAATATAGGGTGTCCTCCTAAAGCCCCTTTAAGCTTTTGGAATGCCTGCTCACAGACTGGGGTCCACGCTACCTTATCTGGCCTGTTTCCCTTGTCAGGTCTGTGAGGGGAACAACCCTTGCACTATAATTGGGAACAAACATTCAATAGTACCCTGCTGTCTCCAAGAATGCTCTTACCTGTTTTTGTTAACAGGGGGTAGGCCACGACTGAACAGCTTCTACTTTGGCAGGTTCCGGCCTAGTCTTTCCACTCCCCACTTTATGGCCCAAGTAAGAGACTTCTGTAATACCCCACCTGATGCTTAGTGGGCGTAATGGTCAAACCCTGCTCTTCGCAGTCTGCCCAAGCCCTCACTGACATGCTGAGGCTTCATTATGTTAATGTACAATTTGTGCCCCTGCCAAACAGGTTTACCATATAATTAACATTACAGACCTTCCTTACCACTTCGTAGGGTTCCTCCCAAGCTGCTTGCAGCTTATTGTGTCTGACAGAAATGAGCACCGAAACCTTTTGTCTCACAGCATACTCTTGGGCTTGGGCCTTCCTGTCATACCAAACCTTTTTCTGCTGTTGGGCTGTTGCCAGGTTCTCCCGAGTCAAACCCATGAGCTTCCCAAGCCTTGTCCTGAGGTTGAGGACACATGCTACAACAAATTCCTTGTGGGATTCACACTCGCCCTCCCACTCATCATGAATCAATTCTAAAGGCCCCCTCACCCTATGTCCATAGAGTAACTCAATGGGTAAAAATCCTCTGGATTCCTGGTAGATGGGGCAAATATTTGTGTCACTCCCTCCTAAACCGGTTTTCAAATGCCCATAGCATGGTCTTTAGTGTAGAGTTTAACTGCTCCACAAGACCATTAGTCTGGGGGTGGCCTGTAGGTGCTTCAACCCACAGCGCTTCCATAAGATAAACCAGCAGGTCTGACAAACACTGGCACCTCTGTCAGTCAATATTTCTCTTGAGAAATCTACCCTGCTGAAAATCTCTAACAAAGCATTTTCCACGTTCTCTGCCTGGATGGAGGACAGAGTCACCGCCTCAGAATATCTGATAGCATAATCTACTACCACTAGGATATACTTCTTCCTTGTGGAACTTGGGGTAATCAGAGACCCCACAATATCCATAGCTACCCTCTAAATGGCTCCTCATGCACAGGTAAAGGCATCAACGGAATTTTGTCCTTGTCTCATGCCTTGCCTACCTTTTGGCACTGCTTACAGGTCCTGCAGCACCCCGTTACATCCCTTGCAATCCTAGGCCAATAAAAATTCTGCATAACATGACTCATTACACTTTATACCATATAATCTGCAAAAGGAATGTCATGGACTATGTCTAAAAGTGCCAGATGGTAAGCTTTGGGCACTACCACCTGCTGTATTATCTCACCATCTAGCCCTCTGTCAGGGGTCCATTTTCTGTACAGTAACCCTTTGTTCCAGTATATAGACTCCCCTTTTCCTTGAGCATCAAGTGCCTCTTTAGCTACCTCTTTCAAGCTTTGTAAGGTAGGGTCTGAAAGCTGAGCCTGTCTCAACTCTACTTTTGTGACCCTTCCCAGTTCCCCTTCCACAAGAAGCCTAGTATCGTCTGACAACAGTGCCTCCTTGTTGGCTTGGGTACTACCACTCACCTCTGCCCTTGCAGTCACCTTGTCCATGGGAACATCAGTATCTACCAGCAGCTGTGGTTCACTTTCAGGCTCACTACTGCAAGGTACCTCCCTCCCTGAAATAACCACATCACTAGCCCCAGCTTCAGGCATGTGGTCAGTCTGGGCACCCCCCCAGGCTACCAGACAGTACAGTTCTGTACACTTACCATAAATGTAGCTGTTCCAGTGTATTCACTGTTGCAGTCATCACATTTGGGTTATCTGCTTGCAGTAGCCCTCAGTCGGCCTGATTAACAAAGTCTTGGGTCCTGCGTCCGTTACTGTCTCTTCTTCCATGATATCAGGTCATCAGGGGTATAAAACATGCAGCTGACACCATTACATCATTTTTTCTTGCCCCAGATGTCAGGTGCCCCCCTAATGGGAAGCAATTAAATCTATAAATATACAAGGTTATACCTCCAACAAAAAAGCAAATACACCAAAAAGCTTTTAAGCCTAGTAAAGGAGAGTAGAGATAAAGCCAAAAGAAGTAAGGGGGCTGGAGGGACAGTAACCAGGACTGCAACAGTGAATACACTTGAACATCTACATTTATGGTAAGTGTACACAACTGTGCTATGTTCTTCGTGTCTCACTGTTGCAGTCATCACATTTGGGTAGATTCCCAAAGCTAAGGATGGGAGGAGGAATTTAGATAGCATTAGGAACAGCAATAAGGCCCTGCAAGACTGCAGTGGCAAAGCCAGCTCTGGATTTAGAGAAAATTGTCAGATGGTAATGCTTGGTGAAAGTATGTACAGAACTCCAGGTAGCAGCTTCTAGGATGTCCCTGGTAGGGATGCCTCTGAGAAAGGCTGTAGATGCAGCCCTGGTAGAGTGGGGTCTGATCCCCTGTGGGATAGGTTTTCCATGGTGTTTGTAGCAGAAATTAATGCAATGGCCTATCCATTTGGAAATGGTTTGCTTTGAAATAGCCTTCTCTTCTGCCTCTGCAGCAAATGCCACCAGCAGTTGTTCAGATTTCATTTGAGGTTTAGTCCTGTCCAAGTAGAATCTAAGTTGTCTGTGCACATCCAATGAGTGCAGTATCCGTTCCCCTTTGTTCTGTAGATTAGGAAAGAAGGCTGGCAAATTAATGGACTGATTAAGGGCCACACTGGATACCACCTTGGGCATGAAGGAGGGACTGGTCCTGAGGGACACCATGTCCGCATGAAAGATGATGAAAGGCTCCACTGCCATAAGGGCCTGTAATTCAGATACCCTTCTTGCTGAAGTAATTGCTAAAAGGAAAGCTGTTTTCCAAGAAAGGAATTTTAAGTCTGCAGTAGCAGCTGGCTTGAAAGGGGGAAGAGTGAGTTTCTCCAATACAAAATTAAGGTCCCAGGCTGGAGTTGGAGCTCTCCTGGGTGGTCATAAGTTTTTGGCCCCTCTGAGGAACTGCTTGAGCAGTGGATGAGAGAAGAGGGGAGATTCTGTGTTATAATAAGCTGAAATGGCTGAGGTGTGAATTTTGATGGAGGAGAAAGACAGGCCCTTGTGAAGCATCTCAGTTAAGCATTGTAAAATCTGAGGTAAATTGGGCACTGCTGTGCTCATCCTTTGAGCTTGGTTTCAGGCATAGAATATTTTCCATTTTTCAGCATACGATTTTCTAGTACTAGGCCTCCTTGCCTCTAAAATGATATCCATCACTGGCTTACTGAGGGATGGTAAAGGAGAGATTAGGAAATTAGCCAGGCTGCTAGGTTCAGTGTTTGAAGCTGGGGTGCAGAATCTGGTTCTCCTGCTTGGACAATAGGGTAGGAGTCTGAGGCAGGTGCCATGGGGCCAACAGTGACACACTGCGCAAGAGGGGGTACCAGTGTTGGCATGGCCAGTTTGGTGCAATCAAAATTGTCCTTGGTTTGTCTTGTTTGATCTTTAGTAGTACTTTGGAAAGCAGAGGAGGAAAGGCATAAACTGATTTTTCCAGCTGAAGGACAGAACATCCACTTTCCAAGCTTGTTTGTGGGGAGTCCTTGTGCAAAATTTGCCCAATTGATAGTTCTGGGGGGAGGCAAACAGGTCTATAGCTGGGCTCCCCCATTTGCATGTCAACATGTTGAAAATCCTCGGTTCCAGTTTCCACTCGTATGGGTCCATGAGTTTTCTGCTTAGTTCGTCTGCCAATGTATTTAGTTTTCCTGGCAGGAATTGAGCTTGTAGATGCACTTGGTAGCTCAGGGCTGTGTTCCACAATGCCATGGCTAGTCTGCAGAGGGGGTAAGACGGTGTACCCCCCCCCCATGCTTGTTTATGTACCACATAACAGTGGTGTTGTCTGTCTTTACCTTTAATTGTCCTGGAAGAATGTGGTCCTTGAAGGCTGTCAGAGCATTCTGTACAGCTAACATTTCTTTTTGATTGATATGCAGGTGCATTTGACTTGGGTTCCATTTGCCCTGAATGCACTTCCCTGCCAGGTGAGCCCCCCATGCATAGTCTGATGCGCGTCTGTTGTTAGGGTTTGGGCGGGAGGGGGTAGTGTGAATGGTAATCCCTTGTTTTGGGGCAGGCCTCTGCCCACCAAAGGAACTCTAGGCGTAGGCAAGGTATGATAGGAATCATTGTTTCTAGATCCTGAGAATGTTGACACCATAGGCTTTTTAGATACCATTGTAGTTTCCTCATATGCAGTCTTGCATATGGAATTAGAAGAATGCAGGAGACCATGAACCCCAAGGCTTGTAGAATTTGCCTTGCAGATAGCAGGGTTTTTGTGGCCACTTGTCTGAAGTAGGATGTCAAACGAGTTTTAGGCCTTGAAGAAGAAGATGGCGTCGATTTAATACGCAAGTCAGTAGGCCTGAATACACCCTCAGAAGCCGGTGCCTATACAGCGGCTCCAGACCCATCCAAGGCAGAGACATCTGCAGGTTCCACAGTTGAAGCATCTCACGGCATACTGGACTCTGATTGGGTCTCAGTAGAGGCCTGCGAATCTGAAGTAGCGGGTATCAGGGGCTGCAAAAGCGACTCACTGAGTTCCGGCGAACTGGTGACTGGCTTAGAAGTGCCGTCGGCAGCTTTGGACCTCGGCAGCCTCTCTCTGTCTCTATCTTTGCGTTTTTTCGGAATATCGGTAGTCGGATGGCTTACCGAAGACATATCTGGATAATTGAACCAAGCACCAAAATATTTAGAAGCGTAAATATACCGATGACGGATAGTTCATGGTTTAAATACAGCACAAAACCGACAGTGAGGTACGTCGTGGTCAGGGCCTAGGCAAGGAATACAGTACGAATGAAAATCTTTATGCGGTATTTGCTTTCCACAAGTAATGCAATTATTTACTTTTACTGACATCGGTTAAAGCAAGAAAAAGTTTCCCTAACGGGGTACTTAGCTTTTATTTGAAGACTTTGGTTCTGAAACTCGAAAATGAAAATTTCAGGAGTCGGCCGACTGGCACTTGCGAACTGCTTCTGCTTTGGGCACCGCATGGCAAAAATGACTGGTGTAATGGTGTCGGCTGCATGTTTTATACCCCTGACGACCTGACGTCACGGAAGAAGAGACAGCAACCGACACAGGACCCAAGACTTTGTTAATCAGGCCGACTGAGGGCTACTGCAAGCAGATAACCCAAATTTGATGACTCCAATAGTGAAACACGAAGAACATCTACCTGCCTGTCTTCAAGCCTGACTGTGTGTAACTACATGCACACAAGGTACTACCTTATCAAAATAATTCCCTATTAAGACATCTGTGGGGATATCCTCAAACACACCTACCTGCTTGTTCCCTTTTCCACCCTCTCAGTCAAGTTGAACCCTGGCAAAAGGTATTTGGAATGGGGTCCCTTCTAAAGTGCTAACTGGTGTGGACTACTCAAGCAAGTACTGCTCTTCTTTAACCACTGCAGGCTTCACAATGGTTATGTCAGGGGCCGTCTCTGTCTCTCTCTCAGCAGTGGTCTGTCCTCCATCCACTAAGAAAGGATACAAACTCTGGTGAAAGTTTGGTACCTTTGTTGTCTCCAGAGAATTGGTACCTTTGTTGTCTCCAGACAACTTACTACAGGCACATTGTTATTCCCACTTGCTGGCTCCCTCACCTTTTGTTCTATACCTTGCTTCAGTGGATATTTGTATGCTACATGGCCCTCCTGGTTACATTTAAAACATCTAAACCCTAATCCCGACTATGTCCCTGAACTAGTGGCTTCCCGTTACTTGCAGACTCTGTTGGGGTGATGCAGGCTGCCCACCATGGGTTCCCCTTATATCCATGTGCAGCAATGGCTATCCCTTTCTTGTGCACTGATGCTCTAGCTGTTAAGTAGAGATCCCCTTTTTTCCCCAGCTCATCTGCAGAGTTACATTCTCGGTCTGCCAACCAGATTCTCATGTCCTCAGGCAAAGTGCTAAGGGCTTGTTCCTCACCCAAAAGTCTGCCAGCCTTTCAAAAGTGGTGACTTTACACCCACTCAACCACCCATGAAAGTAAGTGCTTAATTCAACAATATAATCACATACACTTTAATCTGCCTTGCGTCTATCCTCATGAAACTTTTTTCTGTATGCTTCAGATGTTTACTTATAACAATTCAATAAACATTGTTTTGCTTGTTCATAATTTAAACAGTCAGTATCAGACAATTTAGAAGCAGCAGGTACAGCTTTATCATGGAGTAAGGGGACCAGGAACCATATCCAGAGCTCTTGGTCAACATTATACTGTTTACATACTTTTTCAAATATATGAATAAAACTGTCAAAGTCTTCCCCCCCTCCAAATTGTGGAAGAAATTTACTGATCTGTATTGCTTTTGGGGTCCAGTTATTCCCTTTCCCATTACCTCCATGACCCTGACAAAAAGTCAATATCTGCCTCTTGTGTTGCCGCTGCCTCTCTTTCTTCAGCCTCCAATCACTGCAATCTCTTTTCACTCTCCAAATGCTGCAGTTCATGCTGACACTGCTGCTGATTTTCTTCAGCCTATAAATGTCTCAGTCTCTCTCTGGTCTCCAGTTCAAGTCTCAAGTCCAGACAGATTTTTAAGTCCTATGAGGAAAAGTTGAACCGCCCTGTTTCCGAAGGCTGCACATCCCCATCACAGGACTAGCTATCTCCCTGGTTGCTGGACCATGCTGTAGAGCTCTGATTAAGGATGAAATAATATCTTCTTCAGCCAGGTTGGCACCCACGAATCCTTTGGCTCTGTACACCTTGGCCATCTGTGTCTTTGTTAGCTTGCTATATAATCCCCTGCTGACATCTTTGCCTGCTTTCCCTGACTAAACTAACAAAAGTAAATAAAACTGTTGTGAAACAAACACTGAATGTTTACCTTGTGGTTACTGAGAGTACACACCTTCAATTACAACTGCTTACACGCTACTGAAGTTCAATTAATATCCCACCGCTGCCACCAGTACATGATGGCCCCTCTTTACCCCAGGCCAGTAAACAAGGGGCCCCAATCATCACCACTGTCACCGGTGACAGGCAGTCACTAAAAACAACAGGAATGGATTTACACAGTATTTCAAATGCAGCTCTCTGCATCAAACACAATTTACCCCAAGAGCACACAGGGAACACGCTCCACTGGGACTGGACTCTATCTCTCTTCAGATCCCAAACAAGACTCACTTGGAGCACTGTGTCCTAGATGAAGTATCTAACACACACTGAATAAATTATTTTACACACACACACACACACACACACACACACACACACACACACACACACACACACACACACACACAGAGAAAGGCTAACAGATTTACCAGCAGTGCCCCCTCTCTCCAGACTACAAGGTAGATTGCTGCCACCAGCCAGATACTCCAAGGCTTTTACAAAGGATAACCAATTATACTGTGTCAAATTAATACTGATATAAATGATAGAGTGTGACCGAAGCACTAAGGCTTTTCAGAGTGGCCACAGTGTCACTAAAATAAGCACAAGTACTCTCAAGATGTAAAAAGTAATCTCTAAAGACCAGCCACAATGAAAAGGTACAAAAATATTTAATAATGGATAATAAAATAGAGAACAGGAGAATACTTAATATTTAGTTACAATAAACAACAGAATTTTCAGTCAGAGTGGATAGAATCTCACAGATGCACAGAAAGAAATAGTAAACTAATCTCACTGTACTTTTCCTAACTGAACTAGAGAAAAACTGTCCCTTGTTAACTCACTCAGTATCACAAGGCAAGATGTACTCTTGAGATGCTCACTTCCACAAGGCAAGATGAGACACTACACACTGACCAAACTGTACAACTATCAACTGAACTACGCAACTGAACTGTGATAACTGACACAGATCTTTTATGTCAGGTTCTGAAGAAAGACAAAAAAAAAAAAACTGCTGCTGCCAGAGTTCTATCCTTTAGTTGGTTATAAAATGACAGCACATCTAGTCACCTGACTCTGGCACAATACACATTCAAAACTCCATTAAGACTTCGTTGCAGCACTTTTAACATAAGCAACTTTTTTTACAAATATATTTTAATACAGGCATCTGTTCAAATCAATGTAACAATCAAATGACATAGGATTATTTACAAAACTTCATCCAGCCATGCTGGCATATGACACACAAGCACTGTCCCACGTCTCTGGTACAGCTGGCAATACCTGACAATGTCAGAGGATGTTCCAGCGAAGTGTCAGAAAAAAACTATGAAATCCTGCTGGGTAGACTGGAGGTCTCAAGCTGGTTGCCCCCTGTGGAGTCAAATGATGACCCTCCAATAGCAAAGATATCTGGGTGCTGGACTTAAGATCCAAGGGGTTTGGGTCCGTCAATCCTGTTGGAGCAGGAAAAACAGTCTTCGCAACCTCGAAGGCAGATCACCCCCAGGGAAAGAGAAGACCTCGGCACCAAAAAGGCAGGCTTCTGGGCTGCTTTCTCCTCCCACCCCTTCAGAGTTGATCCAGGACCCTCGATCCAACAAGGAAGCTTCAACTCTAAGAAACCTCTGAATCCAAAAATGTCATAACAGTGGCACTCAGAGTTAGCTTCGGATCTGAAGATAGAGTTATCTTCAGATCCAAGCGAGACCAACCCAGAAGACTCTAATCCAGGGGATTCTGAAGCAACTACAGGGATCAGAGAAGGAGTCTGAAGTGGTGGTGTAGTCGAAGGATGGGCCTCCTGATGTTCCTTTAAAAAAAGGAAACAAAAAAAAACAAGCACATGACTACTGTGGCCAAAATCATTAACAAGAATGGCAGGACTTCACTCGGGCAGCTTAATGACTTAAGGGCTCTGAAACCCCCACAAGGACTGACTATTCTTGCTGCTGCTGTTCCCTGGTTTTCCATCCCATTTAACAAACCTATGGATTCTGATTCTTCGGATGAAGAACTGGACTCTAATGAAGAGACCATAGCATATTCCTCACAAATATGCTCTCCTTTGGCTTTGAGGTCTGAAGAAGAAGATTCTTTGTCCTCTGACTTTTCTTAGTTCAAAAGAGATTATTATGAACTCTTGCAAGTGGAGTCATCCAGACCCTTTGCTGTGTGTGTTGTCTTAAGCTGCCCTCTTGGACACATTTACAGCAGCATCTCAAGCTCCTGACTCTCATTTTCCATCCCCTAAGAAGCCAGACAGATTTTGTAAAGTGACCGAGGATCATAAATACTAAAGTCCTTCATATGATCCTGCTATAGTTTCTATGTCCACAGATAAGCCATCCAAACTGCTTTCCTTTTCCAAGCTTAAACCTTCTGACATGCATAGCTGTGCTGTGGAGAGGTATGAGGAAAAAAGCATATACTACTGCTACTTTGGCCTTTAGAGCCATTAATTATCAGACCCACATGACTAGATATGTCCTGGCTCTTTTCTGTCAGCTGGTGGTGGGGGTTGATTGACATGTTTGATTCAGACAGTAAGCTTTTGTCTCTTTCTCTTCTGGGTTCTGCCTCTCACGTAGCTTGCCATTCCATTAAATGTAGCTGCTGTCTCCAATAGGGATGCTACATCTGGTTATGTCATGAGGAGATATTCCTGGTTGTGCCTGCAGGCTTTACCTGAGGACATTAAGGCCAAACTTTTAGATTCTCCCTTAGACAACCAGAATCTTTTTAGCATTGCTGCAGCAGAACTGTTTAAAATCTTGCAGGATAAGGGCAAGGTTATGCAGGACCTTAAATTAATTTCTGTTTCTCCTGTACCTAAGTTCCAAAGGAACTAGTCATCAAAATCTTGTTACCTGTTAGGAGTAAGAGGATTTCTAAGAGGATTTTCCCAGATAAATCCACTCACGCAGACCCAGAGTTCCAGAATCCAAAACCCTTCCTTTCCTAATAAATCTACCTCTATCTGACATGTAGCTTACCCTCCCCCTCTTGGCCAGTTTCCTGTATCCCTAAGGCTAACCCTTTCCTTCTCTGTTTGGAAACAGATAACCACAGATGCCTGGGTTCTCTCTATCATCCAACACCATTATTTCATGGCTTGGAATTCCTTTCCTCCATATTTTGGCCTTCCTCAGCCTCTTCCTTGCCATCTTCCTCATTTTCCTCTGATCCTGAAAGATCTGTTGGAATAGGTAACCATCCTATTATTCCCTTGTCTACTGATACAATCAGCCATGGTTTCCCCCGCTACATCTGTACCGGACTTATGCACAGCTTCATCAGGTCTGTGAGAAGGCAGCTCCCAGTCGGCCGTTAACTGGGTTGCTTCAAAGGGAATTCGCATCAGCACTGGACGGTTCTCAGGTTCTTCATCCAACCCAAGGAAGATATCTGGTGGAGGCTGGACAGCAGCAGGTTCAGTATGTGCATTTTTTAGATTTTTTTCTTAAGAGGCAGCTGAACTTTGGGGAGGACAGATTTGGCCATGGTATCCTGGGTCAATAACTTCAGACACTGGTTTTCCAAATAAACAGAAAGGGAAGACAAACGACTGCAGTGCGTCTGAAGTTCAAATGCCTTTCAGATATCACACTGAGTATGATTGTGAGCAGCACTCACACAAAAAAGGCACTTGCCATGTTTATCTTTATGGGGAATCTGCCTCCCACACTCAAATTTTCCCCTTCCTGGATGATATGAAAACCAAGTACAAGGAGACAAATAGAAAGGAACGAACCCCAACAGAGCACTTATCTGTATAAGGCAACAATAGATGAATCAGCTCGGTGAGCAGAGAACAGACCGAATTCAGAGGTAGATTTCAGACTGATGGGCAAAGTAGTTATGAGGATTAGGCATCCATACGTTATATATGTACATCAATGCCTTGCACATAGGACATACATCTGACATATGATGCCTGGAAGTTGTAAAGGCTTTGGTATACTGGCAAGATGTTAGGCTCTCTTAAGGAGGATGAAACCAAGAGTAAAGAATATTGCAGCAGTGATAAAGGAGGGCATCAAATATCTGCAGTTGCACCATTTTCATTAACATTTTGTAGTTATTTTAGCACAAAGCTGTTGGCCTCCAGTTTTCTGACTTTTGTTTCCTTTCTTCTAAATGTATTTATGAGTGCCTTAGTTACTTCACCATCCATTATACATTCCCTATCCTAATCATTTCATACCTTCTAAAGGCACTTCATTCTTATTTGTAAACACTTACAAGTCATGCCTTATTTCATCTATATCTGATAGCAAATTTTCATTTAGTATTTTTAGCTCCTCATTTAATTTTGTCATATTAAAATTTTTATCTATTTCTTCTCTTCTTGTCAGGCTATCTCATCATATAGTTTGTCATATTAAATGTATTTATTCTCGTCTTGTCAGCCTATAAACATTTGATGACGATCTACTTTACTCCTCTCATATATTCTACAGTCTTCCACCTTCTATAACTACTCTAACTTCCAGCAGCCTTTTCAAGACTGCACTCAAATTCCACTTAAATTTGCACTGGCTTTGTCTTTGTTCTAATCCAGACTAACATCCCCCCCTTACCACCCACCCCACACACACCTAGACTCTTAACCCAACTATACTACCGGCACTACTAACCACAGTCAGAATTAGCTAGTTGTCTTTACATACTTTAAAATCTTGTCTGACAACTTTGTTACTATTATAAATGACAAGAAACTACCTTAACTTGCAACATTTACTGTATCTACTGTTGATAATCAATATCTTGTTATTGTATTAAAGCCAACAACCTGTAATGTTGTTTAATATTGCTGCAATTTTGTATCTCTATTTATCATGTAATGATGTGGAGCTTTTCTCCCCGGGCATCTGCTGAAAAAGGACACGCGTCCAGTTGGAATTTCCCGGTAAACAAATGTAAATAAATAAAATAAATAAATATTCTATAACTATACACATTATATCTTTCTGTTTAATTAATTCCTTCCAGTTTGATTTTTTTCATCAGAAGCATTTCTTCCCTTTCGCCTGTTTACTTAAGAATGGCACTCACTCTTCCTACCTTTTACTACATATTTTTGTCTATACAAAACAATCCTTTATTTTGGCCATATCTGCCTTATAAATCTTTGCCATATACCTCTTTTGGCTTTTTCTTTGCTCCAGCTTAGTGAATCACTATTTTGCATATATTTTCTATTTTCTTAGCCACTTACTAGAAAAAAATTCCCTGCTCTACTCACCATTCAGTTCATTTTGACATATTTCATTATAGTCTCTCAAATATGCAGATATTGTAATCTTCCTTAATCTCAAATTCATTTTAAAATTCCATTTTCAATGACTCTGAGGGATAAAGTTCTGAATATGGCACAAGCAACCATAGTTAGAATAGCAGCTTGAATCTGGATGGGGGCGATGGGAGTTTGTAGCTGCTGCCAACTTGACCATCCAGTGAGAGACCAATGTCTTTGGCTCACCACTTGGGTGACATCTAGTGGGGGCATTAGGTGTCACACATGTGGAATACAACCTCTAAGCACATGCTGCCATTCTCCATACACACGGAGCCAAGTGTGTGCAGGCATGTTGCACATAGCAGACTTCAGACAGCCACCATAAGGGAGGAGGTTCTCCCATTAGGGAAGGGGAAGGCTACTCCCTACCACCTCAATCTCTACACTGGGGAATGAATGAGCAATTGAGATAACTGGGAACAAATGGCTCACAGGGCTCTAGACCCAAAGAACAAGTAGGCCAAATGGATTCAGATAAAACAGCCACCAGTATAGTCCCTAGGGTGTGAAAAAAATTCCACATTAAAATTTCCCATCCATACCATTTTCGTATAAATTACAATTTTTCATTTTGAGTATTTTTCTTGCAGAACTATTTCTGACGCATACATGCAAACTATCCTGTACATTTCCACTCTATTACATATATATAATGATGCACTAGTCTGCAGATATCACTTTTTTCTACTTTAAATATTATATTAGAAAATTCTTCATCACATTTGGAGCCCAATACTACTAATCCCCAAATAACTTCAACTTCTTTTGTTCTGTTATTCACCATCTGCACTAGCATGAATATCCTATGAAAAGCAGCATTTGTAACTTGTTTCACATAAGAGTGACATGCTATAGTATCATCCAATTCATCTTCTTTATGCTCTATAGTCATCCTTTTTTCTTATACTGAACTCCTTTTTGCAAATGAAACCTTATCTTCCGCCTTTACAACATTTTTTCATTGTTACATCTACTTGATCCTCTCCTGTCAACATTTCATACTTGCTTTATAATACGGATTAAGACTTTTTTCCACCCTCTGTCCCATGGAGTATCAATGTTCTCCTTAAGCATTTAATAATTTAATAAATTATTTACATCATTTTCAGTTAAGGCTCTTTTGTGGAAGCCTTGCTATTCATGCCTTATCTACTGCAAAGTCAAGCCAAGAATTGTCTGAACTTCCACATTGTTTTACAAGCCATTTTACAATACAACTTTGCACTTCCTTTTTCCCTGCCCTGTTTACATCTTTGTCAGTATTTTGCATCAGATGTCCAGAGTCTATACAAAAAACACAAGTGCTTGGTTGAAAGGCATATCGCAGTGTACCTCGACACCCATGCACAATCACACTTTCAAAACGTTGCCCTTGATTACTTTTTTTTTACTCTTACTTCAGACCAGACTTCACTCTAGTCCATATACTACTCCCTGGGTCTAGTATTTACTTTTTTGTTCAAACACAGTCTCACAATTTTCCTTAAAGTATGTTAGCATGCCTTGTGTTTTGAAAACATCTGTTTTGAAATAAAAAAAAAAAACACAAAACACTTTTTTTCCTTTCACCCAGATAAATCTGCTTTTCTTTAAAGTTACTGAATTTATTTTCCAAATTATAGGAAACGTCAACCATAGATGCTGAACGGAGAAGGCTGTTTAAATGCAGGAGACTGGAGAGAGGATTATATGCACACAGACGTTTAATTTAAAAGATAAACATTGTATGTACATATCTATTACATACTGTATAGAGTCCTTTCCAGTAGGTAATTATATGCAAGAATTCCAAGTAATATAATGAATCCCTTTGGGATCTCAAAACCAGAGAAGGTGAAAAGCTCAGAACTGCCATGATATCTATATTCTAACTACAAGAACTATGTACTACATTACATGCAAATTACTATAGCTAGCTCATTAACCTTAAATTTATAAAATCATATAGAACATACCACCTTTAAAGTTACAAAATGGGTGTATACCATACATTTATGTAGTAGCATGCAATACATTAGACTGATCACTATAAGTTAATCTTAGTCCCATACTAAAAGCATGCCATTAGCTATTTTCATCAGTCAACAATCTTTTTACATATTCAAAACATATTTGAATAAATGAACGATTTCAGTCATTAAGATCATTTAAAACTATGAAACTGTCCACAAATATATTTGATTTTCTTAAGATTCATATATATCTGGACAACTTCTACTGGTTGCCTGGTCTTTCTTACTATCCATCAGCTATACCTGGAAACATCGGTGCAACTCCTTTCACAATTTTCAGTCTCATTTTCTTGCAACAAGACTGACTGTAGAAACTGTTTGCTCATCTTTCTGGAATTTCACTTTTGATGTATTTGACTTGTACAAACAGCTGCTATTTCTTCTATACAGTTTACTATGATTACTGCAGACTGCAGTGAAGCTTGTTCTGCTGCTTTACAGTGTATTTCAAGTTCTAGTTTAGCTATTCTTATTTGGTCTCCAACCTGCAAATCAGGCAAACGTCTGCAGTTTATATCATACCATAATATCAGCCTCTGTGGATTTCTTTGCAGAATTTCCCTTACGTCTTGGTGATTTTTCAAGTATCAGTAATGTTGCTGAATTAGATAATTGACTTTTCAGCATTTTGTCCATCAACAAAAACATGAACCGGTAAAAGATCGAGGCATCAGTAATGTAGATGAAGTAGATAATTGACTTTTCAGCATTTTGTCCATCAACAAAAACATGAACTGGTAAACGATTGAGGCATCAGTAATGTAGATGAAGTAGATAATTGACTTTTCAGCATTTTGTCCAGCAGTTGAGCTGGTAAAAGACCTAGTTCTTACAATGAATAGCATTTATGTACTCCAGAATTACGAGAGGACAATCCTCAAACCTTTTGGTGTAGTGCTTTCTCATACAATTTACTATTTGGACAGCTCTTTCCATTTGTATACTGGGCTAAGCATAGTTTGGACTTCACATTATATGTCAGAATTAACATTCACACACATTTTCCTGAATTCTTGATGTGTATTATGGACCACATTATGTTAAAACAATAATCAGGCATTCCTTGTCTTAAGAATACAGACTTTAATACAATAATCGCACTTGATCTTGTGGTATACAATGCAAATGGCAAATTTCTGCACATGCTTGTACCCGAGGTGACATACTTTGCTAAAACATTACATCTGTTGCTTTTTCTTTGCACTTTACTATTCATGTACATATCATCTGAAGCATTTGTCTTTTCAGTTGGCTGAGTAATTTTAATTTGGCTACTCTGAATGACAACCCCAGGGCACAACTTGCTTCTTCCTTAAAAGAAGACGACTGAAGTTCTCTCCTTAATGATGATTTTGGTTCAGGTCACCTTTTCTTTGCAACATCTTTCAGAAGCTGTATTTCTATGTCAGTATCAGTACACTTTGGAAATTACTATTCTTCAGATGAGAAATTAAACTGAGGCCCCATCTGCTCGAGCTGGTGGTAACTCAGATGGATGTTAAAGATCCCATGCCACCTATCAAAAAGAGTAGAGGAAGTTCCCTGATGTCCTGGCCAAATTTCCCCTAATAGTATAAACACCAGCTACCAGCCAAGGTCTCCCCTAAATACAGGTCACAACCCTAGTGGGACTAATTCAGTCAACAAAGGGGAAATTAAAAAAAAATATTTTATTATAATTACAAATTACAGAATGACCCTCTACTTCTTTTAACTGTTCTTCTTGCTTTTCTGGTAAATATGTCCAACTCAACATATCTATAAAAAGAAGTTATGTACTCACCATAACGTTCCATGTTTGTTGTCCATCTCGCCTTCATTCTTACTGATTGCATTCGGAACCGATTCTCGGTTCCGACTCAGCTGCATACTAAAGCTCAAGGACTTCTACTGGCTCGTGGCTGTATCCCTATCCCATCATGATCTAGTGAAGCTCCCCAGAGCTTTGTTTGATGATAACATTATAAACCTAAGGTCACATCAATACCTATTATGAAGATAATGAAGAAGACCAGGGACACACCTGCCAGAGAAAGAACCTCTGTGTGTCCTCTATTGTCCTCCAGGAGCCATAGGTAGGGGGACGAAGGGTGGGCTGCAAGAATGAAGACGAGATGGACAACAAACATGGAATGTGATGGTGAGTACATAACTTCTTTATGTTATGTTGTTCTATCTCGCCATCATTCTTACTAGTTGGGACAGAGTGCTATTTATTGGGTGGTTCATGGAAGTACATTCTTCAGGACAGTGGACCCAAAGGAGGCCCTGTCCTTGGAGGTCAAATCTACTTTATAATGAGTGATAAAGGTACGATGCGTTGCCCAAGTCTCAGCAGCACAAATGCTATCAAGTGGTAGTCTCACTCTAAAAACAGAAGAGGTTGCCATGGCTCTTGTAGAATGGACTTTAACTTTAAAGGGAAGAATCTTGTTATTAGATTCATATATAAAAGTGATACAATCTGAGAGCCATTTTGAAAGAGTGGACTTAGATATATAGGGGCACCTTTCTTTGCTTCTGAAAATGACACAAATAACTGATGAGATTTCCTGAAGTCCTTTGTTCTATGTAAGAAGAAGCGTAATTGCCTATGAGCATCCAGTTGGTGAAGTTTATATTCTGCCTTGTTGCCATGATTTGGAAAGAAAACTGGTAACTCTACGGAATGATTTAGATTAGATTCCGAACTACTTTTGGCAGGAAGAATGGGTTTGTTCAAAGGGATGCTCTGTCTTTATGGAAAAGCATATATGGTGGCTTGATCGATAAAGCTTGCAGATCTGAAACACTTCTGGCAGAAGTGATGGCAATCAACATACTTGTCTTCCACGTTAAAAAATTTCGATCGCACAATGACGCAAGTTCAAAGGGGGTAGGATCAAGCAGGACAGAACAAAGTTTAGGTCCCATGGTGGTAGGGATGTTTTTATGGGTGGTCTTAACAAGTTAGCATCCTTCAGGAAGGCTTTGCATATTTTGTGGGACATCAAATTAGGGGTGAAATCGCTTATATGGAAATTAGATATTGCTGCTAACTGTACACGAATGGTACCTGCAGCTGTGCCTTCATTAAATAGTTTTGCTAGAAATTCAAGGATAGAACTTGTAGGAGCAGAGAAGGGATCAATGTGTCTTGTCAGAGCCCAGGAAAAAAATCTCTTCCATTTACTGATATATAAAAATTTCTTGTTGTAGCTTTATGAGAACAGACCAAGATATGCTTGACCGAATGAGGAAGGTTAGGAAGCCTGGCTATATTTGGAATCGGAGCAGCCAAGCTGTCAATTTTAGGGTTGGAAGACAAGTGTGGAGCGTTCCGGATGCATGAGTCAGAAGGTCTGGAACTGGGTCCAGAACCCACGGCTCCTCCTGAAGATGAGGCCAAAGGAAGGGGAAAAATCTGACAAGGCCAATATGGTGCAATGAGAATTAGCCTGCTTCTCACTGAGTTGGCTTTATGGAGGACCCTGGGTATTAGTGGAAAGGGAGGAAAGGCATAAAGAACTCCCAGGGGCCAATCGTGTACAAGTGCATCCCTTGGTGACTCCTCCAGAGGGGGGATTAGGGCAAAATACCTGCTGCATTTGGCATTCATGGAAGTGGCAAAAAGGACGCAGCAAGGCTGGCCCCATTTGCAGAAGATCCTCTCTGCTGCTACTTGTTTTAGGGACCACTCTTGGGGCATGAGAATTTCTCTGCTGAGTTTGTCTGCTACCACGCTGGACCTCCCCAGGATGTGCATTGCTATTAGAAAGTGTTGGGAGGAGATTGCCCATTGCCATAATCTGAGGGCCTCTTGACAAAGGGAGTAAAGACCTTGTCCCTCCTTGTTTATGTACCAGACAATTGACATGCTGTCTGTCTGAACTGCAACTGTTCCCTGCGGAAGAGAGTCCTGGAGTGCCTGCAACGTTAAAAGCACCGCCCTCATCTCTAGGATATTTATGTGCAAGTGGGCCTCGTGATCCTGCTAAGTGCTTTGAACTATCCTACCCAGATAATGGTCCCATCTGGTAGGTGTCCGTGGTCACTATGGCCACCGGCTGAGGGAAAAGAAAGGGCTGACCAGAAGTTACATGACTGGTGTGATGCTACCAGTGAAGGTCCTTCATGCAGGACTCGGTCAACAGAATCTGGTGAGACATGGGTAGTTCTTGTAACAACCACTGGGTGAATAGAAGCCACTACAGAATTCTCATGTGCATGCGTGCCAGAGGAACTAAACTTATTGCAGATGCCATGGTGCCCAAGACTTTCAAGACTGTTTTTGCCTGCACTTTTGTTTTGGAGAGAAAGTTGGAGCCTGTCTCAGAACTAGGACTCTTTCTGTAGGAAGTTTTGCCTTCATGTTTATTGCATCTAGATCTGCTCCTATACACACAATACATTGCGGTGGCAACAAAGCAGATTTTTCATAATTTACTGTGATTCCCAGGTGAGAGTAGAGAGAGAGTGCTGTCTCTTGATTCCAGTAGTAGATGCTTGGTGGTGGCAGTTTGGAGCCAGTCATCTACATATGGAAACACTCAGAATCCTAGACATATCAGGTGAGCCGTGACTACTGACATGCACTTGGTGAATACTCTGGGGGCTGTGGTGAAAAGTACACATGTGTACACTTACCATAAATGTAGATCTTAGAGTGTATTCACTGTTGCAGTCCTAACCAATGGGTTATCTGGCTCCCGGTAGCCCTCGATCGGCCAGAATACCAAAAGTAAGTAAATATGACATCGGCTGTCATCGGTTGTAAAGGACGTCAGGACGTCCAATACAAAAGGAGACAGCTGACATCACTTCCTCAGTCTTTCTTGCCATAACAGTCAGAAGCCCCCAGAAAACTAGGCTTAAACCAAAAGCAACTTTGGCAAATAATACCAAATTTAGCCTGTACCTTAGGAAAAGAGAATAGGAGAGGACAAAAAAGGGGGAAGGAGGGAGGGAAACCAGAACTGCAACAGTGAATACACTCAAACATCTACATTTATGGTAAGTGTACACAACTGTAGTATGTTCATTGTGTTTTACTGTTGCAGTCCCAACCAATAAATTGATTACCAAAGCCCACAGAAAAGGGAGGAGCAACCAACAGAATCAAGGATTGGAGATAAAGTCCTGCAGAACAGCAGTGGCAAACCCTGCCCTGGCTCTAGAAAACAAAGGCAAATTATAACGCTTTGTGAAAGTGTGAACAGAAGACCAAGTGGTAGCCTCCAAAATGTCTTTAGTAGGGACACTCCTTAAAAAGGCTGCAGAAGTGGAAGATGCTCTAGCTGAGTGGGTCCTAACCCCTTGAGGAGGAACCTTGCCATGAAAGGAATAACAAAAAGTAATACAATGTGCAATCCATTTAGAAATGGTTTGCTTAGAAACCGCCTTGCCATGGGCTCCAGGGGCAAAACTGACCAATTACTGTGCTGATTTCCGAAGGTCTTTAGTCCTGTCCAGGTAAAACCTAAGCTGTCTGTGCACATCAAGAGAATGTAGGATCCTCTCACTTCTATTTCGAGGATTAGGAAAGAAGGTAGGAAGGTGTATGGACTGATTAAGAGTCAGGCTAGAAGCCACCTTAGGCATAAAGGAGGGGTTGGTTCTCAGAGAGACCCTATCTGCATGGAAAATAAGGAAAAGGTCCCACCGCCATCAAAGCTTGCAGCTCCGAAACTCTCCTTGCTGAAGTTATAGCCAAGAGGAAGGCAGTCTTCCAAGAGTGAAACTTTAAATCTGCAGTGGCAGCTGGCTCAAAAGGATGAAGAGTGAGTTTCTCTAGAACAAAATTAAGATCCCAGGCTGGAGTAGGTGCCCTTCTGGGAAGGTTTAAGTTGCAAGCACCTCTGAAAAACATTTTCATCAGGGGATGAGAGAAAATGTGTTGCTTAAAAGAACAATGAGCAGAAATATCTGAAGCATGGATCCTGATAGAGAAAAAAGAAAGACCACCCTGAAGCAAATCTGCCAGGTATTGCAGGATCAGAGGAATGGTAGGCTGAGAAGATCCCCCTCTATCCCGCATCCAATGAGAGAATCTTTCCCATTTGCCAGCGTAGGACTTCCTAGTGCTAGGCATCCTGGCCTCCCTCAGCACATCAACCACCTGCTGCAAAAAGGAAGAAGAAAAGGATGGATTCATACAATGAGCCATGCTGCCAAATGGAGAGACTGAAGATGATAATGTAGAATGTTTCCCCTTCCTGAACCAAAAGATCTGGCTTCAGAGGAAGATGCCAAGCAGGAAATTGGGATAGACCAGTCTGGCACTATGAGAATATTCTTTGGTCGTTCGTCCCTGAACTTCAATAATACTTTGGGAAGAAGAGGGAAGGCATAAACTGACAGCAGCGTCCAAGGGAAAAACAGAGCATCCAATCTCCAGGCTCTGCTGTGATGCTGTGTGGTGCAAAAAAGAGGTAGAAGATGGCTGTCTGCGGAGGAGAAAAGATCCACCTGAGGTGTGCCCCAATGTTGAATGATGCTGTGAAAGACTGCTCTGTTCAGCTGTCACTCGTGAGGATCCAGGGTCTGTCTGCTCAACTGGTCTGCCAAAACATTGAGCCTTCCTGGAAGAAACTGAGCTAGGAGATGCAGGCCCAGGGATGCTGCTATGGACCAGAGATTCATGCTCTGCCTGCACAGGAGGTAAGAATGAGTTCCTCCCTGCTTGATGATGTATCACATGACTGTGGTGTTGTCTGTTCTGACGAGCAGAGTTCCTGGAGAAAGAAGATGCTTGAAAGCTAGTAAGGCCTGCTGATCTGCTATCAACTCCTTTAAATTTATGTGCAGGTGCATCTGCTGGGCATTCCAATGTCCCTGTATGCATCTGCCATCCAAGTGAGCTCCCCAGGTGTAGTCCGACGTGTCTGTGATAAGAACTTGAGTGGCAGGGGGGTGGGCGAAAAGGCATGCCTTTGTTTTGTAGACAGGCTTTTGCCCACCATAAAAACTCTGTCTGTAGACATGGAAGCAGAGGAATTATCATATCCAGGTCCTGTGTGTGTTGACACCAAAGGTTCTTGAGGTACCATTGCAATTTTCTCATATGCAGTCTTGCATATAGAATCATGAGAATGCAAGAGGCCATGTATCCCAGAGCTTGCAGGTATTTCCTTACAGGGAGCTGGGACAGGCTTGCCAAGTCCTTGAAGTAAACTGAAAGAGTTGCCTGCTTCTCCTGGGTGAGATATATCATCTGGGTGGCTGTGTTCAGACTCGCTCCCAGGAATGTTATCTCCTTGGATAGCACCATGTATGATTTTTCCTCACTGAGAATGTAACCCAGGGAAGCGAGAAGAGTCTTTACAAATTCTAGATCCTTTAACAGCTGTTCCAGACAATTTGCTTGAATTAGACAGTCGTCCAAGTATGGATAAATCTGAATTTTCTTCTGCCTGCAAAAAGCAATGACTGGAGCCAGGCACTTTGAGAAAACTCTGGGAGCAGTAGATAAGCCAAAGGGCAGCACAGAGAATTGATGATGTTTTTTGCCCACCCTGAAACGAAGCTATTGCCTGCAACTTTCCCCGATAGGGATGTGCAGATAAGCTTCTTTGAGATCCAAAGTTACCAGCCAGGCATCCTTTTCTAACACTGGCAGCAACTGATGCAGAGTGAACATTTTGAACTTTGGAATTACCAAGAAAGAGTTCAGAAAGGATTGGACGCCAGGTACCTTCTTATTTTGGAACTAGGAAATGTTTGGAATAGAAACCCTGGCCTACCTGCTGAGCAGGAACTGATTCTTCTGCTCCCAGATGTAACAGACACAATTTTTTTTTTTTTTTATATTTTTACACTTTGGTTTGGTGGAGCATCCAGGAATCCTTTGGGAACTGTCCTGAGTACCCAGTTGTCGTCTGTGATGGTGCCCCAGACATTTGCAAAAAAGGCCAACCTTCCCCCTAAAGGACTCTCTGGGCAGGCAAGAACAGGCAGAAGTTGGATAGAGTCATTGAGAATGTTTGGATTGAGATGCAGGCTTAGAACTTCCCGCCTTGGAAATGGAAGCCTGCCAATGCTTAGACCTTTGAGGGGTAGCCACCTGGCCCCTAGAAGATTTGTAACCTCTAGTCCTAGAACTGTTCTGTCTGCTGATATCAGGAAACGTCCAACTCTTAGAAGGGTAATTCCTGCTAAATCGAGGAGGTTGAACTTGCAGAAACTTAGGCAAAACTCCAAAATGTTTAGCTAAAAGCTTAGCCCGATGACAAATAGTACGTGGATTAAAGGAAGCACAGAGATCACAATTAGGAACGTCGTGATCAAGACCTAAACAAATAATACAGTAGAAATGGAAATCTCTATGGGGAATCTGCTTTCCACAGGTAAGACAATTATTAACCTTTTCTGACATTCGTTAAGGCAAGAAAAGAGAGTCCCCAACGGGGTACTTAGCTGTAGGTGATCAAGGCTTAAACAAATAATACAGTAGGAATGAAAATCTCTATGGGAAATCTGCTTTCCACAGGTAAGACAATTATTAACCTTTTCTGATATTCGTTAAGGCAAGAAAAGAGAATCCCCAACGGGGTTCTTAGCTGCAGTTGACTTCAACTCTGTAGTCGGAAACCATAAAGGTAAACTGCCGACTGGCACTAGTGCAAAAAATGCTTCTGCTTCGGGCTCCGCAGCAAGGAAGACTGAGGAAGTGATGTCGGCTGTCTCCTTTTGTATCGGACGCCTTGACGTCCTTTACAACCGATGACAGACGATGTCATATTTACTTACTTTTGGTATTCTGGCCGATCGAGGGCTACCGGGAGCCAGATAACCCATTGGTTAGGACTGCAACAGTGAAACACAATGAACATCCAAAATGCAGAGCTTGAAACTGGTAATGACTGGCTACAAGCCGGGAGTGCAGATGACTTCTGGATGGCCTGTCCATCTTTATGTGGTAGTACGCACCCTGGAGGTCTATAGAGCACATCCAATTGTCTTTTCCTAAAAATGGAAGAATTGACTGCAGTGTTACCATCCAGTACTTGGTCTTTTTACTGATTCATTTAATCTGCTGAAATCCAAAACTGGTCTCCAGTCCCCTTTTCTTTTTGGTACTAAAAAGAATCTTGAGTAAGTTCTGGATCCTATTTGGTCTGCAGGGACTCTTTGGATGACTCTTTTGTGTAGCAACTTTTGAATTTCTAGAGTTGATTGATCCTTCCTCTCCTCTGACTGGGTGGAATGTCTGGGATTTCTTTTATGTTTGGGACGGGAAGAGAAAACAGTATGGAGTATCCTCTGTATATGATATCTTGTACCCACTTGTATTTTGTTATTTCCAGCCAGGCTTGTAAGTATAAAGATAAGAAATCCCTGACTGCCTCCAGAATTAGACAGGCAGGCCTCCCTACAGGACGTTGAAAGGGACGACTATGGAAAGAATCTCTGTCAACCTGGTTTTGTAGCCCCCCCCCCCCTCTGCCGCGTGGGCAGTGTCTTCCATTTGTACTTTCCCCTCTGTTCCTAGGGGAAGAGTCACCACGTGTCCTGAAAAACTCTCTGGGATTTATGGAACCACATCCCCCACCCTTCTGGCCTTTTGGATAAGACCTAGAAGGTAAGGAAAAATGTACTCCTACAGCAGAGAGAGTCTTTCCTTCTTGTTCACACTTGGTTAGCATCTCCTTAACTTCTGGCCCAAACAAGGATGAGCCATCAAATGGGGCATTAGTAAAAGAAGATTTGAAAGGTTCCGCAAAGTTGCATAACAGCATCCAGGAATGTCTCCTTAGGGAAATTCCTGAACCTGCTGCTCTGCTCGCTCCATCTGCTGCATACGAAATGAGCCTCATGGAGGAACTGACCACATAATTTAAGGTGGAGAGCTGAGAGGAAACCTTGTCTGCTACACCTGTAGCTACTGTACCTTGGAAAGCATCTCCTAGCTCCTTTAGGAGATCTCTTTGTAGCCTTGTAAAATGTGTCGGATAGTTCAGCGTTCAGACAGCAAAAGTCGCTGAAGCAAAAGTGTGCTTCCTGTATCTGTCCATCATATGAAACTCCTTGTTCGGTGGATGGACAGATGAGGATGTTTCAGAAAATTCCTTTTTGGTGGCTGCTGCCACCACCATAGCATCTACAGGGACACCCTTGGACAGGAAGGCTTTATCTGAAGGGGCTGTAATGAATTTATTTGGCCTCCTAGGGACAGGCTCCACTGCATCTGGAGACTCCCACACCTTTCAACTAACTAGTTCCATAAGTTCACTGAAAGGCGGAGACACCTAAGTGGCTGAAGGGTGAGACCCAAATGCCTTCAGGTAAACAGACTCCTCATCAGAAGGGTTGATGGGCTTCCAGCCGCCTCTCTCTTTAAGGATTTCTAGGATGTCTGCAAAAGAGACATCCTCAGAGGGTGACTGTGGGGACCCTTCTGACTCATCGAGGTCCGTGTCAGAAGTGAATGACTGATCTGGGGAGTCCAAATGCTTCCTCATGCAGTCTCTTACAAAGGACCTCTTCAGAGAGTACTCTGGAGAGGTTCTGGAAGAGAGGAATTGGGAAACCTGAGGCCTAGGGTCTCCACTGGTATGTGGATGGTGTGGGTACAGAGATGGATGCAGGCTCCTTAGGAGGGAGGACTGTCACAACCCCTGAGTGGAGCTGTCTATGGAGACAGCACCCTCCCTTATCAGCTCAAAAGCCCCCCTCCCCTGATCCAAAGACACCTCCAGCTCCGAAGAGCCAGAAGAAATCCCTGGAATCAAGGGGATGGGCTCTGAAGTTGATGTAGAAGCCGTTCTCATCCATACTGAAGCCCCGACAGGCACGGTTGGATCCAACAACTGTCCGATCCGACTCCCCTTCCCGGACCCAACTGGAGATCGTTGGCTCCTAGACCCCTCTGACAGAACCAAGGCTGTTGGAGCGGATGTCGGTTCTGAACATACCAGGATGCTTCTCGGCACTGATGGTTCCACAATAGTCAGTTCCAAGCATTCCGGCACCGAGGTCCCGGGTCGGCTCGGAGGAGGAATCGATGTTGGTGGCATGGTTTTGGCTGGCTCTGAATCCCTGTGGGTTGGAGCCAAGAGAAGTTTAGCCAGCACCGGTGACTTCAGAAGCCTACGTACCACCCTATCCACATCATTGTCCAAAAGACTCCTGGAGGACTTAGAGGAGAGGGTAGGAGACCTTTCTGATTGTAAGATAGATGATCTCAAAACAGGTGTAATCGGCTCCAATTCTAGGGACTGGCTCCTGAGTTGAAACATCATCGTCACCGTAAAGGTTGGAGCTGATGAAGTAGATTTTGTTGGTTCCAAAATAGTTGAAGCTGGAGATGCAATTTTGCTTAACTTTTCAACGGCTCAGATTGTGCTGAAGAGGGAGAAGATCTTTTTGTTGATTTTTCTGATCTTGATGAAGAAGATTTGACTGATGCTGAAGTGCCCCGGACTTTCTTCTATAGCTTCCTGGAATAGGGATTTCAAAAAATCTCTCACAATCAACTTATTTTTACGCTCTAACAGCACCCTAGAGCTAAAAGAGTGACATATTGAACATGACTCCTGAAGATGTACTGCTCCCAAGCAGTAGACACATATATTATGGGAGTCAGTAATAGACATCTTCTGGCTGCATTTGGTACACTTTTTGAAGCCCTCCACACAAAATGCTCCAAAGACCTCAACCTTATCACCACAATAAACAGAACCTGCTGGAGGGACAGGTTCCTAACCCAGAGACTTCCCATACTCTGGAATAACTCCACATTCATGTCAAGCAGAGCACTTCACTAGCCCTCTTCAAGAAAAATCTTGACGAGTGGATGGGTAACAGGAAATTCACCCTGGGGATAACTTCAACAGCCCTGCTCGATAGGGGCACAAGGAACTAACGTCCGGCAACAAGACGACTGGGAATATTCTTGGGCTAGGCTTGTGTTGGCTGCAGGGCCATTAGCCTAGTACTCACCTATGAAGGGTTAGAGTCTTTATGCTCCTTGAACATGTTTCAAGCTCAGTGCACACACACGCAAGAGCAGACAAATACACTGCAACAACAACAATTTAACAATCTAACAATTTAACACCCTAGACTACTGAGGAACAATTTAACACCCTAAATTAGTAAGGAATGATATCACACACACACACACACACACACACATATATATATATATATATATATATATATATATGAAGACAAACTTTTTTTTTCTTTTTTTTAACACTAGCAAAGTAGGAAGGGAAAGACAATGTTATGAAGCCCTCTAACTAAAACTGGCAGCGGAAGCCCTCTAACTTAAACGGGCTAACGCTCCTTTCCTTTGAATAGTGAAGAAAAACACTTATAATTATAAAATACGAACAAGATGCCCTCTAACTAAAACGGGCAATGACAGCCCTCCAACTTAAATGGGCTGATGCTTTTCTTTAACAATAAGAAATTTAACCAGGACAGGGGAAAACAAAGCCTTAACGGAAAACGACGGCCTACAGCAACAACACAGCAGCGAATTTGCTAAGTACAAAGAAAAACCACAAGAATAACACTAACTCTAATTTAAAGTAGAACAAGAAAAGTTTATGATAATAAAGGTAAAAAAGTTGTTCACTTAACCACAGCCAAGATGGAAGCCTCTGATCTATTTAGTGGCAAATGAGGTCTAGGGAGCTTCACTAGAGCATGATGGGATAGGGATACAGCCACGAGCCATTGGAAGTCCTCAAGCTTTACCATGCAGCAGAGCTGGAACCAAGAATCAGTTCCAAACCCAACAAGTAAGAATGAAGGCAAGATAGGACAACATACCATTGTACAGTTCCTTGTCTAGTTTGGACTTCACTTTCAGATCATAGTTCCACTTTTGTACATTATGTAACATCCTTTGCAATCCTGGCGGTGCTCTGTTCTAAAACTTTTTGGAATATGCTTTGGAATGGTTTGTGTTCTGTTTCTACGTGAACATCTTTACATGAGACATACATATTGCATTTTTCTCACGCACTTATCACTGCCAAAAGTTCAGCTTTTATCTCAACATATCTCTTTTGTTTATTATGCATTACTATTTGATGACCAGGTTGGTGAACTGGTCAACTGACCCTTTTCAGCTATGAACCAAGATCATAGTGCAGTAAACAGTAACGCAGTTAATACATAGTTAATCATCCAGTAAATTCAGTTAAATTTCCAGTACTTACATCAGTTTGATATCATTACAGTCACAACTCCAGTATTTACAAGTTTAACAATCATAGCACAATAAATAAAAGTATACAGTAAATTAAGGCAGAATATCAACAATGCTCAGACAAACAATAACTGCAAAGACCTTAACCATTATGCCAAACCCTCCTAGCTATTAAACAGCTGCCAATACAATGCTCAAGGCATGATACATGAACAGAATAGTAGTAACTTAAAAAAGGTTAGGTGTAGGCTGAAAAAGTTGTTAATCATTGTTCTCTAAAGCAATTGCAAGTGCATTCCTACCGAACAGGAAATTTCAGCACTTTCTTGAAATCTTTGATGGACTTCAGCTTTTTTAGATTCTGCAGGAGTGACTCCAAGTTGTAGGCTCCAACCTAGAAAACGCTCTTTTACCCAGTATGATTTTTGAATTCTGGGGATGCAAGGTTCATTTGTACCATTAAGAATAAGTTTTACTTTTTAGAGGCTGGCAGTAACCTTGTTTTCAAAGCTTATAAAACAGTGAGCTTAATAAAGTAGATCTGTCACTGAAAGCCAGTTAGTGGTTTTAAGCACAGTACAGTGGTGGAGTAAAGGGTCAACAAGGAGGATAAATTTGCAGATTTTGTTTTCTGCTGTTTGCATTTTGTGGGTATTGTACGCTGAATGTGGAGCTAGGAATGGGAGGCCATATTCAAGCATAGGGATTAGTACATTCTTAGCAACAGCTAAACAGGCTCCTGGAGAGAGAAGGTGAGAAATTTTATAGAAGAGTTAAAGTATACATTTTATTAGTTATAGAGTCAGAATGTATTGTGAAGGAAAGAGAACAAATATGACTCAGTCATTGTCCATGCTGGTGTGAATGACCTGAGACGTACCTCCCTGGACTACATGTAAAGAGACATAAAGGAGCTCTCTGAGCATGTAGCCCAGGCCGGTATGACCCTGACCTTGAGTAGCATCTTACCCTCACCAAGAATGATGCCACAATATGAAGACAAGATGATCAATTTCAACAATTGGCTTAAGTACTGGTGTCATTCAAAGGGGACCCAATGCCTGTCAGCTTGGGATGATATGCTCGACAAGCCACGATGCTTCGCTAGGGACGGCTTGCACCTGTCACCCCTGGGCTTTCGGATATTGGCAAAGGCTCTTGCTACCCCATAGTGCCTTTTTTAGGCAAGGCTCAAAAGACAAACCCACCTCCATAGGTATCACAAGGGATAAGAAACTAAGAGTAATGCTACTCAACGCCAGAAGTCTAAACCTCAAGATGCACGCACTCGAAACTCTCCTTAGCATGGAGAACATCGATATCTGTGCAGTAACAGAAACCTGGTTCAGGGCTCCCGAGAGCACCCCAGCACTACCAGGGTATACCTCATACCATGCTTTTCGTCCCCAAAACTTGGACCGAACCACAAAAGGAGGGGGAGTATCGATATTCAAAGATACCCACACCTCCAGGTTGGTGGCAAAGCACGAAGCATCAGAGACTATCCATGTGCAACTAACAGTGGGTAAAACTGCCTTCCAGTTTATAGCCTGCTACAGACCACCCTCCCAAACCCAGGAACCCCACTCAGCCTTCCTGAGAACACTCGAAAATATGAAGGTCTCTCCAAACACCATTATATTGGGCGACTTCAACTACCCAAACATAGATTGGGAGCATTACTCTAGCTCCAACACCCTAGCCCAAAGGTTCCTAGAATTTATAAACTCAAATGCTATGGAACAACTTGTTACCACTCCCACAAGAGGGGAAAACATACTGGACCTGATCATCACCAACATGGGGACTCTATGCTCCAGACCAGAAGAGTATACCCTCACTGGTAAGATAAGACCATAAACTAATCTCACTGGATATTCACATCCCGACCCCACCCCCTGCCCAGAAAACCACAGTGAAAAACTTCTCTAAAGCAAATTTCACACTCCTCAAAACTGAGGTGGAATCCTTCAAAGCCCCCGGGCCTGTGGAAAATACGGCCCAGACCACAGAATCCTTTATAAACGCATTCTATGAACATCTTCCGGAATGCATGGATCATGCGATCCCAAATAAAATCAAGACCCAATCCTCCAAAGGCAGACGTCCTGTCTGGTGGACCCCAGCCATAAACAAACTATACAACAGAAGGAGGAAGCTACTAAATGATAGAGCAAAATCCCAAAAAGGGAAGGCATCACTGATCAGTATTAGCAAAAAACTACGGGCACACATAAAATTGTCTAAGGCCAGCTTCGAGAGAAAAATTGCACAGAACACTAAGGATAATCACAAGGCTTTCTTTAGTTATGTTAGGAACCTGGGTGGTAATTCCCAGATATGCTCAGAATTAGTCCAAAATGACAAAAAATACACCGAACCCACAGACATTGCCAACATCCTAGCTGACAGGTTCAGCGCAAACTTCTCCCCCCCCTCCCCAGCAAAAAGGCAAATATCTATCCCAGCAGAGTGCTGCCCCCTGACATCTCAGATGCTCAGGTAAGAGCCGCCCTCTCCAAAGCAAAAAACACAGCATCAATGGGACCAGATCGTGTCCCGGGCTGCGTCCTACATGAACTCCAAGAAGAGCTAAACCCAAACATAAAACTACTGTTCAATCTCAGCCTTACTACAGGATATGTGCCCAAAGAGTGGCGTACAGCAACAGTGGCCCCTCTCCATAAAGGTGGTGCCTCAACGGATCCTGGAAACTATCGCCCCATAAGCCTGACTAGCTTGGTCTGCAAAGCTATGGAAAGGATCATCATGGACCTCATAAATAAAGATATTGGGGACCTACAAACGCTGGATCCTACCCAGTTCGGCTTTGTTAAGGGCAGATCCTGCCTCTTAAACTTGGTTGATTTCTTTGAAACAGTCACCAAGGCCACTGACGAGGGGAAGGTGGTCCAGACAGCCTACCTGGACCTCGCAAAAGCCTTTGATACAATACCCCACTCGGGCATTATAGATAAGCTCACCAGCTTAAATATAAACCCCTATGTCACTAGATGGATTGCAAACTGGCTCAAGGACAGAACCCACATGGTTAGAATTGCTGGAGCCATGTCAGACTCCAAACCAGTTACAAGTGGTGTCCCACAAGGCTCAGTCCTGGGACCTCTCTTGTTCGGTATATATTTCTCGGAGGTACAGGCCAACACGGAAGGACTGTGGCTGACCAAGTTCGCAGATGACTGCAAACTGGGCGCCATAATCGACTCTCCAGCCGACACAAGCATCCTCCAAAAGGGCCTCATAGAAACAGACAACTGGTGCCAGAGCCATGGCCTCAAGCTAAATGCCAAAAAGTGTATAGTCATCCCCTTTGGCAAAAACAAAGTGCCCACAAATTACCACATAGGTGGCAATCCATTAAGTACAGAAGAAGTAATTAGGGACCTGGGGACCCAAGTTGATAGCAATCTCTCATTTGACAACCACGTGGCCAAAGTGGTTAGAAAAACATTTTATATAGCCCACCTAATCATGAAGGGATTCACATCTAGATCAGGGGAGGTCATCGTGCCTCTTTACTCATCCCTCATCAGGCCCATAATTGAGTACAATGCCCTTTTGGGATGTACCTTACCAGACACCTGCAGCAACTGGAAAGACCCCAAAAGTACCTCACCAAGAGGATCAAAGAGCTCAAACAGATGCCATATGCTGCCTGGTTAAAGAAACTCCAGCTCTACTCAGTGGCATACCGCCTGTTCAGAGGCGATCTGTGCCTGACGTATAAAGCCATGTCCAACCCAGAATTAATGGACATGCTGCACCTCAGAAAATCCAAATCCCATCGAGCTACGCGCTCAAGAGACTTGAACCTCAGCACTGAAATAAATAGGACATGCTGGAGGGACAGATTCATAACCCAGAGGCTCCCTTCACTCTGGAATAAAATCCCAGTCCAGGTTAGGCAGAGTCCCTCATTGACTCTCTTCAAGAGGAATCTTGATGAGTGGATGGGAGATCGTAGGTTTACCCCGGGTATCACTTCTGTGTCACTGTTAGACAGAGGCACAGTATACTAACCTCGAAAAAGGGCACAGCAAAATAAATTTAAAATGGGTGGCGAAAGCCAAACACATTCTGGCTAGGCTTTTAAATGCCCTAGGGCAGATAGCCTAGTATGAACCTATGAAAGGTCAAGAAAACGTCCTAAATACTTTTGTTTTGTAGCACTGGGAGTAATGTTATCTTTGCGATCTGTTATATGAATAGGAGGGATACTGGGTAATTTGACACCAGCTGAGAAGATCATTACTTTTCTTATGGTTAATATGTAGCCTTTTGGAATAAACCAATTATACAGTTTAGTGGTGTCTTGTAGCTTGTTTTGCAGTTCAGAATGGTTATTACTGGACTGTGGGACGACTACAGAGTCTGCATATATAAGCCAATGTTGTTTTTCTTTCGGCTTTTCCTGGTTACGGGTCACCACAGCGGTACTCTGGTCCACTAATGATTGGCAGTCGATTTTTATGGTGCCGAGGTGCTAGCCCCAACCTTCAACGAAGGCACACCCATTCACGCATGTCTTTCGAATGCCACTCGACTGCGGGGAGGACATGCAGACTCCACACAGAAGGTGCTCCAGCCGAGAATCGAACGGGAGAACCTCTTGCTGTGAGGCGACAATGCTACCACTGCACTACCGCAGCTTGCATACATAAGCCAATATGAGTTGATAAATGCTCTTAATTAATAGGCAAACAATCTATCATCCTGAAAGATCACAGCTCCTATATCATTTGGATAGTATCTACTTGAAATGTGACTGACTTACTCACAGTGGGAGAAACAGACATATGTAGGTTTTGTGGAATTGAACTGGAAACAGTCACACACCTTATTGCTGGCTGCAACTCTCTAATGGCAGACAGACTATATACTGAAAGGTATAATAATGTGGCGAGATTGTGCAAACATTATGGTATCAAAGTGGCTGAAAAACACTGGAAACATGAGCCACAGAGAAATCACAGAAAATGTTTACATCACATGGGATCACCCAATACCAACAGTCCAAAAGATAGATGCTAGAAAACCAGATATACTGGTCCAAAAAAAGAAGACAAAAGTAGCATTGATCATTGAAATTACCACACCTAGTGACTACAGTGTCTTGCGTACACAGAGACACAAAGTCATAAAATACCTCAATCTGCAGGCAGAAACAATATGGAAGAGACAGTTCCAATAGTAGTAGGAGCAACTGGTTTTATAAAAAAGAATTTACAATCGTATTTAGATATATTACCAACTCATGTAACACCGTACGAATTGCAAGAGGAGTCATTACTGGGCACATTGCGGGTGCTGGGTGCTGCGAAGAGCACTTTTGGCTAACAAAGAGTGAAATAATACTAATTTCATGAACTTTAATCATACTTTGACTTAGGAATGGGGTCCATTCCCGTCATGGTATTAGAAACCCAAAAGATTTGGAGAAATTAAAAACGGAAGAAAGGTATTCAATTTGATCTGTGCTTTTGCCAGTGACTTCAACATCCTCTACCAATTAACATGAAGAACGGGCCAGTGAAAAGACCTAGAGGAATGTACTTAAAATCCGTGGAGGAACCAGTCCTTACCAGTACAGCACAAAAATTGTGGACAGGCAGACCCGGAGAAATGTTTCCATTCCAACAACCTACCCTCCTGAAGTCAAACACCCCTCATTCTCCAAAAAATCTGGTCAGTGGTGCTGCCAGTGAAGCCCCAAGTGGAAGTAGTGGTTCCCCAAATCCTGGCCCAACTCTGCCTAAAAGTCCTTCTCTCTTAGCCAGAAAGCTGTACAGAGATGGAACAATACTGCAGCCTGAAAAATGTCTTCCAAAAGATTGCAGCTACACTGCACTGCATCCTTCACATATTTATTACTTTTATTCACCCTTAATTACTTGTTAACATGTCTGTTTGTTTACTTGTAGATTTGTGGCATAAATTAAATGATAAGGGTCTTGTAACATCCAAGGCTGTTCTTTCCGTCTGCCTGCTGTTTTCTGGTACCAGCTTCTGTCTGCATACAGCAGAACAGGAAGAGTTAATAAAATGGTGTTAAATGACCAATAAAGAAGAAAACTTTTCCACACACATAATATACAACAGCAATGAAGGCTAGTTTAAAAACGTAAGACGCAATGTTGTTGTTGTTTGTCTTTCGGCTTTTTCCTGGTAAGGGGTCGCCACAGCAGAACTCCGGTCCGCTGATGATTGGCAGTAGATTTTTTTTACGAAACGCCAAGGTGCCAGCTCGACGCCCAACCTTCAATGAAGGCATGCCCATTTACGCACGCATGTCTTTCGAACGCTACCCAACCGCGGGGAGGACATGCAGACTCCACACAGAAGGCACTCCCAAGCCAAGCCGACAATCGAACTGGAGAACCTCTTGCTGTGAGGTAACAATGCTACCGCCGTACCACCACGGCATAAAAACGTAAGATGCAATAAAAGTACAGTTTTGTACCTACCATAAATGTAGATGTTCGAAGATCCACATTGCTGCAGTCCTAACACTTGGGTAGTCCGCTGTCCCAGTCGGCCCGAATACCAAAGTATATGGCTGACGTCGGTCAAGGCACATTAGTCTGACGTCAGGACGTCAGGGTACAAATGCGCATGACCGACGTCATATCCTCAGTCTTTTCTTGCCCCAGATGTCAGAAGACCCTAAAAAGATAAGGCTAAAACCAAAAAACACCAAACACTCTTGTACCCAATATATATACAATATATACAAATTTACAAAGGTACAACCCCACCCACACAACCACCCCTAAACACAGAGGGGAAGGAGGGAGGTAAATTGGACTGCAGCAATGTGGATCTTCGAACATCTACATTTATGGTAGGTACAAAACTGTACTATGTTCTTCATCTCACATTGCTGCAGTCCTAACACTTGGGTAGAATCCCAAAGCAGAGGTAAGGGAGGCTGGCAAATTATAAGGAAGCAGGGGCTGTCAACATGCCCTGCAAAATAGCCGTGGCAAAACCAGCCCTGGATTTAGAGTAGAGAGGAAGGTGGTAGTGCTTAGAGAAAGTATGCACTGAACTCCAAGTAGCTGCCTCCAAAATATCCTTAGTTGCCACCCCCCTTAGAAATGCTGTTGAAGTGGCAGTAGCCCTAGTGGAATGAGGCCTAATCCCAGCTGGAATCTCCTTGCCATGATGGGAATAACAAAATGTAATGCAAAACCCAATCCACTTAGAAATAGTTTGTTTTGACACAGGCTTGCCCTGAGAACTCAAAGCAAAAGAAACAAACAACTGCTGCAACTCTTTACACTCAATACCTTCCGCCAGAGCATCCACCTTAGACTGCAATTGTGAAAGGAGATAATTTTGATATTTTAACATGTGGAACTGGCAATTCAAAGCCCTCATGGCTAAAGTGGAAGAAGTATACACTTTCTTTCCCCATCTATCCAAAGCCCTTGCCTCTTTATCAGGAGGAACAGGATTTTTAACAACAGAAGCCTTAACACCTTTAGGCCCCTGAGAAACAGTTTCTGGGTCTGCCCTAGGACTCTTAAAAAGATACTTATGAGCTTCAGGCACCCTATAATACCTGTCCGGTTTAACTGGGGCAGGAGGCAAAGAATCAGGGTTCAGGGAAGCCTCTGCAAAAACATCTTCCACCACATCCAGAACAGGAGGTATAGCTAAAGGCCTATGCTGGGGTAAAAACAAAAATTCCCTAAGCCTCTTCCTGGAATCAGAGAAATCTTGTCCTTCCCATTTAAAATGTTCCCTCATGGAATGAAGAGTCTCTGAAAAAGAAAAATCCTCAGGAGGAGAAGCTGAAGGAGTAGCATCATCCACATCAGAATCAGAATAAGGAGGATACTCCTGTAAGTCTTCAGCCAAAGACTCAGAAGCCTCCGAACACTGCTCAAAACTCTCAAGCTCAGGTTCCACCCTAGGCCTCTTATCAGGAGGGGGCATAGAACCCCTAATCATAGTAATCAAATCTTCTGCCATTTTAAGCATATGTTTCTTAGGCAAAGATCCTGAAGAACTAGGAGAGACACCCACTGAAGCTAAACCTGGCCTGCCTCTCAAAGAAGCCTTGGAAACAGAAGGGAGGGCCTAACCACCTTAGGAAGGGAGGGAGAACAGCCACCTGAGAAGCCCCTTCAGCCTGGCCTACCTCCTGAGAGGACACATCCTGTAACAGTAAAGTCTCCCCCTGAGACTCCAAAGAAACTTCTTGCAGAACCTCCGGCTCCACCGAGCCTTCTAAAGAACCGACGTCCGGGACTGACTGTGCTTCCAACCTAGGCTTTGCTGCTTTGTCCTTGCGCTTTTTGGACGAAGCGGGCGTCGGAGCATCCGACGGCATTTTATAATTACAACGCTTCCCAAAAACTAACCTGGCACAGTCTAATCTTCTCTTTATAGTGCGTTTGTTAAATCTAGCACAAGAGCGACATCCAACTACGTCGTGCTCAGGCCCTAAGCAAGGTATACACAAGGTATGGTAATCCCTATGAGGTATCTGTTTCCCACAAGAAATACAGTTATTCACTTTTCTGACATCCGGTTAAATACTGAGGCAAGAAAAACAAAATATTCTAGCGGGTACTTAGCCAACTTTGATTTGGTCTGAAACTCCGACTTCAGAAAATTTCAGAACGCCAACCTGCACTCGCAAAACTGCTTCTGCATCGGACCATGCGGCAAAAAAGACTGAGGATATGACGTCAGTCATGCGCATTTGTACCCTGACGTCCTGACGTCAGACTAATGCGCCTTGACCGACGTCAGCCATATACTTTGGTATTCGGGCCGACTGGGACAGCGGACTACCCAAGTGTTAGGACTGCAGCAATGTGAGATGAAGAACATCATTATGTATTTCTTACCTAATTTCACGTAAATGTGTGGATACAATTGTCATGCATAGGCTTCAAAGGAAATACAGACCTAAAACGGATCATTTTAATAAAGCAGTGGATAAATTATAGCTGCAGTTTCAGATATCAACAGAGAGCAAAATAAGACATGTACATGACTTTGAGAGTTACTCCCCCTTGTGACCAGACTTAAAATTTCATACACGGATGCTGAAAATATACACAGATCTAGTTGACTGAATAATGCACTGGATAGTATTTTCATGTGTAATTTTTTTTTTTTTTTTACCTAATAACATTTTTGAAACAATTTCCTAGAAAGTAGAATTTGCTTGTAACCAGAATTATAGGGCACGTACAAAGATTATTTGAACTGCACAGTGCGTACAGTTTAGTGCATAAGCATCAGGGTAACAAACACGTTTAAATGCCTTTCAGGATCTGGAAAATGGTATAATAATTTACTAAAATGTAACAAAATAAACTTATAAAAAATACATACAGCAAATCTGTTGAAAATGTTTCCAAGGGTATATTTTTTAACAGGCATATATGTACAAATGACTTTTCTCAGGTATATTGGCTTATCTTCAGTGTGCTATATACCTTTGGCATGTCTTCACATTTTCTTCCAGTCTACTCAGGAATTCCTTATGGACCATTAAACCTAGACAATTTTTATCTTCAATGTCTATTACCTTAGGGATCTCCAATTCCAAAAGTATGTTATATACTGACATCCCATTCATCTTCAGAAGCAAGGAAAAAATCAATGACAGCCATATAGCTTTATAGGTTCATAGGTTGGTACCAGGCTATCGGCCCTAGGGCCTATACAAGCCTAGCCATAACAATTCCCTGGATATTTCTTCCCACAATATTTACTTCCCTGGACACCTGTCTAGCAGTGTGACTGACGTGATCCCCGGGGTGAATTTCCTATCTCCCATCCAACCATCAAGGTTCCTTTTGAAGAGGGCCAAGGAGGCGCTCTGCTTGACATGTATGGGCAGTCTATTCCAGAGTCTGGGAAGTCTCTGGGTCAAGAACCTATCCCTCCAGCATGTTTTGTTTACTGTGATGACAAGGTTTAGATCCCTGGAGCGTGTGGCTCTGAGGGATTGGGATTTCTTTAAGTGTAGCATATCCATCAGCTCTGGGTTTGACATGGCCTTGTATGTTTAGCAGAGATCGCCTCTCAGTAGACGATATGCGAAACAGTACAGCTCGAGTTTTTTTTAGATGGTCAGCATAGGCCATCTGCTTTAGGGGTGTGATTCGTTTAGTGAGGTATTTCTGCGGCTTTTCCAGTTGTTGCAGATGTCTTGAGAGGTACACACCAAACGGGGCATTGTATTCTATAATGGATCTAATGAGGGATGAGTACAGTGGGACAGTGACCTCCTTTTTTCTGGATGAAAAGCCCTTAGTGATGAGGTGTGCCACATAGAAGGATTTCCTGACTGTTGTGGTGATGTGGTTATCGAAGGTGAGACCACTGTCCACCTGTGTCCCTAAGTCTCTTATCACACTTTCAGTGTTTAGTGTACTGCCACCTATCTGGTAATTCACGTGTACATGATTTTTCCTAAAGGGGATAACTATACATTTCTTGGCATTGAGCTTGAGCCCATGGCTCTGGCACCAAGCATCTGTTTCTGTAAGGCCCTTTGTAGAATATCTACATCATTTGGGGAATCAATAATGACTCCCAGTTTGCAGTCATCTGCGAACTTTGTTAGCCCAGAGTCCCTTAGTGTTGGCCTGTACTTCAGAGAAGTAGATGCCAAACAAGAGCGGTCCCAGGACTGAACGCTGAGGTACTCCACTTGTCTGGAGCTGGATTTGGAGTCGGCTACTTTTACAGTGTGGGTTCCGTCAGTAAGCCAGTTGGCAACTCGAGTGATGTAGGGATTAATGCCCAGCTTAGTAAGTTTATCTTTGATTCCAGAGTGGGGGATGGTGTCGAAGGCCTTGGCGAGGTCCAGATAGGCTGTGTGGACTGCCTTACCCTCCGTCCACAGCTCTGGAGACTGATTCGAAGAAGTCAATCAGGTTCAGGAGACAAGATCGGCCCTTCTCGAACCCAAACTGTGTGGGGTCCAATGTTTGAAGGTTGCCAATGTCTTTGTTTATAAGTTCCATGATAATATGTTCCATGGCCTTGCAGATCAGGCTTGTCAGACTGATGGGACAGTAGTTCCCAGGATCCAATTTGGATCCCTCCTTATGGAGTGGAATAACTGTAGCTGTGCGCCGCTCACTGGGCAGGAAGCCTGAGGTGAGGCTATGATTAAACATGACACTTAGGTGAGTTAATTTTGTAGTTCATGTAGTAAACAGCCCGGGATGTAGTCTGGTCCCATGGATACTTTATTCTTAGCTTTGGGAGAGTGTGGCTTTTACCTGTGTGGCCATTATTACAGAATTTGGCAATCTTTCAGTATTGAGATGGGCCCTTTAGGGGGTGAGAGGGAGGGAGGGTGAAGTTGGCACTGAATCGATCTGCCAGGATACTGGCAATATCCTTGGGATCAGTATATTTAATGCCATTTTGTTGTAGCTCAGAGCAGATCTGAGCATTGCCATTTAGATTCTTGACATAGTTATAGAATGCCTTGCGGTTGTCTTTGGAATCTTATTTTCGTAACTAACTTTGGAGGATTTTATGAGGGATCTCAGCTTCTTACTGAGGCTGGTAAGGGAGTTTTTTGCATCCTGGGATTTTCCTCTTTTCTGCAACAGTTTCTTCCTTTTGTTGTAAAGTTTGTTTATGGCAGGGCAGCAACAGATTGGCTTCCTTTTTTTGGAGGAGAGCGTCTTGGTTCTATTTTGGATGGCATGATTCCTGCACGAGTAGATGTGCTCGTACAGTGCCTTAGTGTAGGATTCAGCAGTCGAACATTCAGTTCCCGTCTGCATGGGTGTCACGAATTATGTCATGTCTGACTTGAGTAGCATGAAGTTGGCTTTGGAGAAGTTTTTATACGGAGGTTTCCTTACTGGGGGGGCTGGGGGAGGGATGTGGATATCAAGGGCGATTAACTTATTGGGCAGACCTGACCAACCAGGGGGTGACCATAGGTGTGCAGCATCGATTTCTGATTATGGTAATGACCAGGTCTGGTATATTGGAGCCCCTGGTGGCACTATGGATTAGTTGATCCAGGATATTGGAATTTATGAATTCCAAGAACCGTTGGGCAAAGGTGTTGGTACATGAGTAGTTTTCCCAGTTAATGGCAGGGTAGTTGAAATCACCCAGTATTAGGGTGTTTGGTTGTATCTTAATATTTTCCAGTAGGTTTAGAAAGGTGTATTGAGAATCTTGGGGCACGGTGGGGAATCTCTAGCAAGCTACAATTTGGATTGCAGTCTTACCTAGTGTTAGTTGCACCTGGAGAATTTCAGACGCATTGTGTTACGCAACTAGCCTGGTGGTGTGAATATGGACACTCCTCCACCTTTAGTGTTTCGGTCCTGGTTTGGTGGCCGAAAAGTGTGGTAAGAGTTGTAGCTTGGTATTGCAGGGGTACTCTCTGGAGCTTTAACCAGGACTCAGTTACTGCACAGATATCGATGTTCTCCGTTTTTAGGAGTACCTCGAGAGGGTGTATTTTGAGGTTTAGACTTCTAGCATTGAGTAGTATTACCTTCAGATTTTGCATGCTTGGACCTGTTATGGTGATGGTTTTGTCCTTTGAACTTTGCCTAAAAAAGGCACTATAGGGGTGGCAAGAGCCTTAGCCAGTAACCTGAATCCCAGGGGCGACAGGTGCAGACCATCTATGGCAAAGCATCGAGGTCTGTCGATCATATCTTCCCAGGCAGACAGATACTGGATCCCCTTTGAATGGCACCAGAAGTTTAGCCAATTGCTGAAGTCAATCATTTTGTCCTTGTACTGTAGTATTATTCTGGGCAAAGGTAGGATGCTACTCAGGACTAGGGTCATACCTGCCTGTGCCACATGATCCGAGAGCTCTTCCATGTCTCTTTTCATGTAGTCCAGGGAGGTAAGTCTCAAGTCATTCATTCCAATATGAACAATCACAGAGTCATATTTGTACTTGTTGTGGAGTGACTTGAGTGGATGCGTTATGTGGCAGATCCTGGCACCCTACAGGCAGCTGACTGTAATTTTCTCCTTGTTCAGTCTGGTGAGTGGGACATCAGTGTGCCTGACTATAGTCACCTATGACTGAAGTGTTGGGTACGTTGTCCTGCCTTAGGGGCTGTTATTGGGTAGCACACTGGTGTTGTGAGCTATGTGACACTTTGGTTGTGATTGGTGTTTGTTTGCGTTTCAGCTTCGGAGGTCCTTGTTGCTTGGGCAGGTTACTGTTAAGGGCCTCCACACGAGGGTTTAGTGTTGCTACGTGAGGGTGAAGATACTGACACACACACACACGTTTACATAACAACCGTATGTACACTTCAGTAAAATCGAAGTAATGCTATTTATGACTTCAAAAAATGAACCTAACAGCCAGTGACTTGACTGTTTTCCTATAAACCTGGTACACTATTTACTATGCTCAGTTTAAGTAGCTAAGGATTTGGCTGGACAGATCCATTACCTTTTTTAGTCTCTGGGCACACTTTAGAATAAACTAATCTCTGGCAAAACTTGTGCAATGATGGTCTATATAGATGTTGCCTGAAACAATTTTGCCAAGGTATGGCCACTCACTTTGTTTTATGTAGACCCAGGCTTCCTAAAGTAATAAGATAATGCTACGGGACTCCCATGGGCAAATTCTGGAGGAAATTTATTTTCTTTAAGGTTTATACTGATCAAGGCTCAATAAAATGATAATCCCATGCCAAAACATTTTATTTTTTTTTTATTAATCTTTGCTGACCAGATTGAACTCTTTTCAGGGGAGACATGAGATGGTACTCATACTGACTGGGGGATATTTGGTCTCAGCAAGAAATCTGTAAGTGAATTGTTACACTGTTAATTTTAGAGTTTTCTCAATGACGTATAGCTTGTGTGCAACACAGAGAATTACTGCAAGTTCTGCAGAGGTAAAGATATCTTTCTTGGTGACCGTTTCTAAAAACGGAATTTTGAAACACACTGCTTCTTTCAGTTGGAATGTTTCAAGAGCTTATTTCCATTTTCCCATTTAGTAAGTACAACATTCAAAAGAATAGTAACAAGGCAGTTTGGTGCCCGGATGATAAACCCATTTTTTTGCACTCATGCTGTGAAAGAACACACACAAAATGATTTTTCAATTAATATTGAATTAAACAAGTAATGGTCCTTTATCACTAGAGTGGAGGTTTTAGGAATTTACCTACATCTTCTGTTTCACTATCATCAACTCCCTTTTCTCATTTTCTACATGTGGTCAGGGTGTTGTGTCAACTGTGCCCATCTCTCTCAGTTCAGTGTCACTCACCTACCTTCTTTACCAGTCATGCATGACTGTCAGAGGTCTACTCTCCCATAGTTCATCTGTCTCTTTGCTGGATGCCCTTGTTTCCTCTTGCCTTCTTTCTGTCACTCTTGAAATCTTCTTCACCAAACCATCTTCTGCTTTTCTGCACATGTGTGTACCACCATAATCTGTTTCTCGTTGACTTTCTCTGCAACTGGAGGAACTATGGCTTCTGCTCTGATGTCCTAATGTTTTCATCTGTCCCAGAGTGTGCATCCTACCACTCATCTCAGGAACTTCATCTCAGTCACCTCCAGCTTTCTCAACTGATCTGCCTTTACTGCCCAGATTTATGTACCACACAATAGTACTGATCACACCGCTGCTTTGTGCACCTTACTTTTCAGCTTCATTGGCATTCGTCTCTCATATACTATGCTTGATACTCGTGACAGTTGGCTACAGCCCCACTGATTCTAGCTTTGACCGCCTCATTCAGACTTCCCTTCTCCTGAGCCACCCCCTCCCAGATACTTGAAGCTGTTAACCTGTTCCACCGTCTTTCCTTCTATCTCAATCTCACTTTCCAGCTTCTTCCGATTTCCCCCATTTGCTGCGATTACAGCAGCCTAATCTGTACTCAGTTTCATCCCATGTGCCTTCAGTTTTGCTTTTCATTCCCCTATCCTTTACTGAAGCTCTTGCTCAGAGTCTGCCTGCAATGCCCCATCGTCTGGACACAGCAACTTTGTTGATCTATCCTCTCTGACCTGTTTGTTAATGTAGTCCATCACCAGTAGGAACAGCAGTGGGCTCAGAGCTGAACTCTGATCCATACCCTCTCCCACTGGGAACCCCTCTACAAGACCAAACTCTGTTTGTACTTGAGTTATTGGGTTCTTGTACTTAGCCTGCACAAATTTCATCAATGTTTCTGGGACTTCAAACTACCGCATGACTGCTCAAATCAGATTTCTTGGGACTTTGTCATATGCTTTAAGTCTAAGAATGCCCAGTTGGACTCATTCCTCATCGCTAGCTTCTTCTCAACTATCTTCCTCACTGCAAATATCGAGCTGATTGTGCTGCATCCTTATCTGAATCCAAACTTCTCATCTGCCCTCTTACTTTCTACTGTTCTGTGCATTTATCTTTCACCTTCTCCAGAATTTTCATGCAGTGTGACAACAGTTTGATAACTCTGTACTGCCACAGTTGGGAATGTGTCTTTTGTTGTTCACTGGCACTAGTATGCTTGTTCTCAAGTCATCTGGGTTACTCCTTTGTCATCATAATACTGTGAGTACCCTCAGGAAGCAGTTCCCCCTATCGCACCCAACATCTTCAACTATCTGCTGTAGCTTAATCTGAGCCTGCTGGTTTCCTTGACTTCATCTTCCTTAGTGTTGTTGTTACTTCTTTTAAGGTGGATTCCTCTCTGTCTTTCATCATAGGCTGTTATCTGAGACAGTACAGCTTCTATGTTTTGTTTTCTTCAGTCAGGAGTTGCTGGAAGTATTCCTTGCATCTGTCTTTGATGTCCTGTGGACTGGTGAGCAGGTTGTTGCTGGCACCCCTTATGAAGGGAGTCTGACGATCTTATTTACCTTTCTGTCTTCGCCTTTCCATCTGATGGACTTTCTTTGTGACAGCTACAGAGTAACTTTCCAGAAGCTGGTAGAGTGGCTCTGATACCTTGTTCTTTGCTATTGCAAATCCTCTCTTAGCCTCTTTATTAGCCAGCTTGTTTCCTCCATAGACTGGTTTGTCTTTTCTGTCTCCCACTTTTTCCTTCACTACTCCTTTCTTTTGATAACTTCCTGGACTTCTGCAATCCATCACTAGCTTCCCTTATGTGCCTTATTTCCATACCTTTCTCAGCTTCACATCTGATCTATAGTCTGTACACATGCTGTTTTGAGATGCTATCACTCTTCTTCAATCTATGTCCTCTTCTTCCTAAGGTGCTAGAGCCATGAGTAATTACTTAAACTCATGTGCTCTCTCTCCAGTCAACGTACAGGTCTTCAGTTTAGTCTCTGTTGCCCTTAGAGCCTTTTCTGACCACTGCTTGCAGCTGATTGTGGCAACCAGTGGTTTATGCTGTGAATTGACTGTTTCACTGGGGATGACTTTGCAGTCACTGATTCTACCCCAGGGCCCTTTCTTTACTAGGAGGAAATCTACCAGAGTTGCATGTTGGCCGCTCTTGTGTGTGATCTTGTGACTGTCTCCCTTGCTGAACCATATGTTGGCCACTATCAAGCCATTTACCAGACGGAAGTCTAGAATGCCTTCTTCTTCTTTAGTCCTGTTGCCCTACCCATGTAGACCCAGGCAGTCCTCACAACCCGTTGTTTTCCCTGATGTGTGCATTCAGATCACCCATTACCAACTCCATTTCCTGTTATCCTGATTTATCTAGCAGAATCTGCAACTGCTGTCTGAATACACTCTTTTCCTCACTATCACAAACCTGCTACAGGGCATAGGCTGAAATTATGAATAGCGCTATAACCTTACACTGGAGTCTGACTGTCATTAGTCTGTCACTAATTCTGAGGACATTCCTCACTGGTTGGTGAAAACCTCTCCCTCATCACAATTTCCACAACATTTCTAGTCTGTCCTTCTCCTGAGTAGTAGACTCTGGATCCCAAGCCAAGTGGCTTTGCTGTACTGCCCTTCCATCTTGTTTTCTGAATATATAACACATCTAAACTCCTCCTTACCATCATGTCATCCACTTACATGCTGCATCCTGTCAGTAAACTGACAGAGTAGCAATCCTTAGTTCATGTTTGACAGATTGATTTGTTTTAAGTCTAGATTTCGCACAATAGAGCTATGTCAGGTAACCCAAGCAGAGCAACTGGACACCGGCCGGCCAGTAGCTTGAGTGATGTACCCACAGCTTATGGGCTTTACGGTGGGCACACACTGGCCAACAGAGAGACATACATTCCTTCCACTGTTAAAATTGGTCCCTGACGTAGGTTGAAGTAGGCCAGATCCTCAACCTACTTATCAGTGACAAATATCCATGTCCTTTTGGTGACATCAGTCAGTATGACTGAATCAACTAGAGGCAATTTTTTACACCACATGCCTAGCCCTAACATAAAGTACAGTCTGTGATTTGTGTTCTCCTATCTTGAGGATACGGCACACCACAGCTGAAGCCCAAAGTGTTTGGTCTATACAACTCTTCCCTCATAGGCACCATCTAAAGTTTGTGCTGCTGCTCACAACTCCATTCTTAGGTGAGGTTGAGCTGGAAACATTCAGTATGTTTTTTGGGAGGTGGGAAAAATCCCATATAATCACAGGAAGAACATGTAACCTCCACTGCAGTACTGTCTGGAAGTCAGGCTTGAACCTTGTATCTTGTTTATGGAAGGCAAAGACATTAACAATTATGTCAACTGATGTGGGTTTCATTGTACTGCCAAATAAACAAATACACTTTGTAAAAATTCATTGTGTAAAGTTTTTGTTTGTACATTCATTGGTTGACACCTTTTTTCAGCAGTAATTATGAACTTCATTTTACATGGCATGTGACCTACTGACCAAATGTAGCGACACCATTTAAACTAGTGCAGATGTACCTACATGCACGTGTGCCTACACACATACACACACACACACACACACACCCTGAGGAAGTGCATCAACACACGACTTCCATCTAGGTACAGGAGCACATTTTTCCCCACAATACAATATATCCAATAAGCAGTCTGCCCTGTATGTGTATACCAATCTGTGTGTATCACATCAGTATAAGGAGGAGATGATGCTCTGGCACCTTGAATAGATTACAGCTGCTTCAATAGTTTTGTGTCACAGTAACCAGAATGGTGATCCACAGCATCTAGGTTTGAGTCTTAGCTGAAGTATATACTTCTTTAGTCCTGTGCTTCATAACTTGTACTATAGTTTTTACCTCTAAACCTTGCAAATGGAACAGCAGCTCATCTGAGCTTTGGCTCAAAAAGGACAATGTGGATGCAATCTCTCCTCTTCCCTTCTTTGTCTGGTGACTTGACTTTGTGTTGGGGAGGAATGAGTACTTGCAAAAGGATAGAGATAATGTGCTAATTCACTTCCTGTGTTCTCTTTTGTCTGTTTGTGTGTGTATATCACGTCTGTATGAGGTGAGGTAAAGAGACACTCTAGTATCATGACCAGGTCTCAGATGACTGGTAATATAAGTGTGTGTACTTATACACGTCAATATATGTGAAGCTGTGTGTGTATGTATGTGCACACAAGCCAGTGATGAATGAAGAACCTTAAGAGGGCAACACCAGGACATAAATTAGTATATGTAAACCTAACTCACAAGACCACTTCTATTAGTGCAGTCAACCTTCTGCAGCATTTTTACTGTTTCAGAAATCTATTCAGATAAATACACATTTAAACAGTTTTAATGACAATCTGAACATACTGTACAAGTAGTGCCACTGTGGTTCACCCATGCTAGCAGGGTAGCACAGTGGCTCACTATTAAAGTTCCAGCCTCATAGTTCCTGGGTCTGTTGTTTCACTCCCGATTTTCAAATTCTGTCTGTATGGATTATGAAAGTTCTCCCATTCTTGTGAGGTTCCTAAAGGTATAACAGTTTTCTTCCATGTTCTTAAACTAGATTCACAGTAACTAATCAAAGCTACTATGACTGAACATGACATCCTGCAGAAGTACTTAGCATGGACAAATGCCAATTTTACCAAACATAAAAAAGAAGTTATGTTCTTACTATAACGTTCCATGTGAGTTGTTCATCTCGCCTTTGTTCTTACATGTGGGTTTTGAGCTGATCCATCGGCTCCGAGTCAGCCGCTTTCCTAGCTCTAGAGCTCTGAGAAGCTCGAGACACAGTCTCTATCCCATGATGCTCTGCTGCCAAACCCCAGATCTACTTTGCTGAACCCAGCAAGAAACACAACTAAGCAACCCAATATAACAAAGCAACTATTTACAATTAGTTAAAAGATAACCTGACTGACAAGAGGATACTAGTAAGATCAACCAGACCACCAATCATACCCGTTCTTCCAGAACAAGGAGGGGGAAGGTGGGAGGGAGTGTAAGAACAAAGACGAGATGAACAACTCACATGGAACGTTATGGTAAGAACATAACTTCTTTATGTGAAGTTGTTCAATCTCGCCGTTTGTTCTTACACGTGGGTAGTGTCCCAAGCACCGTAATCCTGGGCGGCTTACGGGAGTACATTCCTGAGAACGGTGGAACCAAAGGAAGCCCTGTCCCTGGAGGCCCTGTCCACTTTGTAATGAGTAATAAATGAATGAGGTTTGGACCAAGTAGCAGCTGCACAAATGGTGTCCAAAGGTAAACGAGCTGCGTGAGCTAAGGACGTAGAAACAGCCCTGGTAGAATGAGCTTTCACTTCACGTTCTAAAGGGGTTGATGGGATGAAGAATATGCAAACTTTATACAATCAGAAAGCCATTTGGACAATGTAAATTTGGATACCAAAAGGCCCTTCTTATTGTCTGCATGGGAAACAAATAGTTGATCTGATTTTCTGAATTCTTTTGTTCTGTCCAAATAAAATCTCAATTGTCTGTGAACATCAAGCTTATGCAACATGTATTCCAATTTACTGGCATGATGCCTGAAAAAAGTTGGAAGTTCAATGGACTGGTTCAAGTTCGCGTCAGAACAGACCTTCGGGAGGAATGATGGATTTGTTCTTATAGACACCCTGTCGGGGTGGAAGACCAAATATTGGGGTCTAATAGAGAGTGCTTGAAGTTCAGAAACTACGCGCCAAAGTAATGGCCACTAAGAAAATTGTCTTCCAAGAAAAAAACTTCAAAGGACAAGAAGATGCGGGCTCAAAAGGGGGAAGCATGAGTTGAGACAGCACCAAATTTAGATTCCAGGGAGTAATCGGATGTCTGATAGGGGGTCGAAGGTGATGAGTCCCTTTCAAAAAGGCTTTACATAATGTGTGGAACATAATGTTAGAACCTCCGCATCCCACATGGAAGTTAGATATGGCAGCCAACTCGAACCTTATAGTAGCGGCTGCCACACCACCGTGGAAAAGTGAAGTCAAAAATTCCAGAATACTATGAATAGGGGAGATAAAGGGATCAATACCATGTTGAAAAGCCCAATGACCAAATCATTTCCATTTGCTGTTATATAGTTTCCTGGTGGAGACTTTATGAGAGGAAACCAGAATATGCTGAACCGCGGGAGACAAATCATGAGACCTGGCTGGGTTGGGAAGTACAGCAGCCAAGCTGTCAGTCTGAGGGATACAAGAGAGGGGTGAAGAACTGATGAATGAGTCAAAAGGTCTGGCACTGGGACCAGAACCCAAGGTTCTTCCACTTGGTATTGTTGAAGGAAGGGGAACCATATCTGTCGAGGCCAAAACGGGGCTATCAGAATAACAGTCCTTCCCAGGCTTTTGGCTTTCTGTAAACAATTTTGGGATCAGCTGGGATGGAGGAAAGGCATATAGGAGACCCGTGGGCCAATTGTGTACGCGTGCGTCCCTTGGGATGTCCCCCAGTGGAGGGTACAGGGCAAAGTAGCTTCTGCATTTGGCTTTCATCGTCGCAGCAAGGCTGGCCCCATTTGCGGGATATCCTTTCTGGCACTCGTTCTTTGAGGGACCACTCGTGAGGCAACAGAATGGCTCTGCTCAATTTGTCCGCTATCACGTAGGATGACCCCGAGTTGTGCGTTGCTATCAGGAAGCACCTGGTGGATACAGACCACTGCCAAATTCTCAGGGCCTCTCGGCATAAGGGGTAAGAGATCGGGTTCCCCCTTTGTTGATGTACCAGACTATCGACACGTTGTCTGTCTGTATTGCTATCGTCTCTCGAGGTAGAGAGTCGTGAAAGTGTTGCAACGCTAGGAACACTGCTCTCAACTCCAAGACATCGATGTGCAAACTGGATTCCATCTCTGACCAAGTACCTTGGACAGTTCTTCCCTGACAGAGCCCCCCGCACCCTATCAGGGAAGCATCCGTGGGTCACTGTGGCTGTGGGAGGGGGGAGTACAAACGGATGACCTACAGTAACTTGGTGGCTGTTCAACCACCAAAGCAGGTTCTTTTTGTAAGTATTTGTCAGCAGAATCTTGTGTGACATTGTAAGTTGTTGATAAGACCACTGTGTGAAGAGTATCCTCTTGTGCATACGCCCCAGAGGAACCGCTATGAGAGTCGCTGCCATGGTGCCTAACAGCTTCAGAACTTGGAATGCAGGGACTTTCTTTTCCATCAACAAAAGGGATACTTGATTTCGTAAAGAGATTACTCGTTCTTGAGGCAATCTGACCAGGGAGCCTGTGATGTCTAGATCTGCTCCTATAAAGGAAATATGCTGCGATGGCGATAAAGCAGATTTTTCGAAATTTAAGGTTATGCCCAACTGGGAGCACAGACTGATAGTGTAATCCCTGGGGTGAATCAGTTGATGCCTGGTGGTGGCGGTGAGGAGCCAGTCATCGGGATATGGAAACACCCGGAATCCTAGACATCTCAGGTGAGCCGTGACCACCGCCATGCATTTGGTGAACACTCTGGGGGCTGTGGTGAGACCAAAGGGCAGAGCTCGGAATTGGTAGTGACTGGCCCCCAGCCGGAAACACAAGTGATCGCTGGAAGGCCTGGTCATTTTGATGTGGTAGTACGCATCCTTGAGATCTATTGAGCACATCCAATCGCCCATTTCGAGAAAGAGTATCGATTGAAGCGTGATCATCCGGAACTTTTCCTTTTTGACAAAGGTATGTAGTTTGCTGAGGTCTAAGATGGGCCTCCAGTCCCCTGTTTTCATTGAAACTAAAAAGAACCTGGAGTAAGTTCTGGATTTTACCTGGTCCACCAGGACTGGCTGGATGACACTTTTTTTCCAGCAGCCTTTGAATTTCTATGGTTGCTAGATTCCACAGACTGGGTGGAACGTCTGGGATTCTTGCACGAATGGAAGGGGATTCTGAAAAGGGAATGATGTAACCTCTGGTAATTATGCTTTTTTACCCAGAAATCTGATGTAATTCCTAGCCAGGCGTCTGGATATAAAGCTAAGCGACCCCTGACTGCCTCCAGAGCAGGACGGCCGGACCTCCTCTCAGGAGTGCTGATAGGGCTTGCCAAGGAACTGCTCCCTGTCACCCTGGTTCTGCAGACCCCCTCTGCCCCCGGAAGGGGGTTCACCATGTGTGTTCTGGAAAGCTCCTTGGGACTTCCTGAACCACATTTTTCCACCTTTCTGCCCTTTGAGGTATGGTCTAGTGGGGGTGGAAAAATGGACTGCTACGGCAGATAGAGTCTTTCCTTCCTGCTCACACCTAGTGAGTGTCTCCTTGACTTTAGGCCCAAACAAAGAAGAGCCATCAAATGGGGTATTAACAAAGGAAGACTTGAAGGCTTCCGCAAAGGAGCATAAGCGCATCCAGGATGGTCTCCGCAGAGCTATCGCTGAACCTGCTGCCCGTCTCTGTCCCTCGGCTGCATAAGAAATGAGCCGCATGGATGAGTTTACAATGGAATTAAGGGTGTTAAGCCGTGCCGTCACTTTCTCAGAAACAGCATCATCTGTGTTGCCCTGTAGAATATCTCAAAGCTCTTTGAGGAGATCTCGTTGAAGATGGGTAAAGTGGGTTAAATAGTTAAGCGATCTCATAAAGATGCGTTTCCCATATCTGTCCATCATCTTGGAATCTCTATTAGGAGGATGGACAGAAGAGGAGGTCTCTGACATCTCTTTCTTGGTGGCCGCCGCCACCACCATGGCATCAACGGGGACTCCCTTTGTAAGAAAGGACTTATTCTGAGGGGAGGTGATAAATTTGTTGGGCCTCTGAAGGACCGGTTCCATGGAATCAGGAGACTCCCACGCCTTTTGAGCGATCAAGTCCATTAATTTGTCAAAAGGTGGCGTAACCCAGGTGGTGGAAGGTTGAGACCCAAAGGCCTTCAGGAGCACCAACTGATCCTCAGTAGGGGTAAGGACTGCCAGTCACCCCTCTGCTTAAGTATTTCTAAGATGTCTGCAAATGAGACATCCTCTGAGGGGGAATGTGGGGACCCTTCTGATTCCTCTAAGTCGGTGTCTGATGTCAAGGATTCCTGAGGGGAATCCAAGTGCCTCCTCTTGCACAGTCTCTTCCTAGGGACTTCATCAGTGGGGGCTTCTGGTGAAGTCTCCGTAGAGCAGGGGTCACCCAATGGGGTTACCTGAGGCTCTGGGTCTCGACACTTGGTAGGAACGTGTGATGTAGAGACAGAACGGGGCCCTTTATGGGGAGGAAGAGGAAGGACCTGAAGAGGTAAAAGTCTTAGCAGACATGACCTTCCTCATGGCGTTGAAGGCACCGGTGTCTCGGTCCAAGGAGTCCGCCGGTTCCAAAGAAGATGGCAGTCTCCTCGGGGCCAAGACCACGAGCTCCAAACCAGAGGACAGAGCCGAGCTCAACTGCGCCGAAGCCCCGAGAGGAAGAGTCGGAACCAAAGCTTTGGTTCGACTCTCCCCCTCGGACCCAGCGAGAGAGTGTCAGCTCAGAGACCCTTCGATCGGAACCAAAGATGTCAAGGTCGATGGGGCCAAAGGCACCAGAATAGGCTTTGGCTCCGAGGGTTCCACAACTATCAGGTCCTCACCTTCCGACTCCGAAGGCTTGACTGGTCTCAGAGGAGGAGCAGAAACCGTGACGGGGGGGGTCGGGCTTTGATGCCAGATGAGATGAAGCTGAAAGCAATTTGGCCAAAGCCGGGTTCTCCAAGAGTCTCTGCACCACAAGGTCCACATCGACATCAGACAGGGTCCTGGTAGAACGGGTCGAAGGAGCCAAAGAATCCACTGCCCGGTTCCAAACTTGGGACTTGGCTCCGAGGCAAAGGTTCGGTGCTCAGCTTCGAGGGCTGAGGAGCCGGCGACCGAATCTTCCCCGAGGTGCTCGGAACCGATGACATGGACTCCGATGACACCTTGGAAGACTTCGACCCCTTCGGAGATTTGGAGGTCTGTTCAGACTTATCTAAAGCCTATGGTAAGTCGGATTTTAAGAGGCCTCTATCGATAAGCTTTGTACGCCTTTCCAGCATAACTCTGCCACTAAAAGAGTGGCAGATGGAACAGTCCTCTTGCAGGTGTAAAGGCCCTAAACAATAAACACATGAGGTGTGGTGATCGGTGATGGACATCTTCTGTCCACAGCCAGACCGCTTGAACCCTGATCTCTGTTTTTCTGACATGTATAAAAAAATGAGAAAACAGCACAATTGCTAAGGTTCAGATCCCTGAACTTTACAAATATTAAGAATACTAGCAATCACACAAAATTAGAAGTTATGTACTCACCATAACGTTCCATCTGAGTAGGTACTTCATTTGTCTGCAACCTGTGGGTCTCGGATCCGACCGGCAGCTTTCCAAGCTTCAAGATCCGAGCTCCTAGCTCCTCCCCTCTACCCACAATCCTCTGTCACCACCACACTACCTCAGATCGGTTTTGCTGCATCACCTGAAAAAACCTGTAATAAACAGGTTCAGATATTCTCAAGAATCATTTAGATCCTAGAAACCCGATACTGGTTAGGGGGATGGCAGGGGGGGGTGGTTGCAGACAAATGAAGTACCTACTCAGATGGAACGTTATGGTGAGTACATAACTTCTAAATCTGAAGTAGTTAATTCATTTGTTCTGCAACCTGTGGGACAGTGTCCCCAGCTACCTAAACAAAGAAACCTGGGTGGTCTATGGGAGGATATTCCGAAGCACCGCGGAGCCAAAGGATGCCCTGCTTCTAGATATCATGTCCAGCTTATAATGAGAAAGAAACGTATGGGCAGAACACCAAGTGGCTGCTGAACATATGTCGTCCAACAGCATCCTGGACCAGAAGGCTGCAGAAGTTGCGATGGACCTAGTGGAATGTGCACGGATTTTGAATGGGGTTGTTTTGCCTGATGCCTTATAAGCCTGAGAAATACATTGACAAATCCAATTAGCCAATGTCACTTTGGATATAGGTTTTCCCATGTATGAAGGAGCAAATGACACAAAGAGTTGATCAGCCTTACGAACATCTTTGGTCCTGTGCAGGTAAAAACGTAACTGTCTATGTACGTCTAGTGTATGCAACATGTATTCCCCCTTATTTTGAAAATTTTTGAAAAACACTGGCAGATTGATAGTCTGATTGATATTTGCCACAGATGCCACTTTTGGTAAGAAAGACGGGTTAGTCCTGAGAGATACTCTGTCATTGTGGAAAATAAGATAAGGAGGTTTCATGCACAAAGCTTGGAGCTCTGAAACTCTTTTAGCAGAAGTTATGGCTACCAAGAATGTTGTTTTCCAGGACAGAAATTTAAGGGGTATAGAAGCTGCAGGTTCAAACGGAGGTTTCGTTAAGGCTTGCAGAACAAAGGTTAAGTCCCAAGGGGGAGTCACGGATTTCACTGGTGGCTTGAGAAGGAAAACGCTACGCAAGAATGTCTTGCACAATTTTGTAGATGCCAGAGATCCTAATCCGTCTCCCACATGAAAATGGGATATTGCTGCCAACTGAACTTTGACCGTTGATGCACTTGCCCCTTGTTCAAAAATCATGGACAAAAAATCCAATACTGTAGGAATTGGAACAGTAAATGGGTTGAGACCTTGGCTGTTAGCCCAGACAGAAAATCGTTTCCACTTACTATTATAGATTTTCCTAGTGGATGGTTTATGAGCCGCTACCAGAATAGTTTTCACTGGTGACGAGATACCGGGAGTCCTTGCCATTAGTGGAACCGGATCAACCAAGCCGCGAGCTTGAGGTTGACCAGGTTCGGTGTTGGGCACCCCGTTGGGTGGGATATCAGATCTGGAATGGGATCCAGGACTAAAGGGGGGGAGAGACTGTGAGACTGCAGGTATGGAAACCAGATTTGACGAGGCCAGAATGGGGCTATGAGGATAATTTTGCTCCCCAACCGTGCGGCTTTCTGAATGCATTTCGCCATGAGCGAAAGCGGGGGGTAAGCATAGAGTAGACCGGGAGGCCAAGCATGAATCAGAGCGTCTCTGGGGCTGTCCCCTTCTGGGGGAAGAATTGCGAAGAACTCGCTGCATTTTGTGTTTTGGGGAGTAGCAAAGAGATCGCAGCGAGGCCAACCCCACTTGCAGAAAATTTCCTTCGCAATTTTCGGATTGAGAGACCACTCGTAAGGACTGAGAATTACTCAACTCAATTTGTCCGCCAGAATGTTGGATCATCCCGGAATGTGCGTTGCTATCAGAAAGTGGTTGGTGGATATCGCCCATTCCCAAACTCTCATGGCTTCTCGACAAAGAGGGTAGGATCTGGTTCCTCCTTGTTTGTTTATATACCAGACCACTGACATATTGTCCGTCTGTATTGCAATCGTTCCTAGAGGTAGAAGGTGTTGGAGAGCCTGCAATGCTAGAAGCACCGCCCACATCTCCAGAACATTTATGTGCAAAGCGGTCTCCGACGAGGTCCACGTACCTTGGACGTTTCTGCCCAAACAATGCCCCCCCACCCTAGGCGAGAAGCATCCGTGGTTAACGTGACCTGGGGGGGGTCACAAAGGGTCACCCTTGCCTGAGTTCTGGGGAGTGAAGCCACCATAGGAGGGATTCCGTGCAAACTCTGCTCAGGGGAATAGGAGTGTTCAATGGGTGGAGTAACAGTGACCATTGAACTTGGAGTGTCCACTGTAATATACACATCCTCAGGCGAGCATGGAGACAGAGGCCGATGGCCGCTGCCATCGAGCCTAGTGCCCTCAGGACTAACTCTGCTGGTGGGGCCTTTGTGCGAAGAAGAGCCAAAACTTGGAGTGAGAGGCTGGACAGCCTGTCCGAGGTCAAGAAGGCCCGAGAAGATCGGGAATCTAGCCTGGCTCCTATGAAATCTAATGCTTGCACAGGATGAAGAAAAGACTTCGGTATGTTGACTGAGATGCCCAAGCTGTCGGCAAGAGACAGCACATAGTCTCTCGCGATACAAAGTTGATGCCGGTTGGTTGCTGTGAGGAGCCAGTCGTCTAGGTAGGGAAAGACCCTTATGCCCTGAAGCCTCAGGTGGGCCGCAACCACTGCCATGACTTTGGTGAACACCCTGGGGGCTGAGGTGAGTCTGAACGGGAGGACCCTGAACTGGTAATGACTGGCCCCTAGCCGGAAGCGGAGGAACCTCCTGGACCGTCTGTCCATTAGAATGTGGTAGTACGCGTCCTTGAGGTCTATAGAGCACATCCAGTCGTTCTCCTGCATTAAGGGGAGAATAGATTGTAGAGTGACCATCCGGAATTTTTCTTTGGGAACAAACATGTTCAGGGCGGACAAGTCCAGAATGGGCCTGAGGTCCCCCATCTTTTTTGGCACTAAAAAGAACCTTGAGTAGTAGCCCAATCCGGATTGGTCTGGGGGGGACCCGCTGGATGGCTCTTTTTTCTAACAAGTTTGAAATCTCTGCAGTAGCCACCTCTCTTTGATTGGGTGGGACATCGGGGAGGCGACCACCTGAGGGAGGATGAAATAGGAAGGGAATTTTGTAGCCTCTGGATATAATTCGGAGCATTCGGAGCACCCATCGATCGTTCGTGATGGACTCCCACATTGACAGGTGCTTCGTTAAACGCCCCCCGACTGTCTCCAGAGCAGGACAGTTGGGTAAGCCCTCAGGGCTGTTGCGTGGGTCTCTCGGAAAAAGGTTCCCTAGACCCGAAGTTACGCGGTCCTCCTCTGCCTCTGGGCCGGCGTCCACCCTGCCCTCCTCTGCCTCTGGAGGGCGCGGAGTTCAAAGCTGGATGGGATTGCTGAGACTTGCGGAACCACAGCTTCTTTTGCCCCCTCTGATTCCTTGAGAAGGAACGTTGGGGACTCGAGAAGCGGACTCTGACAGCAGACAGCGTCTTCCCGTCCTTCTCACTTTGGACTAGTGTATCGCGTACGGTCTTGCCAAAAAGCGAAGAACCGTCAAAGGGTGCATTCGCGAAGGACGCCTTGAAAGGTTCCGCGAAATTACAAAGACGGAGCCAGGTGTGACGTCTCAAGACAACACCTGCTCCGCTGGCCCTTGCGGCTCCCTCCATAGCATAAGACAGAGGCCGCATGGACGTATTTGAAATGGACTTGAGAGTGGCCATGCGTGTCGAAAACACGGTTTTGTCCTCGACCGACATGGACTCAGGAGGGGCTGCAGTGTATTCCTTGATCAAATCCCGTTGCAGCCTGATGATATGCGCCATATAATTCAGCGCCCTCACGGAGAAGGTTGCTGAAACAAAGGTCCGCTTCTCTATACGGTCCAGCGCCCGGGACTCCTTGTCCGGCGGGTGTACCGTGGAGCTCTCCTGGGAGAGTTCTCTTTTAGTGGCGGCAGCCACCAACATGGCATCAACTGGAGACCCTTTGGCCCAAACCTGTCTGTCTGAAGGGGGGCTAAGGATTTTATCCGGTCTACATGGGATAGGCTCCACGGTGTCGGTTCCTACCAAGCCCTGGTAGTCATGAGATCTACCAGGGGATCTGCCGGTGGGGACACCCAGGAGGTAGATGGGCCCGCTTCAAACGCCTCCAGAAATACGGACTCATCCGAGGAAGGTTTTTGGGCAGACCACCCCCCCCCTAATGCGCAACATTTCCATGATGTCTCCAAAGGAGACATCTTCGGGGGGGTGACCTTGGGGAACCTTCCCTTTCCTCTAAGCCCGTATCTGTGGTGACGGACTTGGGGGAGTCCATGTGCCTCCTTTTACACGTCCATTTACGAGGCACCTCCTCTGTGGGACTATCAGAAGAGGGCTCGTCAACGGCCTCTTGTTCCTTTAAGGGAACCAACTGGAGGGTCTGAGTAGGCTGTCCCGATGGAAGGATGATGGAAGTTAGGCCCGTATGCAGGGGGGGGGGGGGGAGGGATCCAAAACCCGAGTCGGGGACCTGGAAGACCTCGACAGTACCCTCTCCACTACCTCGAATGCCGAGGGAGAACTACTCTCTTCCGGCCCCGAAAGAAGTCTCCTCGGCTCCGAGATAGGGATCGGGGTCGGAGCCGAAGCCATCAGATCCGAAAGGGAGGTGCTCTCCGACATAGGTGGCGCCGAAGAAGCACCCGCTCCCACGGATCCGACGCCCAGCCCACGGCCCCGAGAGCTCAAATCTGAGATACTCGAGGGTATGGTCGGCGTCGAGAAGGCTTGGGCCATCGGCGCTGACAAAACCCCGGCTCCGAAAGGACCTGGATCCGAAGACTCCAAAACCCGGATCCAGGTTGAAGAAGGAGAAATCGGGGCAAATATTGAAGCTGCACTCCCCCCTGTGGAGGGGAAGGCAGGAGCACTCCCATCTGCATTTGGGTCTGCAAAAACCGCCGCATCATCCTATCCATGTCGGCATAGGAGAGAGACCTAGTAGATCTAGAGGAGGTCGTAGAGGCGGGCCTGGAGGGCCGCCTCGACGACCTCGGGGGTGATAGGAGCTCCTCCTCCGGCTCCGGTGAGAAGGAAGGAGATCGGAGCCGAGAAGGAGAAGGTCCGGACACCCTCGGAGGTGATTTGATAGTTTTTGAAGGCGGAGCCGAGGGATGAGGCTCGGCTCGCCTCTTGTGTCTGTGCTTCTCCCTATCTTTGGTCCTGTGCTCCCTAGAAGGAGAAGACTGAACTTCCTTCGTACTCAAGGCAGTAGTGGGAGGTTGAGTCCCAGCCTGAGTCGAGGGAATCAGGGGTGTAGAAGTTACCTGGGTAGCCTGTACCTTGGAGGGTGAGGAGGAAGACGCCTCCTCCGGGGGAAGTAATCCCGCCAGAATAAGCCTGTTCCTTCTGTCCCTCACAGCCCGGGGGTTGAAGGCTGCGCAAACCTGGCAGTCTGAAGACAAATGCACAACCCCCAGGCATATAACGCACTGAGTGTGCCCTTCAGCTGGGGAAAGCTTATGGCCACACCCAGTGCACTTTGAAAAAATAGCTTTATGGCCTTCGGCCATTTTGCTGACACACACACTCACACGCCAAAACACCTAGGGGGAGAGTTTGAAAAAGAAAAACGCAATCCCGAAAACAAAAAAGGGCAGATAAACACTCACAATACTAAAATTGTTCACTTCCCTGTCTAAGCCAGGAGCTCTTCACAAGATGCTTGTCATTGAAGCCGCGGCAAAAACGATCTGGGGTAGTGTGGTGGTGACAGGGGATTGTGGGTAGAGAGGAGGAGCTAGCAGCTCGGATCTTGAAGCTTGGAAAGCTGCCGGTCGGATCCGAGACCCACAGGTTGCAGAACAACTGAAGTAACTACTTCAGATTGTTCAGATCCCTGAACACTCACTAACTCTACTTTGTAGCTATTAAGAACACTAAGAATCACAAAAAAAACATTCAGATCCCTGAACACTCACTAACTCTATTTCACAAAAAAAACAACAGATAGAATCACTGACAGCACCCTGTCAAAAAGTCAACTAAAGAAATGGCCAAAGGCCTAGGAGCAACCGCTCCTCAGAAATCACGCAAAGCACATGCTAAGTCTCTCAAAAAAAAAAAAAAAAACACAAACAAGTAATATTTAGACAACTACACTTATATATATATATATATATATATATATACTAAACTATCACAGTTATAGAAAATTTTCTGTCAAAAAATAAGACAAATAGGGTACTGGCCTGAACTTCTTGCACAGAGTGTGAGATCCGCTGCAGCGGCAAACTAGATCTGGGGTTTGGCAGCAGAGCATCATGGGATAGGGACTGTGTCTCGAGCTTCTCAGAGATCTAGAGCTTGGAAAGCGGCCGACTCGGAGCCGATGGATCGGCTCTGAACCCACGTGTAAGAACAAATGGCGAGATTGAACAAATTCACATCTAAAGTTTTAAGCAGGGGAAGCAAGCTTCCTGCCCTCCCCGCACCCACACCCCCACACACACTCCTGCTTCTCTAAACATACCAGCTTTGAGCACTATGGCCCAATGGCACAGAGGCAAGGCATCTGTCTCAGCTCCTGGTGACTTGAGTTCAGAATAAGCACAGGCACATAACTCTTCCAGGAGGACAGAGTTAATGATGTTACTTCTTGAGGGCTTACATTACCTGTTTGCTACACCGCACTAGGGCCTCCTTCCCTAGATCCCATGATTATAAAATATGACTACCTTTCCCAGTAGAGACAGGGTTCACCTGGCCAGGGTAATATGACTGAGACTGCTAGAAAGGAGCTATAGGACCCCCAAAGAGCACAGGAAAGGTGCAAGGATCAGCCAGAGGACAAAAGGTGAGTCAAGAAGGATTAATAGGAGTTACAAAAAAGTCTGATGGCTGCTCAACCTAAAGTGTAAGAAGAAAAGTACAGTTGTGTACACTTACATAAATGCAGATGTTGAACGTATTCACTGTTGCAGTCATCACATTAGGGTTATCCCTGGCAGGGTAGCCCTCGACCGGCCAGAATACCAGAGACTTAGTATTTCTGCATCGGCTGCTGTCGCTTGAGGACAGATGTCAGGTCGTCAGTGGTATAAAGTAAGGCAGCCGACGCCATTACATCAGTTTTTCTTGCCCTAACCTATCAGGAGCCCCCAAGGTAAGAGGCCATGTTCTGGTGGAAGAACCCCACCAGTGAAAAATAAATGCCAATGTGTCCTTTGTAAGGGAAGGAGAAAAACAAGGAAGACAGGTAACCAAAGGTGAAAGAGAAAAAGGGGGATGGAGGGAGGGAAACCAGGACTGCAACAGTGAATACACTTGAACATCTACATTTATGGTAAGTGTATACAACTGTACTATGTTCTTTGTGTTTCACTGTTGCAGTCATCAAATTTGGGTAGATTCTCAAAGCTCATGAAATGGGTGGAGGCAGTCAAGGTAGCTGGGGGCTGGCTAGGATGACTTGCAAGACTGCAGAGGCAAACTCTGCCCTGGATTTGGAGAAGAGAGGCAGGTGGTAATGCTTGGTGAAAGTGTGACCAGATGTCCAGGTGGCAGTTTCCAGATGTCCCTGGTGGGGACTCCTCTGAGGAAAGCTGCAGAGGTGAAGGCTGCTCTGGTGGAGTGTGTCCTGACCCCCTTGGGGGGAGGCTTGCCATGCTGTTTGTAGCAGAAATGGATGCAGTGTGCTATCCATTTGGAAATGGTTTGCTTCGAGATGGCTTTGCCTTCTGCCTCTGTAGCAAAGCTAACCAGCAATTGATCAGACTTTCTGAAGGGTTTAGTTCTGTCCAGATAGTATCTGAGCTGTCTGTGTACATCTAGAGACTGAAGAATCCTTTCCCCCTTGTTCTGGGGATTAGGAAAGAAGGTGGGCAAATGAATGGATTGGTTGACAGCCACTCTGGATACCACCTTGGGCATGGAGGATGGGTTAATTCTGAAGGGTACCCAGTCTGCATGGAAGATGATGAAGGGTTCCACAGCCATGAGTGCTTGCAGCTCAGAGACTCTTCTGGCTGAAGTGATGGCCAGGAGGAAGGCTGTCTTCCAGGAGAGAAATTTTAGCTCTGCAGAAGAAGCTGGTTTGAAAGGAGGCAGGGTGAGCTTTTCCAAGACAAAGTTAAGGTCCAAAGCTGGTGTAGGTGCCCTTCTGTGGGGGGCCTCAAATTGCTAGCCCCTCTGAAGAACAGTTTGATCAAAGGGTGTGAGAAAAGTGGCTGATCAGTGGGAAAGTGAGCAGAAATAGCAGAGGTACGAATTTTTACAGATGAGAAAGAGAGACCACAATGTAGTAGGTCCGCTAAATAACCCAGGATGAGAGGGATGGAGGTCTGTATCGTATTGACCCCCCTTAGCCTGGATCCAGGTGCAGAACCTTTTCCATTTATCTGCATAAGACTTTGTGGTGCTAGGGCATCTGGCCTCATGGATAACATCCATAACCTGCTTACTGAGAATGGCAGACTGGTACGGGGTTTGGGAATAAGCCAAGCTTGCAAACTGAGTGTCTACAATTGGGGATGCATGAATTCCCCTGCCCTCTGGGTTAGTAGGTTTGGAATCTGAGGAAGATGCCATGGAGGCAGCAGGGACAGGCTGGGCAGCAAGGGGTACCAGTGCTGTCAGGGCCAGTCTGGAGCTATACGAATGGTCCTTGGTTTTTTCCTCCCTTATTTTGAGCAGTACCCTGAAGATAAGAGGAACAGGAAGAAAGGCATAAACTGAGAGGTTGACCCAGGGGAAGGACAGGGCATCCACTTTCCCAGCCATGCAGTGATGCTCCCTAGTGCAGAATTTGCTGAGCTGATTGGTTGGTGTGGGAGGCAAAGAGGTCGACCTTCGGGGTTCCCCATTTCTGAGTTATTAGGGTGAAGGTACTTCTGTTGAGCTGCCACTCATGTAGATCCAGAAGGTTTCTGCTTAATTGGTCTGCCAGGGAGTTGAGAGAGCCTGGTAGGTATTGTGCTAGCAGGTGTAGTTGCATGGAAGAGGCTGTGAGCCAAAGGGTCATGGCCAGCCTGCATAGAGAGTAGGAGTGAATCCCTCCCTGCTTGTTGATGTACCACATCACAGTGGTGTTGTCTGTTTTGATCAGGAGAGCCCCTGGAGAGAGAAAGGGTTTGAAAGCTATCAAGGCATGCTGCACAGCCATTATCTCTTTTAGACTGATGTGCAGGGGGGGTTGCTGTGGGCTCCATTGACCCTGTATGCACCTGCCATCCAGATGTGTACCCCAAGCATAGTCTGATGCATCTGTGGTTAGGGTCTGGGCAGCGAGGTGTGGGGAGAAGGGCAGTCCCTTGTTGTGGAAGCATGTTGTTGCCCACCAAAGAAATTCATTTCTGAGGCAAGGAATTATAGGTAGTAGAGTTTCCAGGTCTTGAGAGTAGACACCAAAGGCGCTTTAGGTACCACTGAAGAGCCTTTGGTGTCAGTACTCTCAAGACCAAAGGCTCTTCAGTGGTACCTAAAGAGCCTTTGGTGTCAGTACTCTCAAGACCAAAGTCTCTTTAGGTACCACTGAAGTTTCCTCATATGCAGTCTGGCATATGGAATGAGGAGAATGCATGATGCCATGAACCCCAGAGCTTGCAGGATTTTCCTTGTAGAAAGCTGGAGCCTGGTGGCCAGCTGAGAGAAGTAAGCTGACAGGAAAATTTGTTTCTCTGGTGTAAGGCACGCCATCTGGGATGCTGTGTCCATACTTGCTCCCAGGAAGATTATCCTTTGGGTGGGCACCTGTTTTGATTTCTTTTCATTGATTGTAGGGAGGTTACTAGGTTCTTTACAAAGGCCAGGTGCTTGGGCAGCTTTTCCTGGCTGTCTGCCTGAATAAGGCAATTGACTAAGTAGGGATAAATCTGAATACTTCTTTGTCTGCAAAAGGCAATGGCTGGAGCCAGGCATTTTGTGAAAACTCTGGGAGCAGTGGATAAGCCAAAGGGAAGCGCAGAGAATTGAAAGTGTTGGGATCCTGCTCTGAAGCAGAAATATTTTCTGCATGATTCCCTGACAGGAATGTGGAGGTAGGCCTCTTTTAGATCCAGGGTGGCTAGCCAAGCGTCCTTGGAGAGCATGGGTAGCAGTTGCTGGAAGGTGAGCATTTTGAATTTTGAGATCACCAGGAAAGTGTTTAGAATGGACAGATCGAGGATGGGGTGCCAGGTGTCCTCTTTTCTTAGAACCAGAAAAAGCCTGGAGTAGAAGCCTTGGCCTATCTGTTCTGCAGGAACGTGCTCTACTGCCCTCAAAGAGAGCAGGGAATGGATTTGCTTTTGAGCCTCTGCCCACTGATTTGGTGGTAGATCTGGGAATCCTTTTGAAGTTGGAAGGGTGTGGAAGGAGAATTTGTATCCCTGAGACACAATATTCAAAACCCATTGGTCCTTGGTAACTGTGGCCCAGGTGCTTGAGTGAAAGAAGAGATTTCCTCCTAGGGGCAAGTGAAGGTGGGCAGAGGGGGAGGTCGGGAGGAGTTGAGTCATTGTGAGTTCTTACCATAAAGGGGTGGCTTAGAACTCCCTGGTTTTGAAGTGGAGGTAGTCCACTGCTTAGATCTCTGCATTCTCTGAGGCTGCTGTCTGGGGGTCTGCTTCCACGGGGCCTAGGCTGGGCCTGTTTACTCAGAGCAGGAAAGGACCAGTGCTTGGAGGGACAATGCCTGCTGAACCTAGGGTGCTGGATCTGTAAGAAATCTTTAACTGTTTGCATAGATTTTGCTTTTTCTTCCATCTTTCTTTAGACCTCTTTTGCCTTAGTGCCAAATAAGTTATCTTTCTGCAAGGGGGCATCCAACAGTTTAGATTTGACATGGTCTGGCAGGGGTTGTTCCTTAAGCCATGCCTGACTTCTAATGGCAGATCCAGTGACTGCTGCCCTGCAAGAAGCTTCTAGGGCATCAAAACCACAGTGCAAAGTGTGTTTAGTTACTTGACTTGCAGAATGCATTAAGTCTTGTAAATCTTTAGATTCTGCCCAAGCAGGAAAGGTAGACATTTTTTGTTTAAGGAGATCCAAAGTACATTGCTGACATGCATATGAAACTGACAATTTAGTGCCCTGATAGCAAGAGTAGCTGAGGTGTACACTTTTTTACCCCATCTGTCCAATGCTTGGGAATCCCTGTCGAGGGGGTGGGATTCTTAGCAGAGGTTGCTTTAATCCCTTTAGGCCCTTAAGAAATGACCTCAGGGTCAGCTGTAGGATTTTTAAAAAGATATTTATGAGAGTCAGAGACTCTGTAGTGCCTGCTGGTTTTCTGGGAATAGGAGGTACGGCATCAGGAGTCAAGCTGGATTCAAGGAAAACATCATCCACCACATCCAGGACTGGGGAGATGGCCAAGGGTCTATGTTGCGGAAGGTCTAGGAATTCCCTGAGTCTCTTTTTAGACTGAGGGTAGTCCTGACTCTCATATTGGAAATGCTCCCTTAAAGTATGCAGGGTTTCCCCAAAGGAAAAATCCTCTGGGGGAGAGGCTGAAGGAATGGAGTTCTCTGCATCAGAATCCTCATAAGTGGAGAAGGGTTGTATGTCTTCATATTCAGATGCATCAGATTCATTTGACTCTTGTTCAGACAAAACTACTGGTGACAGATCTCTTTTCCTTTTTGAGGGGGTAGCTTGGCTTCCCCTGATCAGCATGATAAAGCATTTGAGACTCAGGCAAGGTATCAGGTGCCTGAGAGTGGGTAGTCGGTTTCTTGGGTGTGGTTCGAACCCTGGGCCTAAGGAACCCTGTTATTTTCGAAAGAATGGTAATCGAGAAACAAGACGTCTTTTTGTGTTAAGATTCGGTAGTGCGAAGAACTTCCTCGGAAACTGGAGCCTGCTCAGCGGCTCTGGACCCATCCAAGGTAGAGACGACCACAGGATCCTTCAATGAAGAAGAGTTTTGTGGCATACCGGACTCTGAAAGGGTTTCGGTAGCGGCCTGCGAATCAACTGAAGAGGGCATCAGGGGCTGCAAAGCGCTTTACTGAGTACCGGAGAACTGGAGACTAGCTTAACGGAAGTGCCATCGGTAGGTCTGGACCTGTGCAGTCTGTCTCTATCTTTACCTTTATGTTTTTTCGGAAGATCTGCTGTCTGATGGCTTACCGAAGCCATATCAGAATTTGAGGACTGCAAACGAAAATATCTGCCTGCAATAAGGGCCCGACGATGGATAGTTCTGGCGTTAAAGCACAGAAACGACACAGAAACGACAAAGGGATGTCATGGTCTGGGCTTAGACAAGTGACGCAGTAAGAGTGGAAGTCTCGGTGTGGTATTTGCTTTCCACAGGCAAGACAATTATTAACTTTTTCTGACATTGGTTAGTGCAAGAAAAAAGGATCCCCAACGGGGTATTTAGCTTTAGAAGACTTCAATTTCAGTTCGGAAACGAAAACTCAGGTAGTGGCCAACTAGCACTCGTGTGAACTGCTTCTGGCTCCACGGCAAAAAAGACTGATGTAATGGCATCCGCTGCCTTACTTTATACCACTGACGACCTGACATCAGTCCTCAAGTGACAGCAACTGACGCAGAAATACTAAGTCTCTGGTATTCGGGCCGGCCGAGGGCTACCCTGGCAGGGATAACCCTAATGTGATGAATGCAACAGTGAAACACGAAGAACATCTTCCTTAATACAAGACTCCATAATATAGAAGCAATGAAGCTACATTTTGCATATGACCTTCAACTAAATAAATTCGCCAAAGTTTATTCCAAACACAGTTGGCTAGATACAATTCATGTAACTGACTGGTTGATCATCTCTAAGCTCTCTATACATTATGTATTCACTGTTAGCTTTGGGCCAGGCAATGCCTAAAAATGGTCCACGAAGAACAAGTTCACCTACCTGGCTAATGGATACAAAAAATTTAACTTGCTACTGAAAATTTGAACTTAACCTTCAAGAAGCTAAGATATTACAATAAAGTGCTCAAGATCAATGTGGTTACTAGAGTAGTCCCTGACACTTGTCTAGTGATCAAAGGGAAGTATATGTCTTCTGAGAAGACTGCTCTGGTGCATCCCTGAGAATGGACATTACATTGGTGGACAGTCCAGCAGCTCTGGCTATCAACCAGATCTTGAAATGGAAACTGTGAGAGGCAGGGCAAGGAGATCTCAGGGGATGAGAAAGGAGGTTATCAATTTCCAGAAGATATGGTAAAGCAAACAGCCATGGCTGCCTCAGCAGAAAGAGTGGCTCATATACACCTTATACTGTGTCCGCGCAAATGGCAAATACTTTGAGGATATATACTGTGGTGTAGGTAGCTTACCATAAAAAGCAGATGTTTGAACAGATCACTCTTGCAGTATTACAACCCATCTGGTCAGTCTAAAAAGCTCAGGCACCTTCCTAGTGTGCCATACATCTGTCATTAGCAAAAGCAGACATGCTAGTATAAGGGACGTGTCTACATGACAAAACTCAAAGCTTTTTTGTCCCTAGAATGTGATGCTGAAGGTTATAGCTCTAAGTCCTGTCTGACAGAAAAGGAGAATGGATACCCCAAATTGGACATGGAAAAGATTATTCAGGAAGATGAAAGGAAGTATTTGTACCACAACAGTGATCTAGTCAAAGATCTACTTCTATTACTTACCAGCAAACCTCTACAATTTTTTTCATAAGATTATTTCTGCAGTATCCATAACAGATTGGATGATTGCAGATGTCAAGAAGAGAGAGAAAGAAAGGACTGGAGCTGAACCAGAGTCCAGAATGCCCTGTAGAATAGCTACAAGAAATTTTATCTGACTCATTTAGTGGCCATAAAACTACCTATGTGATCTAGAAAGCTAATCAAACCTGGGTTGCTTGGATCATAGTGAGGGCTTTATCCTTCTATGCCATGGCACTCAAAAATGTCTGTATCTCCATTAATTCTTACAAGTCTAAAAGCAAACTCTTTACTTCGTAATGCATATAAAACAAGAAATAACCTATTAATAAAATATATTAAAAACATATTTTAAATAAATAATGCTTTTTATTCAGTTGCTCTAAAAAGGAACAAAAATACTAGAGAGTAAAAACTTTGCAAAAAAAAAAAAAAAAAAAAACAGGCTGATTTCAGAAAAGTAAACAATATAATAGTAAAACACAGACTTAACTGAAAATAAAAATAATAAATGTAAAAGCTGACAGAAAATCAAACAAAGTTAATAAAACAATTAATCCTTCAGTAAGCACTTTTGTCTCTGTACAATTTTCGGAGACTTCTCCAGACTAAAGCAAAAACAAACTCAAATCACATTTATACAATTACAAATCACATGACTTTACACTAATTGGTGTTTTAGACTAATTAGTGTTTAACCCTTTTCGCTTTAAATACATAATAAAGTCTTCACGATTGTTCAATCCCAGTGAATAGCAGGCATTTAATTTGACCTGCCATGAATATTCCAGCCACCCCAGCTCTTCTTCTGGATTTAATAAACACTCTCCATTATCTAAAGCTTTTAACACCACAAACCTAAAATCAACTTTATAAACCCCATTTTTATAATGCTTGCCCAAAGCATTTTTTTACATCATTTGTGTGAACAGCATATTTATGCACATACATTCTTTTATTTAATTCACGCGTAGTCCTACCTACATAAAAAGCCTTACATGATACACAAAAAACTAAATAAATCACAAACTTGGATTTACAAGAGAAAATTCCCTTTGATGCTGATTTTTTTTATTTAAAACAAAATCTACAGCATCAGTAAACAAGTAATTGCACATATTACAATTAAAACATTTTAACATGCCCCTTTTGTCTGCTTTCTTTCTAGGCATGTTCAGTTTAGCCTGAAAAGAGTTCTTGAAGCTAATAGCCTTCTTTTTTGGAAAAAAAAAAACAGCTTACCCCCAATGATTCTTAGAATTTCAGGGTTACCACTAATAAGTTCTCAATTTTTTGCTATAATATCCTTAATGGCACCAGAATCTAAAAGTACAGTTGTGTACACTAACCATAAATGTAGATGATCGAGTGTATTCACTGTTGCAGTCATTACATTTGGGTAATCTGCTGGCAGGTTGCCCTCAGTCGGCCTGATTAACAAAGTCTTGGGTCCTGCGACGGTTGCTGTCCCTTGTTCCATGACGTCAGGTCGTCAGGGGTATAAAACATGGAGCCGACGCCATTACATCAGTTTTTATTGCCCCAGATGTCAGGTGCCCCCCAAATGGGGAGCAAAACGGCTTTTCCCGGTTAGGGGTCGCCACAGCGGAACTCCGGTCCGCTAATGACTGGTAGTTGATTTTTACGTGCCGAGTTACCAGCTCTGACGCACAACCTTCAATGAAGGTACGCCCATTCACGCATGTCTCCACACAGAAGATGCTCTAGCTGAGAATCGAACCGCACAGCGTCTTACTGTGAGGCGACAACGCTACCGCAGCAGCACCACCACTGCGGGTAATATATATATATATATATATATATATATATATATATATATATATGTATATAATTTAAAACACAAAAAATATACCTCCAAACAAAAGCAAATACACCAAAAAGGCTTTTAAGCATAGTAAAAGAAAGGAGAGGTATAGTAAGAGAAAAACAGGGGGCTGGGGGGTGGGTAACCAGGACTGCAACAGTGAATACACTCGAACATCTACATTTATGGTAAGTGTACACAACTGTACTATGCTCTTCATGTTTCACTGCTGCAGTCATTACATTTGGGTAGAATCCCAAAGCCATGGTTGCGAGGATGGATTTATACAGCATTAGGAGCAGCTATAATGCCCTGCAGGACAGCAGTGGCAAAGCCAGCTCTGGATTTAGAGAAGAGAGGTAAATGGTAATGTTTGGTGAACGTATGAACCGAGCTCCAGGTAGCAGCTTCTAGAATGTCTCTGGTAGGAACTCCTCTGAGAAAGGCTGCAGAAGTAGATGCAGCCCTGGTGGAATGAGATCTGATCCCCTTGGGGATAGGTTCCATGGTGCATATAGCAGAAACGAATACAATGGCTTATCCATTTGAAATAGTCTGCTTGGAAATAGCCTTTCCCTCTGGCCCTGCAGCAAATGCCACCAATAGTTGTTCAGATTTTCTTAGAGATTTTGTTCTGTTTAAGTAGAATCTAAGTTGTCTTTGTACATCCTATTAATACAGAATTCACTCACCCTAGTTCTGTGGATTGGGAAAGAAAGTTGGCAGATGAATGGTCTGATTAAGAGCCACACTGGATACCACCTTAGGCATGAAAGATGGATTGATACCAAAAGCCACCCTGTCCAGATGAAAAATAATGAAAGGCTCGACTGCCATAAGTACCTGTAATTCTGAAATCCTTCTAGCTGAAATGAGAAGGAGAGAAATTTTAGGTCTGCAGTAGCAGCTGGCTCAAAAGAAGGGAGAGTGAGTTTTTCCAAAACAAAATTGAGGGGTCCCATGCAGGAGTTGGTGCTCTCCTGGGAGGTCTTACATTTTTGGCCCTTCTGAGATACTGCTTTAGCAGAGGATGAGAGAAGAGGGGAGGTTCTGTGTTGTAATGAGCTGAAATGCAGAGGTATGGATTTTTATGGAAGAAAAAGATAGGCCCTTGAGATTGATTCCAGGCACAGAATCTTTTCCATTTGTCAGCATAAGATTTTCTAGTACTAGGCCTTCTAGCCTCCAAAATGCATCCATCACAGGTTTGCTGAGGGATGCCAAGGGTGAAATTAGTTGATTAGCCACGCTGCAAGATTCAAAGTTTGGAGCTGAGTGTGCAGAATATGGTAGTTCCGCTGAGAAAGTAGGTAAGGTGTCTGAGGCAGGTGCCACGGAGGAAGGTGTGACACATTGCACAGGAGTGGGTACCAGTGTTGGCGAGGCTAGTCTGGAGCAATCAGAATCATTTTTGGTTTGTCCAGTTTGACTTTTAGTAGAACTTTGGAGATCAGAGGCAGAGGGGGAAAAGCATAGACTGAGGTTTTTCCAGCTGAATGATAGAGCATCCACTTTCCAAGCTTAAGTCTTGTGCAGAATTTGTCCAACTGATAGTTCTGGGGTGAGGCAAATTTGTCCAACTGATAGTTCTGGGGTGAGGCAAAAAGATCTATGTCCGGGCTCCCCCATTTGCGTGTCAACATGTTGGAAACTTGTAGTTCTACTTTCCATTTGTGTGGGTCCATAAGATTTCTGCTTAGTTCATCTGCCAGAGCATTTAGCTTTCCTGGCAGGAATTGAGCGTGTAGTTGTATTTGATAGGTCAAGGCCATGTTCCACAATGCCATGGCTAGTCTGCAAAGGAGGTAGGAGTGTGTACCCCCCTGCTTGTTTATGTACCAGATAACTGTGGTGTTGCCTGTCTTTATCAGTAGTTGTCCTGTATGAAGGTAGTCCTTGAAGGCTGTCAATGCATTCTGTACAGCTAGCATCTCTTTCTAATTGAAATGTAGGTGCATTTGATTTGGGCTCTATTTGCCCTGAATGCACTTCCCTGCCAGATGAGCCCCCCACACATAGTCTGATGCGCCTGTAGTCAGGGTTTGGGTGGCAGGGGGTGAAGTGAATGGCAGTCCCTTGTTTTGGTGGCAGGCCTCTGCCCACCATAGGAACTCTAGTTGCAGGCAAGGCATAATAGGAATCATTGTTTCCAGGCTGTGACAATGTTGACTCCATAAACTTTTAAGTACCACTGAAGTTTCCTCATATGCAGTCTTGCATATGGAATTAGAAGAATGCAGGAGGCCATGAGCCCCAAGGCTTGCAAAATTTGTCTTGCAGATAGCAGGGTTTTTGTGGCCACCGTTTGAAGTAAGTCACCAACTGAATTTGCTTTTCTGGCATAAGGTAAGTCATCTGGGCAGTTGTATTCAAGCTTGCACCCAGGAATGTAATTTTTTGAGAGGGTATCAGTTGTGATTTCTTTTTGTTTATGGTGTACCCTAGACAAGTTAGAACCCTTTTTACAAATGCCAGATGCTTTAGAAGAATGTCCTTGTTTGCTGCCTGAATTAGACAATCGTCCAGGTATGGATATATTTGAATATTTCCTTGCCTGCAAAATGCAATTACTGGTGCCAGGCACATTGTGAAGACCCTGTGTGCAGTAGATAAGCCAAAGGGCAGTGCAGAGAACTGGCAATGCAAGTAGCCTGCTTTGAAGCGGAGGTATCTTCTGCAAGATTCCCTGATTGGGATATGAAAGTAAACCTCAAGTCTAGAGTTACCAACCAGGTATCTTTGCCTAGCATAGATAGTAACTGTTAAAAGAGTCAGCATCTTGAATTTTGGAATGTCCAGAAATGTGTTTAGAGTGGATAAGTCCAGAACTGGACGCCATGATTTGTATTTTCTGGGTACCAGGAAAAGTCTTGAATAGAAACCTCATCTCTTTTCCTCTTCTGGTACTGGTTGAATAGCCCCCATGTTCATGAGGGACAGAACTTGTTTCTGGGCCTCTGACCACTGATTTGGGGGCAGATCTGGCCATCCGTTTGGGATTGACAACGTGTGGAAATGAAATCTGTATCCCTGGGATACTATATTTAAAACCCATTTGTCCTGGGTAAAAAGTTGCCAGTTTTGTGCATGAAGTGCCAGTTTTCCCCCCAAAGGGGCGGCTAAAAGGTAAGTGCTTGGTGATTGTAGAGGGAAGTCATTGAGACTGTTTACCATAGGGAGGTGCCTTGCTGGTTCCAAATTTGGAGGTGGAGGCACCCCATTGTTTTGTTCTAAAAATTCCTTGTGACTGAAACCTGGAGCCTTTGGACTGTCTAGATTTGACTTGAGCAAGCTCTCGAGGGGACTGGAAAGGACCAGTTTTTAGTAGGCCAGTGCCTACTAAATCTTGGAGGTTGCACTTGTAAGAAATCTTTCACAGTTTGCATAGATTTAGCTTTATCTTCCATCTTTTTTAACACTTCTTCAGCCTTATTGCCAAAGAGACGGTCCTGTTGTAAAGGAGCATCCAACAATTTTGCTTTAACATGGTCAGGCAGAGTTTGCTCTTTGAGCCAAGCATGCCTTCTTAGCACAGATCCAGTTACAGCAGCCCTGCAAGAGGCCTCCAAGGAATCAAAACCACATTGCAAAGTATGTTTTCCAACTTGTTCAGCTGAATGTAGTAAATCCTGCAAATCTTTTTCCACACAGTCAGAGATTAACATAATTTTCTATTTAAGTAGTCCCATGATATGCTGTTGATATTTAAGCATATGAAATTGACAGCTTAAAGCCCTGATTGCCAAGGTTGCAGACGTGTAAACCTTCTTACCCCATCTATCCAGCACCCTGGAATCTCTATCAGAAGGGGTAGGATTTTTAGCAGTAGAGGCCTTAATGCCCTTGGGACCCTGAGAAATGGTTTCAGGGTCAGTAATAGGATTTTTGAAAAGGAATTTGTGGGAGTCAGGAACCCTGTAGTATCTGTTTGGCTTACAAGAAGCCGGAAGCAGAGAATCAGGAGTCATACTAGATTCTGAAAAAACATCATCAACGATGTCTAGAACAGGAGGTATGGCCAAAGGCCTATGCTGAGGAAGAAGAAGAAAATCCCTACGTCTCTTTTTAGATTCAGAGAAATCCTGACTTTCCCAGTGGAAATGTTCCCTTAAGGTATGTAAAGTTTCCCCAAAAGAAAAATCCTCAGGGGGAGATGCAGAAGGAATAGAATCTTCTACATCAGAGTCCTCATAAGTAGGAATAGACAAATCCTGTTCATTAGAAGAGTCAGAAGAAATAGAATCCTGTTCAGAAGATTCATAGTCATTGTCTTGCCTAGGCCTCTTAGAAGGAGGGGGTTGGCTACCCCTGATCAGAGTAATTAAATCTTCAGCCATTTTGATCATTTGTTTTTTAGGCATAGAGGCCTGCACATGTGGCCCAGGTGTTGGTTTTTTAGACACGGATTTAGAATTTGGCCTTAGTTTTGAAGATGGCGTTTGTCTAATATACAAATCTGTAGGCCTGAAAACACCCTCAGAAGGCAGTGCCTGCACAGTGGCTCCGGACCCATCTAAGGTAGAGACATCCGTGGGTTCCATAATTGAAGCATCTCACAGCATACTGGACTCCGAATGGGTCTCAGTAGAGGCCTGCGAATCAGAAGTAGCAGGTATCAGGAGATGTGAAAGCACCTCATTGAGTACCGGCGAACCGGTGACTGCCTTAGGAGAAGCGGCGTCATCGGTTTTGGACCTCGACGGTCTGCATTTTTTAGGTATTCCGTTAGTCGGATTGCTAAACGATGACATTTCTGGATAATTAAATCTTGAGCCAAAATATTTAGAAGCAAAAATATACCGACGTTTAATCGTGCGTTGATTAAATTTAGCACAAATGCGACAGCAAGGCACGTTGTGGTCAGGGCCTACGCAAGGAATACAGTACAAATGAAAATCCTTATGAGGTATTTGCTTACCACAAGTAATGCAATTATTAACTTTTACTGACATCGGTAAGGAGCAAGAAAAAGTTTCCCCAATGAGGTACTTAGCTTTTAGTTGAAGACTTTGGTTCTGAAACTCGAAAACGAAAATATCAGGAGTTGGCCGACCGGCACTTGCGAACTGCTTCTGCTTCGGGCACCGCGTGGCAAGAAAGATGGATGTAATGGCGTCGGCTGCATGTTTTATACCCCTGATGACCTGACGTCAGGGAAGAAGGGACAGCAACCGACACAGGACCCAAGACTTTGTTAATCAGGCCGACTGAGGGCAACCTGCCAGCAGATTACCCAAATGTAATGACTGCAACAGTGAAACACGAAGGACATATACTGCCTATGGGCATCCTCGTTTTATTCTCATAGGTAACTCCCCCTTACAATCCTAGGGTTTACCCCTTTTCTCTGAACAATTGTATTAGACATAAAAGTAGAAACCAATGCCCTTGGATAACCTCTAGTGAGCAACTTCTCACAGAAATTGTTTCCTTCATTTAAAAAAATCTCTTTTTGTTAAATTGCTAATTCTAAGGAGTTGGCCTTTTACAATATTTTCTTTATTCTTGCTTGGATAAAGTCCAAACAGGAAAACCTCACCAAAGGCAACAGCTCACAGCAAACAGCAACACAAGTCCATAAAAAGCAGCTTTTATTTTTGTACTTGCTGCCTTGTACCAGTGACAAATAAATACTTCTTCATACTGGTGGCAATTGCTTTTTATGGACTTGTGATTCTTGCTTGGATGCATACTACTATAGTGTAAATATGCACTATTGTGTACTTTAAAAATGTTTGTAACTCTTTTACCACCATCTTTAAAAATAGCTACATTCCAGAAATTAATTGTGGTAGAACTATATTGACATGTAAACTTAAGATATGAAAAAACATTATTGATATACGTTACAAAATCTCCCAAAGATTTCTCAGTCCCCCTCCAAATCACAAAGACATCATCAATAAATTGAAACATCATGATTATATACCTCATATAATCACTTTGAAGAACACTGGCTGCCTCCAACCATGCATAAATAAATTAGCATAACTAGGGGCCATTGCTGCCCTCCATTGCTACACCATTGGTTTGACAAAATCTGTCATAAAAAGCAAAAAAGTTGTAGCTTAAAATGACATCTAATATTTCCATTAATAAGCTCACAGTATTACTTGAAAACAGTTTCTATCTCAGTAGTTAATCACACCGTTTCCATACCTTCACTATTTGGTATCACCTGTACATGATGACATGATATCCAAAAGTCATTAATAAATCATTATCTAAAACACTGACACCCTCCAACTTATTAATGAAATCAAAAGAGTCTCTAATATAAGTGCTACTGTTTGCCATTACTTTTTGCAAATGTTTATCCACCAAAACAGACATACTTTCTGTCTTGCTATTTATACTGGAGACAATGGGTCTTTATGGGGGATTGTTTAAATATGCACTACTAGATGAAGAGGAGATCGTCAATGTATGGTACTCACCATACCAAATGCTCAAAATGAGACCACCACAAAGCTACTCTGAGGCACAGGTCTGCTTCTCAGGACAGTGCCAAAACTGTGTAAAATAATTAGGATACAGTTTATAGAAAATATTTGGATATGCTGCCACTTATACAATCATAGCCATTCAGTGGATTTTCAACTTTTTTTTTTTTTTTTTAGTTAAAGCCTCCAAATTATGTCCCCATATCCTGTCAGGATCAACCTGCTTTCTCAAAAATAATAATAAGCTATCCGTTTCCTGCTTGTCATACTTTACTAGAAACACATTTCTTAAGATTTCTGCTGAAGGTTTGCCAGGGTTAAACCACTGTCCTAAAACCTCAGGAACACATTACTCTTCTGCTTACTCCTATACTGGCCAAGCCTCCCAATTCTACCGTGATGTGCAGTCACGGTGCATTTGTGCAGTAACCCTTATTGAATAGGTCCCGCAGCTGTAAGTATTTCTGAAGTCTACCCTCTGAAGGAAAAAATGCCTCACATTATCAAACAATCTACCCCTAGGGTTTCACAAATTACCTGATATATTTATCATTCAATGCCTCTCTGGATGGACTACTGATTGGGCTTCCGTCAAAGTCAATGTTTAGAGGACATATTAAAATTACCCGGTCTTCCATAACAACCCCGGGAGGCCTCTTTAATTGACAAATTATCTAATTACTAATATATCCTTACTGACTCTGAGCCCCAATAGCATACAACAGATGAAATATGGCTGCAGCAGAGGCTTCTGGATTTGTTAAGATCACTTGAAAGTCACCTGCATAAAGTTTGCTTGCAATTTGTCTAACTACATCTTTATATCAAAAAGTGTGGTGTGAACTCTTTGATAGCATAGTCTATAAAATAGAGTTGGTAACACTGAGTACCATTAACGAATCCCTATAACAGGCTAAATACCTCCAGTAGGCCACCATTAATAAAGACAGCTATCTTTGATCCAAAGTACTGTTTCAATTTTCTGAATCCTCTGAAATGTTAACTCACCATTTCCATAGATAGCTCCAGGATAACTTATCAAATGTTTTCTTCCAGACCAAGAAAGACTGCAAAACAGGGATTATGACTGCCCTCCTGAAACTGTAAGATATAAAACACCACCCTTCGATTTTCCTCCTCTTTCTGGTTACCATGAATCTGCTCATTTACCCTCTCTTCTAATCTACCTATAACAGCCTTCACATTGGCTTTTTCATTTAAGGACCCAAGTGATATTGGCAGATAACTCAATGACAGCTAGGAATTTTTGCTAGATTTATGGAGGGTCACTGTATTAGCTCTGTCCTGGATTAAAAAAAAAAGTCCTTGTATATGGCTAAATTCAGAACCGATACTAACATAGTGTTAAGGTTAAGCTGAAAACTTTTGTAGACATTTATGGCACATCTTTTCCTCCTCCCAGAGCTATACTCCATACATTTCTTAGAAGTACATTCACCTGATCCATCTAGTCCCCACCATAAGTAATGTCATGACCCATGTAGTGAACAATCTCCTTTCTTAGAAAAGCATGGCTTTATTACAGTACTGACATAACCCCCCACCGCCTTACCTTACTCACTCCGTATCCCCCTGTGCCCAATAAAAGGATTAAATTGTCTCCATCTGTCCAGAAACCACATCCCCAGAATTTTCACATGCTGTTTCACATCTTTTGCTGCCCTTAGCAGTTATTCCTTAGCTGTCTGTGTGTGTGTGTGTGTGTGTGTGTGTGTATTAGGATTAGGGCTTTCACTGATGAGAGGGGATTAGCCAATCTCTTATCACAGACAGTCAGAGAAGGGTAGGGGATTCAGAGTTCTGGAAAGATGCCAGTGTGGATTTGTGCTGGCAAAGAACCCATATGCCACTGAGGCAGTGTGAAAGATGGACATACCCCTAATCCAACATCTACAGATGGCATCTATAACCCTTTACCCTACAACTGATTACTAAAATTATAAAATATCCAAATAGATTAATACAACTAAAAACATATGTGTGGGAACAACAGCATTGGCATTATCTAAAATGCAACACAGAACAGTGAAGCTTATAGTATATTAAAGTGTGACTCACGTCATATTCTACTTTGGCTTGAAGACTCTAAAAAGGAAAAGTTAACACTGCTCTACTGCAATTACACTACATGGTATGCAGCTTCTACAAGCATATACCATCAGTCATAGATCTGCAGTTATCATACAGGAATCTTTCCCTGTTTTGACTGACCAGAAGTACACCATAGAGTACTTAATCAAAGCACAGTACTTAATCAAAGCACTGTCTTAAGAGTTCTAAGTTCTGCTACTGACTGAACCTTTTCTGGGTTATTCATCTGAAGCAAATTCTACTGGAACAGTCCTTTCTGGCTATAGCCTTTCCCACCTGGGCACAATTCTGACTCTCCTTCTCTCTCCCAAGGGCCTCTGCATATAGAGCATCAAACTAATTGGGCAACTAAGTAAAGTGGGCTCATATCTCCCCTCCTTGTGGCACCAGGCTGACTAATCAGTGGTCCTTCTCTTCTAATTGTGTTCAGTGATACTGATGATTAAGGGGCCTACTCATCTTTCCCTTCACATACAGTAGTATTTGTTGATAATGCAGCTCACACTTATTCGGAACAGGAGAGGGGTGAATGGTCCCTGAGAAAGGAGCGGGCTTTGCTGGCTACATCTGGAAAATTAAATGAGTATTTCTGGTCTGTCTCTCTGCCATTTGTTCAGGATGTCAGAGCAGAATTCTAAAACTCCAGTTTCTAAACCCCTCCATCAAAACATGAATCATCCTACAAACAATTGATATCAACCAACTTGGGCCACTGTCACTTGCTGTTCCATAATTAAGATGGCCTTGGAGGGGAGGCAGGTTGCAATATCTGGCAAAGAAAGTATTCTTATCAGTGAAATTCAATAACTTGCAAATAAATTGCCAAGACTAACTGGGCTCTATTATCAGTGTGATTGTGTGATTGTGTGCTTATGTTTAACTATAGGAATAGTGGAGACAGTAAAACTCTTCTTGAATGAAAGGAATGACATTTGGTCCCACTACTGACTGTGGCAGCCCAACTATCAGGTTATTTCTGTGGCTCCTAGTCTCATAATCATCAATTTGATATGGAGAACTTTATGCAATGCTTCCAAGTGTTATATGGAGCTATGCTCTTCACCTGTCCTGTCATGGCCTGCCAACACTTTATGTTGCCTTTTCTTTTCCTCCTCCATTAATTAGCATAGTGCAACTAGCATAAAAATTGACTTGAGCATGCTCTACCAAAATTGTCAGGTTTCTGATTGCTTTGAGATAACCCCTTTTGATAATTTGGCTATTCAAAATAAATTAATACGGATTTCTCCTGATAACTCTAGTAATAGCTTCTACAAAAACAAACTATTTAATCTAGCAAACTAAGCAGATGAGTATTACAGACTTTTGCAGTCACATTATAAAATACAGTCCGCACCATCCTAATGCACAGCAACTTTACTCCACGTAAAGATATACTTTAATCCTACTTTTTTCAAGTTAATATCCTGCAGAGCTGATGGTTAAATCATAAGCAAACTTTATCTGGGAAGACTAATTAAGTATGCACACTCACATTACATGGTAACACAATGTTTGAATCACATTTTAAATTGTAGGGCAGAACTGTAAAAAGAAATATTCTAAATCAACAGACATTTATCTGGTCATGTATATTCTTTTTTGCCATATCTCTTACTACTTGCTTGCCTGTACAATTAAATGAAAACAATCAATCACAGAAGACACTACTGATGCCATCTTAAAACATTTAATGAACTATACCTGTCAAGTCTTTCCAATTCTGCTTTCAGAATATCTTGCAGGCCCAATCGTTCCAACAGGAGTTCACACTGCAGTTTATACTGTTCCACTGGGTTATCTGGGAAGGATGTATGTAATGCATTTACACCCCCAAGAAGAGCACCACCCTAAAAAGAACCAAATGGAAGAATAATGTCACATACTGGAAAGCGCAACTGTTATTTCAAAAGTATGAATACTTTAATATACAATTTATAAAACAACCACAAAACATTTTTTTGTACAAAACTAAATGGTGTTCAGACTGAGCCCTTCTACCAAGTCATGAAAGCATGAAGATCTGAATGAGCCAAAACACAGACCTTAATATTAGAGTACCCAAGTTCCAAATCACACATATATAACATAATAAAGCCCTGCAATGGAACTGACTGAGGTGAAGAAAAAAAAAAAAGTTTAGCAGCCCAGCAAGGGAACCTCTTAAAAATGACCTTGCAGGTAATTCCAGCAGAAAGCTTTTGAGTAGCTTCCACTATTCCTGAGATACTGCTCTGCATTTGTCTTGATGCAGTCTTGGTTCTAAGTTGATGGGACCCCTTTAACCTACACTGGAGGGGGACCATAAGGAGTCCTAGAATAAATGGAGAACTGGGACCAAAATCTCAGAAACTAATGTGGGGCTTCTCATGATCTACCAGAGTTTGTCCGAGTCAAAATTCTCCAGAAGACAAAGGATTACTAGAAATAATATTTAGCTAATTCAATGAGAACAGAAGATGCTGTTACTCAATGGATTTCTGCCAGGACCTTTCACTCTCCAAGGATATGAACTGACACCAGAAAGATTCAGCTTTGAGCCACTAACAGAAAACCATCCACTGGTGCTATCATACATAAATGTAAGTCAGTGTTACTAGGGAAAGGGCAACTACATCAGATACAGATGTTGACAAACACCTACCTGAGCTCTATGCTACAGAGAAACAGAAAAGACCAAATCCCTGAAATCTGAGCCCTTTTTTCAAGAACAGATGCGCAACTATGAATGGAGTGCAGGACTTTACCCTTAAAGGTTAATGACCTGCACTCAGGAAAGAACAATTCTCAGCATATATAGGGATTACCTCATGACAAGAATTAAATTATGACCCAAGAGTGCTCCAAATTCAGACAAATCACTGAAGTGGACAACAATCATTAGATATACAGATATAAATTTAAATATATAAATGAAGTATAAATATACAGATAGAAAAGCAAATTGTTCTAATACATGGCCTCTGCAAAGATTCAATATAAAGCTGAGGGTGTGTGTGCGGGGAAAATGCAAGAAGGCAGGACTTGTATCAGCAACAGCTTGAGGAATCATATATTAAGTTTCCAGGTTATATGCTCAAAGGCTACAGTTTCATATTTGTGTGCCAAATGCCATCCAGAGCTACTACAGAAGTGCCATCTGAAACTTCATATTCTTTTGGGGTAATATTAATCCAACTTTTTAGGGAAAGGAAACAACTGACATTAGAAAACCATCCTTTTATAAAGACCATCCCTCTTCACAGAAGTTTTTACGGCCATACTGAAGATTCATTTGTCCGGGGGGGAGTTCCAAGACCAGTGCAAAGTTGGAGAATGGGAAGTCTGGACATTTGTGCATTCAAAGCCCTTTTTTGTGCTGGACTTGAGCTAACTTGACAGAACCATTCACAATTTTCTACCTCAGCCAGTCAGAAAAAGAGGACAGATAAATCAGGATGCCTAGTAACATAGAAATGCAAGAGAATGAGGCCATAGATACACAGTACCTGTGGTACGGCAGGTATATCACAATGAGCCTCATCTTCAAAGCTCTGTACATAAACACTTGCAAGCCCAGCTGCTTTAAGGACTTGGTAAAAGAGACAAATTTCTTCAAGGTCTGGTTGTTAAGGGAATTTTTTAAATGGACTAATGGGAAAACTAATTAAGGGAATACTGAATTTGTGACAGAGGAGTAAATATATTTGCAGTATATACTTGTATTCTTAGATTCCATAGCAGGCAGAAAAGTGCTGACATCTTTAGAACCTATGCTGGGCAGAGGAAATGCGGAAAAAAAACAAAAAACAGTCTTTTGGTCTTTTTGAAGCAGATCACATTCAGGGAGGGCTGCATAAGTGATATGCTTTCCAAGAGACAGAAGTATCCAATTATGGGTGTTCCACGACTTATAAAATGACATCCTTAAATGTTTTCTCTAAACTGTGAATAACCCAAGCGCCAACATCTGTCAGTGTGTCAGGTATGCATTTTTTTTATAAAATGGGAAAACATGAGGGGTAGCAGTCCTAATAAAACATCAGGTATTTCATAGGTTCATAGGAGGTTACTAGGCTAATGGCCCTAATACCCTTATAAGCCTAGCCAAGTTTAACCCTTGTTCCCTTAAGGGTCTACAGATATGGTCTATGTTATAAGAAGACCTAAATCAGCACCAACTGTCCCTATCCAAGAGGGATACAGGTGAAACCCCTGGGGTGAATCTGTGGCTTCCCATCCAATCATCCATGTTATGCTTAAAAAGGTTTAATGAGGGGCTCTGTTTAATTTGTATTGGAAGTTTATTCCAGAGAAGCAGAAGCTTCTGGGAAATAAATCTGTCTCTCCAGCAAGTCCTGTTGATGTCACATGCTAGGCTAAGGTCTCCAAAGCAAGTGAATTGTGTAACATCTGACTTACAAATATGCAGCATTTCCTTAATGGAAAAGGAAACAACTGGTATAAAGGCAGAATCAGAGGTTGCTCTGCATGCACGGCACAGGTTGCCTCTGAGTAGTGTATATGACACAGAGTATAGTGACAGTGATTTCAGCTTATCCACGTAACACGTGTTGAAGACCCTGAATTTTCTTTGTGAGGTACCTTTGAGGTCTCTTCAGTTACTGCAGGTGCCTGTTTAGGTACATACCAAAGGAAGCATTGTACTCTATTATTGATCTGACGAGGGAAACGTATGGGGGGGGGGTTATAACTTCTTTTATTCTGGAAGCTATGCCCTTGCTTATGATTTGAGCAACATAAAAGGCCTTCCTTATCACAGTGGAGACATGGTGATCAAAAGCAAGGTTGCTGTCACCCTGTGTGCTCAAAGCTCTCACCACTAATTTAGAGCTTAGGTTGCCGTTATTAATACAGTAATCTACAAGGACATTGCCTTTGCCAAAGGGGATGATAATGCATTTTTTAACTGAATTTAAGACCAGACTTGGCACCAATCATTGGTTTGCTCAAGTCTTTCTTGTAGAATGACAGTATTTGGGGACTCTGACTGCTCCCAGTTTACAGTCATCAGCAAACTTTGTCAGCCACAGACCTTTTATTTTTGCCTGTACTTCTGATAAGTAGATTCCAAACAATAAGGGCCCCAGAACTGATCCCTGTGAAACACCACTGGTAATATGTCTGCTGGTGGAGGTGGAGTCCCCTACTTTGACTGTATGTGTTCTGTTGGTGAACCTTTTTGCAACAAACCAGACAGTATATGGGTTGACCCCCAGTTGGGTGATTTTTTTCAATAGTGCCTGAATAGGGGACTGTGTCAAAGGCCTTGTAATATTCTAGGTAAACTGTATGTACATATTTGCCTTTGTGCAGGGCTTTGGTAACAGTCTCAAAGAAGTCCACGAGGTTCAACAGGCAAGATTTCACTTTAAAAAAAAGAAAAAACACTGTATTGGGTCAAGTGTTTGAAGGTCTCCTGTATCCTTGTTGATAAGGTCCATGATGATTCCCTCTATGGAGTTGCAGATAAGGCTGATTAGGCTAATGGGTCTATTGTTGCCAGGGTCAGTGGATGCACCCCTTGTGCAAGGGGGTGACGGTAGCTGCTTTCTATTCAGCAGGGACAAAACCAGTGCTTAGGCTGTGGTTGAAAACAGAACCCCAATGGTGTGCTAACTCCTGTTTTAAACCATTGAGAATGCAGCCTGGGATTTATTAGATCCCATACAGGCTGTGTTTCTGGACTTGGAGAGAGTGGTTAAGTCCTGCTCTTAAGAGATACTAGGTGGAGAATGGCTGTTAGGAATGTTTAGGGGTATATGTCGCAGGGACGGGGGGAGGGGGGGTGTTTTCACTGAACCTGTCCATTAGCATGTTGGCCATGTCCACTGGTTAAGTACATATGGTACCATTCACTACCAAGCTGAGCGCAAATCCTGGCTTTTCCTTTAAGAATTTGAATGTAGGTAAAGAAGACCTTATGATTATCCCTTGATAGGGCTGCTAATCTAGACTTGTATTTAGCTTTACAGGACTTTACAAGATGTCTTAAGAAGGGGGGGTCTGTATTAGAACATCGAATATTTAACAGTTCGAATCACTAAAGGTCGACCTTTAGTGATCGAACTGTTAAAACATCGAATGTTCAGAAAAAAAAAATAAAAACAACAACAAAAAAAAAAACTAAACGGTGTAGGCAGGGGAGCAAGCCCACTTGCACCCCCCCCACACCCCCTGCTACTTAAATATACCAACTCAGAGACCACACTACATTGAAGTAAATGGAAATCTCCCCTTATGGATATTTCCATTTACTTGTTTGTTGTTTTGCAGTTTCGCTATTCTCGTGTCGACAATGTCAGATTCGACATTGTCGGCTTTTGAGAAAGTAATACAGACCCAAGAAGGGTGTGCTTCCAATTCTGACACCGTTCTTTCTTGTTCTCAGACAGCAATTTCTTTATCTTATTATACAACCTGTTTATGGTGGATGTCCAACAAGCAGACTTGTTTTTTCTTGAGGATCTTGCTTTGGTCCTATGAGGAACGGCTGAGTCAATACAAATGTATAGATGCTTATACAATGCATTGGTGTATATCCCAGTATAAGTGTCCTTGCTGTCAGTAGGGATAGGAGCTCTGAAGTTATTAATGTCTTCTCATAAGAGACTGTAGTTGGCTTTGAAGAAGTTTTGTAGCCCAATTTCTCCTGAGGGGGTGTCTGATGCTACTGTTACTTAGAAACAGACTGATTTATGATCAGACAATACCAGGGAGGGCCACACAATTGTGGAGGTGCACTGTTGTACCATGCTGGTGAGTACCAAGTCTAGAATGTCTGGGCCCCTTGTTGGGGTGCCAACTATCTGTTCCAATGCATTTGGGTTAATGAAGTCCAAGAACCTTTGTCGAGTGTGTCTCTACACACATAATTTATGCAATTTATGTATGGTTGTTAAAGTCACCCATAACCAGGGTGTTTGGTTGTATTCTGAGTGACTCAAGTAGATCCAAGTAGGCAGTGTGGGTATTATTTGCACATAGTGTAACTCCAGGGAATCATTCTGTTTAACCAGTCTGGAGATGTAAAAATTGAAAATACTGTACTGTACCGTAATTAGCTGGAAACACTGTATGCAATGAGACTAAGAAAGAAAAGTCTTTATATGTTAATTACCCAAGCTCGTGCTGAACAGGTGCCAGTCTCTCTCCTTTATGGCCCAAGTCTTGTGCACTTTTCAGAACGAATTCTCCAAACACTGTACTTCATTCAATAAGGCTTTATTAGATATTCACAATATCCGAATACGGTCTTCATTAACAGTACTGATAAACAATTAGTGTTCAAAGTTACTGCACGTCATATTCTGACTGTCCTGAACAACGTAAACTAATATAGTCTTTAGATGACCTGTCTTCTGTACTCAGACTCGAGTGTCTGTCATCTTCTCTGAAGTAAAAAATCAAACAAACTTACTATCCTTAACTGAACTGTTTTCTGAACACAACAAATTATATTGCTTCAGTCCAGTTGTTTTCCTTATTTACTTTTTCTAACCTTGGTCTCAAGCTTTGTCGCATATGTGCTTTATTTAAGGAACATTCTGCAGCTAGCAAGATTACATCTTTCTCTTGAGGAAAAGAACATTCTGTCTGCACACTTTATGCTTATCTTTTCTTTCTAATAAACTGTTTTTCATGCTTGACCAGCAAGGTTATTTCTCTTTCTGCTTAACTGTCTTTTATGCATAAATGAAACACAATCACTTTGTACTCTCCACCTTTATTTCCAACACATTTTACAAACCCTACTTACTGCTATCTTATTTCTGCTGCCTCAATTCAACTACATGCTGTGCAAATGGCTCTCTAATCAACTATGTATGTATGTCATGAAGAATGTTTATTTTTGCATTTGCAATTTGCTAAATCTCATTATATAATTCTACATTTGTTTTTATATAATTATTTGTTTGATTTACTTGTATGTAATGTGGAGCTTTTCTTCCTGGGCCTCCACTGAAAACGGGCTCCTTGAGCCCAGTGGACCCCCCGGTCATCAAACTGGAAATAAATATTTTACCCTTTAGCCTGTCTAATGTCTAATAACTACTTTAAAATTGAAGTTCCTAATCTAACATTTATCTTTGATGAATATTGATACTTCCCCTCCTTTAGATTTCATGCATTCATTTTGGGTCTGAACGTGTGGAAAGGATTATATCCCTGTATGGCCAGGATACTCTCTGTGGCCCAACCAAGTTTCTGTAACTGCAGAGATGTCCGCATCTTCCAAGGTGAGGAGTGCTTCAAGTGAGTACAGTTTCAGATTTAGATGCCTAACTTTTAGCAGCATAACCTTAAGGTTTGTTTTGAGGATATTTTTTACGATGGGAAGTTTGTTTTTGTGACTTGCCTAAAAAGGCACTATGGGGGAGACAACAGTCTTAGCCAGTAGCAGAAAGACCAGAGGTGACAGATGGAGACCATCTCTGACACAGCATCGTGGTCTAGCAACCATATCACTCCAGGCACTGGTACTGGACCCCTTTAGAATAACAGCAAAAACTAAGCCAATTGTTGAAGTCAATCATTTTTTTGTGTGTATTAAGGCATCATCCTAGGTGAAGGTAGAATGCCACCTGGGACACACAGACAGTTCAATCACGTCTCTCTTCATATAGTCCAGTGAGGTACACTTCAAGTTGCTCGCATCAAAATGGACTATGACAGTCATAACAGTGCCTGTTGTTGAGATACTTGAGTGCAGGTAGCAGCAAAAATACAGTAAAATGCAGTTCAGAAATAACAGCACACAGTATAATACAATGCAAGAGTTACACAACAAGTAAAATGATACTTTCCAGTAGCAGGCAGTGGATGCTTCAGATAACACATAAGACTGATTGTTTGTTGCTAACCTCTGTGCATCTCTCACTTTAAAAGGAATGGATTTTAGCAAAGGATAGGCCCCTCAAGAGGAGGATTTTTTTTTTAAGAAAATTATTCAGGTGTCCATGTATTTGTCAGAATAGGTGCTTCAATGCCTGCAGTCAGACAAAGGAGAAAGTACAGTTTTGTACCTACCATAAATGTAGATGTCCGAGAGGAATGCATCTGCAGTCTTTACAAATGGGTTGTCCTGTCGTCAGGCAGCCCTTCGGTCGGCCGGATTGCAAAGTCTGGGTCTGGCTTCGGCTGGTGTCGCACTTCACCCAACGTCATTGCGGCAGTTATTCGGGTATAAAGGCATCAGCCGATGCCATTTTCCTCAGTGTTTCTTGCCCCAGATGCCAGGTGCCCTCTTGGATGGCTAAATTTGGATAAATGCCAAAGTTTCCAAATAGTAGAGAGCAAACACACAAAATAAGCATGTATGTACATATATACAAACAAATACACCATAATAGATCCCCCCCAAGCTAGCTGAAGATTGGTAAGTACCCTAGGAGTACCTCAGAGGGGAAGGAGGGTGGGTAATCCTGACTGCAGATGCATTCCTCTCGGACATCTACATTTATGGTAGGTACAAAACTGTACTATGTCCTTCAAGGATGCATCTGCAGTCTTTACAAATGGGTAGAATACCATAGCTAAACTAGGGGAGGAGGAAATGAGAATAGATTATGGTGTAGTCAGGATCCCTTGCAAAACAGCAGTGGCAAAACCAGCACGGGATCTAGAGTATAGAGGTAAGTTATAATGCTTGGCAAATGTATGCACGGAGGTCCAAGTAGCAGCCTCTATAATGTCCTTGGTAGCCACTCCTCGTAAGAAAGCTGTGGTAGTGGCTGTAGCCCTTGTGGAGTGAGGCCTGATGTTCTCTGGAGTTTTCTTTCCATGGTAGGAGTAACAAAATCTAATGCAATTTCCTATCCATTTGGAGATTGTCTGTTTAGAAATTGGTTTTCCTTCCTTTCCTGTTGCATATGCTACCAGAAGCTGGTCAGTTTTTCTATTGTTTTTGTCCTGTCCAGGTAGTAGCGTAATTGTCTGTGTACATCCAAGGTATGTAAGAGCTTTTCTCCCTGTTCTGTGGGTTGGGGAAGAATGTAGGAAGGTGGATAGCCTGATTTAAAGAGACTCTGGATACCACCTTAGGCATAAATGTAGGATTTGTTCTCATGGACACTCTATCTTGATGGAAGATCAGGAAGGGTTGTACTGCCATTAATGCCTGTAGTTCAGAGACCCTTTTTGCTGAAGTTATTGCCAGCAGGAAAGCAGTCTTCCAGGATAAGTATTGTAATTCTGCTGTAGCTGCTGGTTCGAAAGGAGGTAGAGTCAGTTTTTCTAGCACAAAGTTCAAGTCCCATGCTGGCAATGGAAGTTTCCTGGGAGGTTTTACATTTTTAATTCCTCTCAGAAACTGTCTGAGCAGAGGATGCGAGAAGACAGGAGGATCCAAGCTGTATTCTGCTGAAATAGCTGATGTATGTATCTTGATGGAGGAATAGGACAGGCCTGTATGGAAGAGCTCCGCCAAGTACTCCAGGATGTTGGCTATGTTCACCAGTGTCACATCTTGCCCCTTTGCAGTACTCCAGATGAGATATCTTTTCCATTTTGCTGCATAATTCTTTCTTGTTGAAGGTCTACGAGCCTCCAGGATTATGTCTTTAACCCTTTGGGATAAATTTGGGTTAATTGCTGTTATGTAATGTTCCAGGTAGTAAGCTGCAGAGTTTTTAGGTTTGGATGCAGGATGTTGTAGTTGTTCTGTGTCAGCAGTAATGGGATCAGGGGCAGTGTCCATATTTGTTCCCGGGACATGCTCCTCAGCAGTGGATACCAATGTTATCTTGGCCAGTCTTGGGCTATCAGAATGATCCTCGGACGTTCCTCTTTGATCTTGAGAAGCACCTTGTGCATCAAAGGAAGTGGTGGGAATGCGTATGCTGTCAGGCTTTTCCAACTGAAGGATAGGGAGTCCACCTTCCAAGCAAGTGGGTGGTAAGTCCTTGTGCAGAATTTCTTCAACTGGTGATTGAATGGGGATGCAAACAAGTCTATTTGTGGTAATCCCCATTCTCTTGTGATGGTTTTGAAGATGTCCGGATGCAGCATCCATTCGTGGGCATCTGTTGTAGTTCTGCTTAATATGTCTGCTAGAATCTTTTCCTTCCCTGGTACATAAATTGCCTGTAACTGAATGTTGTAGCTCAGAGCCACATCCCATAGGTCCAGTGCCAGCCGGCATAGAGGGTATGAGTGTGTGCCTCCCTGTTTGTTGATGTACCACATAACTGTGGTGTTGTCTGTCCTTATCATCAACTGGCCTTCTTGGAGAAAAGGTCTGAATGCCTGGATTGCCAATTTTACTGCCATCATTTCTTTTAGATTTATGTGCAGATGCAGCTGGTCTTGAGTCCATAGGCCTTGAATGCACTTGCCCATCATGTGTGCTCCCAACCGAGGTCTGAGGCATCTGTCGTGATGGTTTGTCTTGGTTGACTTTTGCAGAAGGGCAATCCTGTGTTTGATTGACAGGCCTGAGCCCACCATAAGAACTCTTGCTTCAGGCATGGGATCATTGGAATTTTGGTTTCTAGGCTGTGCTTGTGCTGAGACCACAAATTCTTTAGGTACCACTGTAGCTTTCTCATATGCAGCCTGGCATGAGGGACCAGTATTATGCAGGATGCCATGAAGCCTAGAGCTTGTAGCACTTTTCTTGCAGTTAGATGGCTCTGATTTGTTAATGCCAAGAAGTAGAGAGGAAGTTGCTCTTTCTTTTCTGCAGTTAGAAATGCCATTTGTTTTGATGTGTCCAGTTCTGCACCCAGAAAGGTTATTCTTTGGGATGGAATCAGCCTTGACTTTTCGTATTGACTGTATATCCCAGGGCTTGCAGCAGGTAGATGACTCTTTGTAAGTCTTCTGTTAGTTTGTTTTGTTGTCCGCTTGTATCAGGCAGTCGTCCAGGTAGGGATAGATTTGAATTCCCTGAAGTCTGCAATGAGCGATTACTGATGCCAGGCATTTCGTGAACACTCTGGGCGCAGTAGATAAGCCAAAGGGCAATGCTGAGAATTGACAATGCTCTGATCCTGCAAGAAATCTGAGGTATCTTCTGCAAATTGGTCTTATGGGGACGTGCAGGTATGCCTCCTTGAGATCTAGAGTTACCAGCCAAGACTCCTTGCCCAGCATGGGAAGAAGCTGCTGTAGGGTCAGCATTTTGAATTTTGGAACAATGAGGAATGTGTTTAAAGCGGACAGGTCTAGAATAGGCCTCCATTTGTTTTCTTTTCTTGGTACCAGGAAGAGTCTGCAGTAAAATCCCTTCCCTTGCTCCATAGATGGTACCTTTTCCACAGCTCTCATTCTTAATAATTGAGATATTTGTTTTAGAGCTTCTGCCCTTTGAGAAGGTGGTAGGTTTGGCATTCCTCTCTTTCCTGGTAGTGTATGGAAATGGAACCTGTAACCTTTGTCTATAGTTTGCAAAATCCATTTTTCTCTTGTAATGCAGTGCCAGTTTCTTGAAAATAATGTTAGCTTTCCGCCTAAGGGTGCTTCTAGTTGTTCCCTGGTAGGCGGTGCCACCGCCAAGTCACTGTGATTGAGTTGTTGTAGTGGTGGTGGCTGTATCCGTGCCTCGTTGGTTGTTACCCTGCCACTGGCGACCCCTGGATTGGTTTCTGCCTCTAGAGCGCCTATTCCTGCCTCTTTGTGCCTTAGAGGAGTCCGGAAAGGACCAATTCTTGGAGGGCCAGTTCCTGCTAAACCTTGGAGGTTGAACTTGTAAGAAATCTTTCACTGTTTGCACAGATTTTGCTTTCTCTTCCATCTTTTTTAGTACCTGCTGTGCGGGGGCACCAAATAAATTGACCTTGTCCATAGGTGCATCCAAAAGCTTAGATTTGACATGGTCTGGTAATGCCTGTTCTTTCAACCATGCATGCCTCCTGATAACTGTGCCAGTCATGGCTCATCTAAAGGAAGCCTCCAGTGCATCATAGCCACATTTTAAAGAATGGTTACTAACCTGCTGTATGTTATGTAACATTTCTTGAACATACTTTTATCTAAAGATTCTTCAGAGGACAGCTTTTTAGTCAACTGGTCAAGCATAAACTCTTGATATTGAATCATATGAAATTGGCAGTTCAAAGCTCTAGCTGACAAAGTAGCAGAGGTGTAAACTTTTACCCCATCTCTCTAAGGACCTGGATTCCCTTTCAGAGGGAGGGTTTTTAGAAGAAGTAGCTGCTACAGCTTTAGGGCCCTGGGAGATAGTCTCTGGATCTGCAAAAGGAGCCTTATATAAGTGGTGATGAGTGTCCGGGACCCTGTAGTACCTATCGGGCTTAGCAGGAGCCGGAGGTAAAGTATCAGGAGCAGTGCAAGCATCATTAAATGCATCATCAACAACAGATAGAACTGGAGGTATAGCTAAAGGCCTATGCTGTTGCAAATGTAGAAAGGTCCTAAGCCTTTTCTAGAGTCTGAGAAATCTTGGCCCTGCCACTGAAATTGTTCCCTCATAGCATGCAAGGTTTCCCCAAAGGAAAATTCCTCAGGAGGAGAGGCTGAAGGGATGGACTCCTCAGCATCAGAGTCTTCGTAAGGAGAATAAGAAGCCTCAGGAGGGTCTGTATGTTCTGAGTCATCAGAGGAATCATCTGTGGATACTGGCTCAGGGGGCTCTGCTCTAGGCCTCTTTTCTGGAGGAGGGAGAGAGGCCCTGTCTGGATGAGGCTGGGCTCCACGAATTAAAGAGATGAGATCCTCTGCCAAAGAAAGCATATGGGAGCTGGTGCTGGGCCTGTGAGAGGGGGGCTTGGCAGGCACAGGTTTTGATGCTTTGGCTGCTTTAGCCCTGGCAAAGGCCTTAATAGACATAGCTGGAGGAGGCCTAGCAGCTCCACGTGCAGGGGTAGAAATATCTAGGGGAATGGTGTCTGATAAATCCTGTGAAATCGCAACAGAAGATTGGATTTCAGAAGCCGTTTCTACCAGGTTAGAAGAGGCCTCGGTAGAAGGCAAGTTATCGGCTGAAGAAAGAACCGCTTGCTCGGTTTCGGCCGGAACCGAGACACTCGTGGTTTGCTTAACCGTGGTTTCGGCCGAAACCGCGGACCGCGAGTGTCGGTCCTTTTCTTTGCGTTTTTTGGTTATTTGCGTAGTCGGAGGATCCGACGGCATAATGTAGGCAAAATCGGAGCCGAAAATCTGTTCAGCAAAGTCCGAGCGACGTCTAAGCGTCCGTCGGTTAAAAGAAGCACAGGCTAGACAAGCTGCTACGTCGTGGTCTGGGCCTAAACAATGTATGCAATAGGAGTGGAAATCTTTATGAGGTATTTGTTTCCCACAAGATAAACAGTTATTAACTTTCACTGACATCGGCTGAGGCAAGAAAGAGTCCCCAATGGGGTACTTAGCTTTATAGAAGTCTTCGAAGTAGTATTTGGTAGTAGTAATCTCTGGATCTGACCGACCGGCACTTGCGAACAGCTTCTGCTTCGGGCGCCACGCGGCAAGAAAGACTGAGGAAAACGGCGTCGGCTGATGCCTTTATACCCGAATAACTGCCGCAATGACGTCGGGTGAAGTGCGACACCAGCCGAAGCCAGACCCAGACTTTGGAATCCGGCCGACCGAAGGGCTGCCTGACGACAGGACAACCCATTTGTAAAGACTGCAGATGCATCCTTGAAGGACATCTAAAACCTCGCTTCCAGGGAGCCCTACTTTAAGCAATGTACACTACTAAAACAGAACTTGAGTCTCAGACCAAGAAAATGGCAATTAATAGAGGAATAGCGAAGCTAACTTCAGCCTAGTGTGCATCTTAGTGGAGGGCATGTGTATTAGCACTTCTTGACTACTAAGCACAGGGGAATGGACCTGACACTGGAAAAGGTGAAGGGGCATGCTCACCTGTTACACTTTGATTTCCCAATCACGCTCAGTCCTCTACAATCATGCTCCGAAAAGAACTTCAAAGTATAACAAAAGGATTGGAAGATCTAAAAATCTACAAAGAAGGAAAAGGAAAATGTGAGGAATGCCACAAGGGAACTGCACTATGACTAGCAAGCAATTTATTACTCATGATCAGATGAAACTGCAATTACAGATTTGGACCTAATGACAAATGTAGTGGATGCAGCTTATGCATCCTTAAGAATCATCTCAAAAGCACTAAATAACACGGAAAAACTTTGACAGAAACTGGGACCTTTATTCCAGCAGCAGGTGCCAGGAAGTGGTCTCCCTGCATAACATTCCAAGTTCCTGAAGACACAAAGACATGAGGTTTAGGATGAGGAGACAGTGCAGAGGCTCCAATAGTTATGTGATGATGTGAGGTATTGCCAGCTATGGCAGGAGAAGTAGGGCAGTGGATATGCAACATATGCCAGCATAGCTAGCAAGAGTTTTGTAAAGAATTACATGTCATTTGTATATGTAACTGATTTGTACAGGTGCTTGTGTTGAAAATGTATTTGTAAATGTATTGCATTTGGATGGCGCAGTGGTGCAGCAGTTGTGTTGTCACCTCACAGCAAGAGGTTCTCCAGTTAGATTCTCAGGTGGGGTGCGTCCTCCCTGCATTCATGTGGGATTTCTCTGGGAGCTCCGGTTTCCTCCCATGCTATAAAGACATGCGTCTGGGGCGTTTCTCCCCTGGCCTCCCCTGAAAATTGGTTTCATTCCAAGTTGGACTTTCCTGGTAAACAAATGTTAAATAAAATAAAATAAAATAAATATATAACTTAATAAAGCTGCTTGTGTTACAAGTGTACCCACAGTGGGTCCTGCTGGATAGAAAAGAAATGCACACTAAACAGCCTATAATTGCAAAGTACCTTGCAAAGATAAGGGAAAACAGCTCTTATACTTTACAAAAAAAGCACCTAAACAGGCATGTCCAAGGGTCAGCTTCTGGTGACTTCTCCTTTCCACCTGGTGAACCTGGGCATACTGGGGCAATGCAGCAACTGCCTCATGTACATAGACAACCCTCTCCACCCAACACTACAACCTGTGAGAGATGCACTTATATAGCCAAACTGGAAGCAAAGCTCTTTCCAGCCAAGATTATGCTAGACAGTCAAGAGGAGAAGGTTAACACCAGCACTACACCTCAAACAACACACAGCCCTTCAAAACCCACACCATCAACATCCACACATAGCAACACTAAACCCACATATGCGGAGGCCCTTAACATTAAGCTGCCCAAGCAACAAAGACCTCCGAAGCTGAAACGCAAACAAACACCAGTCACAATCAAAGTGACACATGGCTCACAACACCAGTGTGCCACCCAACAACGGCATCCAAGGCAAGACAACGTACCCAAAACTTTAGTCATAGGTGACTCTATAGTTAGGCACACTGATGTCACACTCACCAGGCTGAGCAAGGAGAAAATTACAGTCAGCTGCCTGACGGGTGCCAGGATCCGCCACATAATGCATGCACTCAAGTCACTCCACAACAAGTACAAATACGACTCCGTCATTGTTCGTGTTGGAGTGAATGACTTGAGACATACCTCCCTTTACTACATGAAAAGAGACATGGAAGAGCACTCGGATCATGTGGCCCAGGCAGGTATGATCCCTAGCCCTAAGTAGCATCCTGCCTTTGCCCAGAATGATACCACACTCAAAGGACAAAATGATTGACTTCAACAATTGGCTAAGCTTCTGGTGTCATTTAAAGGGGATTCAGTATCTGTCTGCCTGGGATGACATGATTGACAAACCACGATTCTTTGCCAGAGATGGTCTGCACCTGTCACCCCAGGGATTCAGGTTACTGGCTAAAGCTCTTGCCACCCATATGGTGCCTTTTTTAGGCAAGGTTGAAAGGACAAAACCACCACCATAACAGATACAAGCATGCAAAATCTGAAGGTAATGCTACTCAATGCTAGAAGTCTAAACCTCAAAATGCACTCTCTCGAGGCACTCCCAAAAATGGAGAATATCGATATCTGTGGAGTAACTGAAACCTGGTTCAAGGCTCCAGAGAGCACCCCTGCAATACCAGGCTACAACTCTTACCACACTTTTCAGCCACCAAACCAAGACCGAAACACTAAAGGTGGAGGAGTGTCCATATTCACCAAGAATATTCACACCTCCAGGCTACTTGTCCAACACAATGCATCTGAAATTCTCCAGGTGCAACTAACACTAGGTATGACTGTAATCCAAATTGTAGCGTGCTACAGATCCTCCACCATTCCCCAAGATTCTCACTACACCTTTCTAAACATACTGGAAAATATTAAGATACAACCAAACACCCTAATACTTGGTGATTTCAACTACCCTGCCATTAACTGGGAAAATTACTCTGGCACCAACACCTTTTCCCAACGGTACTTAAAATTCATAAATTCCAATGCCCTGGATCAACTAATCCATTGTCCCACCAAGGGCTCCAATATCCTAGACCTGGTCATTACCAGCATGGGAGATAGATGCTCCACACCAGAGGTCATCCTCTCATTGGTGAGGTCTGACCATAAGCAAATCACCCTTAACATCCACATCACCACCCTCCAGTAAGGAAACCTCCGTAAAAAACTTCTCCAAAGCCAACTTCATGCAGAAGTGACAAACTTCATGGCACCCATGCAGACGGGAGCTGAACGTTCGACTGCTGAATCATACACTAAGGCACTGTATGAGCACATCCACTCATGCATGAATCGTTCCTCTCAAATAGAACCAAGACGCTCTCCTCCAAAAAAAGGAAGCCAATCTGGTGGTCCCCTGCCAAAACAAACTATACAACAGAAGGAAAAAACTTTTGCAGAAAAGAGGAAAATCCCAGGAAGCAAAAAAACTCCCTTACCAGCCTCAGTAAGAAGCTGAGACCCCTCATAAAATCCTCCAAGGCTATTTACGAAAATAAAATTGCCAAAGATTCCAAAGACAACCACACGGCATTCTATAGTTATGTCAAGAATCTAAATGGCAATGCTCAGATCTGCTCTGAGCTACAACAGAATGGCATTAAATATACTGATCCCAAGAATATTGCCAATATCCTGGCAGATCGATTTAGTGCCAACTTCACCCCCCTCTCACCCCCTAAAGGTCCCATCTCAATACCAAAAGATTGCCAAATTCCGGGAATCATGGCCACACAGGTAGAAACCGCACTCTCCAAAGTTATGAATACAGCATCCATGGGACCAGATGACATCCCGGGCAGTACACTACATGAACTACAAAATGAAATGGCACCTCACCTAAGTGTCATGTTTAATCATAGCCTCACCTCAGGCTTCGTGCCCACTGAGTGGCACACAGCTACAGTTATCCCACTCCACAAGGGGGGATCCACACCTTGGATCCCAGGAACTACCGTCCCATCAGTCTAACGAACCTGATCTACAAAGGCATAGAACGCATTATTGTGGAACTTATAAACAAAGACATTGGCAACCTTCAAAAACTGGACCCCACCCAGTTTGGGTTCGTGAAGGGCCGATCTTGTCTCCTGAACCTGATTGACTTCTTTGAATCAGTCTCCAGAGCTGTGGACAAGGGTAAGGCGGTCCACACAGCCTATCAAGACCTCGCCAAGGCCTTCGACACCATCCCCGACTCTGGAATCATAGATAAATTTGCTAAGCTGGGCATAAATCCCTATGTCATTCGATGGGTTGCCAACAGGCTTACTGACAGAACACAGACTGTAAAAGTAGTTGACTCCAAATCCAGCTCAAGACAAGTGATAAGTGGAGTACCTCAGGGTTCAGTCCTGGGACCGCTCTTGTTCGGCATCTACTTCACTGAAGTGCATGCCAACACTAAGGGACTCTGGCTAACAAAGTTTGCAGATGACTGCAAACTGGGATCCATTATTGAATCCCCAAATGATGTGGATATTCTACAAAAGGGCCTTACAGAAACAGATGCTTGGTGCCAGAGCCATAGGCTCAAGCTTAATGTCAAGAATATCCCCTTTGGGAAAAACCATGTACCCATGAATTACCATATAGGTGACAGTACACTAAACACCAGAAGTGTGATGAGAAACTTAGGGACACAGGTGGACAGTGGTCTCACCTTTGATAACCACATCGCCCTTAGGGACACAGGTGGACAGTGGTCTCACCTTTGATAACCACATCGCCACAATAGTCAGGAAATCCTATGTGGCACACCTCATCACTAAGGGCTTTTCATCCAGAAAAAAGGAGGTTATTGTCCCACTGTACTCATCCCTCATTAGACCCATTATAGAGTACAATGCCCCATTTGGTATGTACCTCACAAGACATCTGCAACAGCTGGAAAGGCCGCAGAAATACCTCACTAAGCACCTCCTTGGCCCTCTTCAAATGAACCTTGACGATTGGATAGGAGATAGGAAATTCATCCGGGGGATCAGTCACCCTGCTAGACAGGGGTCCAGGGAAGTAAATATTGTTGGAAGAAATTTCTGGAGAGTTGTTTGGCTAGGCTTGTACAGGCCCTAGAGCCGATAGCCTAGTACCAACCTATGAACCTGTATGTCAGACTATGATGTAACTGTTGAAATGAATATACAGTAAACTCTCAGTTAACTGGCACCCATGGGGATTGGTAGATGCCAGATAAAGTACAGTTGTGTACACTTACCATAAATGTAGATGCTCGAGTGTATTCAGTGTTGCAGTCATCACATTTGGGTTATCTGCCTGCAGCCGGCCTGAATACCAAAGTCTTCGGATTCCTGAGTCGGATGCAGACTCTTCTTCCTTGACGTCAGGTCGTTAGGGGTATAAAACATGCAGCCGACGCCATTACATCAGTTTTTCTTGCCCCAGATGTCAGGTGCCCCCACAATGGGAAGCAATTATATGTGATGGTACACCTCCATTAAAAAGCAAATACACCAGAAAACTAAAATATACCAAACAAGAAGGAAAGGTAGAGCCAAGAAAAGTCAGGGGGCTGGAGGGAGGGTAACCAGGACTGCAACAGTGAATACACTCGAACATCTACATTTATGGTAAGTGCACACAACTGTACTTAATGTTCTTCGTGTTTCACTGTTGCAGTCATCACATTTGGGTTGATTCCCAAAGCTAAGGAAGGGAGGAGGAAGTTAGAGAGCATTAGGGCCAGCTATTAAGCCCTGCAAGACTGCAGTGGCAAAACCAGCTCTGGATTTAGAAAAAATAGGCATGTGGCAATGCTTGGTGAAGTGTATGTACAGAGCTCCAGGTAGCAGCTTCTAGGATGTCCCTGGTAGGGACTCCTCTGAGAAAGGCTGCAGAGGTAGGTGCAGCCCTGGTGGAATGTATCTTATCCCCTGTGGGGTAGGTTTTCCATGGTGCTTGTAGCAGAAATGAACGCAATGGGCTATCCATTTGGAAATGGTTTGCTTTGAAATGGCTTTCCCCTCTGGCCCCTGCAGCAAAGCCAACTAGCAGCTGTTCAGATTTTCTGAGAGGCTTAGTCCTGTCCAAATAAAATCTAAGTTGTCTATGCATGTCCAGAGAGTGCAGTATTCATTCCCCTTTGTTTTGTGGATTAGGGAAAAAGTAGGCAAATGAATGGACTGATTTAGGGCCACACTAGACACCACCTTGGGCATAAAGGAAGGATTGATCCTCAGGGAAACCCTGTCTGCATGGAAGATAATAAAGGGTTCCACTGTCATGAGGGCATGTAATTCAGACACTCTTCCTGCTGAAGTAATGGATAGAAGGAAGGCTGTTCTCCAAGAAAGGAATTTCAACTCTGCTGTTCCAGCTGACTCAAGGGGGGGGGGGGGCTTTTCCAATACAAAGTTAAGGTCCCAGGCTGGAGTGGGGGCTCTCCTGGGGGGTCTTAAATTTTTGGCCCCTCTAAGGAATTGTTTTAGCAGGGGGTGAGAGAAGATGGGTGGCTCTGTATTATAATGTGCTGAAATGGCAGAGGCATGAATTTTAATTGACGAGAAGGATAGGCCCTTGTGGAGCATTTCTGTTAAGTACTGAAGAATATGAGGTAAGCTGGGCACGTTGTGCCCCTCCCCTGAGTCTGGTTCTAGGAACAATATCATTTCCACTTTTCAGCATAGGATTTTCTAGTACTAGGCCTCCTTGCCTCCAGAATGGCATCTAGCACCTGCTTACTGAGGGATGCTATTGGAGAGCTCAAGGAATTAACCAGGCTGCAAGGTTCATAGGTAGGTACTAGGCTATCGGCCCAAGGGCCTACGTAAGCCTAGCCAACAAGGTTCCCTGGCTTACGCCACCCAAGAAAGTTATTTTCCTGTGCAACTGTCAAGCAGAGACACAGAAGTGATCCCCGGGGTGCACTTCCTATTTCCCATCCACTCATCAAGATTTTTCTTGAAGAGTGCTAATGAAGAACTTTGCATGACATAGAAAGGTAGCCTTTTCCAGAGTATGGGAAGTCTCTGGGACAGGAATCTATCCCTCCAGCATGTCCTGTTTATTGTGGTGACAAGGTTTAGGTCCCTAGAGCATGTAGCTTGGAAGGATTGGGGATTTCTTTAGGTGTAGCATGTCCAACAGCTCTTTGTTTGACATAGCCTTATATGTTAGGCAGAGATCACCTTGGAGTAGGTGATATGCTACGGAGTAAAGCTGGAGTTTTTGAGACGGTCGGTGTAGGGCATTTGTTTGAGGCCAGTAATCCTCTTTGTGAGGTACTTCCGTGGCCTTTCCAGCTGCTGCAGATATCTTGAGAGGTACATTCCAAAAGGGGCGTTGTACTCTATAATGGGTCTAATGAATGTCGAGTAGAGGGGAACAATGACCTCTTTTTTTCTGGATGAGAACCCTTTTATGATGAGGTGTGCCACGTAGAAGGTCTTCCTGACTACTGGGGTGATGTGACTATCAAAGGAGAGACTACTGACCACCTGAGTCCCAAAGTCTCTTATCACACATTCGGTATTAAGTAGATTGCTGCCTATGTGGTAGTTCATGGGTACAGAGTTTTTACCAAAGGGGATGACACTGCATTTTTTGGCATTGAGCTTGAGGCCATGGCTCTGACACCAGGCATCTGTCTCAGCGAAGCCCTTCTGTAGGATGTCCACATCATTTGGGGACTTGACTATGGCTCCTAGTTTGCAGTCATCTGTGAAATTCGTTAGCCAGAGGCCTTCTGTGTTAGCCTGTACTTCAGAGAAGTAGATACCAAACAGGTGAGGTCTGAGGACTGAACCCTGTGGTACTCCACTTGCCACTGGTTTGAGGTCAGATTTGGAGTCTGCAACTTTTACAGTGTGGGTTCTGTCAGTGAGCCAGTTGGCAACCCATCTTGTGACGTAGGGATTTTATACCTAGTTTAGTGAGTTTAGCTATAATTCCAGAAAGGGGGATGGTGTTGAAAGCCTTGGCGAGGTCAAGATAGGCTGTGTGAACCGCCTTAGCCTCATCTACGGCTTTGGGGACTGCCTCAAAAAAAAGTCGATCAGGTTCAGGAGGCATGATCTGCCTTTCACAAACCCGAACTGGGAGGGATCCAGAGTTTGGAGGTTACCAATGTCTTTGTTTATGAGTTCCATGATGATACGTTCCATGGCCTTGCAGACCAGGCTCGTCAGGCTAATAGGGCGATAGTTCCAGGGATCAGTGGTGGCTCCCCCTTTGTGGAGTGGGATAACTGTTGCTGTGCGCCATTCAGTGGGCACAAAGCCTGATGTGAGGTTATTACTGAACATGGTGCTTAGGTGGGGAGCCAGTTCGTTCTGAAGTTCGTGTAAAACACAGCCTGGGATGTTGTCCGGTCCCATGGATGCTGTGTTTCTGGCTTTAGAGAGTGCAGCTTTTACCTGCGTAGTTGTGATTACAGGGACTCTGCAATCTTCCTGTATAGATATGGGGCCTTTAGAGGGTGTGTGTGTGGGGTAAAGTTAGCACTGAACCTGTTTGCCAGGATGTTGGCAATATCAGTGGGTTCAGTAATTATCACGCCGTTGTGCTGTAACTCAGAGCAGATCTGGGTGTTGCCATAGAGATTCTTGACATAGCTATAAAATGCTTTGTAGTTGTCCTTAGAGTTAGTGGCAATTTTGTTTTCATAGCTAGCTTCTGGGGAACTTATAAGGGATCTCAGCGTCTTACTGAAGCTGACCAGGGAGCTCCTCCACTCATGGGATTTTACTCTCTTTTGCAACAGTTTCTTCCTTCTGTTGTACAGTTTGTTTATGGCAGGGGACCACCAGACTGGCTTCCTTTTTTTTGGAGGATAGCATCTTGGTTCTGTTTGGGATAGCACGATCCATGCACTCGTGTAAGTACTTATAGAGTGCAAAAAAACAGCTGCAAAATGTAGAGGAAATAAAACAAACTTGTAGGAAAAACCACTTTTAATAACAAAGCAAAGCTTTCGGGCAGAACCCTTCTTCAATACTAATACAATCAAGTCTGCATACTAGGAACTTATATACAGGTCTAAAGTCACATGATCAGCAGCCAATAATCATGTGATAACAGAACATAAAAATGCAAACAACATAATAAAACTTTATAAAATCACTTAATAATGTTACATAATTTAGTTAAAATTGGTTTTAAAGTTAAACTAACTTTGCTATTAATTCCTGGAGATAAATCAGCAGCTAATCTCAATATCCATTCAAATTCCTTAGTCTCCAGGCGATTATTCAAATCTCCACCCCTGGCACTAGGGCAGATAAAATCAATAACTCTAAACTTAAATGAGTGTTCAGGGCCATAAACATTGATATGCTTATATAGTGCATTATTTTCACAACATCGTCTAATTTCAGAATTATGATCAATAACACGGTCTTTTAACTTACGAATAGTTTTACCTACATAGAACGAGGTACAGGATTTACATGTAGCCAAATAAATAACACCCGAAGTGTTACAAGTGGCTGAAATTTTAAAATTAAATACTTGACCAGTGCTAGGATGTATGAACATATCACTACCATTACCAAACATCTGTACACAAGCAACGCAGTTAAAACACTGAAAAGTGCCATGCTTAGTAGCTAAGGTCATAGACTTAGGTTTATGAAAATCTTTATAACACAGTAAGCTTTTGATAGTCTTCATGTTTCTATAGGAAAAACACGGTTTGTCACCCACAACAGCTTTCATTTCGTCTGAGGCTAATAAAATTATCCAATTTCTTGAAATAATTTGTTTAACTAGGTTAGTTCTTCTATTGAAAGTAGTCATATATCTAACTGAAGTCATTTCTTTATTACTGTCATTATTTTTCTGTGATGTAGTTGTAGTTGGCAAAATAGCCAACCCATGAGTGAAACTAATAGGTTTCAAATAAGTCCTCCTAGCTTCTAAAATATCTATTCTAAGCTCATCAAGTAGCTGAGCATCATAACCACTCGAAATAAAATCAGCTACCAAATCATCAAGTTGAGACTTGAATACATCATCATCTGTATTGAGCCTGCTAATCCTAATAAATTGTGATTTTACCACACTTCTGAAAATATGTGGGGCATGCATACTACTGTAGTGTAAATATTTACAACTAACTTCCTTCTTATGAACAGAAGTGCTAAGAATTCCATCATTCAACTGAATTTTTACATCTAGATAACACATCATATTTTCAGATACTTGCATCTTAAATTTCAAGTAGTCAGTTGTTGAATTCAAATAATCAACAAAAACATCCAGATCATGAAGTGTACCATTCCAAACAATCAAACAGTCATCTACAAATCGTTGATAAAAACTAATGTAGGTAGACAGATTCGTGTTGCTGTACAGATATTTATGTTCCCATTGATAAAGGACTAGGTTGGCGTACGTGTTTGCTACTGAGGTACCCATAGCTATTCCTGTTAATTGTAAATATAAAATTTCGTTAAACATAAAGATATTATTTTTTAAAACAACATCCATAAGACAACAAATGTTGTCAATGGATTTATAGTCAGGGTTAGGTTGTGTTATTAGGAATTCCCTCAGAAGCTCAAGTCCGACATCATTAGGAATGACAGTAAATAAAGATACGATATCAAGACTAACCAAATAATGCTTTTTAGTTTTTATATCAGACTCATTTCTAGTATACCACTGCTGTAACTTAGACAACTAATCATATGTATCTTTCAGAATGGTATTGCAATTAAATAGATATGGTTGTAGCTGTTTGTGCAAGTAAACTGAAACAGGTTCTGTAATCCAGCCTCCACCTGAGACAATAGGTCATAGCTTTAGGCAGCTTTCTAGGTCAGAAAAAACGATAGAAAACTAAAAGAAAGAATATATGAACATCTGTAAAGTATACGAAAAAATAAAATTGAGAATGCTTTAGCTAAACATATTAAACATAATTCCACTCATAGTTTTAAATTTAGGGCCATAGATCAAATCATGGAAGACTATAGAGGGGGGCCCATCAGTTTTTTACTAGATCAACTGGAACTTTTATGGCAGTTAAGGTTAGATGCCCATCACCCTCCTGGCATTAATGAAACTTGTTCAATCTTGCCATACTTGAAACTTAGAAGTTTGAAGAGATAGCTGTAAGGAATTGTTTAAAGTTTGTATATATATATATATATATATATATATATATATATATATATATATACATATATATATATATATATATATATATATATATATATATTACATTATATTGCAGTATATGCATATATTATATTATATGAGGTAAACATATATATACATGTATTTTTAAATAATATATAACACATTGACATTACTTGACTATGAGCTTTTAGAGGCATTAATAGTATTAGGATTGTCTTTAACTTTATTTAAAGTATTTAAAGTAGTGAACATTATTTATAGTTGCGAATATTATTGTTGGTTTGGTTTAATATTTTATTAGCGAGGTTATCGCTTTAAAAGCAAGGTAGTTTAAAGAATGCATTGAGACTCTTTGTAGTTAGTTGTTAGTAATTTATTATGTAAATGATTTTATCACATGACTTTTGAATGTAACTTGAATGTATTTAAAAATTTCTATGCATAACTTCATTGTTATCTGAGGAAGTTGGGTCAGTGAACCTGATGAAAAGCACTTCATAAACTTTGCATTTTGGTTTTATCCTTCCTGTGTCGTCCTTTGGGTGCTTTGTCTAGTTGTTTCAGCAGTTTCAGTAATTGTATTTTTCTCCAGTTGTAACTGTACTGTCCATCTGTATGGGTGTCATGAAGTTCACCACTTCTTTCTTAAGAAGCATGAAGTTGGCTTTGGAGAAATTCCTTACCATGGTTTCCTTAATAGGTGGTGGGGACGGGATGTGGATATCAAGGGTGATTAGCTTATGGTTGGATCAGACCAACGAGGAGTTGATTTCAAGTGTGGAACACCGGTCACTCATGTTGGTAATAACTAGGTCTAGGATATTGTTGCCCCTGGTGGGGTGTGGATAAGTTGATCCAGGGCATTGGAGTTTATGAATTCCAGAAAGCATTGAGCTAAGGAGTTGGTACACGAGTAGTTTTCCCAGTTAATGGTGGGGTAGTTGAAGTCAGGTTCAGGCACCTAGGCAGCGTGACATTTCCCTGTGGTACATCTGACTGGGGACATATGGCTGAAGTGACAGTCAGCTGCAGAGAAATATGACTGTTTGCAAATTCCCTGTGGGCAGAGAGAAGAATATGTTGCCATGCCCACAACTTCAATAACCAAATGCACTGAGGGAAAACAATGTCCATGGTCCCCAAGCGAAAATGAGACAGCAGGCAATATGGCACGCATCAGCAGCAGGCTGGCCAGAGGGCAGGTCAGTGGCAGTAAAAATGCAGTGCACAATGGGCAGTGCCTTTAAAATCAGGTGTGTGTGGATCACTATCTCCTTCACAGTGTCTAGAGAACATTATCTAAAATGCATACTGGAGCATAAATGTGACTACTGTAGCCTGCAGGATTTCTTCCACGCTGTAGCACATTTTACATGTTGTAGTTACATAACTATGTACTGTACACTGAGCACAACACTCATTACGTCTTCTACCGCCATGCATTTGGTTATTAAAGCTGTGAACATGGCAGTGTGTGCTTCTCTTAGTCCACAGGGAATTTGCAAACAGCCATATTTCTATGCAGCTGAATGTCTCTTCAGCCATGTGTCCCCAGTCAAATGTACCACAGGGGAAATGTCTCACTGCCTAGGTGCCTGAACCCAGTTGAAGTCTCCCATTATTAGGGTGTTTGGTTGTACCCTAACATTTTCTAGTACATCAAGAAAAGAGGAGTGGGAATCCTGGGGCATTGTGGGGGATCTCTAGCAAGCTACAATTTGGATTGCAGTTTTGCCCAGAGTTAGTTGCACTTGGATAACCTCGGATGCATTATGCTGAGCAACTAGCCTGGAGGTGTGGATATCCTTAATGAATATGGACACACCTCCGCCTTTGGTCCAGGTTACATGGCCGAAAAGTGTGGTATGAGTTATAGCCTGAGTGCAGGGGTGCTCTCTGGAGCCTTGAACCAGGTCTCAGTCACTACACAGATATCGATCTTCTTCATTTTAAGGAGTGCCTCGAGTGAGTACATTTTGAGATTTAGACTTCTAGCATTAAGCAGCATTACCCTCAGTTTTTGCTTGCCTGTTCCTGTTACAGTGGTGAATTTGTCATTTGAACCTTGCCTAAAACAGGCATTATATGGGCGGCAAGAGCCTTAGCCAGTATCGGGAATCCCAGGGGCGACAGGTGCAGGCCATCCCTGGCAAAGCATCGTGGTCTATCGACCATGTCATCCCAAGCAGACAGATACTGGATCCCCTTAGAATGACACCAGAAGCTTAGCCAATTGTTGAAGTCAATCATTTTGTCCTTGTACTGCGGTATCATTCTGGGTAATGGCAGAATGCTACTCAGGGCTAGGGTCATACCTGCCTGGGCTACAAGATCGGAGAGCTCTTCCATGTCTCTTTTCATGTAGTCTCAGGTCATTCACACCAACATGGACAATGACAGAGTCATATTTGTACTTGTGGAGTGACCTGAGTGCGTGGGTTATGTGGCAGATCCTGGCACCAGACAGGCAGCTGACAGTAACCTTCTTCTTGTTTAGCCTGGTGAGTGGGACATCAGTGTGCCTGACTATAGAGTCACCTATGACTAGTGTGTTGGGTACGTTGTTTTGCCTTATTGGCTGTGGTTGAGTGGCACACTGAGTCTGTGCGCTATGTGTCACTTGGGTTGTGTTGGGGAATGGAGGTTGCTTGTGTTTCTGTTTTGGAGGTCACTGTTGCTTAGTCAGATTATTATTGAGAGCCTCCACTAATGTTTTTGTGTTACTATGTGTGGATTTTGGTGGTGTAGATTTAGTAAGACTGTGATGAGTGTGGTGTGGTGCAAATGTTTACCTTCTCCTTTTGACTGTCATGTTTAGTCTTGGTTGGAGAGAGCTTTACCTCCAGTTTGGCAAGATAAGTGCATCTCTCACAGGTTGTAGTGTTGGGTGGTAGGAGGACAGGGTTGTTTGTGTACATATGAAGCAATTTCTACATTGCCTCAAGATGCCCAGATTCTTCAGATGGACAGGAGAGAACACTGGGAGCTGACCCTTGGACATGCCTGAATAAAAAAATATTTTCCTCTAGATAAGTGAAGAAAGTGAGTTCAAGAGCTGTTTTTCTCTAAGCAAGTGAAAAAGTAAGTACAAAAACTGTTTCCTCTAGGTAATGAGGAAGGTTGAGTGCTACAGTAATTAGTAGCTTATTTAGTGCTTACAAGTTCTGAACAAGTGCTGAGCATGAATAAGTAAATTTAAGTGCTAAAACTAAGAATCTGTATCTGCACTAGATGAGTTACAAGACAGAAACAAGTGCAAATGCAGGCTTTCAAATCAGAAAGTTGAGAGAGATGGAAAAGATTGCCCAAATGGCCAATAACTACAATTTCTGGGCCAGAACCACTCCTTATGTAGTAGACAGGTTACCTAGTGCTTACCATTCCCACTGATAAGCTAGATGGCTTCCTTCCAACACAGAAAGGCTTGGGGGGCTCAGAAGCTTACATACAGTCCTGGATACAGCAAATCTGTATCTACACTACACTAGTTACAGGAAAGGTAGGAAACAGGCTTACACTTTTTTTCTTATTTTTTTTTTTTTTTTTTTTACAGAAAAGTAGCTAAAACAGCAGTAAAAACAATTCACATGCAGTGCAAGCTAGCACACTTGAGTATGTAGCAATATTAGACCAAACACAGTTTCAAAAATGCAATTAAATTAAAAAGGACTAAAAGCAAGTGCAGGAGTTTATTAGGTAGAATGTGGTAAAGAGATGGGACTGGGGGAGTGTCCCAGATCAAATCTAAAGTGGGGCGGGGCAAGTGCAAAAGCCACCAAATTTAAACTACGAGCCAGAAATAGGGTGGGTGGGGCAAAACACTTTCGGCAGAGATCTGAAAAACTATAAGCAACAATTAACAGTATAAACTCTAAAACCAAAAAAATATACTTAGCTCTGTATATTTCCAGATAGATTGAAAAGCAGTCTCTCAGAACACACATGTTCCAGCAATGAAATGCAGGCTGTTACTAACAGGTCTAATTTTATGCAAGTGATCCTTGAGTTGGATAACACACAAGCTGTAAAAAACAGTTATACCAACTGAAGACACAGCAGAAAATAGGGGGAGGTGGGGAAAACACTTTCAGCAGAGATCTGAAAAACTATAAGCAACAATTAACAGTACAAACTCTAAAACCAAAAAAATACACTTAGCTCTGTATATTTCCAGATTGATAGAAAAGCAGTCTCTCAGAACACAGGTTCAGGGTTTGAAGCTGAGGGTGCAGAATCTGGCCCGCCTGCTGGGACAGCAGGGAAAGGGTCTGAGGCAGGTGCCATGGTTCCAGCAGTGTCATACTGCACAATAGGGGGCACCAGTGCTGGCGTGGCCAGTCTGGTACAATCAGTATTGTCCTTGGCTTGTCCTGTTTGATCTTTAGTAGAAACTTCGACAGGAGAGGCAGAGGGGGAAGGCATAAACCGAGAGGCTTTCCCAGGTAAAGGACAGGGCATCCACTTTCCAAGCTTGACTGTGGGGAATCCTTGTGCAGAATTTGTCCAATTGGTAGTTCTGAGGGGAGGCAAACAGAGTCCCCCATTTATTCCTCAAGAGCTTGAATATTTTTGGTTCCAGTTTCCATTTGTGTGGGTCCATGAGATTTCTGCTAAGTCGTCTGCCAGTGAATTTAGCGTGCCTGGCAGGAATTGAGCTTGTAGGTGCACTTGGTAGCTCAAGGCTGTGTTCCACAGAGCCATGTCTAGTCTGCAGAGAGGGTACGAGTGGGTTCCCCCCTGCTTGTTTATGTACCACATAACTGTGGTGTTGTCTGTCTTTACCAATAGTTGCCCTGGCAGAATGCAGTCTTTGAAGGCTGTCAGGGAATTCTGTACAGCTAACATTTCTTTTTGATTGATATGCAGGTGCATCTGTCTCAGGTCCCATTTGCCCTGAATGCACTGTCCTGCCCTGCCAAGTGAGCCCCCCATGCATAGTCTGATGCGTCTGTTGTCAGGGTTTGGGTGGCACTGGGTAGAGTGAAAGGGAGACCCTTGTTGTGGTAGTAGGCCTCTGCCCACCAAAGGAACTCTGTCTTTATACAAGGAATGATAGGAATCATTGATTCCAGGTCCTGAGAATGTTGATACCATAGGCTTTTTAGATACTATTGCAGTTTCCTCATATGCAGTCTTGTATATGGAATTAGTAGAATGCAAGAGGCCATGAACCCCACGGCTTGCAGTATTTTCCTTGCAGATAGCTGGGGTTTTGTGGCCAATAGTTTGAAGTAGATTGTCAAATAAACTTGTTTCTCTGGAGTGAGGAATGCCATCTGGGAAGTTGTGTTCAAGCTTGCTCCCAGGAATACAATCTGTTGGCAGGGTACTAGGTGAGATTTCTTTTCATTTATAGTGTACCCCAGTGAGGTTAGAAGTTTCTTTATGAATGCCAGATGTAATAGCAAGTCCTGGCTTTCTACCTGAATCAGACATTCGTCCAAGTATGGGTATATCTGAATATTTATCTGCCTGCAAAATGCAATGGCTGGAGCTAACACTTTGTGAATACCCTGGGTGCAGTAGATAAGCCAAAGGAAGTGCAGATAACTGATAGTGCATGGAGCCTGCCCTGAAGCGTAGGTATTTCCTGCAAGATTCCCTTATTGGAATATGCAGGCAAGCTTCCTTTAAGTCTAAGGTTGCCAGCCAGGCATCTTTGCCTAGCATAGGAAGAAGCTGTTGAAGTGTTAGCATTTTGAATTTTGGGATTACCAGAAAGGTGTTTAGAATAGATAGGTCCAGGATAGGACGCCAGGAGCTGTCTTTTCTGGGTACCAGGAAAAGTCTTGAATAAAAACCTTGTCTCCTTTGTTCTGCTGGGACAGGTTGAATAGCCCTGATGCATAGAAGAGAGAGAACCTGCTGTTTGGCCTTCACCCACTGCTTTGGGGGTAGGTCTGGCTAACCATTTGGGGTTGGTAGTGTGTGGAAGTGGAATCTGTATCCTAGGGAAACAATGTTCAAAACCCATTTTTCCTGGGTAATGAGTTCCCAGTTTTTTGCATGCAGGGCGAGCTTTCCTCCTAAAGGCGCAGGTAGCTAAGAAGGGCTTGGAAGGGTTAAGGTTAAGTCATTGTGCCATTTGTCCTTAGGGGTGTGGGTTACTACTCCCTGCTTTGGAAGTGGGAGCCCCCCACTGCTTAGGCCTGTGCTCAGCCTGAGACTGTTACCTAGGTGGCTTGCTGTTCCTGGGTTTGGACTGAGAAAGCCTGGAAGAGGCTGGAAAGGACCAATTCGTAGAAGGCCAATGCCTATTAAACTTGGGAGGCTGTACTTGTAGGAAATCTTTATCAGTTTGCATAGATTTAGCTTTTTCCTCCATCCTTTTGAGGACTTCTCCTGCTTTGTTGACAGAAAGGCAGTCTTGGTTTAAGGGAGCATCCAGTAATTTAGCTTTAACATGATCCGGCAAGCTTTGCTCCTTAAACCAAGCATGCCTTCTAAGAACAGACCCAGTGACAGCAGCCCTGCAGGATGCTTCTAAAGCATCAAAACCACATTGCAAAGTATGTTTATCAACTTGTTCTGCAGATTGCATTAAATCCTGTAATTCTTTGTGTTCAGCACACTCAGGAATTAACATAATTTTCTGTTTAGGTAGTCCCATAATATGCTGCTGATACTTTAACATGTGAAACTGGCAATTTATAGCCCTAATGGTCAAAGTAGCAGAAGTGTATACCTTCTTACCTCATCTGTCTAAGGCTCTAGAATCTCTATCAGAAGGGGTAGGATTTTTGGCAGCAGTAGCCTTAATGCCTTTTGGCCCTTGAGAAATGGTTTCTGGATCTGCGGTAGGTTTCTTGAAGAGGAACTTGTGAGAGTCAGGTACTCTGTAATACATTAACTAATAAAAATATATTACTTTAACTTAGTTTGCTGTAAATATTTTAAAACTGGTTTTAGTGTAACTACATCATTAAGTCCTGGAAAACGATCTGCTTCTAGTCTAACTATCCATTGATATTCCTTTAATTCAAGTATGTTATTAATATCCCCACCTTGTGGTGTTTTTTCAACAGTACAAATAACTCTAAATAAAAAACTATGTTGATTACCCCGCTCTAGTATATGTTTATATAGTGCATTTGTGGTTACTGCTCTTTTTATTTCTGATCTATGTTCAATGATTCTATCTTTGAGTTTTCTCGTGGTTTTTCCTATATAAAATGACGAGCATTGTGAGCAAGTAGCCATATATACTACTGAGGTAGTATTACATGTAGCTTTTATATTAAAAGTATAAAGTCTGTTTGTTGTCGGATGTTTAAACTGGTAGTTAGTGGAGTCAGAGATATCAGGACAGCATGAACAATTAAAGCATTTATAAGTACCTGGTTTCTCAATTTTAGGAATAGAATTAAAAGACATATCCTTATAGCATAATTTTTGTTTAAGAGTATTCATGTTCCTAAAAGAAAAGTAAGGTCTATCTCCTACCACTTTCTTAACATTTATGCAGGCCATTAGAATCAGCCAGTTTTTTTGTATGATATTCTTAACTAAATATGTTTTTGCATTATAGGAAGTAACAATTCTAATTTTTGTGTCATTATGCCTAGTTAGTGATGTTACATTCCCATTAGTATATATTGGTCTAAGTGTAGTATTCCTTTCTGCTATGATTCTATTTTTAACTTGTAATAGAAGACTACTACTATAACCACTTGTTATCAATTCTTGAGACATAGCATTAAGCTGTTTGATGAAGTTAGTATCTTCTGTATTTAGTTTACTAACTCTACTAAATTGTGATGATACTATACTTCTAAACACATGTGGTGCATGCATACTCTGGAAGTATAAATATCTCCCTGAGTGCACTTCTTTCTGATGTATACTGGTATGAAGACAATCCGCCTTCTTATATAGTAATAAATCCAGAAAAAATATTTTTTCATTAGAGCTTTCCATTTTAAACTTTAGAAATGCCATGGTGCTGTTTAAATATTGTAAAAAATCATATAATTGATTCTGTGTACCTTTCCACAACATAAAGCAGTCTACAAAGCGTTGGTAAAAAACAACTTTCTCAGTAAATGGATTACCATTATTTAATATATACTTCTGTTCCCATATATATAGTACTAGATTGGCGTAAGTGTTCGCCACTGAAGTACCCATGGCTACGCCTGATTTTTGTATATACAATTGTTTATTAAACAGAAATATGTTGTTAGTTAAGACAAGGTCAAGTAAACCACAAATATTTTCTATCTTACTTGTTGTAAGAGGTGACCTAGTCATTAGAAACTCCCTAATACTTTCAATCCCATAGCTGTTTGGTATTACTGTAAATAAAGATATTATATCTAATGTCACAAGTAATATTTCTTTACCAACCATGTCCTTTGCCAATGGGGTAAGATACCATTCTCTTAACTTTATTAGGAAGTTAGTTGTATCTTTTATGACTGTGTCACAATGATCTAAAAAAGGGTAAAGTTGTTGTTGTAAGTAGATAGAAATAGGTTCGGTGATCCACCCACCCCCAGAGACAATGGGTCTCATGGGGGGTCACCAATAGATTTGTGTATTTTAGGTACACCATATAAACATGGTATAACTGGAGATGGAACAGTGAAAAAATTAAACAAATCTATATCAATGTCATTCTGTAGTTGTAGGTCATAAATTGCCATATTTATAATGCTTATACACTTCTTAACATCAGCTGAATTAATATTTTTAAAGGTTGTATCATCATTAAGTAGAAGCTGTACTGAGTCAATATATTTAATTCTATCCATAATTACAATAACATTTCCTTTGTCTGCAGATTTGATTATAATATCTTGATTATTAATTAATGACTTAAGTGCCTTATGTTCCAAGTATGTTAAATTTAATCTTGTAGAAATCTTAGAGTTTGTATATAATTTCCTGATTTCTAGTTCACAGATATCATTAAAGGCAGTTATGGGATTGAAAGTATTAGGGAGTTTCTAATGACTAGGTCACCTCTTACAACAAGTAAGACAGAAAATATTTGTGGTTTACTTGACCTTGTCTTAACTAACAACATATTTCTGTTTAATAAACAATTGTATATACAAAAATCAGGCGTAGCCATGGGTACTTCAGTGGCGAACACTTACGCCAATCTAGTACTATATATATGGGAACAGAAGTATATATTAAATAATGGTAATCCATTTACTGAGAAAGTTGTTTTTTACCAACGCTTTGTAGACGACTGCTTTATGTTGTGGAAAGGTACACAGAATGAATTATATGATTTTTTACAATATTTAAACAGCACCACGGCATTTCTAAAGTTTAAAATGGAAAGCTCTAATGAAAAAATAGTTTTTCTGGATTTATTACTATATAAGAAGGCGGATTGTCTTCATACCAGTATACATCAGAAAGAAGTGCACTCAGGGAGATATTTATACTTCCAGAGTATGCATGCACCACATGTGTTTAGAAGTATAGTATCATCACAATTTAGTAGAGTTAGTAAACTAAATACAGAAGATACTAACTTCATCAAACAGCTTAATGCTATGTCTCAAGAATTGATAACAAGTGGTTATAGTAGTAGTCTTCTATTACAAGTTAAAAATAGAATCATAGCAGAAAGGAATACTACACTTAGACCAATATATACTAATGGGAATGTAACATCACTAACTAGGCATAATGACACAAAAATTAGATTTGTTACTTCCTATAATGCAAAAACACATTTAGTTAAGAATATCATACAAAAAAACTGGCTGATTCTAATGGCCTGCATAAATGTTAAGAAAGTGGTAGGAGATAGACCTTACTTTTCTTTTAGGAACATGAATACTCTTAAACAAAAATTATGCTATAAGGATATGTCTTTTAATTCTATTCCTAAAATTGAGAAACCAGGTACTTATAAATGCTTTAATTGTTCATGCTGTCCTGATATCTCTGACTCCACTAACTACCAGTTTAAACATCCGACAACAAACAGACTTTATACTTTTAATATAAAAGCTACATGTAATACTACCTCAGTAGTATATATGGCTACTTGCTCACAATGCTCGTCATTTTATATAGGAAAAACCACGAGAAAACTCAAAGATAGAATCATTGAACATAGATCAGAAATAAAAAGAGCAGTAACCACAAATGCATTATATAAACATATACTAGAGCGGGGTAATCAACATAGTTTTTTATTTAGAGTTATTTGTACTGTTGAAAAAACACCACGAGGTGGGGATATTAATAACATACTTGAATTAAAGGAATATCAATGGATAGTTAGACTAGAAGCAGATCGTTTTCCAGGACTTAATGATGTAGTTACACTAAAACCAGTTTTAAAATATTTACAGCAAACTAAGTTAAAGTAATATATTTTTATTAGTTAATACATTTATTTATGTTGTTTTAAATGTATAAGCTTAGGTATTTTAATGTTTATATATGTGTATGTCATGTGACCAATGGGCTGCTGGTCAAATGATTATAGACCCTATTTATTCAACATGTCTTCCATTAATGGTTTGTAATGCACTGAGGAAGGGTTTTATGCCTGAAAGCTTTGCTGTATTGTAATTGTGTTTTTTATAAAGAGATTTCTCCAGTTTATGCCTGTTTTTTGAATAGTATCTCTCTTGGACACGTTTTTTACCTCTAACTGTTCCTGGGGATATCTACACTGCTTGAGGTCATCTGCAGCCTACTATCGTTTACTACATGGAAGTGACAACTATGAACTATTCCATAAAGTCTCTTATAAGTAATGAGACTAATCCACTATTGCAACTAGCTACTATGGAAAATTCTAACAATGAAGGTAATACTTCTAAGGACATTGAGTGTACTAATGAATTAATGAAAAAATTACAACATTTTGAGAAGAAACTTTGTACCTTTAAACGCTTGCAATGGCAGCATTTTAGCTTTACAGCTTATTTGGATAGAGGCATAGTCCCAAGGGGACTAAGAATACTAAAAATGCCTTCCTACGGGAATATGTACCCAATTTTACTAAAACGCTGGCAACAACTTAATATAAAATTAAGTCTTGACTACATGTCATTAATGAATTATTTCTTCTTTGAAATTGAAGCTGACCTGAAACAAGAAATTAGTAATCTTGATAATGAGATACATGCCCTAGAAGCATTCCAAAGCAATAAAATACTATACGAGCAGTTATTCAACAGGGTATGTGTGCTAGAAAAACGCCTTGAGGAATCTAAAAAGAAGAAACTGTTACGTGATATCAATGATTTCTCTTTGGGTCAAATTTTCTCTTGGCCCAAACCAGCTTCTACTAGTAATGCTATTAAATCTAACAACGGCAGAAGAACACACTTAGATACGTTAGATACTTTTGAGGACGTATCTGTTAAATCCAAACACCGAGAAGCAGTAACTACACCTGTGAGTACCAATTGGAAGGTACGATGTTGCCGACACCCACTAGCGTAATCAACGTCGATGCAGATGCATCAGAAGCAGAAAAACGTTCGCAAGACAGAAAGGATAATGGAGTTATACAGAGAGGAAGAACGCAACAAACAACATTGAACCTGGCACGTTTTCAGCTGACTCAAGCTGAAGTAATTGTGGAATGAAGTACTTCAAAAACTAGAACGACATCGACGTATAGGGCGCCTACTCCCGCTAAGAGGAAGAGTGAAAGCCCTTTGGGACTAAGCAAACAAATCCGAAAATAGAACGAGGTATATTAAATTTATCTAGCTTCAAGTTAAACGAAGCACATTATTCTCTATTAAAAAAAGGGCTGAACTTTATCCCAAAAGCTAATGAAGATGTGGTACATATACTGACTGACCTAAAGTTGTTTGTGAGAACAGTAACTTTAAAAATGTTATTTGGCAATACTTGCAATACTGGAGTTTTATGTAAAAGGCGCAGCACGTTCATTCCTAGTAATGTACCTGTATTAACTGCCTTTAATGATATCTGTGAACTAGAAATCAGGAAATTATATACAAACTCTAAGATTTCTACAAGATTAAATTTAACATACTTGGAACATAAGGCACTTAAGTCATTAATTAATAATCAAGATATTATAATCAAATCTGCAGACAAAGGAAATGTTATTGTAATTATGGATAGAATTAAATATATTGACTCAGTACAGCTTCTACTTAATGATGATACAACCTTTAAAAATATTAATTCAGCTGATGTTAAGAAGTGTATAAGCATTATAAATATGGCAATTTATGACCTACAACTACAGAATGACATTGATATAGATTTGTTTAATTTTTTCACTGTTCCATCTCCAGTTATACCATGTTTATACGGTGTACCTAAAATACACAAATCTATTGGTGACCCCCCCATGAGACCCATTGTCTCTGGGGGTGGGTGGATCACCAAACCTATTTCTATCTACTTACAACAACAACTTTACCCTTTTTTAGATCATTGTGACACAGTCATAAAAGATACAACTAACTTCCTAATAAAGTTAAGAGAATGGTATCTTACCCCATTGGCAAAGGACATGGTTGGTAAAGAAATATTACTTGTGACATTAGATATAACATCTTTATTTACAGTAATACCAAACAGCTATGGGATTGAAAGTATTAGGGAGTTTCTAATGACTAGGTCACCTCTTACAACATGTAAGATAGAAAATATTTGTGGTTTACTTGACCTTGTCTTAACTAACAACATATTTCTGTTTAATAAACAATTGTATATACAAAAATCAGGCGTAGCCATGGGTACTTCAGTGGCGAACACTTACGCCAATCTAGTACTATATATATGGGAACAGAAGTATATATTAAATAATGGTAATCCATTTACTGAGAAAGTTGTTTTTTACCAACGCTTTGTAGACGACTGCTTTATGTTGTGGAAAGGTACACAGAATGAATTATATGATTTTTTATAATATTTAAACAGCACCATGGCATTTCTAAAGTTTAAAATGGAAAGCTCTAATGAAAAAATAGTTTTTCTGGATTTATTACTATATAAGAAGGCGGATTGTCTTCATACCAGTATACATCAGAAAGAAGTGCACTCAGGGAGATATTTATACTTCCAGAGTATGCATGCACCACATGTGTTTAGAAGTATAGTATCATCACAATTTAGTAGAGTTAGTAAACTAAATACAGAAGATACTAACTTCATCAAACAGCTTAATGCTATGTCTCAAGAATTGATAACAAGTGGTTATAGTAGTAGTCTTCTATTAGAAGTTAAAAATAGAATCATAGCAGAAAGGAATACTACACTTAGACCAATATATACTAATGGGAATGTAACATCACTAACTAGGCATAATGACACAAAAATTAGATTTGTTACTTCCTATAATGCAAAAACACATTTAGTTAAGAATATCATACAAAAAAACTGGCTGATTCTAATGGCCTGCATAAATGTTAAGAAAGTGGTAGGAGATAGACCTTACTTTTCTTTTAGGAACATGAATACTCTTAAACAAAAATTATGCTATAAGGATATGTCTTTTAATTCTATTCCTAAAATTGAGAAACCAGGTACTTATAAATGCTTTAATTGTTCATGCTGTCCTGATATCTCTGACTCCACTAACTACCAGTTTAAACATCCGACAACAAACAGACTTTATACTTTTAATATAAAAGCTACATGTAATACTACCTCAGTAGTATATATGGCTACTTGCTCACAATGCTCGTCATTTTATATAGGAAAAACCACGAGAAAACTCAAAGATAGAATCATTGAACATAGATCAGAAATAAAAAGAGCAGTAACCACAAATGCACTATAGAAACATATACTAGACCGGGGTAATCAACATAGTTTTTTATTTAGAGTTATTTGTACTGTTGAAAAAACACCACAAGGTGGGGATATTAATAACATACTTGAATTAAAGGAATATCAATGGATAGTTAAACTAGAAGCAGATCGTTTTCCAGGACTTAATGATGTAGTTACACTAAAACCAGTTTTAAAATATTTACAGCAAACTAAGTTAAAGTAATATATTTTTATTAGTTAATACATTTATTTATGTTGTTTTAAATGTATAAACTCTGTAATACATGTCAGGTTTTCTGGGAGCTGGAGGTAAAGTGTCTGGGGAAAGGCTAGATTCAAAAAAAGCATCATCTACAATGTCCAGAACAGGAGAGATAGTAAAGGCCTGTGTTGAGGAAGGAGTAAGAATTCCCTAAGCCTCTTTTTGGAGTCAGAGAAATATTGGCTTTCCCAGTGTAAATGCTCCGTAAGGGTGTGCAAGATTTCACCAAAAGAAAAATCTTCTGGATGGGAAGCAGAGGGAATGGAATCCTCTGCATCAGAATCCTCATAGGTGGATAAGGGCAAATCCTGGTAATCAGAAGGAACAGAAATATCAGATTCCTGATCAGAAGGAAAATCAATTCTAGGTCTCTTAGAGAGGGAAGGCTGGCTTCCCTTAATTAAGGTAATAAGGTCTTCAGCCATTCTAAGCATTTGTTTTTTAGGCATATGGGCCTGAGCATGCGGTTTGGGCGTCAGTTTTCTAGGCGTGGTGCGAGTTTTAGGCCTGGATGAAGACTACGGCATCGGATTAAAATGTAAATCTGTATGCCTGAATACACCCTCAGCAGCCGGTGCCTGCACAGTGGCTCCGGACCCATCCAAGGTAGAGATATCTGCAGGTTCCATAGTCGAAGAAGCATCTCACGGCATACCGGACTCTGAATGGGTCTCAGTAGAGGCCTGCGAATCTGAAATAGTGTGTATCAGGGTCTGCGAAATCACCTCACTGAGTACCAGCAGACTGGAAACTAGCTTAACAGAAGCGCTGTCGGCAGTTTTGGACCGATGCGGTCTGTCTCTGTCTTTATCCTTACGTTTTTTCGGAAGCTTGGTAGATGGATGGCTTAACGAAGCCATTTTGGAGTACTGAGACCGAGTATGAAAATTATTTTCTGCAAAGATAGCCCGACGACAAATAGTTTGGGGGTTGAACAAGGCACAAAATCGACAGCGAGGGACATCGTGGCCTGGGCCTAAACAGGGAATGCAGTACGAATGAAAATCTTTATGAGGTATTTGCTTTCCACAGGTAAGACAATTGTTAACTTTTACTGACATTGGTAGGAGCAAGAAAAAGGATCCCCAATGGGGTACTTATATTTTTTGAAGACTTCAGGTCTGAAACTCTAAAACAAAAATTTCAGGAGTCGGACAACTGGCACTTGCGAACTGCTTCTGCTTCGGGCACCGCACAGCAAGAAAGACTGATGTAATGGCGTTGGCTGCATGTTTTATACCCCTGACGACCTGACATCATGGAAGAAGAGTCTGCATTCGACGCAGGAATCTGAAGACTCTGGTATTCAGGCCGGCTGAGGGCTACCTGTAGGCAGATAACCCAAATGTGATGACTGCAACAGTGAAACACGAAGAACATCTGTAGTTTCTGGCTGCTTGAAAGCGGCATGCGGAACAGTTTTCAATGGCACGCTGAGTGGATTAGAACTGAATTAATTGAATTGAGAGAGAGTGAATGAGTGACTGCATGTATGAAAGCAGAAGTGACTGTGTGTGAGAGACCGGAGAGATGTATGAAAGCTAAAGAGTGTGTGCATGTGTGTGCGTGTGTGTGTGTGTGTGTGTGTGTGTGTGTGCGTGAGAGATCAGAGAAAGAGTGAGTGAATGTATGTATGAAAGCAGAAGTGACTGATTGGAGAGAGAAATAGTGAGTGAATGCATATATGAAAGCAGACCACTGTGTGAGAGATTGGAAAGATGTATGAAAGCTGAAGAGTGTGAGTGTGAGGGATCAGAGACAGAATGTGCAAGCTGATACAGACTGAGTGAGTGTGGAGCAAGTGTTGCCATTTTAGTGATTTGACTTGTTTGGCTTGACATGTTATTAGGTTGGGGAGAGAGGGAATTTATTCCCATCTTCCTTTTTAAAACTTTTAAAACATAAGATATGTTTCTGTAGGGGGAGGGGGGACAGAAATACAGTTGTGTACACTTACCATAAATGTAGATGTTCGAGTATATTCACTGTTGCAGTCCTAATCAATGGGCTATCCAGCTCCCGGTAGCCCTCGATCGGCCAGAGTACCAAAGGTAAGTAAAAATGACATCAGCTGTCATCGGTTGTAAAGGAAGTCAGGGTGTCCAATACAAAAGGAGGCAGCCGACGCCACTTCCTCAGTCTATTTGCCAAAACAGTCAGAAGCCCCCAGAAAACAAGGCTTAAACTAAATTTAGCCTATACCTTAGGAAAAGAGAAAAAAAGGGGGAAGGAGGGAGGGAAAGCAGGACTGCAACAGTGAATACACTCGAACATCTACATTTATGGCAAGTGTACACAACTGTACTATGTTCATCGTGTTTCACTGTTGCAGTCCTAACCAATATTGATTATCAAAGCCCAGAGAAAAGGGAAGAGGAACCAACAGAATCAAGGATTGGAAATAATGCCCTGCAGAACAGCAGTGGCAAACCCTGCCTTGGCTTAATGTGTCGTGAAAGGGTGAACAGAAGACCATGTGGCAGCTTCCAAAATGTCTTTAGTAGGCACACCCCTTAAAAAGGATGCAGAAGTGGAAGCTGCTCTAGTTGAGTGGGTCCTAACCCCTTGAGGAGGAACCTTGCCATAAAAGGAATAACAAAAAGTAATAGTTTGCTTAGAAATAGCCTTGCCCTGGGCTCCAGGGGCAAAGCTGACCAGTAGCTGAGTTGATTTCTAAAGGTATTTAGCCCTGTCCAGGTAAAAATCTGAGCTGTCTATGCACATCAAGAGAATGTAGGATCCTCTCACCTCTATTTCGAGGATTAGGAAAGAAGGTAAGAAGGTGTATGGACTGATTAAGAGTCAGGCTAGAAACCACCTTAGGCATAAATGAGGGGTTGTTTCTCAGAGAGACCCTATCTGCATGGAAAATAAGAAAAGGCTCCACAGCCATCAAAGCCTGCAGCTCCAAAACCCTCCTTGCTGAAGTTATAGCCAAGAGGAAGGCAGTCTTCCAAGAGAGAAACTTTAAATCTGCAGTGGCAGCTGGTTCAAAAGGAGGAAGAGTGAGTTTCTCTAGAACAGAATTAAGATCCCAGGCTGGAGTACGCACCCTTCTAGGAGGTTTTAAGTTGCAAGCACCTCTGAGAAACATTTTCATCAGAGGATGAGAGAAAAATGGGTTGTTCAAAAGAACAATGAGCAGAAATGGCTGAAGCATGGATCTTGATAGAGGAAAAAGAAAGACCACCCTGAAGCAAATCAGACAGGTATTCCAGGATCAGAGGAAGGGTGGGCTGAGAAGAAGATTCCCCTCTTGCCTGCATCCAAAGATAGAATATTTCCCATTTGCCAGCACAAGACTTCCTAGTGCTAGGCCTCTTTCAGCACATCAACTATCTGCTGGGACAGGGAAGAAGAATAGGATGGAGTCATACAATGAGCCAAGCTGCCAAATGGAGAGACTGAAGATGAGGATGTAGAACGTTTCCCCCTTCCTGAACCAAAAGATCTGGCTTCAGAGGAAAATGCCAAGGAAGAAATTGGGAGAGACTGCGAAGCAGTTGGTACCAATGCTGCCTGGGCCAGTCCGGAGGTATGAGAATAGTCCATGGTCATTCGTCCCTGATCTTCAATAATAATTTGGGAAGAAGAGGAAGAGGAGGGAAGGCATAAACTGACAGCAGCATCCATGGGAAGGACAGATCTTCCACTCTCCAGGCTCTGCTGTGATGCTGTCTGGTGCAAAAAAGAGGTAGAAGATGGTTGTCTGGAGAGGAGAAGAGATCGACTTGAGGAGTGCCGCAACATTGAATGATGCTGTAAAAAACTGCTCTGTTCAGCTGCCACTCATGAGGATCCAGGGTCTGTCTGCTCAACTGGTCTGCCAAAACATTGAGGCTTCCTGGAAGAAACTGAGCTAGGAGATGCAGGCCCAGGGATGCTGCTATGGACCAATGACTCATGCTCTGTCTGCACAGGAGGTAAGAATGAGTCCCTCCCTGCTTGTTGATGTACCACATGACTGTGGTGTTGTCTGTCCTGACAAGAAGGGTCCCTGGAGAAAGATGATGCTTGAAAGCTAGTAAAGACTGCTGGACAGCCATCAACCCCTTTAAATTTATGTGCAGGTGCATCTGCTGGGCATTCCAACTTCCCTGTATGCATCTGCCATCCAGGTGAGCTCCCCAGGCATAGTCCGATATGTCTGTGGTAAGAACTTGAGTGGCCGGGGTGGGAGAAAAGGCATGCCTTTGTTCTGTAGACAGGCTGTTGTCCACCAAAGAAACTCTGTCTGCAGACATGGAAGCAGAGGAATTATCACATCCAGGTCCTTTGTGCGTTGACACCAAGTGTTCTTGAGGTACCACTGCAATTTCCTCATATGCAGTTTTGCATATGGAATCATGAAAATGCAAGAGGCCATGAATCCCAGAGCTTGCAGGTATTTCCTTGCAGGGAGGTGAGACAGGCTTGCCAAATCCTTGAAGTAAATTGAAAGAGTTGTGTGCTTCTCCTGGGTGAGATATATCATCTGGGCGATTGTGTTCAGACTCGCTCCCAGGAATGTAATCTCTTTGGATGGCACCATTTTTGATTTTTCCACATTGAGAGTGTATAACCAAGAGAAGAGCCTTTACAAATTCTAGATCCTTTAGCAACTGTTCCTGAGAATTTGCTTGAATTAGGCAGTCGTCCAAGTATGGATAAGTCTGAATTTTCTTTTGTCTGCAAAAAGCAATGACTGGAGCCAGGCACTTTGTGAAAACCCTGGGAGCAGTAGATAAGCCAAAGGGCAGCGCAAATAATTGATAATCTTGCTTGCCCACCCTGAAATGAAGGTACTGCCTGCAACATTTCCTGATAGGGATGTGCAGATAAGCTTCTTTGAGATCCAATGTTAGAATCCTTTTCTAACATCGGCAGTAACTGATGCAGAGTGAGCATTTTGAACTTTGGAATTATTAAGAAAGTGTTCAGGATGAATAGATCCAGGATAGGACGCCAGGTGCCTTCTTTTTTTGGAACTAGGAAAAGTCTGGAGTAGAATCCCTGGCCTACCTGCTGAGCAGGAACTGATTCTACTGCTTCCAGATGTAACAGAGACAAAATTTGCTTTTCTACTTCTGCCCTTTGGTTTGGAGGAGCATCCGGGAATCCTTAGGGTACTGGAAAGGTGTGGAAAGAAAACTTGTGCCCTAGGGATACAGTTCTGAGTACCCATTTGTTGTCCGTGATGGTGGCCCAAACATTTGCAAACAGGGCCAACCTTCCCCCTAAAGGACTCTCCGGGCAGGCAAGAACAGGCAGAAGTTGGACAGAGTCATTGAGAATGTTTAGACTGAGATGCAGGTTTAGAACTTCCCACCTTGGAAGAGGAAGCCTGCCAACGCTTAGACCTTTGATGGGTAGCCCCCTACCCCCTAGAAGATTTGTAACCTCTATTCCTAGAATGGCTCTGTCTGCTAGTATCAGGGAACGTCCAACTCTTAGAAGGGTAATTCCTGCTAAAGCGAGGAGGCTGAACTTGCAGAAAGGCTTTAACTGTGTGCATAGACTTGGCCTTGTCTTCCATCTTCTTGAGCACTTCCTCTGCTTTGCTGCCAAAAAGACTGTCGTTATGTAAAGGTACATCTAAAAGCTTAGCCTTAACAGGCTCTGGTAGGGGCTGCTCCCTGAGCCACGCGTGCTTTCTAAGAACAGATCCAGTAGCTGTAAGCCCTACAGGAGGCTTCTAGAATGTCAAGACCACAATATAAAGAATGCTTATTGACTAGACTGGCAGAATTCAGCAAATCCTGCATATCCTTACTGAGGCACACCTGCTATCCTAGATTTAATAGCTTCCAAGGTGTGCTGATGGTACTTCAGCATATGAAAAAGACAATTAGTAGACCTCATAGCAAGAGTGGCAGAGGTATAAACCTTTTTATCTCACCTATGTAGGTTCCTGGATTCCCTGTCAGAAGGAACAGGATGTTTAGTAACAGTGGCCTTAACTCCTTTAGGGCCTTGAGAAGTAACTTCTGGATCAGCCAACGAATTCCTGAAAAGAAACAAATGAGAATCATGAACTCTATAGTACCTGTCAGGTTTCCTGGGAGCAGGAGGAACCGAATTTGGAGTCAAGTAAGTTTCCAGAAAAACATCATCAACCACTTCCAACACAGGGGGAATATTCAAAGGCTTATGCTGAGGCAAATCCAAAAACTCCCTAATCCTTTTCTTAGAAAGGGGGTAATCCTGCCTTTCCCATTTAAAATGTTCCCTGAGAGTATTTAAAGTATCACCAAAAGAGAAATCTTCTGGAGGAGAAGCAGAAGGGATGGATTCCTCTGAGTCTGAATCCTCTAAAAGAGAGAAAGCTTGAGAAACTTCTTCAACCACAGAAATACTAGAAGTATCTGAACCTGAAAAGGACAAAGCCTCAGGAGAGACATCCCTACCCCTTTTTGAAGGACGAGGCTGTGAACCCCTAATAAGAGAGTCAAAAGGTCATCAGCCATTTTAACCATTTGAGAATGAGGGGAATGAGAGGATACTGGAGCCTGCTTCTTCACAGGCTTACGACTGGAAGATTTACCTGCAAGTCTAAAGGACTCGTGAGGCTTGGCAACCGCCGAAGTTGCAGCCGAAGTCGTCAGTATGAGCTTGCTGTCTGAACGAAGAACTGAGGTCTCTGTTCACCGGAGTCAGCTTTAAGGCTCCGGATCCAGCTGAAGGGGCAACAGGTGGAAGGTCAGAAGGCAAAATGGATGCCAGTGGCCTGGGGACCTCAGAAATGGTCTGAAGTGAGGCCTGCGGTTGAAAATATGCAGGCTGCAGGGGCTGCAAAGGTGCCTCACTGGCTACCGCATGACTGACAACCAACCTAACATCATCCGAGGACTTGACCTTTGGGAAGCCTGTCGCGGTCCTTATCCTGACCTTCGGAAGCCTGTCGCGGTCCTTATCCTTACGCTTCTTGGGGATATCCGAAGCCTGAGACCAGTGGATGCCATACCGACAAACTTAAGCCAAACTCCAAAATGCTTAGCTAAAAGCTTAGCCCGACGACAAATAGTACACGGATTAAAGGAAGCACAAAGATCACAATTAGGAACGTCGTGGTCAAGGCCTAAACAAATAATACAATAGGAATGAAAATCTCTATGGGGAATCTGCTTTTCACAGGTAAGACAATTATTAACCTTTTCTGACATTCGTTAAGGCAAGAAAAGAGGAGCCCCAACGGGGTACTTAGCTGTAGTTGACTTCAACATTGTAGTCGGAAACACAAAAGGTAAACTTCCAACCGGCACTCGTGCAAGAAATGATTCTGCTTCAGGCTCTCCAGCAAGGAAGACAGAGGAAGTGGCGCTGGCTGCTTCCTTTTGTACTGGACGCCCTGACGTCCTTTACAACTGACAGCCAATGTCATTTTTACTTACCTTTGGTATTCTGGCCGATCGAGGGCTACTGGGAGCCAGATAACCCATTGGTTAGTACTGCAACAGTGAAACACGATGAACATCTGCAACAAATGAAAACTGAATTGTTCATACTGTACTGTATTCCTTCAATTTTTTTTTTTTGCTGGTTGCTTGAGTTCTGGTCAAGTGAGAGTTTACTATATTGCAACCAAGGATACTGCAAGAGAAGAGGTTAATTTCAGTCCAGCTAACTTTGAAAAATAGTCTGAAATTGAATTACCTGGTTTAGGCCACGAAGATTATATTGTACAGTTTTAATTGCAGCCAGAGACAAAAATGTCTGTGAAAACCAGGACTATGAATCCTACTATATTGTCCTTAGGGTGAACTAATTGCTACCCTGGAAGGCGGGAAGTTTTTGAAATGTTTTTATAGCTTCCAGATGCATAACACATCTTAGCAAAGCTCTATGTGCACGTATGGTAGCACATATGTGCTAGATTCTGGTTCCATTTCTACTAAAGGGGGTAGTGTGGGAACCAGAGTTGGATGACCAGATGTATGTGATGTCATTCTGTTATCCAGCACTGAGATGATGTTTTAATACTATACGAGGCAGAACTCTCAGAGCAGTCTGTTTTTGAAACCTGACAAAGAAGGAAGGCCACTCACACACTTCATCTTGCCTTGCTTTAGTAAGTAAACAGGGAATAGTAATTATTTAGATCAGTCTGGAAAATACAGTGAAATTAGTTAAGTACTGTTTTTCTGCATCTGTGTGAATCTATCCAGCTTTGCTAGTTTTAATATTTCCTGTGAATGAAACTTTGGTGTTCATTTTCATGTTCTTTTATTATTTACAATGAAATATATTTAAACTTTTCACTGTGGCTGGTCTTTTAGAGAATATTTTAACCTTGAGAGTACTTATATTTGTTTGGTGACACTGTGGCCACCCCTAAAAGCCTTGCTGCAATGGTCAAACGCTACCACTTGTATTAGTATTAATTCTACTCAGTATAAATGGGTACCCTTGTAAGAGCCTTAGAGTAGCTCGCTTTGGAATGTTCTGGTGGCAGTACCTACCTTATAATCTGGGCACAAAGGGGCATAGCCAGTAAATCACTGCCAGCCTTTCCCAGATATGTGTGTGGGTGTAAAAATCAAATCTCAGAGTGTGTGTGTCAGCTACCTGGAGAAGAGAAGCAGAGCAGTGGTTTCACAGAGAGGGTGGTAGAGGACTTGGTTTGGAACACACTGCTGAGGACTCAACTGTACAGTTGTGTCAGTGGGGATTCTTACTGGGAGCCTGGAAAGAGAGAGTGAGAGAAACACAGCCCCTAGACTGAGTGCATTCCCTGTGTGCTCTTAAGGGAAATTGTGCTTGCTGCAGAGATCTGCATCTGGAAATACTGTGTGTATCTATTTTTGTTCCAAGTGAATGCCCCTCTCCAGTGCCAGTGGTGAGGATTAAGGCTCCTTGATTACTGGCCCAAAGGAGGGGTGTCACAAGCCATATCAGATTTTTAAAGTGAACCACTGTAGTAGCAGTAGTAGTGTTTGGCACCTTCTGCAGGTTTCACATTGCCAAGCAATACATGGAAAGGTCTTTAGCTACAGATATCTCTTACAGCGTATGGAGAAGCAGTATCACCAGCAACGATATGTTGAGGGTCTCTAGCTGCTTTTCCACATACCTAGATGACAGGTAATTGCATCTCAGAGCTAGTAATACTTATTCCTTTGATGCATTCATTAAATCTCAAGTCCTTCAATATTCCTTTCATGGCCCTCTGCTTTTAATTTTTTTTCAAATACTGACCTTATCCAGTTACTCTTTCTATTAACATCACACATTACAACAGAGTAACTTAATCTAGAAACATGCTGATGAAAAAATAATTCAATGATCCTCGTACCTTGTCTGCAAGAAGAATTCCTGCCCCTGACCAGCTTGCTAGAGGATAGCAACTAATAATGCCTACAAAACAAAATAAAACAAACTGTATGCTCTGCCAAGGACCTTGCATTATACCTGGGAAATATCCAGTGGTTGGACTATTTTGTTCTGAGGAATGACCACACACACACACACACACACACACACACACACACACACACACACACACACGCACACACACACGCACACACACGCACACACACACGCACACACACGCACACACTTCAGAAATGGTACAGTACTTCAAATACCAAGAAGCATGGCAGGCAGTGCATCAGCAATGAAGTCTGAGCAAGACTGGGGTATTGAGCAAAATTTGCAAACAATTAAGTTTCCAATTAAGCACAGGAGTAGACTGTGGGCTTCCTTGGTTCACCCATTACCCCCAGGGCAGTGCTACGTCAGTGCAGCTACTAGCTGAAACTGACAACAGTTATGCTGCTACTTTTTAGATGTGAAAACCACTGCACAGCTAGATATTGCAGTTTAGTTTTGAAACACCGAAGAACAGTTGACACACCTTCTGTTTTCTACTGTACAGGCTGCAGATTCTGTACTGGTCACCCCTTTTATTATAAGGCTAGCATTACAACCTTTAGTCTTCAAACAGCAACACCACAAACCTCCAATGTGCCAGGATTAGACAGACTATGCCTTCTCCTCACTTACATTCACCATCCGGGACCATCTACTTCCATCTGTCAGGAAAAATAATGAACTTCTTATTGTTAAGAATAAGCTACATATTCATTTTAGGAACTGGGCTAAATTCAACTGCAGTCCTCTCAATATTTAGCTCTGCACCTCTCAATTTACCTCCCCAACTATTTTTTTTTAGTTTATGCTACCTGTCATTTAATATCACCTGCTACTTTAATACTAGGAGTGCTCCATATAAGGAAAATGATCCTCCTATTTCTAGTGTATTTGTACATTTAGACCATCAAAGCTACGTTTACAAATAGGTACTAGGTTACAAGACAAAAACACATCTTTTGGGGTGACCTGGAAGCACTATCTGGTTGAACGACTTGCTCAAATTCACCCAGCAGAAAATGGAGGCTTAAATGAAATGCAGGATGATGGTTCATTATCACCTCATAGTCTTAATCCTATTTGTTAAACTGCCAGCCAAACATTCTGATTGGTGCCAAAATGTGTCAGTTAAGGGAGAAAAGTTAAAAAAAATCAAAAGCCAGTTATGTATCCAACATTTTAAAACAAAGTTATGCTGTTGTATCATGTATTACACTGAAAATAGACAGCAAGCTTTACAGGTTCATCCATACCACCAATATTGTTCTAGTACACCAAGATGGAAAAGCAAGTCACCAGAGAGAAATGATGCAACTTCAATGCTAGGAGAACAGCTGGCAGATTAGATTTAATAAAAAAAAATCTGGAGAGATGTTGCAGTGCTTCAGGGTAGAAAATTATTGCTTACAGGTGCTCCCATTAAGATTACTTAAACTTATGAATTACACAAAATATGTACTCATTTTTTAAAAGATGTTTTGGTGCATGTGATTTATTAAAATAGAACAGTGATAAAATGTATGCAAACAGTATAGAGATGAGTGAAATGTCAGCAGACCAACTGAGGATGATGAAGTTAAGACACTTCACGACTATTTTTGCAGTCCTGGAGTATTTGCTGGATGTTATACTGTCCGAAGCATAAAAAAATTCCAGCTAAACTGGACTGTTTGCTAAGTAGTCTAGATGGAAAAGGATTATGATATTGACAGAATTTCTGAACAAGCTGACTCCATTTTGTCTTTACAGAGAAAGAATGGTGCGGGGAGAGAAATAAATACAGGGAAGTCTGCAGCCGACGGGGCTATAGCAGGGCAAAAGGTGGTAAAATCTGAAGACAGAAAGGAAGAATTTACAAGTTATGGGAGACCTATAGATTGTAGAAGGTTTGATCTGTGCAAATGTATGAGAAACAACATGGCGACTGACTCTTTTCAGTGAACAGTATGCATGTTCAGAATATTTACTGATTGCCTTCATCAGAAGCAGATGCTGCTGTGGGCACAGCCTAGTACTGTTGTGTTTCAGACTGAGAACCTGAGTTTGAAATTTAGTAGTATTTCAGCACCAGAGGCCTGGTAAATAATGCTTGATAAATGTTAGAAGCATTTTCTTTGATCATGACTTTTCTGAGCAAAGTAATAAAATAAAGAGATCAATTTCTAGTTGTCATAAAGCAGTGTTGCCTAAAGAACAAAGGCTAAACTGACGGATGATGCCCAATGCATTTGGATTGTTTGTACATGTAAACATAGCACGGGAAAGTGTGTATAATTTAATGTTTAAAGAAACTGTGATAATGAGTTTAAATAAACAGGAGATGACCTAGTAGGCACACACTATATACACTAACTTTATTGGTTGATGACTGGCAAGCTTTGCAATAACAGAAGATGAATAATTTTCAAGGACATACAATGTGATGGGAAATGCTTCATTCCAGTTGAAGATTAAGGAGTTATATGGACTGGAGGACTGAATTTGAGTACATATTTTATAACATCTCAAGTTTTTTCATTGTTACAAATCACACAGTTTGATTTACTGCTTCTTAGATTTATTTAATTATTACACAGGTGGAGTATGATGTACTGTGTATGGTGTATAGTACTTCTGTAGTTATATGTAAGAAGATGGAAGTGCCTATTTGCATATGAGTAGTATTTGAGATTTTATGAACCACTGTATTAGCTATTTTTTCATTCACTTTAGATGTAAGCAAACTTATTTACGGAAGCAAACATATGGCAATTATTTACTGAGTTTACTACTTAACATAATGTGTGATTTTTTTCAAAGAATATTACAAGCGGGATTATTTCTAGGTGCTGCTCAGACAGAAGGGGAAGATGTTTGTTTACAATTCTATTTTATGCCATGGCAGTAATACTTCATAAGGGTGAAGTTTAGTTCTTTTTAAGTTAAATACAGATTATTAACTAAAATAATGATGGTGGATGATTACTTTAGCTGTGGTGGGATGGGAGTGATAATGATTGGATTTTAGATGTTAACATGGGAAAAATGTTAGTGTAAGCATTGTATGTTTTGTTTTTTGAAATCCATCTTATTTCAAGATGGATCCTAACAGCCTAAGCCTGCCTTTTGTTTTCTTTCATTGCTAACGAGATATTGCCACTACAGAAACTTCCAATGTGGAAGATCAGGACTTGTGCCTAATAAAGAAAGGCACAAATAAGGGGTCTGTAGATTCTCAATAAGTGAAATAATACAAATTTGTTTAGTTTTAATAGGCCTGTGGCTATAGCTTAATAGATACAAATATTTTATTCAGAAGCTTTTACAATATGAAAGAATAACATTTCTTGTGTTCAGGGAGACAAGTCCTTGTTACTTAGTCTCCCATATATTACTTATTTATTTATTTTACTTTACATTTGATTACTGGGAAAGTCCGACTGGACACAGGTCTTTTTTTCGGCGGAGGCCCAGAGAGAAAAGCTCCACATAACACATGCATGTTAACAAACATTTGATTACTTTAATCACAGTAAGTTACATATAAGTGACCATAGCAGAAACAGATTCCATACAAATGCCTAGAGAGAATTAGTTAGAAAACCCACATACGTTTTTTTTTTTTTTTTTTTTTACACACACTGTACTTCCCTATCATCAGAGCTAAAAGAACCTATTGTGTACATAGAGCATTAAAGTCAGTTTAGAAAAAGTAATGGCCACAGCTGAAAGAGATAGTTTAGTAGGGAGCAGTGCACGGGCATAGCCACTTATTGGAAAAGTGAGTTTTTAGCATTTATTTAAATTGAGTCAAGGTTGTGGTAGGTGTTAAGCTAGGAAGAACTGCATTCCAAATTTTAGGTATGCAATTTGAGAACAGGGCTTCAACAGCAAGATTGTTGGCTGTGGCTGTGGTTATCTTTATAAGGGGTTTGCTGCTAGAGCGCAGAGATCTGGTACTGGAGTATGGTTGTAGTAGGTTTTGCAAGGCAGGTGTTTTCTCTGGTTGATAGAAGACTCTGTTGGTCATGGTTAGTTGTTTAAAGAGTAGGAGTTGTAAGAGTTCTAACTATTTGAGTTGCCTGAGTGCTGAACAGTGGTGTGACCTAAAGGGTGAGTTAAGGGTGAGTTTGCTGCATACCCGGCAGTTTTGTTATAACAGGTGTCTAGTTTTGCTAACTCAGTTTTAATTAATTTAGTTAATATGCGTAAAGCATATAGCAGAGCTGAGATCAGATGGGATTGGGCAAAAGTAGTTTTTTGTAAGATACTGCTTGTTCCTACAAAGTGTACCAAGTTTTTTTTGTGTACTTTCTATGGTTTGGGATATGCGGATGTCCAATCTCATGTTGCTATCTACTTCAACTCCCAGAAGTATGATGTGAGGTGAGGGTAAGATGATGGTGCTGTTTGTTGATACAATGTTTAAAGTGGAGAGGGGTACAGTAGCTTTAGTGGGGTAGAATAGCACGAGTTTTTTTTTTTTTTTTTTTTGGGTGGGTTTAGAATTAGGTGGGAGTTTGTTAGCTAGTTTCTACTGTTAGGAAGGACTCTTGCGTTAGTATTTGTAGTTCCTGTAGTGTAGTAGCAACACATATCACTGTAGAATCATCTGCATACTGAATGACTGTGGCATTTGGGGCTGAAGTATGAAGGTTGTTTGCAAATATAGAGAAGAGTACAAGCCTAATATAGAGCCTTGGGGAACTCCTAGGGTCAAGGGATGAAGAGGTGATAGATTTTGTTGCCAACATACTGCTTGCTGGCACCCAGTTAGGTAGCCCCGGAACTAGGCAAGAATAGACTGACATAGATTCAACTCAAAGAGGGCATTTCTAAGTTTGTTGTGTGAGACCATATCCAAAGCTTTTGATAAGTCTAGAAAGATGCAGAATACGTATTTACTATTGTAGCTATGAAGGTTGACAGTGTTCGTAAATATTAGCGCAGTGGTAGTACTGTGGCATTGGCGGAAGCTGTGCTGAGTATTGGTAAGTAGCTTGTTAGTATACAGGTAGTCCGTGATTTGCTTATGTACAGTTCTCTCTAGTATCTCAGACAGAGTGGGTAGGATCCCAACTGGTTAGCAGTTCGACAGATTGGCTGAATTGCCTCCTTTATGAAGTGGAATAATGTGGGAAGTTTTCCAAATGGTAAGTACTTAGTGTTCCGATACAGATCTATTGATAAGAATGGATACTGGGTAGGAAATTCCTTCAGCAGTTAGTCTTACAACCTCTGGTGGTAAGTTGTCTGCAGCTAGTGTAGTGGGCTTTAGTATGTATGTATGTTCCTTCACAATAAAGGAGATCATTCTACTCTGCTGAACTGTGTTGCATGAAGTTATTTTTAGATTGGTACCTTAACAGTTGTAAAGTGTGAATGAATGAAGGGTTAGTCCAGCCTGAAGTCCTTTGAACAGGTTAAAGATGGTGGAATGACGAGAGTTGTGAGGTACTGCTAATCAGTACAGATCTGCTATTTTGGTTTCACTTTAACTAGGAGAGCTTCTGCAATCGATTTGCAAGGGAATGCGCACATGACTATAAATGTTGCTGAACTTAATACTACTTCTTGGGTAGGTAGCAGCTTGGGATTAATGCTACTCTTTTACTACTGGTGAGAGAAGGAACTACTGATTCCTAGCTGCATGCAGCTATGCTGAAACCAGTACTATCTCCATTACCAGGCAAATGGCACCTCCAGTAATCAACAGCAAACTCCATAGGTGCTACTTCCCTTTCTGAAAAAAGGGAACTGGAACAATGAATTTGCACTTCTCAACTATCTTCGTAGCCAGTTTGGCTGAAATGAGCATCCTAGGACAATGTAAAAATTGTTTTATGTTTACTGACAATTACGTACTACATAAACTGACAGTGTGCAAGAGATACAGTTATTTAATGCTAGTGAAGGCAAACCCTCCCATGAAGACACTACAAATAACAAGCACTTGTCAGTACCATATAACACCACACTAAACTTATCACACACAGATCAGACCAAACTCATAGACCTACATAAGCTGTGCCTCTTAAAAGTGACTGATCTGTGGTCTGATTTGAGGATGTTTTAATTACAGCCTGTAGTATTGCCTGATGGTCATCCATTCACATAAATCCCCGATTTTCCTACACTGGGTTGAGATGTTGCAGCTGTCACCACCTCTCTCGATTCAATATCACTCTCCTGCCATCAACAGTCATGCCTGACTCTTGCAGGTCTTCTCTCATGCAATCCATCAATTTCTTTACTGGACATCCTTATTTCCCCTGACTTCTTCCTGTCTCACTCAAATCTTCTCACCAAATCGTCTTCTGCTTTCCTGTACATGTGTCTGAACTACTGTAATCTATTCTACCGACCTTTTCTGCAACTGAAGCTACTTTGGCTTCTGCCATGATGTCCTCATTTCTTCATCTGCCACACTGCGTGCATCCTACCACCCTTATCAGCACATCATCTGCATCACGTCTACCTTCCTCGTCTGCTCTGCCTTCAATAATCAGGTGTCTGTACCATACAGGAGTACTGGTCACACCACTGTTTTGTACACCTACTTTTAGTTTATTTGGCATTCTTCTGCCTCACACTATCCCTGACATCCTGTGCTAGTTTAAGGCAGACCCTCTGACTTTTACCTCCTCATTCAGATATTTCATTCTTCTCAACCACCCTTCACAATTACTTGAAGCTGTGAACCTGTTCCACTATTTTCTCTTCTGTCTCAGTTTTCAATGTCTTCTGATTCCCAGTCTACTGCCACAACAACTTTCTTGCTTGTGGTCAATTTCATCCCAAGTGCCTTCAGTTTTGCGTTCCATTCTATCATTTGCTCAAGTTCCTGCTCAGAGTCTGCTTGTAATACCATACTGTCTGCATACAGCAGCTTTGCTGATCTGACCCCTCCATCCAGTTTGCTAATGTTATCACCTTTCCCACTCTCACTAAATTTCTTGTACGGATGCACTTATATAATCAGCACTTTGCTGTTTAAACTATCTGCTCACTACCTAATAATTTTCAGAAGTGCCACTGAACTATGTTTGGCTATGGTACTGAATGCCTATTTATACTGCAATATATTTAGAAGAATATGCTTCCCACAGGCTGCAGAGAAGTCTAAATGTGCATAACAGAATGCTGAATATTGCAGGAGATGTATACTAGATAATGCCAAGTATGGTGTATATATGCATACTATTTTCCACTGGATACATGGGATTCTCTGTCATTATTAATTTATCTACAACATGTACCATAACTATGTACACCTGTTCTCACTGTATCCAATTGCCATTTATTAACTGCTCTTGTGCTTTACTGCTAAAATGTGCATCTGACCTCAGTGTATAGACATGCTATACCTGTTTAATGTATGAACTATGTACACCTGAATTAGCTAACAGAGTTTAATAAATGAGAAATTTAGCTTTCTGTGCTTCAAATAGCTTGTCTGTATTCCCTTCAATTAATTCCTTCCCTTTCTTATTAAGGACCTGCATTTCCAGCTGTGAGCAGTGCTGCCCATCAGTCTTTCCCTTTGCTCAGCCTGCTTACATTTTACTTCACCAGCTCCTAACAGTAATTTGGAGAAAAAACTTATCTGAAACTTTATACTGCTTAACATACTTGATTATCTTACTTTCTGTAAATGCAGATCTCAATAGCCTCAAATCAACTGGTTTGATACAAGGTCACTTAGTGGTTTCATTACCTACTGGTATGGGAACTAAAACTAGTACAATAACTGGTATCTTCAGCTACCTTAATAGCATTCCCACTTTATGAATGGGTCAAAACATAGTGCATCTGCGAGACTCCACTTCATCAAATGTCAGCAATAATCTGTTCTTTTTATAACATCTGCTCACAAATAAGCAAAGTGGATTCTTGTTTAAACTTGACATTGCCTGAAATAAGGCATAAGACCTTAGTATGTGTTATATTTAATTTTGGTCAAGTGACTACTCTTATAATCAAATAATTGTTGATGAAGTTTAGTTTTCAGTATAATGCATTGTCAAAATGAACAGTCACAGTATCCTTGTAAATCAAACTGTCAAGAAAGTTGACTTTTCTACCCTTAACACTTCACGTACAACTTAAAGTACAGTTTTGTACCTACCATAAATGTAGATGTTCGAAGATCCACATTGCTGCAGTCCTAACACTTGGGTAGTCCGCTGTCCCAGTCGGCCCGAATACCAAAGTATAAGGCTGACGTCGGTCAAGGCGCATTTGTCTGACATCAGGACGTCAGGGTACAAATGCGCATGACCGACGTCATATCCTCAGTCTTTTCTTGCCCCAGATGTCAGAAGACCCTAAAAAGATAAGGCCAAAACCAAAAAACACCAAAACACTCCTGTACCTAAAATATGTACAATATATACAAATTTACAAAAAATAGAACCTCACCCACACAACCACCCCTAAACACAGAGGGAAGGAGGGAGGAAAATTGGACTGCAGCAATGTGGATCTTGAACATCTACATTTATGGTAGGTACAAAACTGTACTATGTTCTTCATCTCACATTGCTGCAGTCCTAACACTTGGGTAGAATCCCAAAGCAGAGGTAAGGGAGGATGGCTAAACTATAATGAAGCAGGAGCTGCCAAAATGCCCTGCAACACAGCAGTGGCAAAACCAGCCCTGGACTTAGAATAGAGAGGAAGGTGGTAATGCTTGGAGAAAGTATGCACTGAACTCCAAGTAGCTGCCTCCAAAATATCCTTAGTTGCCACCCCCTTTAGAAATGCTGTTGAAGTGGCAGTAGCCCTAGTGGAATGAGGCCTAATCCCAGCTGGAATCTCCTTGCCATGATGGGAGTAACAGAATGCAATGCAAAACCCAATCCACTTAGATATAGTTTGTTTTGACACAGGCTTGCCCTGAGAACTCAAAGCAAAAGAAACAAACAACTGCTGAGACTGCCTAAAATCCCTAGTCCTGCTTAAATAATAACGCAACTGCCTGTGTACATCTAAAGTGTGCAAAATCTTTTCCCCTATTTTGGGGATCTGCATAAAAAGTAGGCAAATGAATAGTTTGGTTTAAAGCCACACTAGAAACCACCTTAGGCATAAATGAAGGATTAGTACGTAATGATACCCTATCCTTATGAAAAATCAAAAAAGGCTCCACCGCCATAAGGGCCTGCAATTCAGAAACCCTTCTTGCAGAAGTAATGGCCAACAAAAAAGCAGTCTTCCATGACAAGTATTTCAACTCAGCAGTAGCCGCAGGCTCAAAAGGTTGTAGAGTAAGTTTCTCCAACACAAAATTGAGGTCCCAAGCAGGAGTAGGAGCTCTACGTGGGGGTCTTATATTCTTTGCCCCTCTAAGAAATTGCTTGAACAAAGGATGAGAAAACAATGGTGGGTCACAATCATAGTGAGCTGAAATTGCTGCAGCATGAATCTTAATGGAAGAGAAAGACCAACCTTTGTCCAATAGCTCAGTAAGATATTGAAGAGCCACACTCAAATTAGGTTCAGAAACATCCAAATCCTTTGCTGCACTCCAAAATAAAAATCTCTTCCATTTTTCTGCATACACTTTACGTGTACTAGGTCTTCTGGCTTCCATAATCACATTCAAAACTTGTTGAGGAAGTTGAGACCTGCTGTGGATCAAAACAGAATATGCCAGGCTGTTAGATGAAGAGAGTGAAGCTTGACATTGAGTAGATGACCGTCCCTCTGAGACGAAAGGTGTGGAATTAAAGGTAAAGGCCATGGAGGCTTTCTTACCAGATTCCTCAGTAATGGGTACCAGTGTTGCCGAGGCCAATCTGGAGCTATCAAAATCATCCTTGGCTTGTCTTGTCTGACCTTTAGGAGTACCTTTGGGAGGAGAGGCAGAGGTGGAAAGGCATACACATGAAGATTTTTCCAACTGAACGAAAGAGCATCCACTTTCCAAGCTGTGTGATGAAAACTTTTCGTGCAAAACTTTGGCAGCTGGTGGTTTAGTGGAGAAGCGAACAGATCTATGTCTGGAGTTCCCCATGACACTGTCAATTTTTGAAATACATGAAGATCCAGTTTCCACACGTGGGGATCCATGATTTGCCTGCTTAACACATCTGCTAAGGAGTTCTGTGCTCCTGGCAGAAACCTTGCCTGAAGAGTAAGCTGCAAGCTGAGCGCAGTCTCCCACAAAATCATTGCTTGCCTGCATAGAGGATAAGAATGTGTTCCCCCTTGCTTGTTGATGTACCACATGACAGTTGTGTTGTCTGTTAGAATCAACACCTGCCCTGGAAGAAGTAACTCCTTGAAAGCCATCAATGCAAACTGGACTGCTAACATCTCCTTCATGTTGATATGTAGATGCTGTAGTCTGGCAGGCCACTTGTCTTGTATCCACTTTCCATTCAGATGAGCTCCCCAAGCTATGTCTGAGGCATCTGTCGTTAGAATCTGACTCGCCTCTGGCCGGGTCACAGAGAGTCCCTTGTTTAGGTGACATTCCTGAGCCCACCACAAAAACTCATTTTGAATGCAAGGTATTATTTGAATGACAGTGTCCAGATCCTGGCAGTGCTGTGTCCATACATTTTTGAGATACCATTGTAGCTTCCTCATATGCAGTTTGGCATTGGGAAGCACCAGAATACAAGATGCCATGAACCCTAATGCTTGAAGGACTGTCCTTGCAGTCAGCACGGACTGATGAGATAGTTGATGGAAGTAAAGGGATAGACTCTTTTGTTTGTCCGGGGTTAAAAAGGCCATCTGGGCTGCTGTATTCAGTCTCACACCCAGAAAGCACATGTCTTGAGAGGGTACTAGACTGGACTTTATTTCGTTCACAGAATACCCCAGGCATCTTAGCACTGCTATCACATATTCCAGATGCTGAAGAAGCTCGTCCTTTTCTTGAGCCAGAATCAGACAGTCGTCCAAGTAAGGATAGATTTGTATTCCTTTTAGCCTGAAAAAGCTACAACTGGAGCCAGAACTTTTGTGAATACTCTGGGCAGTAGATAAGCCAAAGGGCAATGCAGAGAACTGATAATGGGAATTTCCAGCTCGAAACGCAGATACTTCCTGCAACTGAGTCTGATAGGCACATGAAGGTAAGCCTCCTTGAGATCTAAAGTTACCATCCAGTGATCTTTGCCCAGCAGAGGTAAAAGCTGTTGTAACGTCAACATTTTGAACTTGGGAATGTCCAAATAAGTGTTGAGGATAGACAAATCCAAAATTGGTCTCCACGTGTTCCCCTTTTTGGTACTAGGAACAGGCGAGAATAAAATCCTAGGCCCCTTTCTGGCACAGGAACCGCTGAATGGCCCCTATCTGGAGCAACAGAGAAATTTGCTTGTGAGCCTCTTTTCTTTGTATAGGAGGAATGTCTGGCATGCCTTTGAAAGGAGGCAAGGTATGGAAATAAAACCTGTAACCGTGGTGAACGATATCCAATACCCATCTGTCTTGGGTAATAACACTCCAATTTTCTTTGAAAAGTGCCAGCCTTCCTCCCAAAGGTGCTGCCAGACGAGAAGGCTCTGGCAGCTGAAAAGGCAAGTCATTGGGTCTGCTTACGAAAGGACTGACCCCTGCCCTCACCAGAAGACTGGGCAGGCGAACTGCCTGTTCTAGGCCTAAAAGAACCTTGAGCTCTGCCCCTACCACGTCTAGATCTACCCCTAGACTGAGAATCATAAGAAGGATAAATCCACCCCTTAGTAGGCCAATTTCTACTAAACTTTGGAGGCTGAACCTGCAAAAAATCTTTAACAGTCTGCATAGACTTAGCCTTGTCCTCCATTTTCTTTAAAACTGCGTCCACAGGCGCACCAAATAACACATCAGATTGTAAAGGAGCATCTAAAATCCTTGTCTTTACATGTTCAGCTAAATTCTGATCCCTGAGCCAGGCGTGCCTGCGAAGAACAGAACCAGTGGCTGCCACCCTCGAAGAGGCCTGTACAGCATCAAAACCACATTGCAAGGAATGCTTACCCACCTGTTCAGAAACATGAACTAAATCCTGCAACTCTTTACACTCAATACCTTCCGCCAGAGCATCTACCTTAGACTTCAATTGTGAAAGGAGATAATTTTGGTATTTCAACATGTGAAACTGGCAATTCAAAGCCCTCATGGCTAAAGTAGAAGAAGTATACACCTTTTTCCCCCATCTATCCAAAGCCCTTGCCTCTTTATCAGAAGGAACAGGATTTTTAACAACAGAAGCCTTAACACCTTTAGGGCCCTGAGAAACAGTTTCTGGGTCTGCCCTAGGACTCTTAAAAGATACTTATGAGCTTCAGGCACCCTATAATACCTGTCCGGTTTAACTGGGGCAGGAGGCAAAGAATCAGGGTTCAGGGAAGCCTCTGCAAAAACATCCTCTACCACATCCAGAACAGGAGGTATAGCTAAAGGCCTATGCTGGGGTAGAAACAAAAATTCCCTAAGCCTTTTCCTAGAATCAGAGAAATCTTGACCTTCCCATTTAAAATGCTCCCTCATGGAATGAAGAGTCTCTGAAAAAGAAAAATCCTCAGGAGGAGAAGCCGAAGGTGTAGAGTCATCTACATCAGAATCAGAATAAGGAGGATACTCCTGCAAGTCTTCAGCCGAAGACTCAGAAGCCTCCGAACACTGCTCAAAACTCTCAAGCTCAGGTTCCACCCTAGGCCTCTTATCAGGGGGGGGGGTATAGAACCTCTTATCATAGTAATCAAATCTTCTGCCATTTTAAGCATATGTTTCTTAGGCAGAGACCCTGAAGAACTAGGGGAGACCCCACTGAAGTTAACCCTGGCCTGCCTCTAGAAGGAGCCTTGGAAACAGAAGGGGAGGGCCTAACCACCTTAGGAAGGGAGGGGAGAACAGCTACCTGAGAAGCCCCTTCAGCCTGGCCTACCTCCTGAGAGGACACATCTTGTAACAGAAAAGTCTCTCCCTGAGAATCCAAAGGAACTTCTGGTAGAACCACCGGCTCCACCGAGCCCTCTAAAGAACCGACGTCCGGGACAGACGGTTCTTCCACCCTAGGCTTCGCTGCTTTGTCCTTGCGCTTTTTAGGCGGCGCCGGAGCATCCGGCGGCATGTTGTAATTACAACGCTTCCCAAAACTAACCTGGCACAATCTAATCTTCTCTTAATAGTGCGTTTGTTAAATCTAGCACAAGAGCGACAGCCAACAACGTCGTGCTCAGGCCCTAAGCAAGGTATACACAATGTATGGTAATCTCTATGAGGTATCTGTTTCCCACAAGAAATACAGTTATTCACTTTTTCTGACATCCGGTTAAATACTGAGGCAAGAAAAAAACAAAATATTCCCCAACGGGGTACTTAGCCAACTTTGATTCGGTCTGAAACTCCGACTTCAGAAAATTTCAGAACGCCAACCTGCACTCGCAATACTGCTTCTGCATCAGACCATGCGGCAAAAAAGACTGAGGATATGACGTCGGTCATGCGCATTTGTACCCTGACGTCCTGATGTCAGACAAATGCGCCTTGACCGACGTCAGCCTTATACTTTGTTATTCGGGCCGACTGGGACAGCGGACTACCCAAGTGTTAGGACTGCAGCAATGTGAGATGAAGAACATCCAGTTCACAGACAAACTCAAGATAGTTTCATCACTCCATCAAATTACAAAAATGCCATCAATAAACCACTTACAAAAGCTGATATGTCAGAAAACGGGTGCTTAAATAAAAGCTTGGTTTTTAGCAAATGCTGAGGCCACTTTGGGCTCCCACTGCAAGTCCCTTGATCTGATGGAAATATTTGTGTGTAGATGCACATAAAAAAACTGTTAGATAAAAACAAATCTAATAGTAAACATTTCAGTGTTGATCCTAGTTGTTCTGAAATCAGTGTTACTGAAATATGATCTAACAAAATCCCCCCATGTCTCGTGGTAAGATGTGTACAAGGAATTACTCTGCACATCAAAGTTTCATAACATTTTAAACTAATATCTCTTCAATATATCAAGCAACATCCATGAGTACTTAATACATGAACTTGATTTTTGTGCCATTAGGTCAAATTATTGTTCAAAGTCACATGATTCCTTTGTGTTATATAAACATTGCTTCAGTTGCATGTACTCAGTTCTGATGAAGTTCATTTTTACTATTTGGAACGAACGCGCTCAACTTTTTGATTAAAAAGTATTGTTGCTTGTGCATCAGATTTTTTTTCATTTTAAGTGTTTTATACTACTCACCTTGTTTGGAGTTTCTTGCTTTACTCAGTTTAATGCTATAATATTCCAGAGTAATATAGCTAGGGAGAGGGTTGCACTTTTGGGTAGTACTACCACAAATGGCTTGCAAGTTGTTCTTCTTTTGGCTTTTCTCAGTTAGGGGTCGCCACAGCGGAACTCCGGTCCGCTAATGATTGGTAGTAGATTTTTACAGTGCCGAGGTGCCAGCCCGACGCCCAATCTTCAACGAAGGCACGCCCATTCACGCATGTCTTTTGAATGCCACTTAACCGCGGAAAGGACATGCAGACTCCACACAGAAGGCACCCCAGCCGAGAATCGAACGGGAGAACCTCTTGGTGTGAGGTGACAACGCTACCGCTGCACAACCACGGCTTGCAAGAAGATGAATATCAAAAAAAATCTCCCACACATTTTAATAGGAATTAACTTCTTTTCTCCAATGTGGATCTAATCTCTGGAAAATTATGTATTGCCACAACCTCACAGCATCAGCATTGGTCTGAGCATCCCAAGTACATTTTTGCCAGGAGACTGGGCAATGAGAAAGAAGTAAGATTGTACATTGAGTAATCAATCTTACGGCTGCACAACCACTAGCCACAGCCTATAACAGCACCTTTCTCTTAGGTGAGGTCATGTCTACTCCACAGGTTTCAGGTTAGTAAGATTTGCAAGAGCTCAAATTAGAACCCCTGATTAAGCTACAGATGGTATATCGTGAAACTCTTCCAGGTCCAGACTCTGAGAAATCATCAAGTTTATCTAATGCCTTCCTAATTAGGTGAAATTACAAATGGTACATGTCAGAAAAAAAAACAGTTAAAGGCCCTTGACCTCAATGTAGACCAGTATACTTTCTTACTACCACAAACTAAGCTGGTAAATTTCATGCAACATGGTAAAGCACTATGGTCTTTAGGTTCTGTCCCAGACTGAAAAGCACACATCAAAGTCAGCAATAAGATGCATAGCTAGTTGCCCTGCTCACTAAAGCAGCAGATCACAAAGGCATTAACATTCTACGGAGCTGGAGAGGTGAAATCAAGGTGACTTTAGGTTGCTCTTACTGCACCCTGAATTACTGCCTTCAAAGGAGGGAAATGAGCTAGAGCTCCTCAGGTTTCAAACAGATCTATTTCAATTGACTGACGAATGACATTGTCAAAACTCACATTGTCGAGAATGCATGATCGGCAATGCAGTTTGATCAATGTAAACACTAAAACAATGTTTTTGCAGGGGGGGTACACCCCCGTACCCTCCACAAACATGCAAATTTTATATATATGTATATAAAATCAACACAGAGTTTGCACTACAATGGGGAAAAGGGTACACTCCCCAATCCACACTGTACCATTACCGCAACTCACTCCAACTGCATTGTCGCTCATGTGGTCTCGACCATGTGGGTTTTGACAATGTTGTTTATCAACCAAATGACACGGACCCTTTCAAAATCCATCATGCATTTCTTGGGGAACAGATGGTGCAAAAGGCTAGTTTAAGTTGGTTTTAGCCCAACATTGTGGCATACAGGGATGAAGCCCTGACTATGCAGACCTGTCACCAGTGGGGTTCCACAAGGGTTAGTATTGGGCCCCCTTTTGTTTGGCATTTACTTCTCGGAAGTTCAGGTCAAAACAAAGGGGCTGTGGCTGACCAAGTTTGCTGATGACTGAAAACTTGGTGTGATCACTGACTCCCCAAATGATGTTAGTGTACTCCAAGAGGGGCTTACACAGACCAACAATTGGTGCCAAAGCCATGGACGCAAACTAAATGCAAAAAATGCATCATCTTCCACTTCGTAAAATCAATGTCCCTACTAACTATCAAATAAACAACAATATCTTAAGTAAGAATGCTGTAGTGAGGTATTTGGGCAAACAAGTAGACTGTGACCTAAACTTTGACCACGATGTTCATAGGTTCATATGTAGGTACTACACTATCGGCCCTAGGGCCTATACAAGCCTAGCCAAAAAGGTACCCTGGCTTTTGCCACCCAAGAATATTATTTTCCTGTGCCACTGTCGAGCAGAGCCACAGACGTGATCCCCAGGGTGAATTTCTTATTTCCCATCCAATCATCAAGATTTTTCTTGAAGAGTACTAATGAGGAGCTTTGTTTGATATAGATAGGTAGTTTATTCCAGAGTATGGGAAGTCTCTGGGACAGGAATCTATCCCTCTGGCATGTTACGTTTATTGTGGTGACAAGGTTTATGTCCCTAGAGCGTGTAGCTCGGAGGGTTTGGGACTTCTTTAAGTGGAGCATGTCCAACAGCTCTGGGTTTGACATAGCTTTGTATATTAGGCAGAGATCACCTCTGAGTAGGCGATATGCGATGGAGTAAAGCTGGGGTTTTTTGAGACGGTCTGCGTAGGGCATCTGTTTGAGGCCAGTATGTGAGGTATTTCTGTGGCCTTTCCAGTTGTTGTAGCTGTCTTGTGAGATACATACCAAAAGGGGCATTGTAATCTATAATTGGTCTAATGAGTGATGAGCAGAGTGGAACAATGACCTCTTTTGTTTCTGAATGAGAAACCTTTTGTGATGAGGTGTGCCACGTAGAAGGATTTCCTGACTACTGTGGCGATGTGATTATCAAAGGAGAGACTACTGTCCACCTGTGTCCCAAGGTCTCATCACACTTTCGGTGTTAAGTATACTACCGCCTATGCTGTAGTTCATGGGCACAGAGTTTTTAACCAAAGGGGATAACAATGCGCTTTTTTGGAAATGAGCTTGAGGCCATGGCTTTGACACCAGGCATATGTCTCAGTGAGGCCCTTTTGTAGGATGTCCACATTGTTAGGAGTTTGATTATGACTCCTAGTTTGCAGTCATCTGTGAACTTCTTTAGCCAAAGACCTTCTGTGTTAGCCTGTACTTCAGAGAAGTAGATACCAAACAGGAGGGGACCCAGGACTGAACCCTGTGGTACTCCACTTGTCACTGGTCTGAAGTCGGATTTGGAATCTGCTACTTTCACAGTGTGGGTTCTGTCAGTGAGCCAGTTGGCAACCCATCTTGTGACATAGGGATTTATACCTAGTTTAGTGAGTTTATCTATAATTCCAGAGTCAGGGGATGGTGGCAAAAGCCTTGGCAAGATCTAGAAAGGCTGTGTGAACCACCTTACCCTCATCTACGGCTTTGGTGATTGCTTCAAAGAAGTCTATCAGGTTTAGGAGACATGATCTGCCTTTTACAAACCCAAACTGGGTGGGGTACAGAGTTTGGAGATTACCAATGTCTTTGTTTATAAGTTCCATGATGATACGTTCCATGGCCTTGCAGGCTTGTTAGGCTAATGGGGCAGTAGTTTCTGGGGTCCGTGGTGGCTCCCCCCTTGTGGAGTGGGATAACAGTCACCATGAGCCATTCAGCGGGCACAAAGCCTGAGGTGAGACTATGACTGAACATGGTACTTAGGTGGGGTGCCAGTTCGTTCTGTAGTTCGTGTAGAACACAGCCTGAGATGTTGTTTGGTCCCATGGATGCTGTGTTCTTGGCTTTGGAAATGTGGTTTTTACTTGTGCAGCTGTGATTACAGGAACTTTGCATTCTTCCGGTACAGAGATGGGCTCTTTAGGGGGTGGGGGGGGGGGTAAAGTTAGCAATGAACCTATCTGCCAGGATGTTGGCAATATCAGTTGGGTCTGTATATTTAGTGCCACTGTGCTGTAACTCAGAGCAGATCTGAGTGTTGCCATTGAGATTCTTGACATAGCTATAGAATGTTTTGTGGTTGTCTTTAGAATCGGTGGCAATTTTGTTTTCATAACTAGCTTTGGGGGGTTTTATCAGGGATCGCAGCTTCTTACTGAGGCTGACCAGGGAGCTCCTCCACTTATGGGATTTTACTCTCTTTTGCAACAGTTTATTCCTTCTGTTGTACAGTTTGTTTATGGCAGGGGATCACCAGATTGGCTTCCTTTTTTTGGAGGATAGCATCTTGGTTCTGTTTGGGATAGCACAATCCATGCACTCGTGTAAGTGCTTATAAAGTGCAATTGTGTAGGATTCAGTAGTTGTAACTGTAATGTCCATCTGCATGGGTGTCATGAAGTTCACCACTTCTGTCTTACGAAGCATGAAGTTGGCTTTGGAGAAATGTTTTACAGTGGATTCCTTAATGGGGGGTGGGGGCACGATGTGGATATCTAGGATAATTAGCTTATGGTCGGATCAGACCAATGAGACACTGACTTCAGGTGTGGAACATCAGTCACTCATGTTGGTAATGACTAGATCTAGGATACTGTTGCCCCTGGTGGGGGTGTGGATAAGTTGATCCAGAGCACTGGAGTTTATGAATTCCAGAAAGCGTTGAGCGAAGGAGTTGGTACATGAGTAGTTTTCCCAGTTAATGGTGGGGTAGTTGAAATCGCCCATTATTAGGGTGTTTGGTTGTGTCCACAGTAGTAAGAAAGGCATTCTATGTCACACATTTGATTAGCAAAGGCATAGCCTCAAGAGCAAAAGAGGTTATAAGCCCCCTATACTCATCCCTTATCAGGCTCATAACTGAGTATAACACCCCCTTTGGTATGTACCGTATCAGGCACCTGCAGAAACTGGAGATACCCCAGAGATTGTTAACTAAGATGATCCAGGGTCTTCAACACATGCCTTAGACACACAGACTGAAGTCTTTGTCACTGTACTTGTGCCTGGCTTACAGAACAATCTCCGACTCCAACCTAATGAAGTTGCTGTACATTCCTAAGCCAAATGGGACTAGAATTACTCACTCCAGCAACCTACATCTGGCCTGCGATTTAAATAGGACATACTAGAGAGACAAATTCATCTCACAGAGGTTGCCACTTCTCTGGAATAGGCTACCAGTACATGTTAAGCAGAGTACCTCTATGACTCTGTTCAAAAGGAGCCTGCATGAATAGATGGGAAACTGCAAATTCTTGCAAGGAATAGCTCCCACATCCCTCTTGGACACAGGCAGTCATTGCTAATAATAATCTTAAGCACTGACTAGACTTTTTCTCTTGAAATATAACGGGTGTAATAGCCTAGGCTTAAAGCGACCCACGGGTCAATAGCCTAGTAACCTCCTATGAACCTGATGACTGGTGTTTAGTTAAAGACTAGCTGCCTGTTTTCTGTCTCTCATCATACATTTTATACACATCTTATGGGTCACCTGCTTTAAGCAGCTTACACCACCACTGAAACTTTAACATAGAAAGTTATGTAGTCACCATAACGTTCCATCTTTGTTGCCCATTTTCATTCTTTCTCAACAATTGGGTTAGGATCCAACCCTCGGACCAGAAATGGCAGTAAATTTCAGCTCATGGTCACTAACAAACTCTCAAGCTCCTCCCTTATCCATAATGCTCTATGTTTGCTGGCTTATAGTATAAAGGGAAAAATTAGCAACATAACAGAAATACATATCTGGAACTCAACAAAGAACAGTAGTTCCTTTACAAGGTCTCGTTCTTCCAGAAGTCATTAGTTCAAAGGTAGTGGGTTGGTGGAAGGGAAGTTGAGGAAAAATGAAAATGGACAACACAGACGGAACGTCATGGTGAGTACATAATTTCTTTATCTGATGTGAACTTTCATTCATTCATTCCTCAACAATTGGGACAGAGCCCCCAGCTACTTGAAATCCTGGGAGGACTCTAAGGAAGGGTATTCCTGGGCACAGTTGAGCCAAAGGATGCTCTTCCCCTCGAGACATGATCCAATTTGTAATGAGTAATAAAGGTATGAGGATTATCCCAAGTAGCTGCCGCACATATATTGTCCATGGAAGCTCTGGATAAAAATGCAAAATATGTTGCCATGGACCTGGTTAAAAGGGCTTTCAATGGTTCTGGCAAAGAAAGGCCTAATTTGTTATAGACAAAAGGTATACAATTAGTAAGCCATCTGGCTAAAGCCAGCTTTCTGTCTGGCTTGCTCAATTTGAAATCTGCAAATGAGACAAACAATTTATCTGTTTTTTTCCTAAAATTCTTTGTTCTATACAAGTAAAAACACAAATGTCTATGAACGGCCAGTAAGTGTAAAAAGAAGTTATCTGCCTACCATAACGTTCCATGGAAGTTGCCCATCTCGCCTTCATTCTTACTGGTGGGTTTGGAACAGATCCTCGGTTTCAAGTAAGCCGTTTACAAAAGCTCAAGGTCTTCAACTAGCTCGTGGCTTACTCCCTTATCCCAAGATGCTCTAGTGTCTTCCCCAGATCTTGTTTGCCTGTATTAATGTTCATATGTACGTGCCTACTACTTATAAGACCAGAATAGAGTCAAAGCACAACAGATGCCAATAAGTAACCTCTTGATCCACTACAAGCCAAAGGCTGGGGGTAAGAGGGGGGAACGTAAGAATGAAGGTGAGATGGACAACTCACATGGAACGTTATGGTAGGTACATAACTTCTTTATGTGAAGTTGTCCTATCTTGCATTCATTCTTACTGATGGGACAGTGTCCCTAGCACCATCTTTCTCACGGGAATACATTCTTCAGAACGGTGGACCCAAAGGAGACCCTGTCCCTGGAGGCCAAATGTACTTTGTAATGAATGCTAAAGGTATGAGGCCTTACCCAAGTCGCTGCAGCACAAATAGTATCTATTGGTAATTCTGCACAAAAAGCAGAAGAGGTGGAAATAGCCCTTGTACAGTGAGCTTTTATTTTGTCTGGCAGCTGTTCATTTACTGACTTATAAATGAACGAAATGCAGTCTGACAACCACTTAAGAGTAGTTTTTGCTACTGCCGCACCTTTTTTGCAGTCTGAAAATTATAAAAACAGTTGTTCAGTCTTTCTAAACTTTTTTGTTCTGGGTAAATAGAAACATAATTGTCTCTGGACATCAAGTTGGTGTAACATATATTCTGTCTTACTGCCACACTTGGGGGGGGGGGGGATGCTAAGTCTATGGACTGATTTAAGTTGGATTCTGAACATATCTTTGGTAGGAAAGACTGGTTTGTATGGAGTGATACCCTGTCATTGTGGAACAATAAAAGTGGGGGGTTGAGAGATAATGCCTGTAGTTCCGAAACCCTCCTAGCTGATGGCCACTAGGAAAATAGTCTTCCATGTTAAGAACTTTAAGTCAGGTTCAAAGGGGGGTGAAGAATTAACCAGGACAGTACAAAATTCAGGTTCCATGGTGGCAGTGGGGGCATAATCGGGGATCTCAAAAGATTAATGCCTCTCAGAAAAGCTTTAGAAAGTCTGTGGGACATAATATTTGGTCCTTCATTCTCAAAATAAAAATTTAAAATTGCTGCCAGTTGGACACGAATAGTAACTACAGCAGGACCCTCATTAAAAAGCTTTGTCAGGAACTCCAGGATGGAAGATAAAGGTGCCGAATAAGGGTCAATATGACTTTCCAAGGCCCAAACTGAAAATCTTTTCCATTTGCTGAGATACAACCTTCTCGTTGATGACGGTTTTGTAGCCTGGCTATATTTGGAATTGGAGCAGCCAAACTGTCAACTTGAGGGTCTGAATGGATGGATGGGGAGCCCCAGATGAATGGGTTAGAAGTTCTGGCTCTGAGTCCAGAATCCAAGGCTCCTCCTGAAGATGAGGCCGCAGGAAGGGGAACCAAATTTGCAGAGGCCAGTAAGGGGCTATAAGTATTACGGTCCTTCCCAATAAGCTGGCTTTTTGAAGAACTTTGGGTATCAACGGAAAAGGAGGAAAAGCATACAGGAGACCCATTAGCCAATCGTGCACAAAGTGCATCCCTTGGGGTTTCTCCTGGAAGGGGGATCAGGGCAAATTTGCTGCTGCATTTCGCGTTTGTGGACATGACAAAAAGATCGCAGCAAGGCTGGTCCCATTTTCTGAAAATCATTTCTGCTATTTCTTGCTTCAGGGACCACTTGTGTGGCATCAGTATTGCTCTTTTGAGTTTGTCTACTATCACATTGGATTTCTGCGAGATGTGCAATGCTATCAGAAAGCGCCGGGAAGAAGTTTCCTACTGCCATACTCTCAGGGCCTCTCGGCAAAAGGGGTAAGATTTGGCTCCTCCATGTTTGCTTATATACCATACAACTGACATGTCTGTCTGGATTGCAATTGTTCCTAATGGAAGAGAGTCTTGGAATGCTTGCAACACCAGAAGCACCGCTCTCATCTCTAGGACATTGATATGCAAATGGGCCTTGTGATCCTGCCACGTGCCTCAGGCTGTTCTTCCCTGATAATGCCCCCCCCCCCCTCAATCTGGGAAGCATCCGTGTTCACCGTGGCTAGCGGTGATGGGAGAACAAAAGGTCGACCTAATGTCACTTGATCTGAGTGAAGCCACCAACATAGGTCTTTTTTGCAGGATTCTGTAATTATTATCTGGTGAGACACTAAATGCTCCTGTATAGACCATTGGGTGAATAGAAGCCAGTGTAGAATTCTCATGTGCATCCGAGCTAGGGGAATCACGTTGATTGCAGCTACCATCGTGCCCAGTAGTTTGAGAATTATCCTTGCTTGAGCCTTTGTTTTGAAAAGGAGGTCTAAGACCTGATCTCGCAGGGCCTGTATCCTTTCTGGTGAAAGCTTTACCATCATTGTTGTAACATCTAAATCTGTGCCTATAAAAACAACAATATGTTGAGATGGCAATAAGGCAGACTTTTTGTTGTTTATTGTAACTCATAAATGAGAACAGAGATTCAAAGTGGTGTTTCTTGCTTGTGTCAGTAGATGCTCGGTGGTGGCGGTTAGGAGCCAGTCGTCTAGGTATGGAAACACCCAGAATCCTGAACGTCTCAGGTGAGCCATAACCACTGCCATGCATTTGGTGATCACTCTGGGGGTTGTAGTGAGACCAAAGAGCAAGCTCAAAACTGGTAGTGACGGGCTCCCAGCCAAAAGTGCAGATGACTCCTGGATGGGCTGTCCATTTTTATATGGTAGTATGCATCCTGTAGGTCTATAGAGTACATCCAATTGTCTTTTCCCAGAAAGGGAAGTATCGACTGCAGTGTCATCATCCGGAACGTTGTCTTTTTTACTGATTTGTTCAGGCTGCTGAGATTCAGTATGGGTCTCCTGTCCCCCGTTTTCTTTGGAACTAAAAAGAACCTCGAGTAAGTCCCAGATCCTCTTTGGTCTGCAGGGACCGATGGGATGACTCTTTTCTAGCATTTCTGTATCTCTAGGGTTGCTGGTTTCCTGTGACTGGGTGGAACATCTGGAATATTTTTGATATGTGGGGTCATGGGAAAGGGTATGGAGTAACCTCTGGATATGATGCTTTGTACCCACTTGTCTTTTGTTATTTCTAGCCAGGAGACCAGGTACAAAGATAAGCGACCCCAGACTGCCTCCAGAGAAGGACAGGCGGGCCTCCTTTCAGGAACACTGAAAGGACTTACCAAAGAAAGATTCTCTGTCACCCTAGTTCTGCAGACCCCTTTTGCCGTGTGGCCGGCATCTTCCTTTATTACCTCCTCCTCTGCCCTGGAGGAAGGTTCACAACGTGTGTCTTGAAAAGCTCTGAGATTTTTGAAACCACATCTTTCCCTCCTTTTAACCCTTGGGGTAGGGTCTAGAAGGAGTAGAAAAATGGACTCCGATGGCACAGAGAGTTTTTCCTTCCTATTCACACCTGGTCGGCGTTTCTTTGACTTTAGGCCCGAACAGAGACAAGACAACAAAAGGGGCGTTACTAAAGGATGACTTGAAAGGTTCTGCAAAATTACACAAGCGCATCCAGGGATGTCTCGTAAGGGCAATTCCTGAACCCGCTGACTTACTTACTCCATCAGCTGCATAAGAAACGAGCCTCATAGATGAGTTTACAAGTGAATTAAGGGTGGAGAGCTGGGATGATACCTTATCTGCTACCCCCGCAGCTACTGAACCCTGGAGAGTGTCTTCAATCTCCTTCAGGAGATGTCTCTGTAATTTAGTGAAATGGGGGCCCTTCTGAGTCATTGAGGTCTTTGTCTGACGTGACTGACTCCTGTGGGGAGTCCAAATGCTTCCTCTTGCATAATCTCTTTCAAGGGACCTCTTCAGAAGGGCATTCCATAGAGGTTTCGGAAGAGAAGGGTTCGCCTGCTGGGGTATCCTGAGGCTCTGGGTCTCTACGTCTGTGTGGAATTGGTTGTGCCAAGATGGACATTAGTGCCTTTGGGGAAGGAATGACCAGACCTGAGAGTGGAACTGCCAATGGGGACAGTGCTCTCCTCACAGCCTCAAAATCCCCGCCCATGATCCAATGAAACCCCTGGCTCTGAAGAACCAGGTCACCCTGGAACCATGGGGGTCGGCTCAGAGGCCGAGGCAGGAGCCTAAGTCACACACGCCAAGGCCCCGAGAGGCAAAATTGGATCGGGGCCTTGGCACGTATGACTTTGGCTTCTGCCTCGGCTTCTGAGGAGGCAGGAGCCAAAGTCACACGTGCCAAGGCCCGGAGAGGCAAGATTGGGTAGGAAAAAAAACCTTGGCCCAACTCTCCTCCCTGGACTCGACCAGAAAATGTCGGCTCCTAGACACCTCGGATGGCACCGAGGTAGTCAGAGCAGTCAGAGCCGAAGATCCTGGAGCAGGTCTCAGCTCCGACGGTTCCACCACTATCAGCTCCGGGCATACCGGCTCAGACCCTGCAACTCGGGTCGGAGGAGGAATCAATGTTGAAGGGACAGGTTTGGTCGGTTCCAAAGCCCTCTGGGTCAGTTCCGACAAAAGTTTAGCCAGCGCTGGTGTTGTCAATAGTTTCTGCACCACACAATCCATGTCAAATTCACACAGGCTTCTAGAGGATTGAGAGGGGGGAGTTGGGGATGCTGTGGTCTTAAAAAGGGTGACCTTAATGTAGGAGACACCTGTTCCAGATCAGGAGACCAACTCCTTACTTGGAAAACCAATGACTCCGATGCCAGTGGAGCCAAGGTGGACTGTCTCTCGGTCCCAATAGATTCTGAAATTGTCGGATACATTTTTGCTGCCTTTTTTAATGGCTCCGACCCCTCTGAAGCCCTTGAACATTTTTTAGTCTTGTCAGATTTTTATGTAGCAGAAATGGATTTCTTTGGAGGACTTTGACCCTATTCCAAGGCCTCTGCAAAAGAAGATTTCACCAGTCCTCTTAAAATTAGTTTGTTCTTCCTCTCACGAAGTACAAAGCTACAATAGTCAAAAACTAGTGAAAAAAATCAAAAGAAGAAGACTAGTCCTCTAAGTATCAATAGGCTTTGCAGCTCTCTAATTTAAACGAGCTAGTTTTAACCGGGAAAAAAAGCACAATTTTATGGATAACCGCAACAACAAACAACACACCTCTAGTTTAGTGATTAGAAAGAAAAATGCTTAATTAACAACAAACAGGAAAGGAAGAGCCCTCTAATTAAAAACAGGCTTAGCTTAGACAGAAAAGGTAACTACAGAAAAGGCACATGTCCAAGATAGAATGTGATTATGACTGCTAACCAATCAAACTAAGCAGTCACACACACACACACTGAAGCTTATTACAGACTGATAGAAAAAAAAAAAATATATATATATATATATATATATATATATATATATATATATATTTTTTTTTTTTTTTTTTTTTTTTAATATTTTGCAAATGTAAGGTTCATAGGTTTCATAGATTAGTACTAATTGCTAAGTCCTAATTGCCCTTGTGAGCCATTTTAAGCCTAGCCAATTATCCCTCATGAGGCTCAAACCCTGCACCTTATGTCTGTAAGACAAACACCTTAACCATTAGGCCACCCTAGAAGCAAACAGGAGAATAAATTTAAACTAAGCTACTAACTACTGGAAACAGGATAGGGAGTATATAGGCCTAAATAAAGAAAAGCGACAAAGTGAAATATACACACTAATCAACTAGTAAAATGCTATAAAAATACATGCAATCTAAGAATTCATTCAATATACTTGTAAAGATACACAATAAATGTAAAGCTAGACAAAAATATAGAAAAAAGTTTTCCACTTAGCCAGACCTAGAAGAATCACCCGATCTGTTTCAGCAGCAAATGAGATCTGGGGGAGGCACTACGGCATCATGGGATAGGGAACAAGCCACGAGCTAGTTGAAGACCTCACGCTTTTGTAAATGGCAGAGTCGGAACCAAGGATCAGTTTTGAACCCATCAATAAAAATGAAGGCGAGATAAGACAACTTCACATCATATATTCACCCTTGTTAGAAAAATTTAGAAAGAAAACTGGCAAATGAATTTAGATTGGTTGATGTTTGACTCTGACACCACGTTAGAAAGGAAGGTAAGAGTGGTTCATAAAGCCACCCCATCCTTATGAAATATTAAGAAAGGAAATTTAGGGGACAGTGCTTGAAATTCTGGCAGTCGTCTAGCAGAAGTGATGGCTACTGAAATTATAATTTTCCAGGTCAAAAATTTTAATTTGCATTTAGCTGCTGGTTCAAATGGTGAATGAATTAAGGATTGCAATACCAAATTTAAATACCAAGGTAGAGCTGGATTTTTATAAGGAGGTCTCAAAAGAAGGGTATGTCTCAAAAAGGCTTTGCAAAGTTTATATGAAGTTAAGGAGGAGTTTTCAATCCCAACATGAAAATTAGAATGGCAGCTAGTTGTACCCTAATAGTTGAGGGGCTGGTTCTTTTGCTGGAAATTGTTGCTAAAAATTCAAGGACACTATGTACTGGTGCTGTACGAGGGTCAATAAGTTTCAGCTGCACTCAAAAAACAAATCTCTTCCATTTACTTCTATAAAGTTTCCCTGGGGAAGCTTTGTGGGAAAACAAAAATATATAATGAACAGGGGAAGAGAGTGTATGTTGTTTGGCTATTAATGGAAGTGGAGAAACCATGCGGTCAGTTTTAGGTTTGAGAAATCTGGGTGAATTGTGCTTGTTGGGTTAGACATAAGGTCTGGAATTGGATCCAGACTCCAAGGGGAGTAGATGAGATGAGGCCAAAGAAAGGGGAACCAAATTTGTTGAGGCCAGTAAAGGGCAATGAGGATGACTTTGCTCTTCAACCTGGATGCTTTCTGCAGAAATTTGGGAACAAGCATAGAAGAGACCAGGGGACCAAACATATAGGACAGCATCTCACTGTGACTCCCCAGTGGGGGGGATAAAGGCAAAGAATCTGCTCCACTTGTTTAGCGGATATGCAAATAGGTCACAGTATGGCTGGCCCCACTGACGAAAAATCATTTCTCCCTCATTCTTGTTGAGAGACCTCTCAAGAGGTAGCAGAATGGACCTGCTCAACTTGTCCACTATCATGTTGGATTTCCCTCGAATATGCTAACAGAAATCTGCTGGATAAGAATGCACGCTACCAAACTCTGAGAGCTTTGACACAAGGGGTAAGATGTGGTTCCTCCTTGTTTACTGATGTACAAACCATGGACATATTGTCTGTCTGAACTGCAAATGTCCCGAAAGGGAGAGAGTCATGGAAGGCATCCAATGCTAACAACACTGCTCTCATTTTCAGGACACTGACATGAAAATTGTCGACGTGCCTTGGACTGTTTTTTTTTTTTTTTTTTTTTTTTTTACAGGAAGTGCCCCCCCCCCGATCTGGGATGCATCCATGGTCACTATGGACTTGGGTTAAGGAAGAGTGAATGGACTGCCTTGTAGAACCTGATCTGAGTTGATCCACCACCAGTGGTATCTTTTGCATGTTTGAGTAACTCTTATCTGAGTGGACATGTGCTGATGAAGAATGAACCACTGAGGGGCTAACATCCATTGTGGACTCCTCATATGAAATCTTGCTAGTGTTATAAGTTTGGTATTATTGATATTGTTAATGAATATCAAGATAGGGGAGGGGGAGACCTGAAAAATACTTTGCTGTACAAGGAACTTCTATGGCAGCTTAGGTTAAAATCAAACATTCCACCTGGTCTTAATGATTATATAAGTATAAAATCTGTATTACTGACAAAAGCTGAAAGTATCTGAATTTAGTATTCTATTGCATTTTATAGTTAATTTATATAAAGTTCATACATTCGTATATAAGTTTTTTACTACATCACATTTTAAGACAGTGTATTTTATTGTGAAATTCTTTTAAATTTTAAATGTTTTATTGGTGTTAATTAAGTTTAGCTATATAAGGTTGTATGTAGCACTGGTGCTTTCATCTGAAGAAGTCTTGTGTTCGGACAAAAGCGCTCATTTGTGGATCAATTGTGGATTTATAAAGGCTTTTGCACCTGCGTTTGTGGCCTGGATTTTTATTTTGTATGGTTTATGAGTTGCGCTTTATTTAAGTTTTGTTGTGATTTACTTTTTGACACTAGCTTTGGGGAAGGAGAAGGCATTGGATCCGATTTCTTAAATTTTTTTCTTAGGAGGTTCCATCGTCAAATCCGAGGATGGGGTTGAGGATCCAGATGGAGCCAAATGCTTACCAGAAAGCTCCTTTGGCTTAGGTTTGGGGGAGTTGAGCCCCAGATAGAGCTACAGAGGAGGAGGAGGAGGAAGGTATCAGGCCTTTTAGATTAGTTTATTTTTCCTGTCTTCATGGCCCAAGGAATAAAGGACTTGAAAATTTTGCAATCCGTTTGAAGGTGTTCTGGGTCTAGGCAACAGACCCATAAGGCATGTGAGTCAGAAAGCGGTAATTTGTGATCGCATTTGACGTTTTTTAAAATCCTGATAGCTTTTCAGACATTAATAATCCAAAAGGAGGAAAATAAAACTTTTTTTTTATATACAGGTATAAAATTTGAGAAAGGTTTATCAACAATGGTAAAAAATACACAAAAGTGTAGGAAAGGGAGGGAGGTATAGTAGAAACTACAATAAAAGAAGTAATATATGAAAAAATATAAAGACATAAAAAGGATAAATAAGATAAAATTGGACTTCTCAGAAAAAAACTACACTAAACCCGACAGCTCACAGCGACCATGTTCGAATGGGGAAGTGGCAAACTAGATCTGGAGTATGTTAGGGGATAGAGCATTATGGGTAAGGGAGGAGCTGGAGAATTTGTTAGTGGCCTGGCCACGAGCTGAAAAAAATGACGAGTCAGATCAAAGGGTAGGATCCGAACCCAATTGTTGATGAAAACTTACATAAGATTATAGATTTTCTTTTTGGTCCCACTTAAAACCAAGCATACTGCCACAGCCTAGTTAAATGTGGCAGTGGCATCTCTGACTTGTGCACCTATCAGCTAACCACTGCGGTTCATTCTGTAGCTTATGCTTTTGAGCCAATTTATTTATCTTCACTATTTATTTATATTTATTTTATTTATTGACATTTGTTTACCAGGAAAGTCCACTGGGTCATATACCCATTTTCAGTGGAGGCCCGGGGAGAAAAGCTCCATATACAATTTGAGCAATGTGCACAGTTTAACAAGAAACAAAGTAGTAGTAGATTACAATACATTAGTATATATATATATATATATATATATATATATATATATATATATATATATATATATATATATATGTATATATAAAGTACTACAATAATTCACAGAGATTATGCCAGAGAAAAGATGCATAGTAGTAAAGGAAATATACGATGAAATGACATCAATGAAACAAAATATGCATTCGTTGGGTTACACATACATTGGTTTAAACAATGTACTCATACATTGTACACATACATTACATACATTGTCTACATACACTGATTACATATGTAAATAGTTTAAGGAGGCTTGATTTTTGTAGTGCAGGAAACAAGTGGGGTTTCCTGAGGTAAAGTTTTTTAATGCTGATTTAAAGGTTTTAGTACAGTTGATTTGTGTTATATAGGGGAGTAAGGAGTTCCATAGTTTAGCAATGGTATGAGAATAAAGACTTTGTCCTGCTCTTTTATTGGGTTTGGTAACATTTAGTAGCCGTTTGCTGGAGGATCTAAGATTTCGGGCTGGAGTGTAAGTACGAAGGATGGAGCAGAGAGCTGGACAGCTATCAGGTTTATAGACTAATTTGTGGGCTAGAGTCAATTGGGCATAGCAGAGGTAGTAGGAGAATTCAAGCCAGTTCAGTTCTGAGATTGCTTGGCAGTCATGAGTGTGGTTAGGCTTGCTTGAAGCAAATTTGGCTATTTTCTAATAGCAGGACTGGAGTTTGTTACTGGGAGATGAGTGAAGGTTGGTGAAAATGGCACTTCCATATAGAAGATGGGGGGGGGGGTAAGTAAGGTACTGGCCAGTTTTTGTTCTGGTGTGGATGTCTAGGTACAGTTTATAAAGGTATAGTTTGCCTAGTTTAAAATGTGTTTTCTTTATTGCGTTAAGAATATGTGGTTCAAATGTGAGTTTATAGTCAGTTATGATTTCTAGTAATTTAGCCGACTTCACAATTTCGATTTCTGCTTTATCTAGTGAAAGGATTTTGAAATCAGCAGCTAGAGATTTTGTTGAGAAAAATAAGATTGTTTGTTTTTTTTTTTGGGGGGGGTTAGCATTCGTTGTGCATTGTTAGCCAGGTTTCTATTGCTGTGAAAGCATTTTGTGTGACAGTATGGAGAACTGTGATGTTCTTAGTTGTGGATATAACAGTAGAATTATCTGCATATTGAATGAGTCTACTATGGCAACTTTGTGGAGCTCATTAATGAATACATTAAAAAGTAGGGGCCCTAGAATGGATCCTTGTGGGACTCCTATATTGTTTACCTGGTACGCTGATTGTTCAGTTTGCCATTTAACAGATTGTTCTCTATTATTTAGGTAGGAGAAGAACCAAGTAAGAGAACTGGTAGAGCAACCAAGGTTTGCTAGTTGATTGACCAATTTGGTATGTGATACTGTATCAAAAGTCTTTGATAAATCCAATAGGATGACAGAAGTTAAGAAGCCATCATCAATGGCTTCATGAAAACAACAACATGACTATGTAAGGCAGTTTACGACAAACCATTTTTAATGACGGTCTCTCAGAAACAATTTTTAAAATAACCCTGGCCCTAAGACTACTTGTCACAGACTGTTATCTTTTCTTATTTTAAGTACTCGCTCAAAGTAACCTTAATCTTAAAAAGTCTCTCTCTCTCTCTCATACTGCCTTAGTAAGACAGCTTTTACTCACCCTTTGAAAACTCACACATTGTCAACTGGGCCAAAAAAGGACAAAATTTCTGGGTACAACACATTTACAGCAACTGCATTACCTCCTTTCAAATACTCAAATAATACTTCGGAAATAGTAGACACATTCTTACTCTTTCAGATAATCAATGATGAAACCCTCCTTGATGGGCCCTATAATTGTTGTTTAACCTTTCCACTAATCATTGTTTGACAAATTTTATTGAAACATTCCACACAGAGTGAGCAGGCTTCGTGTTGTTTTATGCCATAATGTCACCTGCCAACTATATAAGCTCACCTAAACCTTAAGCTTGATAGTTCATCTCAAGTTCCAACAAGCAGCCTTCCTGCAAACCAAGACATAGCAATGAACAGTTAAATAAAGTACAGTTGTGTAAAACCTTATCATAACAATAGATGTCCCTCTCTTCATTGTTACAGCATACTTCAGCTTGGGGATCTCCTGCCAGGGATAGCCCAATGTCAAGACAGTTAACAAAAGCCAAAGTGGCAGCAGTACAGGCCTTCTTTCCAATTCTCTCCATGGTCCTACTATCCTTATCAGAAGGTCGGAGCTTCGTACAGGGCAAAAGCGTAGAGGTCTTGACAGAGGAGAATGACACAATAGCAGTATCAGCAGAACAACACTTAAACAGGAATTGTCAGTCCTCATGAGCCTTGTAGAACCTGTCAGGTTTCCTGGGAGCAGGGGGCTGAGAACCAGGAGTCTTAGAGGCAGCTATAAAAGTGTTCAACAAAGCAGCCAATACAGGAGGTATTGCAGAAGGTTTAGGTATGTTAACCTAAAGCAACTCATAATACCTCTTCTAGATATCAGACACCTGAGAAGAATCCCACTTAAAGTACTCCATCATCCTGGCTACTGTTCCCCCAAAAGACATCTCCTCTAAAGACGACTCAGAACTAATGTATTCCTCTTCATGGCAGCCATAAGCTAAGGGAGAATGCATATGATAAGAATAAGCCAAAGATTCCTCAACAGACTCTGAATCCTCATATTGAGGAATCAGGTGCCCTAGTCCTTTTAAAAGGAGTCGAAGTCCAAGGTGGAGTAGGTACAGAAATCACTTGAGGTGGCTTCAGGGCCAGTAAGGCTTTTAACAAGCCCCGAGTAAATTTCTGCCATTCCCTCTGACGGTCCTTAGGAAGAACAGAAAAATGTTTGGTCTTCTGCTTTTTCTTGGTAAGGACATCATCTCTAACAAACATCAGAGGTTCTGACCCTTGACTAGATTCAGAGTACCCAGTACCTCTTCCCTGACCAAAATCTTCAGAATCCCTCTAGGGCCCTCTGGGATAACCAATCAAGGCTCCCTCTTAACATCTGGAACAGATACCTGCAAAGCCTCAGAGGACATGCAAAAAGAAGGATCCATGCTGGCTTCAGATGGGGTTGCTGCACAGGAATCTGATGTTGACACTGGACAGCCTACAGAGCTATCATCCACTTCAAGACAGACGTCCAGTGCAGGCTGGACAGCAAAAGATTATGGACAAGATTTCTTGACCTTCCTCCTGCCCAGCAGTAGTACCTTGGGCTTAACTGATTCTGCCATGCTATGCTGGGCCAACTGTTTAAGCTGCTGCTTCTCAAGATAAATGGCCAGGACAGACACACTACAGGAAGTATGGTCGTGAGAAGCACCAAAACAAGATGCTGGTTGTTGTGATCCTTTTGGTGAATCTGCCTCCCACACTGACACTTTTCCTTTTTTGATGACACTAACTCCAAGGTAACAAAAAAAAAAAAACAAAAACAAAAAAAAAAAACCCAACTGGGTACTTATCTAACAGCTAGGTATCAACACAGCAAAAGGCATCCAGATCAATGACTGATAATGACGTTCAGACAGGCAGCAAAGTGGTTCTGGGTAACTGCATACATATGTCACCTTTATGCCCTACGTCCTGTATGGAGCATATATGTGATGTATGGCACATAGAAGATGTAAAGGCTTTGGTATACTGGTCAGACATTGGGCTATCCTTAGCAGGAGATCACCAAGGTGAAGAATAATAGAACAGTGATATAGGACATCAAGTAATATGCAAATACACACTTTCCTGAATTACACAAAACTAACAGCTAAAGCTAGATAGAAGGGCTGTCCACACAGAAGGCGACATGGCTTAGCAAGGTGGGTACCTTGAACAGCTAATAATGATATAGCAAAAAGTACAGTTTTGTACCTACCATAAATGTGGATGTTCGAGTGCTAATACAGCTGCAGTAATCACATATGGGTTCTCTGCCATCAGGCGAGTCCTCGGTCGGCCGAATTCCAAAGTCTTGGTCCGGCATCGGTTGTTGTCGCCTTCTTCCCTGACGTCAGTGTGACAGGGGTATATAAGTAACAGCTGACGCCATGTTCTCCAGTCTTTCTTGCCCCAGATGTCAGGTGCCCCCAAAAGGAAGGCAATAGATAAATTATATATATATATATATATATATATATATATATATATATATATATATATATATATATGATATATACAAGCAATGCAATGTTATCAAAAAAGAGTAGTTGCAAGCAAATACACCATATGAGGATAACCCAAAATAAGTTGTATGAGGAGGTGTTAGCCACTAGTCCTATACCTAGAGGGGAAGGAGGGAGGGAAACCTGTACTGCAGCTGTATTAGCACTCGAACATCTACATTTATGGTAGGTACAAAACTGTACTATGTTCATCGTGCATACAGCTGCAGTAATCACGTATGGGTAGAATCCCAAAGCTACGCACAGGGTGGTAGGCATTAGGTAGAACTGGGGTGAGCCCGAATGCCCTGCAACACAGCAGTAGCAAAGCCTGCTCTAGTTTTGGAATATAAAGGCAGGTGGTAGTGTCTTGTGAAGGTATGTACAGAACTCCAAGTGGCTGCCTCCAAGACATCTTTGGTAGGAACTCCTCTGAGGAAGGCTGTAGAGGTAGCTGTGGCCCTGGTGGAGTGTGGTCTGATGCCTACAGGGACAGATTTCCCATGATAGGAGTAACAAAATCGTATGCAGTGGCCTATCCATTTAGAGATTGTCTGTTTGGTAACAGGCTTCCCTTGAGCTCCTACAGCATAAGACACAAAACGTTGTTGTGATTTCCTGAAAGGCTTTGTTCTGTCCAAATAGTAACGTAGCTGTCTATGGATGTCTAAGGAATGTAGCAGCCTTTCTCCTTTGTTTTGAGGATTAGGGTAAAAGGTACGTAAGTGTATGGCTTGATTTAAAGCTACCCTGGATACCACTTTAGGCATAAATGATGGGTTGGTTCGAAGGGAAACCCTGTCCTGATGGAAGATAAGAAAGGGCTGCACAGCCATGAGGGCTTGTAGTTCCGAAACCCTACGAGCTGAGGTAATGGCCAGTAGGAAAGCTGTTTTCCAGGACAAATATTGCAAATCTGTTGAGGCAGCTGGTTCAAAGGGAGGCAATGTTAATTTTTCTAGAATGTAATTACGATCCCAGGCTGGCACTGGTTGTTTCCTTGGTGGTCTTATATTCTTAGCCCCTCTGAGGAATTGTCTTAAAAGTGGGTGAGAGAATAACGGTGGATCCGTGTTGAATTCTGCAGAAATGGCTGAGGCATGGATTTTTATGGAGGAAAATGAAAGTCCACTGTTCAGCAGCTCAGCTAGATACTGTAATACCTGAGGCAAATTCAGTTTTCTAGGGTCCTGGCCTTTTTTCTCATTCCAAGAGCAAAACCATTTCCATTTTGCGGAGTAAGTCTTCCTAGTAGATGGCCTTCTGGCCTCCAGAATGACATCCTGAACGTCTTTGGAGAGTAGGGCCTGCTGTGGTGTTAAGGAATTTTCCATGCAGCAAGATTGAGTGTTTTCAGCTGACTGTGAAGAGTTTTGTAGCTGTGCTGAGTTAGCAGAAGAGGCATTAGAGGTAGAGGCCAGGGAGGAGTATGTGTTAGGCTCCTTAGGAGTGGGTACCAGTGCTGTCTTGCCCAGTCTGGAGCAATCAGTATCATCTTCGGTCTGTCTGCTCTTGCTTTCAAGAGCACCTTGGGTAGAAGAGGCAGAGGTGGGAAAGCGTACACTGTCCATGCTGTCCAACTGAATGAAAGGGCGTCCACCCTCCAGGCCTTTGGATGAAAAGTCCTTAAAGAAAACTTTTCTAGTTGATGGTTCCTGTGGGAGGCGAAGAGATCTATGTCTGGCCTTCCCCATGCTTGGATTATCTTTGTAAACACCTGTGGATGCAGCTTCCATTCGTGTGGATCTGTCATATTCCTGCTTAGATGGTCTGCCAGTGTGTTTTCCAAACCTGGCAAGTACTGTGCTTGAAGTTCGATTTGCCATTCCAGAGCCAAGTTCCAAAGTGTCATGGCTAGTCTGCACAGGGGATATGAATGTGTTCCTCCTTGTTTGTTTATGTACCACATCACTGTGGTGTTGTCTGTTTTTATCAATAATTGCCCTGGATGCAGGAAGTCCTTGAATGCTGTAATTGCATTTATTACTGCTAGCATTTTTTTTTGATTGATGTGAAGGTGCTTTTCCTTTTGGGACCATTTGCCCTGAATGCACCTGCCTGTCATGTGCGCCCCCCAGGCGTAATCTGAGGCGTCTGTTGTGATGACTTGATTTGCTTGAGGCTTGCAGAATGGGAGACCTGTGTTTGTTTGACATGCTTGGGCCCACCATAGAAATTCCTTTTGCAAACATGGAATTATTGGTATTATTGTTTCCAAATTGTGGCTGTGTTGAGACCATAGGCTTTTTAGGTACCATTGAAGTTTTCTCATATGCAGCTTTGCACATGGGATTAAAAGAATGCAAGATGCCATGAAGCCCAGAGCCTGCAGGATTTTCCTTGCAGTAAGCCTGGTACAATTTGCTAGTGTTTTGAAGTACTGAGTTAGTTGCCCTTGTTTTTCTGGTGTAAGATAGGCCATCTGGGTGTTTGTGTCCAAGTTGGCACCCAGGAAAGTTATTTTCTGAGATGGTATTAGCCTGGATTTCTCTTTGTTGATTGTGTATCCCAGAGAATTCAGTAACCGTGTTGCATAAGCCAGATGTTCCAGAAGAGTGTGCTTGCTGTCCGCTTGGATAAGGCAGTCGTCCAAATAAGGGTAAATTTGTATCCCTTGAAGTCTGCAGTAGGCAATTACTGATGCCAGGCATTTTGTGAATACTCTGGGCGCAGTAGATAAGCCAAAGGGCAATGCAGAGAATTGATAGTGGATTGAACCTGCTAGAAATCTGAGGTATCTTCTGCAGCTTTGTCTGACTGGGACATGCAGGTATGCCTCCTTGAGGTCCAATGTTACCAGCCAAAACTCCTTGCCCAGCATGGGAAGAAGCTGCTGTAATGTGAGCATCTTGAATTTTGTGCAGTAGAAATGTATTTAGGATGGATAAGTCCAAAATGGGTCTCCAGTCGGTTCCTTTTCTTGGTACCAGGAAAAGTCTGGAATAAAAACCTTGGCCTTGTTCATGAGTCGGAACCTCTTGAATGGCTTTCAAGTCCATGAGTTTTGTAATTTGTATTTCTGCCTCTGCCCTTTGATTGTGTGGCAGGTTTGGCATGTCTCTCATTTTTGGAAGTGTGTGAAAATGAAATCTGTAGCCTATGTTTATTATGTCCAGGATCCATTTGTCTGTTGTGATAATATGCCAATTTTCTGAAAATAGTGCCAGCTTTCCTCCCAAGGGAGCTGCCAGCTGAGATTTGCTTGGCATGAAAAGGGGGAAGTCATTGGTTTTGCTTTCTGTATTGTTGTGCACTGTCTTTGCCACCTCTTGGTGCTTGAGTTGGCCATTGCCTGCCTCTATATGATCCTTGAGATTGTCCTCTGCTCCTTGAGCGCCTGTATCTACCTCTTTGGGGTTTGTCTGTGGCTGGAAAGGACCATTTTTTTGTAGGCCAATTTCTACTAAAACGAGGTGGCTGTACCTGTAGAAAAGCCTTGACAGTTTGCATAGATTTAGCTTTTTCTTCCATTTTGCGTAGTATCTCCTCAGCATTAGTACCAAATAGCACATTCTTTTGTAAAGGAGCATCTAGTAGTTTAGCTTTAACATGATCAGGCAAACTTTGTTCTCTAAGCCAGGCATGTCTACGAATGACTGCTCTTGTAGCAGCGGCTCTACTTGAGGTCTCTAAGGCATCATAACCACATTGTAAGGTGTGTTTACCCACTTGTTCTGCACTATGTATCATATCCTGCAATTCCTTCAAATCTGGTTGTTCAGGTTGAGATATTTTGTTTCTTAACTGAGATAACAGAAACTGCTGATATTTAAGCATATGGAACTGACAATTTAAGGCCCTCATGGCTAGGGTGGTCGAGGTGTATACCTTTTTCCCCCACCTTTCTAAGGATCTAGATTCCCTTTCGGAAGGTAGTGGATTCTTGGCAGTAGAGGCCTTCATTCCCTTGGGGCCTTGAGAAATGGTCTCAGGGTCAGCATTATGGCTTTTGAAAAGAAATTGGTGAGAGTTAGGGACTCTGTAATACCTATCAGGATTGACTGGTGCAGGAGGCAGGGAATCCGGATTGAGACAAGCCTCCGAGTAAACATCATCAAGTATGTCCAGGACAGGAGGAATAGCCAGAGGTCTGTGTTGAGGTAACAAAAGAAATTCCCTAAGCCTTTTCTTGGAATCAGAAAGGTCTTGGCCTTCCCAATGGAAGTGCTCCCTCAAGGTGTGCAAGGTTTCCCCAAAAGAAAAATCCTCTGGGGGAGATACAGAAGGAATGGACTGTTCTGCATCAGAATCTTCATAAGGGGAGTACGAGTGTTCCTCCACATCAGAATGTTCTGAGAAAATGAAGCCCTGTTCAGAAGAGGGAGAGTCTTCCTCCACTCTGGGTCTCTTGTCTGGAGGGGGTTGGGAACCCCTGATATAGGAAATTAAATCCTCAGCCATTTTAAGCATCTGCTTTTTAGGCATGGGGCCTGGGGATGGACCCTGTGCAACAGGCCTCTTGGGATGCATGGCTGATTTGGTCTTAGTGAAGGCCTTAATGGAAAAGGAAGAAGAGGGCCTAAATACACCCTGGGTGGAAGTGGACCTGTCCACATTAGGAGGCTCAACACTCACAGTGGTTTCGGTGGTTGTAGTCTGAGTTAGGGCCGAGGTACCAGCGGTCTCGGGTACAGAAGACACCGCCAATGAAGTGTCGTCGGTAGTCAGGGACTGCATAGGCGTCTCGCTGAGAACCGGACCACGTGCAACCGGTTTTGGCATGGTGTCGGTGGAGACCGCGGACCTCGCGTGTCGGTCCTTGTCCTTTCGTTTTTTGGACAAAACGGTAGTCGGAGTATCCGACGACATTTTATAATCAAAGGCTTTACCAAAATAATGTTGGGCGAACTCCGCCCGACGCTTAATAGTGCGTTTATTGAAAGTAGCGCAAAGGCGACAGCCCGAGGCGTGGTCTGGGCCTAAACAAGGTATGCAGAGGGAATGGAAATCCTTATGCGGTATTTGCTTCCCACAAGAAATACAATTGTTAACTTTGTCTGACATCGGTCTGAGGCAAGAAAAGTTTCCCCAACGGGGTACTTAGCTTTAAAAAAGACTTCGGTTTCCAATGCTTCGGGCACCGCACGGCAAAAAAAGACTGGAGAACATGGCGTCGGCTGTTACTTATATACCCCAGTCGCACTGACGTCAGGGAAGAAGGCGACAACAACCGACGCCGGACCAAGACTTTGGAATTCGGCCGACCGAGGACCCGCCTGACAGCAGAGAACCCATATGTGATTACTGCAGCTGTATGCACGATGAACATCACATCTATTATACCAAACATCAAGAAACCTTCTTGAATAGCCCTGTAGCTGAGCGATTCTCAAGCAGTAACTACCAGGTTACAAGGAGCCAGAGGCAAGCCCCAAAGACCAAGGTTTGGAAGACTGAGTCCTGGGATATAGCAGTAGCAAAGGAAGCTTGGATTCTAAAAACACAGTCAAGATATTTAAGTCTGCTGAAAGTGTGCGACCAAGACCAAATGGAAGTGAAGTAGATGTCCTTGATCAAGACACTGTTGAAGCAAGCAATAGCTCTGGAGGTAGATTACAGACCACTCCACTGGGGGAAATAGCCAAGTGTTTTTTAGTAGGTGGGTGGCCATCTGCTGGCAATAGAGGATGTAGATGAAAGTTGATTTGGAAAGAGTTTGTTTGGCAACTCTGAGCCTATATCACTTTGCAGATCAACATCTTTCAGCCTTCCTAAATTTGTGCACCTACTTCAGGTAAAATCTGAGTTGCCAACCTACATTTAGAGCGTAAAAAGTCCTCTTGCCCCTAGTTTCTACCGCAGTAAAGAAAATAGGGAAATGAATGGAATGAATCAACTAATTCTGGGATAACTGAGAAACCAGTACCTGAAGGAAACATGGGTTAAAGCTTGAAGGACACCCGATTCCTGTTAAACACCACATATGATTCCGTATTCATAAAGGTCTGAAGATTTTAAGCAGAGATAATGTCTACTACAAAAAGTGGTTTCCCAAGAGGGGATGTTCAACACTACCAAAGTGGTGGGCTCAGGCAGCAGATGGACAGGCCTGTCTGTCATGAACTTCTGAAGAAAGGAATCTTCACAGGAGATGGAGATGCAAGCACTTGTTTAAGAAACTGTTTGCTCAAATATTGCTGAGTCTCAGTTCTGATTTCCAAAACATCAAAAAATGGCAAAATCAGCTGATACATACACCTTGGTAATGGAATAGCTGATGCCTACATTGTGCAAGTGCCTGAGGTAAGTCAGGGACACCTGCCAGCTGAACTGACTGGGGCAGTAAAGGACCATTTACACTTGCAGACAGAGCCCTGACAAGAGTACAAGTCTTCTGAGTAGCTTCAATAACATTCAAGACCCATACTAGAAGACAATGCAGAATCAAAGGGTCATTATCAGGAGTCAGACATTGAGGTGGAGCTGGCTGTCACCCCAAACACAGGGGATATTTTCAGCTAGTTCTCTTGTACCAGCAGTGACGGAGTGATTGAATTCACAGCTTTTCTGACCAGCCCAAGTGATGAGATTAGATTTCAGATTTTCTTTCCTCAGCTCTGTGTTTAGGTGCAGAATCAGTGGGAATGAAGGGAAGGACTAGAAGATACTCCCATGCCCAAAGACTAAAAACACATGCACCATATTACCTCTCATCCTGCTGCACCACCCAGAATAGACTGAGACAACGTTCTCCAGAAATGCAAATGGGTCAGGCTTACCTTACCTCTGTTGGACTGGAAAGAGACAGAGATAGAGATGACCCTGTCTATGGGCTACTGCCATATATGCATAGGGAAGGTGAATACATACATCTTTTCTTGTCTTTATACCAAATTACAGATTGGCTGTCTGGATGAGTGAGGCCCAGCAAGCAGTTGATCTCCAAAGCCTTTATGGCCAGGAAGACTGCATGTGGCCCCAAATGGTTGAACTGAAGCACTCACTACAAAAGGGGCCACACCTCCTGCACTGCATAAGAAAAAAAGAGGACTCCCCAATCTGCTATCAAAGCATCCATTGTAAGAACCTAAAATAGGTTCACCTACAGGAATGGGATGCTCACCAGAAGGTTACCGAGAAGTGTCCATCATTCTATGACCTAGTAACAGGGGATTAACATCAGGAGAAGGTCCATGAGCACTTTGTGGATTTGGGGTCACTGAAACTTTCAATCCACTGTAGTATCTACATTCTCTTATATGCAGATTGTGCCAAGGAGACTGTGGGAGCCATGGAGCCTGTAAGACATAGCAGCATCTTGGCCTTGATTACATAATGCAACTACAAGGGCAGGAATGATGATGGCTGGACAGCGTCTAACTCCTGTTTATGAAGACAACCCTCTAGAAAAGAAAGAAAAGGACTTCTCCCACTTTATTGACACCTCCATGAACTATAGCCAAGGGACCAAACACTGCAGAGATGCTCCCAGGATGTTCCCAGACTGAGCTACCAAGACTCAGTCTTATTACATGAAGGCCCTTCTCCTGCAAGGCTTCAGCCATTATTGCAAACACATTGGTAAACCACTTTGTACCGAAAGTTATGTTCACTCAAAGCAAACTGAAGAAACCTCAATGCTAGAAGTCTAAATTTCAAGATGCACTCACTAGAAGCTCTCCTCAAAATGGAGAATGTCGACATCTGTGCTGTAATGGAGACCTGGTTCAAAGAGGCAGCAAGCACTCCCAGGCCACAACTCATTCCATACCTTTCAGCCCCAGAATACGTTCGGAAGTTCCAAAGGTGGTGGTGTCTCCATATTCTTAAAGGTTACGCACACCTCTAGACTGGTAGCCCAACATAATGCATCCGAGATACTTCAGGTACAACTAACACTGGGTAAGAGAGATACACAAGTCATGGCCTACTACAGAACACCAAACATGTCCCCAGACTCTCACTCCAACTTCCTAAGCACCCTGGAATCTATCAAGGTTCAACCCAATACTCTCATACTGGGTGACTTCAACTACCCTTCCATCAACTTGGAAAAATATTCAAGTACCAATGTACAGGCCCAACGCTTTCTGGAATTCATCAATTCCAATACCCTGGACCAGCTCAGTTTGACCCCCACTAGAGGAAGCAACATCCTCGGCCTGGTTATCACCAACATGGGAGACCGCTGCTCCACAACTAAAGTTAATTCCTCCCTGGTTAAATCTGACCACAAACTGATCACCATGGAAACCTCCATCTCACCTACACCCCCCCACTAAGGTAACCACCCTGAAAAACTTCTCTAAAGCCGACTTTGGGCTCCTAAAAACAGAGGTGGCTAACTTCTCGGCACCCATGCCAATGGAAAATAGCTGCATGACTGCCAAATCATACACCGATGCACTGTATGAGCATAATGCATTAACCTTGCCATACAAAATAGAACTAAGACACTCTACTCCAAAAAAAGGAAGCCAATCTGGTGGTCCCCAGCCATCAATAAACTCTACAACAGAAGGAAGAAACTGTTGCAGAAAAAAATTAAGTCACAAGACTGGAAAACCTCCCTTATCAGTCTCAACAAAAAGCTGAGATCCCTTATCAAATCCTCTAAAGCCAACTATGAAGGCAGAATTGCGGCTGACACCAAAACCAACCACAAAGCCTTCTATAGCTATATCAAAGACCTCAAAGGCAACACCCAGATTTGCTCTGAGTTATTGCACAATGACACCTCCTATACTAAGCCAACAGATATTAGCCAACATACTGGCCGACAGATTCAGTGCCAACCCCCCTGGGCCCTAGCAAAATACCAGAAGAAAGCCTGGTACCCACCATTTCTGTAGCACAGGTAAAAGCTGCATTGTCCAAAGCCAAGAATACAGCATCCATGTGACCTGATAATATTGGCTGCTCGAGGTGTTTGTGGCTCTTTTTGGTTTTCTTTAGTGGCCATCCTTTGTTGTTATTGACCTGACAATATCCCTGACTGCATCCTACATGAGCTACAAAACGAGCTGGCACCACATCTGTGTGCCCTGTTCAATCACAGCCTTACCTCAGGCTATGTCCCTAACAAATGGCGCACTGCTACAGTCATCCCACTCCATAAAGAGGGAGCAACTACAGGCCCTGTGAACTATCGCCCCCATTAGCCTGACGAGTCTGGTATGCAAAGCTATGGAGCGCATCATCACGGACCTGCTTAAAGATATAGGCAATCTCCAAACTCTTGACCTCCCACAGTTTCGTTTTGTCCAGGTGAGATCTGCCTGCTGAACCTGGTTGACTTCTTCGAAGCAATCACCAAGGCCGTGGATGAGGGTAAGGCAGTGCATACAGCCTACCTCGACGTGGCCAAGGCCTTTGATACCATTCCCCATTCAGGTACCACTGATAAACTCACCAAAGTAGGCATCAATCCTTACCATCACTAGGTGGGTTGCAAAATGGCTCACAGGACCCGCAGAGTGAAAGTTGCAGATCCCAAGTCAGACTGTTGATCAGTCATGAGTGGAGTCCCACAGGGCCCTCTCCTGTTTGGCATCTACTTCTCAGAAGTCCAGGCCAACACAGGACGACTCTGGCTGACCACGTTCGCTGATGACTGCAAGCTAGGCATCATTATCAACTCCCCAAGTGATGCAGACATCCTACAAAAGGGCCTCTCTGAGACCGATGACTGGAGTCGGAACCATTGCCTGAAGCTTAACGCCAAAAAATGCATTATCAACCCCTCTGGAAAAAACTCAGTTCCCAAGAATTACCATGTTGATGGGAACCCACTGAACACTGAAGGGGCCATAAGAGATCTGGGCACCCAGGTCAACAGCCACCTCACCTTCGACCACCACATTGCCACTGTGATCAGAAAGTCCTTCTACGTGGCACATCTTATAGCCAAAGGTTTTGCATCCAGGAAGAAAGAGGTCATCATCCCTCTCTACTCATCCCTCATTAGACCAATCATCGAATATAATGCCCTGTTTAGCATGTACCTGACCAGACACCTATAACAGCTGGAGAGGCCACAAAAGTACCTCACAAAAAGGATCCTAGGCCTTAAACACATGTCCTGCATGGACAGACTCAAGAAACTTCAGCTGTTCTCAGTCCCTTATCCTCTTCTTAGAGGTGATCTCTGCTTGACTTACACAGCCATGTCCGACCCAGCCCTACTTGAAATGCTACACCTAACGAAATCCCAATCCCCCACACCACACACTCCAGAGATCACAACCTCATTACCACAATTAACAGAACATGCTGGAGGGAAAGGGTCATCTCCCAAAGATTGCCCATACTCTGGAATAAGCTTCCCATTCACGTCAAGCAGAGCACCTCGGTGGTCCTCTTCAAGAGAAATCTTGACAAGTGGATGGGTAACAAGAAAGTTCACTTCAGGGATCATTCCAGTTGCCCTACTGGATATGGGCACTGTGAACTAACATCGGGTGGCACGGTGCCTGGGGAATTTTTTTTTTTTTTGGGCTAGGCTTGTAAAGGCTTCAGGGCCATTAGCCTAGTGCACACTTATGAATCTATGTGGACATCACTCATTTCTGTCAAAATTGTGCAAATGTCCTGTGGTAGGAAAGGTATGACCCACTGGAGGGTCATTATCTGACATTGGAGGTACTGGAAATAGCTGAAGCCCAGAATGGGAGAAAAAAATTTCAACCTCATCAGGTCCAGGAAAAGTCTAGAGTAAATCCTCCACCCCATAATCAAAATGTGTAACAGCCGCTAACAGCCTTTCAACAGCAAAGTTTGAGCTCTTCTCCCACTCCTGGTCCAGGTGCAAGACAAACTGATACTTTTAGGGGTATAGTTACCGCTTTCTGAACAGCTCCTTTGAGGTGTACTGGCTTCTCACTGGGGCTCTGTCTGTGGGAAAAATCATGATATTTATGATGTGACAAAAGCAAAGTATGTTTAGAAAACATTAGTCCATAGTGATAACTCTCCAAGTTGGAGTAAACAGACATATTTCTTTACAGGAAGCCCCAATCCACAATCAGCGCTACAGTGGGTGTGGCTAATAGCACTGTTGTCTTTGTAAATGGTACAATTATGCAGCACTTTAGAGCCTTACTCTGGTAGTGAGAAAGTACCTTCCTTCCCCGAGACTGGATAAGTCTGAAACAGTAAAAGTGCAGTCTAAGAGATTGTAAAGATCCTTGATAATGGTGATGGCCTTTGTCCATTTTATCGGGTCATCCACCAGGTCTTGGGAGGCTTGACAGCATTTCAACTTTAAAGTGAGTATTTGAAATACTGTTCCTGAATTCTTCTTGTAAGGAGGATAACCCCAGTCATTTCACTTTGTACAGACACATGGCCAAATCTGCAGCTCTGGCCATAGCATCCAGATACTCAAAGTTGCAGTGGGCTATAAGTAAGATCAACTAAAAAGCAGTAGATAGAATTCAGATGAGGTTTTTCTAGATCCCAGTGTCAAGGGAGCTCTCCAAATTTTTCTAGATCATGCTCCATGTGGGAGGACTGGAATGTGGCTAAGTGAAATTAGTAGTTAGGGACTCTAAACCTAAAGTGGCAAACAAGTAAACTGTTTTACTACACCTGTCTACAGTTTTTGACAAACTGATGATAGCACTGTAGAAACTGCAGTGATTTCTGGGATCTAGTCTGAATAAAAAAAAAATCATACAAGTTGACTTGAAAGGTGCTTAGTTAGGGACTTGTATTACTCTAGAGACTCTGGGGACTTGTAAAGTGCATCCAACTTCTTGGGTATTGGCTGAATGTTACTGGGTTGCTTCCACACTTCCAAGACAGAATTGATAGTAAGTTACTCTACAGATGGGATGATTCTTAATTCCTCAACCTTACTCCAAAGGTACATAGGTGGGCATTTCAAGAGGGATGATATAATAACATGAGGCCAGTCCACTCTCTACACAGATGTCATCAATGTAAGGCAGGAAGATATTATCTTTGTCCTTCTCACAGTCAATGGATACTGAACACGCAGACTCCTCATAACAATTTGAGGGGAAGGGATTCCTATGCCTCCATTACCAGCAGGAATTAGCTTATGTAAGTGTGTCCACGTGTGTGTGTGTGCACTCATGCACGTGTGTATGCGAGAGAGACTTAATTCACTCAATGTTGGATAACATGGATTCTAAATGTAAGTGCTCACCTGTCAAAGACAACATTCAGGGGACAGAGACTTGCATCTTGCTTAGCACAAGCATCAGACCGTACTCCCCATGGGTGCAGTTCCACAACCCTAACTAGATTCCACTAGACACCAAACAACTGTTTGAGTCTTAGGTCTTGAGCAACAAGTCTTCCTTTAAGAAAACACATTGATCCACCTCATCTATAGCCAACAGACCTTGCTAGGTCTGGGGGAATGCTCAAGAATGGAAGACCTTGGCCTCCTAGCTCAGCGACTCAAGGGGCTACTCTCTGGAATCACAGCAGCTAACCTTGAGCTCTGCTTGTCAATCAAGGAATGAGTGGCAAAAATACCCCAAGGTTCACCTCCTCCAGGCTTCTTATTCACCAGAAAGAAGAACTGTTCTGGACTTCAGTTTTTGGTGACTGAGAATATGAATTCAGCACCTATATTAGTTCACAAGTGCTAGGCTATGACCTACCCAATGAGCTTCAGACTCTGTGGAGATACCATAGATGATGTGTAGGCTGCAAGTTAGACCCTCTCCCATCAAGTCAGAAGCCATCAACCACAGCCATTCTTGTGGTAGCAAACAATGGCTAAAGGATTTTCAACCCAATATCTTTGGTTTGGACACAGTACTCCTCCAAGACAATACAGGCAACAGTTATGCAAGTCTTGACTGGTAATATGAAGGCCACATATACACTCAGATATAACATTTTAGGAATGTCAGTGCAGCAGCTTTTACCAATAACATCTTGGGTTGTGATCCAAACTGTCTGTATAAGTCTAGCACTAGAGCCTGCAGTTAAAGCTTTTCACTTCCTGATCTTCAAACTACATAAATTTAGTTATTCATCTTACTGTCTATCTCCCACCACCTATAAGTCATACACTAAGCTATGATGTTCATGATGTACAGTAATTTTCTTACTTTGAAATCTTTAGGGATTGTGCAGTCCACATCTCTCTTCAAATATGGACAGCCGTCCTTCAAATGCTATGGATGCTGACAAAAAATAGTGTATGCATTTTAAAACATTGTCCTGGAAAATGACATGCAAGTGACTTTTTTAACAAACAAAAATTAGAAAAGAAATAAACTTCTAACTCTTTCCATTACTGGGAATATCTCTAGCAGCTGAAGACATGCTTCAGACTATCATTTACATATCAACTTCTGGGGCAATGAACACACGTCTGAACCAGTTCCAGCAGGTATACTTTGAGGTTCCCTATTAGATTGACGAAAAATCAAAATCTCAAATGGCTTAGAAGTCGAGTAATTGCTATTGTGAGATCGCGGTACAGTGAAGATCGGAAAATTTGACCTTTCCTCATTGTAGTAGATCTCAGAGTTGGAATATATATTTAGCGGGGGGGGGGGGGGGGGCAGCACCCCACAATTTTGATTTCCTGCATTTCCACTCATATGAGCATTTGAGATTTTGAAGTTTCGTCTATACAATATAGACCTTACTTCGAAGTTAACTCTCCTGTGATGTTAATACTGCTCTTCTTAAATGTATTCCTAAATAATACTACCACACTGTAGGGTTTACTTTAGCAGAAGTGGAAAAGTGCATCATGCAGTGCTGAAACCCTTTCTTTCTACATGCATTACATAATATGCAGCCTAATCCTTACTAATGCCAAAGTGCAATGATAAACTGACTACTGCCAACACCTCTGTGGTCTGCCCCCAGTCCTACTCCTTGACAAACTGCCATTTAGAGGCTCACTGATGTTTGCTTGTTTTTTTTTTTTTTTTTTTGAATACTTTGCAGTTTATTCCAAGATTGTATCTAATCTAATCTGATCTATAAACATATTAATCTACATAAAAAAAATTACTGAGCACATGTTCACCCCTTCGCACTATTTTGTCTCTTCACTGTCATCATTACAACTTTCCCCTCTGTTCATGCTGACCATTTTTATGAAAATCTTTAATAACAGTGATTAAAAAAGAACGCAGCCAGACCACTGCAGTGCAATATTGCTGTAGATTAAAATCCAACTAAATCCCTATCCCAACAAAGTTTTTTAAACCTATTTTTTTGACAGAATGTGCTTACCCCCCCCCATGGAATATACAAGTTCTCTAACAATGGGCTTTAATGGCCACTACAAACAGGAGGAGTATTAATACAAGACTATTTAATATTATACCATTACACAGTACAAAGTTGAAATAAAATATCTCAGGTAAAACTGTATATTTGCCCATTAACCAGGAAAGGGCACTACCTGCTCAAGTAAGTTCCATAGAGCAAGTTGCAGTTTGCAAACTGAGATGGAGGGAATCAAACTTTAGAGTGCTCAGCAAAGCTCATTTAGAACTCACAGCCTTTAACTCTTTGATAACATGGCAAGCAGTAGGCAGTAAAACCACTAATATCAGAACAGGTAGTGCTTTGATATGCTATCCCAAGAAAGATCGCTTGGCTGTCAAGGCATTTTGCGGCTACAATTAATTTCACAGAGTCTCTTGCAACATAGCTAAAGTTTACAGAATGAAGATTATAAAGTGATACACATCTGCAGCAGATAAGCACAATAATAACAGTTAAAGGGAGATGAGGGTAAGGTTTCTCTTTATGTTGCTGTGGAATGCTGAATTGTGCACCTTTAAACAATTACATATGGCATACAAAGGGCAAGTCTAATCAACAGTACAGTGGCAAAAAAAAAAAAAAAAAAAAAAACAGTACAGTGGCAAACCAAGTACAAAACGTCAACCCACTGATAATGGAACTAACTAACTAAACAATTCAGTGTTGGGAATCTGCCTGTTCCTCCTTAAATTTCTCATGCGGCTGCCAGGCTACCAATATTCTCATCATTTTAAACAAGCAGTTTAATGCAAACCTCTTGGGAAGGGAGTGTTAGCAACCAGTCAAGCCCTCCTTTGCCCTTCATCATGACATGATGGTGAGTTATAGTGAAGGATTCTAAATGTGTCATACTGCATGTGGAATCTTTCATTTCAACAAAATTTATAGCTAGCTGTGAAACAGACAAGACCATAAAAATGTGACATTCACTGGTGTACAGGAAAGCAAGGCCAAGCACTGGAATTTTACCTCAAACCATATTTTACTCAGTGGACATTCTGACAGCACTGATAACTTTATTTCTGTCAGTCAGCCTGCTATTGTACAGTCTAAATCAACTGTGACATCTAGGTACTTAAAGCAAAAATCTTTAGATATACTATTATGCATGTTGCTACTAAGTAATGCTATTATGGAATTCCTCATTTATTATTACAAGTCTGTACTTACAGCCATTGATGACTCCATTAGAGAGACTACTGTAATCGCATCCTCCACAGTCACAATGTCTCTGAACATTAGACGCGCATGGGCTGTTAAGAAGAAAAAACATAATTCACATAATGAACTAACGTATGCAACATGAAATGTAGTATGGAAATATAATGGCTATAAATGAAACCGTATAGCATTCATATTTTACAGAATCCATTTCAACTTCTGCATTTCATGGATATACTATTCTGTGTTCTTTAAGATGGTAACAAAGAATGTGTACATGACAGACTCCAGTGCAAGACATGCACCAGACTCCCAAAGCAGTAGCTGCAAAGCAGCAGAGATATGCTGTAGTATGAGATAATGTACAGGCACAGTGTTCCCTCCATCTGTACTCACAAGCTACTGCCTGCTCTATACTGACCCTGTTAAAAGCTGCTGCCATCAATGAAGTTTACTGGGAAATATGAAACATTGCCATGCCTTTTTTTCAAGACCTCAGACACATACCCACCCACCCACTGCACATAGATATCTAGGGAGAATTTAAAGTTGCAAATCAACCTACCACATTCTTTAGCAGGTGAGAGGAAACCAAAGTAAGTGGGGGAAAAATATAGGGAGGATACAATACTCAGCATAAAAGGTACCCTAGCTGAAAATCAAACTGGAGAACCTCATCTGTAAGCAATCAATACAACCCACTGCACCCTTGTACCACCCGGGTAGATTGTTATACCTATTCAAATCAGTATCACAGCAAATACTGTGCATACTGTGTAAAAAACAGCATGATGTATTTTTAAAAGCAGGACATACAAGTTCTATTATAAAGTTGAGTTTTTAAATTATGCATACAATGCAATTGGTTTATTTATTGACATTTGATTACCAGGAAAATCTGACTGGGTTGGAGCTCATTTTCAGCAGAGACCTGGGGAGAAAAGCTCCAAAATATAACAAAACATTTTAAGAAAGTACAGTTGTGAATATCTTGCTATAACAGATGTCCTCTTCATTGTTGCAGTATTCTTCACCTAAAGGATCTCCTGCCGAGGACAGTATACCAAAGTCTTCAGCTCTTATAGGCACCATACATCACTCGTATGTGCCCCGCACAAGACATACATCATAAAGGTGATGCATGGACACAAACACTGAGAACTGAAAAAGCAGTAGGAGGAACATAATACCCCGAGGGACAAGGAGGAACATGTGCATCCAGAAGGAAAAAAGGAAGAAGGGACCCTTGGCCAGGAGGGAAACTGAACCCAGGGTAAAAAGCGGGACATAGGGGGAAGGAGGGAAGGAGCAAATACTGTAACAGTACACGGTAGGACATGTACAGTTATGGTTCAGATCTAACACAGCTGTACAACGTCTTTCCGTATTACTGTTGCAGTACTCTTCACCTAAGGGAGAGTAAGAGAGCTCAAGAGGATGCCTGGGAGGGGGTAGGCACACAGGCACCCTCTGCAAAGCCATGAATAACAGCCCTGGCAAAATCTGCCCTGGCCCTGAAAATAACATCTAACTTGTAATATTTAGTGAAAGTATGAACACAGGGCCAAGTAGTGGCCTCAAGAATAGAATTGGTATCCAGACCCTTGAAAAAGGCACCAGAGTAAGCACCTGCCCTTGAAAAGTGTGTATTTAAAGACGAGGAGAGACTTTTGCCATTAAAGGAATAACAGCAAGAAATGGTCCTAGAAATCTAGGAGATGTTTTGCTTTGAAACAGCCAAACCCAAAGTACTGGGATGAAAAGAAACAAAAAGCTGGTTAGATTTGTGAATAACTTTAGTTTTGTCTAAATAATATCTGAGCTGTCTATGCAAATCCAAGCTGTGAAGAACTTTCTCAATGGCCGATTGAGGAGAAGAAAAAAGAGGGAAGATGAATACACTAATTAAGGGACAACTCATTAACCACCCTGGGCATGAAAGAAGGATTAGTATGAACAGACACCCTGTCTCTATGAGAAAAAAAAAGGAGTAGCCATGAGAGCCTGAAGGTCAGACATTCTCTTGGCAGAAGTCAAAGCCAAAATAATAGTGTTCAAAGTACAATGTTGTTGTTGTTGTGTCTTTCGGCTTTTCCCAGTTAGGGGTCGCCACAGCGGAACTCCGGTCCGCTAATGATTGGTAGTTGATTTTTACATGCCGAGTTACCAGCCCTGACGCACAACCTTCAACGAAGGTACGCCCATTCACGCATGTCTCCACGCAGGAGACGCTCCAGCGGAGAATCAAACCGGACAGCGTCTTATTGTGAGGGGACAACGCTACTGCACCACCACCACCGCGGGTTAAAGTACAATGTTGTAAGGAAGCTAAAAATGCAGGCTGAAAAGGAGGCTGGGTTAACTTTTAAAGTACAAAACTGAGGTTCCAAGAAGATGGAATACGCTTCCTGGGAGACCTGATATGGACGCCTTTAAGGAATTGCTTGACGTGAAACTAGAGACCAGTGGAAGATTCAAGGGCAGACAAGCAAAAACTGCTGACAGTTGAGCTTTAACTAAAGAATATGTCAACCCAGCATGGAGCAGAAAACACAGCTAGGAGAAAACCAGTGGTACCTCTCCTGATGGCGAGAGATAAACCAGAGAGGAAATTCTTTTCCATCTGGACATGCACAATTTTCTGGTAGTGGATTTCCTGATCTCATGCAGGACCCAAAGCACTTCCCCAGAAAAGAGGTGAATAAAAAGGGATCAAAGCCCCATCACCCACAATGTCATATGAAGAATGGACAAGTAAGGTTGGATAAGAGACCCCTTGCCTTGTGTAAGAAGATTTACCCGGTGAGGTCAGGTGTGGTGATTTCCTTTGGCCAAATGAGAAAGAAGGGGGAACCAATGCTGTCTGGGCCAAAAAGGGAGTCACCAGAAAGATTTTGAGAGAGTCCTTCCCGATCTTGTGCTGAACTCATGGTAACAGAGGAAAGGGGGGAAAGGTGTACAGAAATATCCCCTTCCAAGGAAAAGACAGGGCATCCACTTTCCAAGCCAGAGGACTTGGGACTTTGGAACAGAACAGAGGAAGTTGTCTGCTCAGAGAGGAGAGAAAAGATTTACCTGAGGAATAGCCCACCGATGGACAATGTCCAGGAACACATCTCTGTGAAACATCCATTTGCGAGCTTGTGTGCTGGACCTGCTCAGACAGTCTACTAATACAGGGTACTCTGAGGTAATGTAAACTGCCTGAAAAGTTACTTGATATTGCACAGCTAGATCCCAGACCTGAAGAGCTAGTCTGCAAAGTAGAAATGACATTATGCCACACTCTGCTTGTTGACATACCACATCACTGTGGTACTGTCTGTGAAAACTTTGAGTTGCCCAGGATGAAAGAGGGAATGAAAACCTTGCATAGCCAGAAGCAGAACCCATATCTCCATTATGTTGGTCTGACGTCTAATGTGGAGGCCAGAGACTCTGAACCTTTAGGGTGCACAGAAGGCAACTCCACCTCCTGTCTGAAGCATCTATAAACAGCTCCTGAGTGATAAGTTGGACATGAAAAGGAAGCCCTGTGTTGAGAAAAGTTGATGAATTCACCTCTGAAGCTCGAGTTTGAGATGGGGAAAGAAAGGTATCGGGAACTCTACGGGGTGACAATGTTGAAGCCACATTGATTTCAGACCACTGAAGTATCCTCATATGGAGCCTGGTGAGAGGGAGCATGGAAATGGTGGAAGCCATGTACCCTAGGACCCTGAGAAATTCTCTGGCTGTGACAGATGCCAGAGGAAAAAGGGACCGGAAAAATGTTTAATTGGGGGCAAGGAAAGATGCCAACATGGGACTGTCTGAAACCTGCAGCTGATGAAAATAAGATCCTGGGAAGGCATCAGAACTTATTTCTGAAGGTTTATGGTGAACTCCAGACTGTATAATAGGCAAACCTGAGATCCTGAAGCAGATTGCTGAGAGAAGAAACTTGAATAAGCAGATCGTCCAAATAGGGAAAAATCTGAATACCTCAAATCCTGCAAAAGCAATAACAGGAAAGAGGAATTTGAATACCCTTGGGGCAGTAGAGAAGCCAAAGGGCAAAAAAGAGAACTGAAAATGCAAGGAAAAGACAGAAATATAAAAATGTCCTGAAAAGAGGACTGATGGGGATGTAGAGGTATGCATCCTTGAGATCCAGAGACATCAGAAAGGGCGGAGGATGTAGAAGAGGACACCATGTCTAAAGGGATAACATCTGAAAGGAAAGAATCCTGAGAAAGCTGTTAACCAGGGAAAGACTCAGAACTAGTGTCCATGCACCCTACTCTTTTCATGAGACCAAAAACATTCTGGAATAAAATCCCTTCCTTACCTGGGTGGGAGATATGGATTGAATGGCGCCCTAACCCCAGACAGAGAGTGAAGAACCTCTGGGAAATGAGAAAGCTGTTTCTGAGGAATGCCAGGAAGGTAGGAAGGGACTTCCCAACCATGAAATAGCCCTTACAGATAATGGCCAGAATCCAAGACTCCAGAGATGATTTGTAGCCAACTTGGGGGAGAGAGGGAAAGGCAGAGAAAAGAGAACCTGGCTGGGAGAAGGAGGATCTCACAGAAAGTACAGTTTTGTACCTACCATAAATGTAGATGTTCGAGTGCTAATACAGCTGCAGTAATCACAGATGGGTTTTCAGCCATCAGGCGGTCCCTCGGTCGGCCGAATTCCAAAGTCTTGGTCCGGCGTCGGTTGTCGTCGCTTACTCTTCTGACGTCAGTAAGGCCAGAGTATATAAGACACAGCCGATGCCATGTTCTTCAGTCTTTCTTGCCCCAGATGTCAGGTGCCCCCAAAAGGAAGGCAATACATAAATAAGGCTTATCTACATATGCAGGCAATGCAATGTAATGCAAAATCAGTGTAAGCAAGCAAATAAAACATAGCAGGATAACCCAGTCAGGTGGTATGAAGAGGTTGTTAAGCCCCATGCCTTTACCAAGTGGGGAAGGAGGGAGGGAAACCTGTACTGCAGCTGTATTAGCACTCGAACATCTACATTTATGGTAGGTACAAAACTGTACTATGTTCATCGTGCATACAGCTGCAGTAATCACAGATGGGTAGAGTCCCAAAGCTATGCATAGGGTGGTAGGTACTATGAGGAACTGGGTTGAGCCAGAATGCCCTGCAAAACAGCAGTGGCAAAGCCTGCTCTTGTTCTGGAATATAAGGGTAGGTGGTAGTGTTTTGTGAAGGTATGTACAGAACTCCAAGTGGCTGCCTCCAAAATATCCTTAGTAGGAACCTCTGAGGAAGGCTGTAGAGGTGGCTGTGGCCCTGGTGGAGTGAGATCTGATACCAGTAGGGACAGATTTCCCATGATAGGAATAACAAAACCGTATGCAGTGGCCAATCCACTTGGAAATGGTCTGTTTGGTAACTGGTTTCCCTTGAGCCCCTACGGCATAGGACACAAAAAGTTGTTCTGATTTCCTGAAGGACTTTGTTCTGTCCAAATAATAACGTAGCTGCCTATGGTTGTCTAAAGTGTGAAGCAGCCTCTCCCCTTTGTTTTGAGGGTTAGGATAAAAGGTAGGTAGGTGTATGGCTTGATTTAAGGCTACCCTGGATACCACTTTGGCATAAAAGATGGGTTGAGTGAAGGAAACCCTGTCCTGATGGAAGATGAGGAAGGGCTGCACCGCCATGAGGGCCTGTAGTTCAGAAACCCTACGAGCTGAAGTGATGGCCAGAAGGAAAGTTGTTTTCCAGGACAAATGTTGCAGATCTGTTGAGGCAGCAGGTTCAAAGGGAGGCAATGTTAATTTTTCTAGTATGTAATTAAGGTCCCAGGCTGGTATTGGTTGCTTCCTTGGAGGTCTTATATTCTTAGCCCCTCTGAGGAACTGTCGTTAAGAGTGGGTGAGAGAATAAAGGAGGATCCGTGTTGAATTCTGCAGAAATGGCTGAGGCATGTATTTTTATGGAAGAAAATGAAAGTCCACTGTTCAGCAGTTCAGCTAGGTACTGTAAAACCTGAGGCAAGTTCAATTTTCTAGGGTCCTGGCCTCTTTTCTCATTCCAACAGCAAAACCGCTTCCATTTTGCAGAGTAAGCTTTTCTAGTAGATGGTCTTCTGGCCTCCAAAATGACATCCTGCACCTCCTTGGAGAGTAGGGACTGTTGTGGTGTCAAGGAATTTTCCATGCAGCGAGGTTGAGTGTTTTCAGCTGACTGTGAAGAGTTTTGTAGCTGTTCTGAGTCAGTAGGAGAGGCATTAGAGGCAGGGACCAGGGAGGAGTATGTGTTAGGCTCCTCAGGAGTGGATACCATTGTTGCCTTGGCCAATCTGGAGCAATCAGTATCATCCTCAGTTTGTCTGTTCTTGCTTTCAAAAGCACCTTGGGCAGAAGGGGCAGAGGTGGGAATGCATAAACTGTCCATGCTGTCCAACTGAATGAAAGGGCGTCCACTTTCCAGGCCTTTGGATGAAAGGTCCTTGAACAAAACTTTTTCAGTTGATAGTTCCTGTGGGAGGCAAAAAGATCTATGTCTGGCCTCCCCCACGCTTGGATTATCTCTGTAAACACCTGAGGATGTAACTTCCATTCGTGTGGATCTGTCATATTTCTGCTTAGAGTGTCTGCCAGTGTGTTTTCCAGTCCTGGCAAGTATTGTGCTTGAAGTTCGATTTGTCTTTCCAGAGCCAAGTTCCAAAGAGTCATGGCTAGTTTGCACAAGGGGTATGAATGTGTTCCTCCTTGTTTGTTTATGTACCACATTACTGTGGTGTTGTCTGTTCTTATCAGTAATTGTCCTGGATGCAGGAAGTCCTTGAAAGCTGTAATTGCATTTATCACTGCTAGCATTTATTTTTGATTGATGTGAAGGTGCTTTTCCTTTTGGGACCATCTGCCCTGAATGCACCTGTCCTTCATGTGCGCCCCCCAGGCGTAATCTGAGGCGTCTGTGGTTATGACTTGTTTTGCTTGAGGCTTGCAGAATGGAAGGCCTGTGTTTACTTGACATGCTTGGGCCCACCATAGAAATTCCTTTTGCAAACATGGAATTATTGGTATAATTGCTTCCAAACTGTGACTGTGTTGAGACCATAGATTTTTTAGGTACTATTGAAGTTTCCTCATATGCAGCTTTGCACATGGGATTAGAAGAATGCAAGATGACATGAATCCCAGAGCCTGCAGGATTTTCCTTGCAGTAAGCCTGGTACTTTTTGCTAGTGTTTTGAAGTACTGAGATAGTTGCCCTTGTTTTTCTGGCGTAAGATATGCCATCTGGGTGTTTGTGTCCAAGTTGGCACCCATGAAGGTTATTTTCTGAGATGGTGTTAGTCTTGATTTCTCCTTGTTGATGGTATATCCCAGAGAAAGCAGTAACCGTGTCACATAAGCCAGATGTTCCAGTAGTATGCGTTTGCTGTCCGCTTGGATCAGGCAGTCGTCCAGTTAAGGGTAAATTTGTATCCCTTGAAGTCTGCAGTAGGCAATCACTGATGCCAGGCACTTTGTGAATACTCTGGGCGCAGTAGATAAGCCAAAGGGCAATGCAGAGAATTGATAGTGGATTGAACCTGCAAGAAATCTGAGGTATCTTCTGCAGCTTTGTCTGATTGGGACATGCAGGTATGCCTCCTTGAGGTTCAATGTTACCAGCCAAAACTCCTTGCCCAGCATGGGAAGAAGTTGCTGTAATGTGAGCATCTTGAATTTTAGCACGAGTAGGAATGTGTTTAGGATGGATAAGTCCAAAATGGGTCTCCAGTCGGTTCCTTTTCTTGGTACCAGAAAAAGTCTTGAATAAAAACCTTGACCTTGTTGGAGTGTAGGTACCTTTTGTATAGCTCTCATGTTTAGGAGCTTTGAAATTTGCAGTTGTGCCTCTGCCCTTTGATTTTGTGGCAGGTTTGGCATGCCTCTCATTTTTGGAAGAGTGTGAAATTGAAATTTGTAGCCTCTGTTTATAATGTCCAGTATCCATTTGTCTGTTGTGACAATATGCCAATTGCTTGCAAATAATGCTAGTTTCCCTCCCAAAGGTGCTGTCAGCTGAGACTTGCTTGGCCTGGAAATGAGGGAGTCATTGGATTTGCTTCCTGTATTGTTGTGCACTGTCTTCACCACCTCTTGGTGCTGGAGATTGCCATTGTCTGCCTCTATATGATCCTTGTGATTGCCCTCTGCCCCTTGTGCGTCTGTATCTGCCTCTTTGGGGCTTGTCAGCGGCTGGAAAGGACCAGTTTTTTGAAGGCCAATTTCTGCTAAAACGTGGTGGTTGGACCTGTAAGAAAGCCTTGAAAGTTTGCATAGATTTGGCTTTTTCTTCCATTTTCCGTAGTATGTCCTCAGCATTAGTACCAAATAATACATCCTTTTGTAAAGGAGCATCAAGAAGTTTAGCTTTCACATGATCAGGTAAATTTTGTTCCCTAAGCCAGGCATGTCTACGAATGACTGATCCTGTAAGCAGCCGCTCTACTGGAAGCCTCTAGGGCATCATAACCACATTGTAAGGTGTGCTTACCCACTTGCTCCGCACTATGCATCATATCCTGTAACTCTTTTAAATCTGGTTGTTCAGGTTGAGACATTTTGTTCCTTAATTGTGATAACAGGTACTGTTGATATTTAATCATATGAAACTGACAGTTTAAGGCCCTCATGGCTAGGGTGGCCGAGGTATATACCTTTTTACCCCACCTTTCTAGAGATCTGGATTCCCTTTCTGCAGGGAGTGGATTCTTGGCAGTGGAGGCCTTTAATCCCTTGGGGCCTTGTGAAATGGTTTCAGGGTCAGCATTATGGCCTTTGTAGAGAAATTGGTGAGAGCTGGGTACTCTGTAATACCTATCAGGTTTTACTGGTGCAGGAGGCAGAGAATCAGGGTTAAGGCAAGCCTCTGAATAGACATCATCCAGTACATCCAAAACAGGGGTATAGCCAGAGGTCTGTGCTGAGGTAACCAAAGAAATTCCCTAAGTCTTTTCTTGGAATCTGAAAAGTCTTGGCCTTCCCAATGGAAGTGTTCCCTCAAAGTGTGCAAGGTTTCCCCAAAGAAAAATCCTCAGGAGGGATACAGAAGGAATGGACTGTTCTGCATCCGAATCCTCAAAAGGGGAGTAAGAGTGTTCCTCTGCATCAGAATGTTCTGATAAAATGGATCCCTGATCAGAAGAGGAGATTCTTCCTCCACTCTGGGTCTCTTGTCAGGAGGGGGCTGAGAACCTCTGATAAGAGTAATTAAATCCTCAGCCATTTTAAGCATCTGTTTCTTAGGCATGGGTCCAGGAGATGGGCCCTGTGCAACAGGCCTCGTGGGATGCCTGGCTGCTTTGGATTTAGTAAAAGCCTTTATTGAAAAAGAAGATGAGGGCCTAAATACACCATGGGTGGAGGTGGACCTGTCCACATTAGTAGGCTCGACATTAGCAGGGGCTTCGGTTGTAGTCTGGGAAAGGACCGAGGACCCAGCGGTCTCGGGTACAGAGAACACCGCCAAAGGAGTGTCGTCGGTAGTCATGGACTGCAAAGGCATCTCGCTGAGAACTGGACCACGTGCAGCCTGTTTTGGCGTGGTGTCGGCGGAGACCGCGGGTCTCGCGTGTCGGTCCTTTTCCTTGCGTTTTTTGGACAAAACGGTAGTCGGAGTGTCCGACGACATCTTATAATCAAAAGCTTTACCAAAGTAGTGTTGGGCGAACTCCGCCCGACGCTTGATAGTGCGTTTATTGAAGGTAGCGCAAAAGCGACAGCCCGAGACGTCGTGGTCTGGGCCCAAACAAGGTATGCAACGGGAATGGAAATCCTTATACGGTATTTGCTTCCCACAAGAAATACAATTATTAACTTTTTATGACATCGGTCTGAGGCAAGAAAAGTTTCTAACGGGTACTTAGCTTTAAAGAAGACTTCGGTTCCAATTTTTTCGTAATTCAGGAGCTGGCCGACCGGCACTTGCGAACTGCTTCTGCTTCGGGCACCGCACGGCAAAAAAGACTGAAGAACATGGCGTCGGCTGTGTCTTATATACTCTGGCCTTACTGACGTCAGAAGAGTAAGCGACGACAACCGACGCCGGACCAAGACTTTGGAATTCGGCCGACCGAGGGACCGCCTGATGGCTGAAAACCCATCTGTGATTACTGCAGCTGTATGCACGATGAACATCCAGGCTTGTCCTGTAAAAAAGGTTTACGGGAGGCAGGAGTCGGAGTAGACTTAGCAGGAGGAGCATGCCTAGAACCCTTCTTACCCTTTGGAGGAGAACAAGACTGTCTACGAACAAAAGCAGAATGGGAAGGATAGTTTATCTGAAACCTATAAAGAACAGAAACAAAAATATGCTTCAGCTCCTGTAAAGCTTTGCCCTTATCCTGGAGGGTCCTAGAAAGGTGAGCAGCAGCAGAACTGAAAATACTTATCCAAAGGAGCATCCAAAAGTTTGGCCTTGATGGGATCAGGCAAAGCCTAAACACAAAGGTAAGAACATCTCATGACTGAACCAAAGGCAGTGGCCTTGGAAGAGGCATCATCTGCATCACAGCTACATTTGACTGAATGGCAAGCAGCTTGCGAAGTGGAGCCCAGAAATGAAAGGGGTGAAGCCTTCCCTTCAGAGTCAGGAAGGTCAGAAACCACCTTAGAAACCTGAAAAATAAAAGTCAAAACAACTCTGGTTATATGAGTCTGGCAGTTAATGGCCCTTAAGGACAAGGTGACAGTATTGTAGATTTTCTTGCAAAACCTTTCCATGGCCCTGCTATCCTTAGAAGGCAGCAGCTTGGTAGAGGGCAACAACTTGGATGGCTTGTCAGAAGAGACTGAGTACAGAAGGGAAAGCAGAACAGCATCTATAAAAAAAAATTGCACTCCCCAGGCACGCTGTAGAACCTATCCAGCCTTTTTAGTGTAGGAGGCTTAGAGTTAAGGGCTACAGGAGCTGAAGAAAAGGTATCTAAAGGGCAGCCAAAGCAGGAGATACAGCAGATGGTTTGAGAGACTCCATCTGAAGGAGCTCATAACACCTTTTTTGAATATCAGATACTAGAAACAATCCCACTTAAAATAGTCCATCATGCGGGCAATGATATCTCCAAAGGAGAGCTCTTCTAAAGTTAAGACTGGACATAAGGAATCCTCCTTTACACCACAGTCCAAGGGAGAAGGGATTTGGGAAGAATAAGCAAGGAATTCTTCTCCTGAGTCCAGATCCCAATCTGAGGAATTCAACTCCCGAGGCCTCTTGACTAGAATAGAAGAATGGGGGAGCAGAAAAGTACAGTTGTGTACATTTACCATAAATGTAGATGTTCGAGTGTATTCACTGTTGCAGTCATCACTTGTGGGTTATCCCTGCTGTGGTAGCCCTCGGCCAGCCTGAATACCAGAGTCAATGTTTTTCTGCGTCAGCTGCTGTCGCCTGTAGATTGACTTCACGTAGTTAGTGCTATAAAGCAAGGCAGCTAACGCCACTACATCAGTTTTTCTTGCCCTAACCAATCAGAAGCCCCAGGAGAAAAGGCACAGAGGTCTTGGTGCTTAACAACCACCCCAAGAACCTTATGTCTCCCTAATGAAAGAAGATATAAGGGGGAGGAGGGAGGGAAACCAGGACTGCAACAGTGAATACACTCGAACATCCTTATTTATGGTAAGTGCACACAACTGTACTATGTTCTTCGTGTTTCACTGTTGCAGTCGTCACCTGTGGGAGGATTCTCAAAGCTGAAGAGAGGAGTGGTAGTATCGTCTAGAGACCTAGGCAGGGGTAAGGAGGCCCTGCAGGACTGCAGAGGCAAACCCTGCCCTAGCCTTACAGAAAAGAGGAAGGTGGTAATGCTTTGTAAAAGTATGGACAGAGGTCCGGGTGGCAGCTTCCAAGATGTCCCTGCTGGGGACTCCTCTGAGGAATGTTGTGCAAGTGGAGGCTGCCCTACTGGAATGGGTATGACTAGACTTAAGGGGGAGGTTTCCCATGAAATCTGTAGCAGAAATGGATACAGTGTGATATCCATTTAGAGATAGTCTGCTTGGAAATGGGCTTCCCCTCTGCCCCTAGGGCAAAACCTAACTAGAAGTTGGACCATTTTTCTGAAGGGTTTAGTACGGTCCTGGTAGTATCTGAGCTGCCTGTGCACGTCCAGGGAGTACAGAATTCTTCCCCCTTTGTTTTGAGGGTTGGGGAAGAATGGCCTGGTTGAGAGTCACGTTAGATATCATCTTGGGTATAAAGGAGGGGTTAGTCCTAAGGGACACCCTGTCTGCATACAAAATGATGAAGGGCTCAATGGCAATCAGTGCCTGAAGTTCAGAAACACTTCTGGCTGATGTGATGGCTAGCAAACAAGCAGTCTTCCAGGAGAGGAATTTCAGCTCTGCTGAAGCAGCTGGTTCGAAGGGGGGTAAGGTTAGTTTTTCCAGAACATAATTAAGATCCCAGGCTGGCGTGCGAGGCCTACTGGGAGGTCTGATGTTAGAAGCCCCTCTGAGGAATTGCTTAATCAAAGACTGAGACAGCAGAGGTTGGTCTGTGTTAAACTGAGCTGAAATGGCTGAAGTATGGATTTTAACAGAAGAGAAGGAGAGGCCACTACTAAGTAATTCCGCTGGATAGTCCAGGATAAGAGGGACAAAAAGTTGTGAGGAACTGGCACCAGAAGCAGAATCTTTTCCACTTCCCTGCGTACGATCTTCTGGTGCTTGGCCTTCTGCCCTCTGTGATAATGTCCAGGACGTGCTTGCTTAGCAGGGACCCTTCCCTTACCTTGGGAGTATCAGCCATGCTGATAGCTTGAGAGTCTGCAAATCTGAGTGCAGCATTTCCCCCCCAGCTTGAGTCAAGAGGTTTGGGATCTGGGGAAGCTGCCAGGGAGGATGTGATGTGAGGCTGCGCAGCAAGGGGTACCAGTGTTGTCTGGGCCAATCTGGAGCAATGAGGATGGCCTTGGGTCCCTCCTCCATGATCTTGATGAGTACCTTGGAAATGAGGCAGAGTGGGGAAAGCATACACAAAGAGGGAGTTCCAAAGGAAGGTTAAGGCATGCACTTTCCATGTTTGGTGGTGATATTCCCTGGTGCAAAATTTCTTTAGCTGATGGTTGAGGTGCGAAGCAAAGAGATCCACCTCTGGATTTCCCCACACTTGAGTGACTTGCCCAAAGATCTTTTTGTGGAGCTGCCATTTGTGGGGGGTCCACAATGTGTCTGCTTAAGTGGTCTGATAGGGTGTTGTTGATTTCTGGGAGGTATTGGGCTATAAGGTGTAATCCCATGGAGGAGGCAGTCAGCCAGAGGTTCATGGCTAGCCTACACAGGGGGTAAGATTGTGTCCCTTCCTGTTTGTTGATGTACCACATTACTGTGGTGTTGTCTGTTTTGATAAGAAGAACCCCTGGCCTGAGATGGGGCTGGAAGGATGTCAGAACCTTCTGCACTGCAATCATTTCCTTCTGGTTGATGTGCAAGGAAAGGTGTTGGGCATGCTAAAGACCCTGGGTGCACCTGCCTCCTAGGTGGGTGCCCCCAAGCAATGTATGAAGCGTCGGTAGTGATGGTCTGGCCTGTGGGCAGTGGATGAAGGGGAGATCCTGGTTCGTGGCACATGCCCCTGTCCACCAGAGCCACTCCACCCTTATAAAGGGGATCAGAAGGAGAGAGGTTTCCAGAGGTTGTGAATGTTGGCACCAAAGCTTCCTTAGGTACCACTGAAGTTTCCTCATGTGTAGTCTGGCCAGAGGAATCAGAAGGATGCAAGAAGCCATGTATCCCAAGGAATATATGAAATTCCTTGCTGTGAGGTGACTTTTGGACGCCAGCTGGGGAAAGTAGAGAGGCAGGAAGCTCTGCTTCTCTGGGGGTAAGAAGGCCATTTGGGATGCTGTATCCAGTAGAGCTCCCAGGAAGATGATACTCCTGGAGGGTGTCTGCTTTGATTTCTTCTCATTGATGGTGAACCCCAAGGAAGTTAGGAGGGTTTTGACGAAATGCAAGTCCTGCAGCAGCTTTTCTTTGCTCTCTACCTGGATGTGGTAGTCGTCAGATAGGGATAAAGCTGTATGTTTTTCTGTCTGCAAAATGCTATGGCCGACGCCAGACATTTGGTGAAAACCCTGGGAGAAGTAGATAAGCCAAAGGGAAGAGCAGAGAAATGAAAGTGCTGTGAGAGCCTGCTCTGAAACGCATGAATTTCCTGCAGGACTCTTATGGGGTTAAGGAGGTATGCCTCATTTAGGTCTAGGGTCACCAACCAGGCATTTTTTGTCAGCATTGGCAATAGTTGCTGCAGGGTTAGCATTTTGAATTTGGGGACCACCAGGGATGTGTTCAGCATGGACAGATACAGGATGGGGCGCCAACTGCCCTCCTTTCTGGGAACGAGAAAAGGCCTGGAATAACAGCATTTGGCTGCTTGACCTGCAGGTTCTACTACTCCCTGGTCTATGAGAATTTAGAACTGCTTAATGCCTCTTCCCACTGATTGGGAGATAAGTCTGGGTACCCTCTGGGAGTTGCAAGTTCACTGAAAGTGAATTTGTATCCCTGGAAAATGATCTTTAAGACACATTGGTCCTTGGTTACAGACATCCAATTTTCTTTGCAGAGGCACAGCCTTCCTCTGAGCTTTTGGGGGAGAGGAGGGCAGAGGGGGGTGGGGAAGTCACTGTGAGTTTTTGCCATAGAGGGATGGCTTAGAACTCCCTGCCCTAGGGGTGGATGTGGTCCATTGCTTGGCTCTCTATTGTCCCTGTGGGGTTTAGCTTGCCCCTGTCTGCTGGGAGCAGGAAAGGACCAAGTGCTTAGAGGGAAACTTCCTGCTGAATCTAGGAGGTTGAACCTGAAAGAAGTCTTTAACTGTTTGCATAGATTTTGTTTTGTCTTCCATTTTTTAAGCACCGCTTCTGTTTTGTTCCCCAAACAAGCAGTCTTTGTCCAAAGGTGCATCAATTAACTTTGACTTGACATGATCAGGTAGACGTTGTTCCTTCAACCATGCATGTCTCTAAATGACAGATGCAGACACCGCTGCCCTGCTAGAGGCTTCTGGTGCATCAAATCCACAGAGTAAAGAGTGCCTAGCCATTTGACAAGTGAAGTGCAGTAAATCTGCTTACTCCTTAGAATTGGCACAGTCAGGAAAAGTAGAAGTATTTCTAAAATGTGCTGTTGATATTTTAACATATGGAACTGACAGTTGACAACTCTGATGGCTAAGGTTGCAGAGGTGCAGACTTTTTACCCCATCTGTCCAGAGCTCTGGCATCTTTATCAGAAGTAGAGTTATTTGCAGAACTAACCCTGGCTCCCTTGGAGTCCTGTGTAATGACCTCTGGGTCTGCAGCAGGATTTCTGTACAGGTATTTGAGAGTGTCTGGTACTCTGTAATACCGGTCAGGCTTACTGGGAGCAGGAGGAAAGGTGTCTGGGGCTAAACTGGTTTCAAGGAAAACATCATCCACCACTTCTAAAACTGGGGGGATGGCAAGGGGTCTGTGCTGAGGAAGGTCTAGAAATTCTCTTAGCCTTTTCTTGGACTGGGGAAAATCCTGAGATTCCCATTGGAAATGCTCCCTGAGGGCATGGAGAGTTTCCCCAAAGGAGAAGTCTTCTTTTGGGGAGGTAGAAGGGATGGATTCCTCTGCATCTGAATCCTCATAAGCAGTAAGAGGTTGTTGATCCTCCTCCAAGTCTGAATAATATGATTCCTCAGAATCTTGCCCTGTCAATAATTCAAGAGAAGGGTGTCTTTTCCTTTTAGAAGAAGAAGTTTGACTCCCCCTGATAAGGGAAATAAGATCTTCCACCATCTTAAGCATCTGGGTCTGGGGTGGAGGGGCGGGAGGAAGATGGTGGCTAGAGAAAGATTTTCCTAGGGATGGTTAATAGGCCTAAGAGACGTCATCGGTCTGAGATTAGCGGTAGTTGGGAGAGAAGACGTTGGCTTCTGACTGGAATCGGTAGTGCGAAAGACTTCCTTGGAACCTGGTCCCTGTTTAGCGGCTCCAGACCCAACCGAGGCAGAAACAGCCAATGGCTCTGAAGATGAAGATTTCTGCGGCATACCGGACTCTGAAAGGGTCTCAGTAGAGGCCTGCATAGCAATCACATTGGGCATCAGGGGCTGCGAAAGCACCTCACTGAATTCTGGAGTACTAACGACCTGTTCAGTGGAGTAGTCTTCGGAAGGCTTGGCCTTGTGAGGTCTGTCTCTATCGTTATCCCTACGTTTGTCGGAGGTTCTGTGGACTGTTGGCTGACCGACGCCATATGAGAAGACGGAGGACAAAAACAGCTATCTACAAAAAGAGCTCTCCGATGAATGGTTCTTGTGTTAAAGACGGCACAGAACCGACAACGGGCTATGTCGTCATCTGGGCCTAAACAAGTGACACAGTATGAATGGAAGTCTTGGTGTGGGATTTGCTTTCCATAGGCGAGACAATTGTTAACTTTTTTGGACATCGGTTAGTGCAAGAAAAAGAGATCCCCAACAGGGTACTTAGCTTTAGACGTTTTCAGCTGTGATCTGAACTCAGGTAGTGACCGACCGGCACATTTGCGAACTGCTTCTGGTACGGGCTCCACGGCAAGAAAGACTGAAGTAATGGTGTCAGTTGCCTTGCTTTATAGCACTGGTGACCTGACGTCAGTCTACAGGCGACAGCAGCTGACACAGAAAAACACTGACTCTGGTATTCTGGCTGGCCGACGGCTACCACAGCAGGGATAACACACAGGTAATGACTGCAACAGTGAAACAAAAAGAACATCAGAGACCCCTTGAGATGGCTTCAAGGCCATCAAAGCATTAAACAAACCCAAATCCTGCCATTCATATTGGGAATCCTTCACAAAACGGGAAATGTGCCTTGTCTTTTGTTTCTTCTTTTACAGGACATCCGCACAAAACACACTCCGAGGATTAGACTCCTGCCGTGACTATATAATAGTTGTAGGAATCTCCTCCCTCAGTAAAATCTGAGAAATTCCCCTTGGATATTATCAGCCAAGGTTCCCACTCAACATCAAGTACAGACGTTTGAAAAGCCTCGGATGACATGGATAAAAAATGCTGGAACAGAAAGTACAGTTGTGTACCTATCATAAATGTAGATGTTCGAGTGTATTCACTGTTGCAGTCATTATACTTGGGTTATCCTGCTGGCAGGCAACCCGTAGTCAGCCCGAGTTCCAAAGTCTTGGTCCGGCGTCGGTTGCTGTCGCCTCTTCCCTGACGTCAGTGCGCCAGGGGTATAAAAGTTGCAACAGACGCCATTTTTTTCAGTTTTTCTTGCCCCAGATGTCAGGTGCCCCAGATATGAAGGCTGTAAAGATAAAAATATGCCAAACAACAATGCATATATCATAAAAACATATTCTTCTTCTAAATGCAAATACACCACATAGGTTGTATAAAGTTGAGAAGTACAGAATAGTCCCAGCAAAGAGGGGGATGGTGGGTGGGTAACCAGGACTGCAACAGTGAATACACTATAACATCTACATTTATGGTAGGTACACAACTGTACTATGTTCATCGTGTTTCAATGTTGCAGTCATTACACTTGGTTAGAATCCCAAAGCTTAGGCAGGGTGGCTGGGTCTAGATTGGATTTGGCGAAGCTATCAAGCCCTGCAGAATTGCAGTGGCAAAGCCTGCTCTGGATTTGGAGTAGAGAAGTAGGTGGCAGTGCTTGGTAAAGGTGTGCACTGAGCTCCAGGCTGCAGCTTCTAATATGTCTTTGGTTGGTACCCCTCTGAGGAAAGCTGCTGAAGTGGCTGCTGCTCTGGTAGAATGAGGCTTAATGCCCTTAGGCACAGATTTTCCATGTTGTGCATAACAGAAGCGGATGCAGTGTCTTATCCATTTGGAGATTGTCTGCTTTGTAATAGGTTTTCCTTGTGATCCTGCAGCATATGCTACAAACAGTTGCTCAGTTTTTCTGAAAGCTTTTGTTTTGTCCAAGTAAAATCGTAGCTGCCTGTGAATATCCAAAGAGTGCAGGAGTCTTTCCCCTTTATTCTGGGGATTTGGGTAGAAAGTAGGCAAATGAATAGTTTGGTTTAAGGCCACATTGAAGATTTTTGGCATGAATGTTGGGTTTGTCCTTAGAGAAACCCTGTCCTGGTGAAAAATGAGGAAAGGTTCCACAGCCATCAGTGCCTGTAACTCTGAAACTCTTCTTGCTGAAGTTATTGCTAGGAGCAGAGCAGTTTTCCATGACAAGAATTTTAGATCAGCTGTGCTGGCTGGTTCAAAAGGAGGCAGTGTTAGTTTTTCTAAAACAAAATTGAGGTCCCAAGTAGGTACTGGTGCTCTCCTAGGGGGTCTTATATTCTTTGCCCCTCTGAGGTACTGTCGTAGTACAGGATGTGAAAAAATAGTAGGATCCGCATTGTAATGAGCTGAAATGGCAGAGGCATGGATTTTAATAGAAGAAAAAGATAGGCCTTTGTCCAACATCTCAGTCAGGTATTGTAAAATCTGAGGCATATTAGGGACCAGTGGGTCGAGGCCTTGTGCCTGGTTCCAAGCACAGAATCTCTTCCATTTTTCCGCATAAGATTTCCTAGTGCTGGGTCTCCTGGCTTCCCAAATTACATCCATAACAGCTTTAGAGAGAGGTGCAGTCTGAGTGGCTACATTATCTGCCATGCTGCCAGGTTTAAGGTTCTGAGTTGACTGTGCAGAATCTGATTGTTTTGCTGTGTCAGAAGATGAGGGATTTGAGGTAGAGGCCAAGGCGGGCCTTGGGACAAAATCTTTAGGATTGGGTACCAGTGCTGGCGTGGTCAGTCTGGTGCAATCAAGATCATTTTTGGCCTCTCTTGTCTGACTTTTAGAAGCACCTTGGTGAGAAGAGGCATCGGAGGGAAGGCATAGACTGTCAGATTTTTCCAGTTGAAAGATAGAGCATCCACTTTCCATGCTTAAGAGTGATAAGTCCTTGTGCAAAATTTCTGTAATTGGCAATTGTGAGGGGAGGCAAATAGATCTATGTCTGGGCATCCCCATTCCCTTGTTATCATGTTGACCACGTGGATTTAGCTTCCATTCGTGAGGATCCATGAGATTTCTGCTTAGTTAGTCTGCCAGTGTATTTTTTGTTCCTGGCAGGAATTGTGCTTGCAGATGTACCTGGTAAGTCAGTGCTGTGTTCCACAAAGTCATGGCTTGTCTGCATAGGGGGTAGGAATGTGTGCCCCCTTGCTTGTTTATGTACCACATAACTGTGGTATTGTCCGTCTTTATTAATAATTGTCCTGGATGTATTAGGTCCTTGAAGGCTATCAGGGCATTCTGTACAACTAGCATCTCTTTTTGATTGATGTGAAGATGCAGTTGTTCCTTGGGCCACGTGCCCTGAATACATTTTCCTGCCATATGTGCTCCCCAGGCGTAATCCGATGCAACCGTTGTTATTGTCTGCCTGGATGTAGGTAAGGTGACAGGCTGTCCCTTGTTGTGGTGACAGGCCTGTGACCACCATCAAAACTCCTGTTGTAGGCAGGAAATCAAGGTTATGATTGTCTCTAGGCTGTGACAATGTTGAGTCCAAACACTTTTTAGATACCATTGTAGTTTCCTCATATGCAGTTTGGCATATGGAATTAGTAGAATGTAAGATGCCATGAAACCCAGGGCCTGCAGAATTTTTCTTGCAGGGAGCTGGGTCTTTGTTGCCATCATTTGAAAGTAATGAGTCAGTTGCCTTTGTTTGTCTGGTGCGAGATAAGCCATGTGGGTAGTTGTATTCAAGCTTGCAACCAGGAATATTATCTCTTGAGAGGGCACTAGTTTTGATTTCATTTCGTTTACTGTGTACCCTAGGCAAATTAGTAATCTTTTTACAAACTCCAGGTGCTTCAGAAGAATGTCCTTGCTCTCTGCTTGAATAAGGCAGTCGTCCAAGTAGGGATATATTTGAATTCCTTTTTGCCTGCAAAATGCAATTACTGGTGCCAGGCATTTTGTGAAGATCCTGGGTGCAGTAGATAAGCCAAAGGGCAGTGCAGACAATTGATAATGCATTGAGCCTGCTATAAATTTGAGGTATCTTCTGCACGATTGACTGATTGGGACGTGCAGGTATGCCTCCTTGAGATCCAAAGTAACTAGCCAAGCCTCTTTGCCCAGCATGGGCAAGAGTTGTTGTAGTGTTAACATTTTGAATTTTGGAACATCCAGGAAAATATTTAGTACTGACAGATCCAGTATTGGTCTCCATGCTTTGTCCTTTCTGGGTACTAGGAAAAGTCGTGAGTAAAATCCTTGGCCCTGTTCTTCTTGTGGGATATTTTGAAGAGCTCCCATATAGTACAATTCTGTACCTACCATAAATGTAGATGCTCGAGTGTTCACCCTGCTGCAGTCATCACACTTGGGTTATCCTGCCATCAGGCGGTCCCGCAGTCGGCCTGAATTCCAAAGTCTTGGTCCAGCGTCGGTTGCTGTCGCTTCTTCCCTGACGTCAGTGCACCAGGGGTATATAAGAGGCATCCAACGCCATTTTCTTCAGTTTTTCTTGCCCCAGATGTCAGGTGCCCCCAATAGGTTGGCAAAATATATAGCTAGATAAAAATAAAACAATACCTTTAGGCACAAGCAAATACACCACAGAGGTTGTATAGGATAGAGTGGTATGGATAAGTTCAGCTAGTTCAGAGGGGATGGAGGGAGGGTAACCTGGACTGCAGCAGGGTGAACACTCGAACATCTACATTTATGGTAGGTACAAAACTGTACTATGTTCATCGTGTTACCCTGCTGCAGTCATCACACTTGGGTTGAATCCCAAAGCTAAGGGAGGTGGAGTTAAACAGGGTTAGACAAAGCTAGTAGGCCCTGCAAAACTGCAGTGGCAAAACCAGCTCTAGTCTTAGAATATAGAGGTAAGTGATAGTGTCTGATGAAGATGTGCACTGAACTCCAAGTTGCAGCTTCCAGAATATCCTTGGTTGGCACTCCCCTGAGAAAGGCTGCTGATGTAGCTGTAGCCCTGGTGGAGTGGGGCCTAATGTTAGCAGGTACCAGTTTCCCATGATGCGTGTAGCAGAAACGTATGCAATGCACTATCCATTTAGAAATGGTCTGTTTTGAGATAGCTTTTCCTTGTGATCCTGTAGCATAGGCTACAAAGAGCTGGTCAGTTTTTCTGAAAGCCTTAGTTTTATCCAAGTAGTAACGTAATTGCCTGTGAATGTCCAAAGAGTGCAGGAGTCTTTCTCCTTTGTTCTGGGGATTTGGGAAGAAGGTGGGCAAATGAATGGTTTGGTTTAGGGCCACACTGGATACCACCTTTGGCATAAAGGAAGGGTTAGTTCGTAGAGAGACTGTCGATGTAAAATTAGGAAAGGCTCCACTGCCATTAGTGCCTGTAGCTCTGAGACTCTTCTAGCTGAGGTTATTGCTAGTAGCAGGGCAGTTTTCCATGAAAGAAATTTTAAATCAGCTGAAAAAGCTGGCTCAAAGGGCGGCAGTGTAAGTTTTCCAGAACAAAGTTGAGATCCCAAGTAGGTGTTGGTGCTCTCCTTGGCGGTCTTATGTTCTTAGCCCCTCTGAGGTACTGTCTTAGGAGTGGATGTGAGAATAAAGGAGGATCCGTATTGTAATGAGCTGAAATTGCTGAGGGGTGGATCTTAACAGATGAAAAGGAAAGTCCTTTGTGCAACATCTCAGTTAAATATTGTAGAATCTGAGGAATGTTTGGATCAAGGGGATTTTGGCCTTTAACCTGGTTCCAGGCACAAAATCTTTTCCATTTGTCTGAACAGGTTTTCCTGGTGCTGGGCCTCCTGGCCTCCAGAATGACATCCATAACAGCTTTGGATAGAGGTGTTGGCTGGTTGTTTAGGTAATTTGCCATGCAGCCAGGTTTAAAGTCTTGAGCTGGCTGTCTAGAATCTGATTGTCTCGCTGGGTGAGCAGGTGAGAAATTTGTGGTAAAATCCATGGTGGGCCGTGGGACATGTTCCTTAGAATTGGATACCAATGCTGGTGTGGCCAGTCTGGTGCAATGAGTATCATTTGTGGCCTTTCTAATCTGACTTTCAGTAGTACCTTTGTTAGAAGAGGCAGTGGAGGAAAGGCATACACTGTTAATGTTTTCCAACTGAATGAGAGGGCGTCCACTTTCCAAGCTTGTGAATGGAATGTCCTTGTGCAAAATTTTTGAAGTTGGTAGTTTTGGGGGCTTGCAAACAGATCTATGTCTGAACGTCCCCATTTTTGAGCTATCATTGCAAATACTTGTGGATCTAGTTTCCACTCGTGTGGATCCATGATGTTTCTGCTTAGGTCGTCTGCCAATGTGTTTTTCTTTCCTGGCAGGAATTGTGCTTGTAATTGAACGTGGTAAGACAGTGCAGTGTTCCACAAGGTCATTGCTTGCCTGCATAGAGGGTAGGAATGTGTGCCCCCTTGCTTGTTTATGTACCACATTACTGTGGTATTGTCCGTCTTTATTATTAGTTGTCCTGGGTGTAAGAGGTCCTTGAAAGCTGTTAGGGCATTCTGTACTGCTAGCATTCTTTTTGATTGATATGCAGATGCCTCTGATCTGTAGCCCATTTGCCCTGAATGCACTGTCCTGCCATGTGTGCTCCCCAGGCATAGTCCGATGCATCTGTTGTCATAGTTTGCCTGGCTGTGGGTAAGGTGAAAGGCTGACCCTTGTTGAGGTGACATACCTGTGCCCACCATAGGAACTCCTGTTGAAGGCAGGGAATGAGTGGTATCATTGTTTCCAAGCTGTGGCTGTGCTGAGTCCATACGCTTTTCAGGTACCATTGTAATTTCCTCATATGCAGTTTTGCAAATGGTATTAGTATGCAAGATGCCATGAATCCCAAAGCCTGCAGAATTTTTCTTGCAGGGAGTTGGGTCTTTGTTGCCATTATTTTGAAATATTGAGTCAGCTGTTGTTGCTTGTCTGGCGTGAGATAAGCCATCTGGGCCATTGTATTCAAGCTGGCACCCAGGAATATTATGTTTTGAGAGGGCACTAGTTTTGATTTCTTTTTGTTTACTGTGTACCCTAGGCAACTTAGAAGGTGTTTGACAAATGCCAGATGCTTTAAAAGAATGTCCTTGCTTTCTGCTTGAATAAGGCAGTCATCCAAGAATGGGTATATTTCAATTCCTCTTTGTCTGCAGTATGCAATTACTGGTGCCAAGCATTTTGTGAAGACCCTGTGCGCAGTAGATAAGCCAAAGGGCAGTGCAGAGAATTGATAATGCGTTGAACCTGCAATGAAGTGGAGGTATCTTCTGCAATTTTGTCTGATAGGGACATGCAGGTATGCCTCCTTGAGGTCCAACGTTACTAGCCAAGCATTCTTGCCCAGCATGGGAAGAAGCTGCTGTAGTGTTAGCATCTTGAATTTTGGTACTTGCAGATAGGTGTTCAAAATTGAAAGATCCAGAATGGGTCTCCATGCTTTGTCCTTTCTTGGGACTAGAAAGAGTCTTGAGTAAAATCATTGTCCTTGCTCCTGTGTAGGTACCTGTTGAATGGCTCTCATGTCCATGAGAGCTGTAATTTGCTTTTGTGCCTCTGCCCATTGATTTGGTGGCAGGTTTGGCATTCCTTTTATCCTTGGTAAGGTATGAAAGTGGAATCTGTATCCTTGAGAGACAATGTTTAGGACCCATTTGTCTTTTCTGATGATGTGCCAGTTGTCTGCAAAAAATGCTAATTTTCCTCCCAAGGGAGCTGCCAGGAGAGATTTGCTTGGTAGTTTGAGGATTGAGTCATTGTGTTTGTCTTCTGCTAGCTTGGGGCCTATCTTCTCCTCCTTTCTGGGTAGCAGTACCCCATTGGCGAGGTTTGTAAGGGCCTTGTGACTGACCTCTGCCCCCTTGGGTGTCTGTATTTGCCCCTCTGTGATCTGTCTGAAGCTGGAAAGGACCAGTTTTTTGTTGGCCAATTTCTGCTGCAACGAGGGGGTTGTACCTGCAAGAAATCCTTAACCATCTGCATAGACTTTGCCTTATCCTCCATTTTCTTTAAAACCTCTTCAGCTTTGACACCAAATAATACATCCTGCTGTAAAGGTGCATCCAATAATTTTGCTTTAACATGATCAGGAAGGGTTTGTTCTTTTAACCAAGCATGTCTACGTATGACAGAGCCAGTAACAGCTGCTCTACAGGATGCTTCCAACGAATCAAATCCGCATTGTAAAGTATGTTTGCCCACCTGTTCAGCTGCATGCAACAGATCTTGCATTTCCTTGAATTCAGACTGTTCAGTATGTGTGCTCGTTTTTTGTTTTAATTGAGACATTAGGAATTGCTGATATTTCAGCATGTGAAACTGACAATTAAATGCTCTCATAGCCAGAGTAGCTGAGGTGTATATTTTCTTTCCCCATCTATCTAGGGCTCTATAATCCCTTTCAGAGGGCACAGGATTTTTAGCCATAGAAGCTTTAGCTCCCTTAGGACCCTGGGAAATTGTTTCTGGGTCAGCCACAGGGCTTTTATAAAGGAATTTGTGCGAGTCAGGTACTCTGTAGTATCTGTCTGGTTTGGCTGGAGCAGGAGGTAGAGAGTCTGGGTTTAAACTAGACTCCAAGTAAACATCATCCACAATATCTAAAACTGGAGGGATAGCAAGAGGTCTATGCTGGGGTAGTAAAAGGAACTCTCGGAGCCTTTTCTTAGAATCATAGTAGTTCTGGCCTTCCCAGTGGAAATGTTCCCTCATGGTATCTAAAGTTTCCCCAAAGCAGTAGTCTTCAGGGGGAGATGCTGAGGGAACAGAGTCTTCAGCATCAGAGTCTTCATAAGGTGGAAAAGTGTAATCCTGTTCCTCAGAAGAATCTGAGGAAATTGAAACCTGGTCAGAGGAAGCATAATCCTCCTCTTGTCTTGGTTTTATATCAGGAGGGGGATGGGAACCCCTCATTAGGGTAATCAAATCTTCAGCCATCTTAAGCATCTGTTTCTTAGGCATGGGGCCTTGAACTGTAGACTGATGCAGTCTTCTTAGGTTTTAAAGGAGTTTTAAGCTTAGCATAAGATTTAATGGTGAGTGTAGTCGGTCTGAAGACACCTTCTGCAACCAAAGGTGGTTCCACTGCACCGGGGTCTACTTCTGCTCCGGTGTCGGAAGATGGCTGCGTCGGCCTCGTAGACTCCGCTTGAGAATCTGCAGCTGTCTGGGGTTCCAGTTCTGCGGTCGTCACGGGCTGCGTAGGTGCCTCACTGAAAACAGGAGAACCGGCAACAGGCCCAGCAGAGGCCTCGGAGTCTGGCTTGTTCCTAGGCTGCCTGCCCTTATCCTTGCATTTTTTATGTATGCCGGTCATCGGCTGCTCCGACGGCATGATATAATTAAATTTCCTATCAAAGTAATGTCGTGCGAAGTCAAAACGGAGTTTGATAGTTCGTTTATTAAACCTAGCACAAAACCGACAACCTGTGATGTCGTGGTCTGGGCCTAGGCAAGGAATACAATAGGAATGGAAGTCCTTATGAGGTATTTGCTTCCCACAAGAAATGCAATTGTTAACTTTTTCTGACATCGGACTGAGGCAAGAAAATGTTTCCCAACGGGGTACTTAGCTTTATTGAAGACTTCGGACTGAAATTCGAATCGAAAATCTCAGGTGTCGGCCGACCAGCACTTGCAAACTGCTTCTGCTTTGGGCACCGCGCGGCAAGAAAGACTGAAGAAAATGGCATCAGATGCCTCTTATATACCCCTGGCGCACTGACATCAGGGAAGAATCGACAGGAAAACCGACGCCGGACCAAGACTTTGGAATTCAGGCCGACTGCGGGACCGTCTGACGGCAGGATAACCCAAGTGTGATGACTGCCGAACAAGAAGTAGGAAGCTTCTGGCCAAAAAACCACCTCGTAGTTAATAAAACAGTCTTGGAATTTATTCGGTACCAACCACTTTTGCGTATAAAAAACACAGATACAAAATAGAAACTTGTATACCATTAAGCGCTTTTCGTCATCCTGGATAGGGTGACTTCTTCAGATAAAACACACAGTTCAGCCTCCAGCTTTTATAATACATTGAATCATGAATCAAATTGTAATGTCATAATTAACTTAATTACCACTTGTTCTTAATCAAATCAACTGTTCTCAAGGTTTAAATGGGCAATGATGTTTGCTAGCTGCTAATGTATAAAATATATGCATAGCCATAGTGTTAGCAGATATTCCTACTCTATTCTACTATTCAACCGGTTCACCCTTTATCTAAGATACTTAAAAATGTATATTTTATTTAATCTCGTCTTAAAGGTTGTTGTACAAGTGAGGATTTTAACCTTTTGAAAAGAGTTTATATTAGGTTATCTTTCATAAAGGACCAGGGAATGTCTTTCACCTCCCCAAAAAAATCTTTTTCTCCCTCTTTTTTATTTATGTATATATATCTCTCCCATCCTTAAAAGGAAATGCTCCCTAGTCATTTTATAAGTTGTATGTTTGACTTGGTTTATTTTATATTAATTATAGAAGGATGCACCTTCCATAATCAATTAAAAGTAATCACAAGTTCAAACTATACTAGGATTCGTAGAATGCTCCATAAACCAAGTGTCCTTGGAAAGTGCCCAGTAATTATTTAAATGGAAAAATAATTAAAAAAGAGAAGAAAAAAGAGAAGAAAATAAGAAAATAAGAAAGTAGGGGTCCTGACTGGAAGAGATGCTATCTATTTAAGCTTTTTAGCTTCAGAAGGCATTGAATGTTACAATGCTCATTCAATCCCGGTTCCATAAAGGCATTTGTTCTAAATTGCCATGATAATTCATGCTCTTCCAGTAGTAAGTTATAAGGTCCCCTCCTACTATCTAATTTAATTTGATCCAATCCTATAAATTTAAAATTGTGGTCAGGGAAGGCAGAAATATGTTTACTTAGGGCATTATCAGGTTTCAAGTTCGGGATGGCATTAACATGTTCGTATATCCTATCTCGTAGCCTCCTTTCTGTCTTCCCTATATAAAAACATGCACATGCTGTGCATAAAGCCCCATATACCACCATTCTAGAATTACAATCTAGTTTGGTGTTTAAAGTGTATGTCTTACTATTAATTACATGCTTATTCCCTTTCTTAATATATTTGCAATATTTGCAGCAACCACAACAGAAAGTCCCTTTGTCTTTAATATTATGAGCACTTCTTTCAAGAAGTGCTTTTAGGTTTTTCCCTTTTCTATAAGTTGTTTTCGGAGGGTTATTAGCCACAAAGGACCATCTTTTGTCATTTAAGAGTATAGTCCAATTCTTATCCATTAACTTTCTGATTGTATTACTTTCCAAGCTAAAAGTTGTGATAAATCTAGGGCTTTCTTCTCTGCTACTATCCAAACTTTTACATACTCGTGGATTCATCTCATAGTGGATTAAACCTCTGTCGAGGTTGTTAGTTGTCTCAGAACCTAGATTGATCCTGTCTATAATCCCCTCCTCACTGTTATAAGTAGATTTATCTTTTAATAAGGGACTAATAGTCCCGTTAGCTCTCTTGTTTATTACTTCATCAAAGATATCTTTAAGAAATTGCCTAGGGTACCCTCTATGGTGGAACATGTCTTCAATGACTCTACACTCCATCATAAAGTCGTCGTCCCTTGTTACCATTCTAGCTACTCTAATTGCCTGACCCTTGACTATTGCCTTCTTTTGCCAATAAGGGTGTAGACTTGAAAAGTGTAGAAAGGAATTACTATACGTAGTTTTTCTATGTATCTTTGCTATAAATTGTCGATTTATTAAATCTTTAGTCAGTTCAATATCTAAATAATTAATTACATTCTCTTGAAAATTAAAAGTAAATCTAAGGAAATTTGTTGATTTATTCATGTGTTCTACTAGATCCTTTGCTGTATTTAAGTTACCTTTGAAACATATAAAAATGTCGTCGAGAAATCTAGTATAGTAATGAAAATTCTCTCTCCACTGATCTGAGTTCAAAATGTATTCGTTCTCCCAGTAGGCCATAACTGTGTTTGCAAAACTGGCTCCTACTGGGGAACCCATGGCTACTCCACATTTTTGGAGATAATAATCTTTATCAAAAAGAAAGAAATTATTTGTCAAGATTATGTCAAGCAATGATGTAACTAAATAAGTTTCGCTAGATGAGGCACCTTTTTTTACCAGATACAGGTTAACCCATTCCACCCCTATATCATGGGGTATCACGGTGTACAAGTCAATTACATCTACAGTGAGAAAATTTAATTCTTCACTGAAGCCAATATCATTTATTTTCGTCAAGAAAGCCCACGAGTCCTTGCTAATTTGAGTTTCATTTACTAAGTATTTTTTCAGGATGTTGTCTACTAACTTAGCACTTGCATAGGTGAAGGAATTCCTTCCATCAATCAGGGGTCTGAAAGGCGGGTTAGACAGATCCTTATGTAGTTTGGGAGTGGCAAAAAATATTGGAATTTTAGGCCATTCACATTTGATATAGTTGTACATGTCTATATCTATGTAACCTTCAATAAAAAGGTCACTGAAGTAGCTCTTTACTAGTCTGTGTGCACGATTCATTTCATTTATGCTTACTTTCAAATAAGTGTCATTTCCAAACATTTTAGCCACTCTAGAAATATAGTCACAGTGGTCAAATAATGCTAACCCCCCACCCTTATCAGGTTTAATGGCCCTCACATTAAGATTTCTGAATAAATTCAGAAAATCTATTTCCTCTAAGGTAGTGTTGGGTTTCTTGTATTTATTATTTTTATTAAAGACTTTATTTTCCTTACTGGCCAGAGCCCTCAAATCCATTTCCATAATCTCTTCAAATATCTTTAGAGTTGGATCCAGGGGTGGGTTGTAATCGCTCGAAATATAAAAAGTAGACCTTTCGTGCTCTGATTTCCCTAAAAGCAAATGTAAGTTCAACTTCCTTACATAAAGTTTAAGGTCTTTAATACTTTCTACAAGGTCCATATGCTGATCTGGTATGAATGTGTAACCTTTGGCTAACAATTCCACAAAACAGGGTTCTATAAGTAAACTGGAATAATTATATATTTTGAAGTCCCCTGTTTTATTTGTGATGATCTTGGGTAGGTCAGCCCCCTCCGTTATCTCCTCGGTCTGGTTAATGGTCGCTGGTTGTTTTTTTGATTGTTCTGGTTGGGGAAAGTCTTTTTGGGAATAGTTCCTTGATAAGTATAGGAGGAGTTTTCGTCTTCGTCATAAAAATTGGAGTTGTTGCCATCTCTCCCCCTATTTCTCCTCAAACGTTGCGACCAGCTATTACCTCCAGTGTCTGAGTCATTACTTCCGGTGGTGTTAGAGTCAGTCACCCTCCTGTTATAGTTCAAATCGTCAGTTTCTACATTATTCTCATTAACATGTATACTATTTGCTGGGATAGAGGTGGCTTAGGATAAGCTGTGTTATTCCTATAGGCAATTCTATCCCTTGTCATCTTCTTGTTTTTGTTTACTTTTAATCTCATTAAAAGTTGGTCTATGGTAGCAAAAGACCTATCATACTCATATTTGTAGCGGAAAAATTCAGAGCTGGAAAGAATGTCATCAGACCAAGACTTTGGAATTCAGGCCGACTGCGGGACCGTCTGACGGCAGGATAACCCAAGTGTGATGACTGCAGCAGGGTAACACGATGAACATCCATAAGAGCTGCAATCTGTTTTTGTGCCTCTGCCCATTGGTTTTGAGGCAGGTTTGGCATACCTTTTGGTTTTGGAAGCGTGTGGAAGTGGAACCTGTACCCTTGAGAAACTTTATTCAACACCCATTAGTCTTGGGTGATCATGTGCCATTTTTTTGAAAAAAGTGCTAGCTTTCCCCCTAGGGGTGCTGTCAACTGGTAAGTGCTTGGCATTTGCAGAGGGAAGTCATTGTGACTGTTTTCTATAAGGTTGTGATTTGTCTTCTCCTCCTTTGGGGGCTGAAGAACCCCATTGTTTAGGTATGTAGGAGCCTTGGGGCTGAGATCTGCCTCTTGGGTGTCTGTATCTGCCTCTTTGTGGCCTGACACTGGAAAGGACCAATTTTTTGAAGGCCAGTGTTAGATATTATGAATATAAATATGCTGAAAGATAAAGCATAGAATACAAAAGTTTGCTTGAATATATGTATAGAGTTTAGCAATGTAAAATGTGCATTCATACTATATGTATAACAGACAGGCTTCTCTTCACAGCATCAAAAAGAAAAGCCTAACAAAGCAATATTGGAAAGCAAGGATTATATGATTTTCTCATGTTTGCAGAACAAATATCTATTAATAGACATCCTTTTTTATAAATTCAGCAATACGTGATGTTTTTTCCAGTAGGAACAGCTTATACAGATGTTTCCTTTCAGAATGGCATCCTCACATCAGCAAAAGTGCTTACATCACAAAAGGACAATAGAAAAGTCTAAAAACAGACATTATGTGACTTCCCATAGAAGGCCAGAAAAATATACTGAGGAAATAACAACCTCTTGTGTGCGTGACTAGCTCTGTATTTAGCTATTGTAGTAATTCAGTTATGTGAGAGAAGGACAGAGAGAAGGACAGAGAGAGGTATTTTGTAGAAGTCATCATTCATATCTGTAATGAAGGAAAACTTTGTAAATGTATGCTACAAATCTGACAGACTATGTGTGGTTTGTTATAAAATAAGTTATCTGTAACTGTGCTTATAGCTGCAAAATATATTTCTTTATCAGTGTGCAATTTGAAAGGCTTGACAGATGGAGTCATGATGTGTCTCTGATTCAGCAGTAAACAGCACAGCAAGACTGTGTGTCTTAAGAAGACTTCAAATCCCACAGTAAGCAAGCAAGCAAGCAGAAGTAAGCAGAGAGCAGCTCAATATTAATTTTTCAATGGTGACCCTGACGTGATACTTTGGATCCAGTAAGCACAATATAATTTTTCAATGGTGATCCTTTGACAACGTTCCTAGCCTGTATCCAAAAACAGGGGGAGTGAATGGGTAATGTCACTCCTGTAAAAGCACAGTAACGTTTATGTGAAGTACTTCAGATTTCTACAGTTCTCAACAGTTTGTAGCAATACAGTTTAATAGACGTCTAAATCCGGTGAGACTGCATTGCAGGAAGGTGGAGCAGTTCCATAAATTCTCCAGAAAAGGTACAAGACGAGGTTGTAAGACTGAATCTGCCAGTTTTGCTGTACCAACTTCACAAGTGACTACAGAAACTTTTCAACCGTCTACAGTAAAGCAGCTTGGCCATCTGTCTGTCTGTTGACTGGTAAGAAAATTATTCTGTGTTACATACAGTATGAATGCCATAGAGGTAATAATAATAACAGAATAAATGTATATACAGCATATTAGCAAATGTAAAACCTTATTAGGGCAAGTTAATAGTAAGGCATTATGCAAATGGATTGCAATTTGATAGTAAGGCATTATGCAAATGGATTATAATATTTGACTGGTATCTGAAATAAAATCATGTGTGGTATAAAAATGTTTATTGTGTGTACAATGTCATAAAAATACAGTGCATGACATTATCCAAAGGTTAGACTGTACAGACAAAAATTGTAAAGGTAAAGAACCAAGAAAAGTTAATATGTTGACATTATATTCAAATGTTAGACAGTTATGTTCTGTCACCAGATGTAAAAGGTTTATTTCAGAGTTGCAACAGTCAAATCAGTTACTGATAGAAACTCTAGTACATTTTGTTACAAAGAAATGTAATAAACTTCTAAAAGACAGACACAATGAATTCAGGAAGTTTAGACAAGTTATACACACATCTTTTCAAAAGTGCATAGGAGTTTCAAATTCAGCAGAACAGCTTACTAAAGAATGTCAGAAGGACCATGCAACATCACAGGAAATTCAACTTCAGTTGCAGGATAAAGGCAATAAATTAGCTCAACTGACAAAGACTGGGAATTTCCTGCATACACAGTTAATCTGTGCAAAAGAAATATATTTTATAATATGTTTATGTTTTGAAAATGGTTAATTAAGCATGCATGCTAGGATGGTAGGGACATGACATGCTTGTATAAAGATATACATAAACAAGACAGACATGCATGTGTGTTCTTTTCATCTAGAGTACATTTGTTTACAATGCACAAAAGCAAAAGGCAGACAACAGCAAATATAAATAAACATATGTTATAATTGTATAGTAACACCAAATAGTTAAAGTTCTGAATTTTAAAAAGAAAATCACAGATGTTATTATTCAAACAGTTTTTGTAAAATTAATGGCAGGAGAGTTAAATAGATAAATAAATAAAAATACTAAAATCCATGTAAGGTAATTGTAAAATAATGTCTATTTATGTTGTATAAATGCATAGTTATGCAACTCACAATCACATTAAAGGAAAAATGCCAAAATAATTAATTATAGTTTATAGAGTATAAAATGTGAGCTCAGACCTTCCTAGACTGAATGAATAGTTACAGGAAATGTTGGAAAGATCAGATAAACAACAAGACTGATTGCTAGGCAAGTAGCTTGAGTTTTTCTAAAGCATCATTGTTATTAAAACATAATTGTTAAAATGTTTACAGGCAACACTATTTGGTAATTGTAATAAAATGTCACAGTTGTGCATAGATGTCACTGATAATCTGTTTGCAAGTAAATGTTAAAAGGACAAGAAAACCTCAGTTGCATCAAGTACAGCCAGCAAATGGGCTATAGTATATATACAGTTCAAATCAATTGTGCAGGAGGGTGTTAAATACCTACTAGAGGTAATATACAGTGAAAGCTTTATTTAGTAACCTAATAAAATAAATGTATAACCAAAGTGTTGGGCTGACATACATTCTATTCTCACAGCAAAGGGCAGGTAAACAGTGCTGAAGTACTACAGGGGGAGGGGCACTTTCTCAGTTTTACACTGACTGTATAAGCAGTACTGCACAAGGGTCTGAAATAAAGCTACAGGAAAAATAAACAACAATGGTCTGAAATAAAGCTATATAAAAATAAATAATAATGGTCTAAAATAAAGCTACAGGAAAAAAAATATCTCATTCCTTCTTAACAATACTCTTTTAGAGAGAGGAAAAAACAGGTATTAGTGTATTAGACATACTGGTAAACTGGATTAAACCTGACAGGATAAGATATTTTACAAGTTGTTAATAGCTATCATAATGGTTATTATTGTATTGTTTAGTATTAAATTGTATTTACAACCTGTTAAACTGTAAAGCTATACAAGAGATAGTTAAAAAAACAAGAGATGGCTTAAAATTGATTACAGCTATACAAAAGAGAGTAAAGATATGTAAAAAAATTGAATAAGAATGGTCACTATTTACAATGTTGGTATAAAAAAGCATGAATATTTTAAATGCTGAGTGTGTGTGTGTGTGTGTGTCTTTCGGCTTTTCCCGGTTAGGGGTCGCCACAGCGGAACTCCGGTCCGCTAATGATTGGCAGTAGAGTTTTACATGCTGGCTTGCCGGGCCTAACGCACAACCTTCAACGAAGGAACGCCCATTCACGCATGTCGTAACACAGTAGACGCTTTAACTGAGAATCGAACGGCCAACGTCTAACTGTGAGGCGACAACGCTACCGCAGCACCACCACCGCTGAGTATGTAGTTTAAAATAACAGGACATATGGATTTGGTGGCAATTCCACTAGATATTTCTAAAGAAACAAACATTTTCCAAGATTTTGCTTAATATTAATGTTATTAAATTTGTAAGATTAGACTAAATGTACTTTATAGTCATTGTATGCAGAAGAATTCAGTACAAATGATAGTCTTTGTATGTACAAATGCAGTAGTAATAAATATGTGTGAAAAAACAAGTTTAAAGAAAACAATGGGTCCAAGGGTACCTAGTAAATCGAAATGCATAAATAGCAAACAGTCTGTGTATCTAAGCCCAGTTCAGTATTTTACCAAGATGTTATTGAGAAGTTCAAAGACATGACCACAATGTTATGGTTAAAATGACATTGAAATTGTGTGTTTTCAGTAGTGTATAAATGCTTGCAGTAGCACATGGTTACTGTCTCTTATAGTTAATTCAACAGTTGCAAAGAGTTAATGGAACAGTTCTAAGTCATAAATTAAATTCTGTGATTGCAAAAGAATAAATGAATCAAGTAAAATTAAAACAGACACAGCTCATAACTGATAAAATATTTTCACAGAATGGTCTGCAAAAGGAAATGTTGTTAAATACATTCAGGTTTGGTAGTAATACATGTTTTCATTGTATTAACTATGTAAAATTGCATTTTGACGTATCAAAAAAGACTAAAGGTTTTGTTTCTTAATGTGTTTTTTATATAAAATGTTTTGAGTATGTTTAAAAACAGAGGGAATTGTTAGATATTATGAATATAAATATGCTGAAAGATAAAGCATAGAATAAAAAGTTTGCTTGAATATATGTATAGAGTTTAGCAATGTAAAATGTGCATTCATACTATATGTATAACAGACAGGCTTCTCTTCACAGCATCAAAAAGAAAAGCCTAACAAAGCAATATTGGAAAGCAAGGATTATATGATTTTCTCATGTTTGCAGAACAAATATCTATTAACAGACATCCTTTTTTATAAATTCAGCAATACGTGATGTTTTTTCCAGTAGGAACAGCTTATACAGATGTTTCCTTTCAGAATGGCATCCTCACATCAGAAAAAGTGCTTACATCACAAAAGGACAATAGAAAAGTCTAAAAACAGACATTATGTGACTTCCCATAGAAGGCCAGAAAAATATACTGAGGAAATAACAACCTCTTGTGTGCGTGACTAGCTCTGTATTTAGCTATTGTAGTAATTCAGTTATGTGAGAGAAGGACAGAGAGAAGGACAGAGAGAGGTATTTTGTAGAAGTCATCATTCATATCTGTAATGAAGGAAAACTTTGTAAATATATGCTACAAATCTGACAGACTACGTGTGGTTTGTTATAAAATAAGTTATCTGTAACTGTGCTTATAGCTGCAAAATATATTTCTTTATCAGTGTGCAATTTGAAAGGCTTGACAGATGGAGTCATGATGTGTCTCTGATTCAGCAGTAAACAGCACAGCAAGACTGTGTGTCTTAAGAAGACTTCAAATCCCACAGTAAGCAAGCAAGCAAGCAGAAGTAAGCAGAGAGCAGCTCAATATTAATTTTTCAGCCAGTTCCTGCTAAATCTAGGTGGCTGAATCTGTAAGAAATCTTTCACAGTTTGCATTGACTTTGCTTTATCCTCCATTTTCTTTAAAACCTCTTCTGCCTTATCACCAAACAAAGTATCATGCTGTAGTGGAGCATCCAATAATTTCATTTTAACATGGTCAGGTAAACTTTGTTCTTTCAACCAAGCATGTCTTCGAATAGCTGAGCCTGTAAATGCGGCTCTACAAGAAGCCTCTAATGATTCAAAACCACATTGCAGAGTATGCTTTCCCACTTGTTCAACTGCATGCAATAAATCCCACATTTCTTTACAGTCAGGACCTTCTGTATTTGTAACCATTTTCTGTTTTAACAATGACATGAGATACTGCTGATATTTAAGCATGTGAAACTGACAGTTTAAAGCTCTTACAGCTAAAGTAGCAGAATTGTAAACTTTTTTCCCCCATCTGTCCAGAGCTCTGGAATCTCTATCTGAGGGGACAGGATTTTTGGCAGTGGAAGCTTTAACCCCTTTTGGACCCTGAGAAATAGTTTTTGGGTCTGCAGCGGGGTTTTGTAAAGAAATTTATGAGAGTCAGGGACCCTGTAGTACCTGTCTGGCTTTACTGGTGCAGGGGGTAAAGAATCTGGAGACAGACTGGATTCAGAAAAAAACATCATCAACAATATCAAGCACAGGGGGGATAGCCAAGGGCCTGTGCTGAGGTAATAGAAGGAAATCTCTGAGCCTTTTCCTGGATTCTGAGTAACCCTGGCTCTCCCAATGGAAGTGTTCCCTCATGGTGTGCAGGGTTTCCCCAAAAGAGTAATCCTCAGGCGGTGAGGCTAAAGAATGGACTCTTAAGCATCAGAGTCCTCATAGGGAGGGAGAGAATAGCCCTGGTCAGAGGAAGAATCAGAAGAAATGGAAACCTGATCAGAGGAATCATAATCAGTGTCTTGCCTAGGCCTTTTGTCAGGAGGGGGATGACAGCCCCTGATTAAAGTAATAAGGTCTTCGGCCATTTTAAGCATCTGTTTCTTAGACATGGATGACTGTTCTGGAGAATGCTGCACTTGTTTCTTTGTCTTTAATGGTGTTTTGGACTTTGCCTTTGCTGCTGTAGTAGCTTTAAATGTAAGCTGTGAAGGTCTGAAAACACGCTCAGAAGCCAGTGGCTGCTCTGTGGCTCCGGACCCATCTGAGGGTATATTTTCCGTAGGTCCAATACCTTGAGTTTCCACAGGCCACGGTGTCTCCACGTGGCTGTCGGTTGCGGCCTGTGGCTCTGAGGTAGTGGGTGTCAGGGGCTGCGAAAGCGCCTCACTGAGAACCGGCGACTGGCCTAGAAGAGGCTTCGTCGTCGGTTTTGGACCTTGGATGCCTGTCTTTTTCTTTGTCTTTGTGTATTTTATACATTCTGGTTGTCGGTTGTTCCGACGGCATTATGTAATTAAATCTTCGTCCAAAATAATGTAAAGCAAAATCAAACCGATGTTTAATAGTGCGTTTATTAAATCTAGCACAAAATCGACAACTAGTGACGTCGTGGTCAGGGCCTAGGCAAGGAATGCAGTAAGAGTGGAAGTCCTTATGAGGTATTTGCTTCCCACAAGAAATACAATTATTAACTTTTACTGACATCGGTCTGGAGCAAGAAAAAGTTTCCCCAACAGGGTACTTGGCTTTATTGAAGACTTCGGTTCTGAAATTCAATTTTGAAACTCTCAGGAGTCGGCAGACCGGCACTTGCGAACTGCTTATGCTTCGGGCACCGCACGGCAAGAAAGACTGAGGAAAATGGCATTTGTTTGCAACTTTTATACCCCTGGCGCACTGACGTCAGGGAAGAGATGACAGCAACTGACGCCGGATCAAGACTTTGGAACTCGGGTCGCCTGCCAGCAGGATAACCCAAGTGTAATGACTGCAACAGTGAAACACGATGAACATCTGTATGTGCGATAACTCTGAAAAGGATTTTGAAATTCTATGCATTTTCTGAAGGCTCCAGCTTTGGTTGGTTTAGAAGCAAATAAAAGTTCTGCTGCACACTGGACCACTAACCCAGTGGTCACTGGCACCTGTTCTATCTGTAATGTACCATTTATTACTCCAGCAGAAGCAGTGTACAGCTTAATTACAAAGCTATAATCAATGTCATGGCTCATCCTAAAAGTTAAAATAAAGGATCACATGTCCATGTTCAAATTTTTTCACAAGTCAAGTTTTCTACTTGAACCCCCTCTATCTTTTCATGTCTGCAGTCAGTAAAACACACAGCTGAACAAGAGGAGCAGTACAATGTTACACACTTTAAAACTTAATATTTCACTGAAATGGCTCTAGAACTGGGACAGTGCAACAGCTACAAATGCCTGGCACTTCAGAAACATGAAGAGCTACAGGACAGAATGTGCTACACAGCCAAGAAAGATTAGAAATCTGACTACATGCAGTGATAATGCACAGCTTGTTACATCAGACGTGTGAAGAGTTAAGCAAATCCAATTCTGAAAGTTTTTTTTATTATAGAACATTGATTAAATATCCTATAAAAAGGATAATGAACAAGTAAAACTTTTGTTTCAGTGTTCATTCTATAAAGAGAAGATAAAAACCAGCATTCAGCATGATATACAAAGGCATGCATAAAGGTACACAGATACCACTTTTAGTGACTTGACTGAAGTTTGCTTCCCTTTAGTTCTCAAGCTACAGGTCACAAAAGTGTACTATGAATGCAAACACTGACACAAGCTACTTCTATCCAAGAACAATTATGCACTCTGCATTTTTACTATTACTGTAACTTGAAGCATGTGCTATACATCTATATAACAAAAGAGCTATAGTGACACTGATAAATGGACTCATATACACAAAAGGTGCTGGGAGACGATGGCAAATATTAAAAAAGAAACAGTAGTGACAGTGGCCAACATTGTCTCAGAGAATAAGTGCCATAGTTGGAGGTGCAGTGCGAGGTACAAATCACCAGCACTTGTGAATACTGATAGATTATTTTTGCCCCCATGTCACAAAATGTATTCTGTGCGATAGAGATACCCATGAAAACATGCATTACCAAAAGTGGACATTTCCACATATGTCCATTCCCACTAAGAGTCAAACATATCTGATGAACAAAACCCAAGTATTCTGATGTGCTGTTTGTGCAACTAATGCAAAGAAATATGTAATATAGTTCACTCTTTTACTCTTGTTAGATTATCAGCAAACAGTTTATTTTCTCAAAAGCAAAACTATTAACATAATTTGTGGAAGTGCTACTATTACTTTACCAGGGTATCGCTTCGATGTCTTCAAATTAAAACGCCTGTGCAAGACTAAAATATGAAACTATGATGGTGATCTTTTTCTGGATGGAATCAAAACAATGACTCAATAGAAGTGGTGTGTGCCATTCACATAATTTCTCTCAAATGAGCTCAAACATTTTTTTTCTAATAAAGCTTTGTTCTCTAGTGAAATACTTACTTCATATGATTCATGACTCACCTTCTCCTAAGCGGATCAAACTTTCCAGCATACGAATGGTAGTACGAGAAGCATTTCTGCAATTGCTCTGGCGCTGCAACTGGTAATATCGGGCAAAAATTGCATTGGCCTCATCAGACATTCTTGGCTGAAACATTTTTATTAGGCAAAAATAAGTTTTCATTTTCTCCATACTCCACAACTTGTCTGATTTACCAGGGGCACCTGCACAAGAATTACAACAGTTACTCTGTAGTACTCTGTCTCAAGCAGTGCAATTCACAGCTCACACTAGTGCTCTCTATGGTCAGGAACATCTGTAACACTCTAACCTTGCATGCAGAAAATGGACTTTAGGTCATCACATTACATTTGCTAGACAGCAAAAACTAGCAATAAGATTTGCAGGGTCTACCTTTTAAATGTATTTAACATTCTACCTCTCCTCCATCCCTACCTTTCCACTCACCATTTCTCCACCAGTTTCATACCTTCTGACTCAGTCAGCACTCTCTCTGGTAGGCCCATTCTACGAGTCCACAACCTTGTCACTGAAGAAGCACTTTTGAAGACCAAAGAAGAAAGTATTGCATAAAAACTACTGCTTGTGCCCCTGTCTTTTCTGTCAACAATGACTTTATCACTTTCATGATGCCAACTAAGTAATAAGCCACTATGCCTTTTCTGTGCATGCCAGCTTTCATTATTCTTTCTTACAAACTAGCTTGTTACCAAAGTCTATGAAATACATAAATCAGGCCATAATTGCAGAAAATATCAAAAATCAGAGGTCAGACGAACTGCTAGTTAGTCTGATTTTTTTTCATTGTTTAACTGTGCAATGACAGCTGTGTACAGTAAAAGGTTATTGCTGTTTTTTTCCCTATAACTGCAGTAAAGTCACATCCATTATGTTACCCCGTCATAATTTTTGCGTGCACATTTATGCTTCATCACAGTCTCCCAGGTCTTACCAAGTTGTCTGCCCATACCTATATTAGTTACTTACAGCAGCAGGCCATGAACTACCATTTTCTTTCTGTGATGTAATTCTTTATGTTCCTCCCATTTACTAGTTATGGACATTTGGGTTTTAACATATGGTATAAAATTTCCAGTTTACCTGTATTTACTAATGGAATTTTAAGAAATCTAACAACTTGAGAAAAGTATGTTCAGATCTTTCCAATACCTCATCCTATACTTTACATCATTATCTTTATGGAATATCACATTTGTTCTGTTATCTTCATTACTTCAAATCAGACCTTTAGTGTCTATCCTAATACTGTAAAATGCAATAGGTATAGGACTGTCAGATGACTTTGTGCATCTGAATTTTGCCAAAGCCTTCAACAAACTGCCTCATATTGTTATTTTATAGACAACGTGGTCCTTAAAAATCAACTTTTATATAAAAAAACAGTTTACTATCATCACCATAATGAACAACGACAAATTGGGGTAATGTCCAACCTAAACCGTGAAATTTAAAATACCAAACGCAAAAAACCTCGAAGTGCAGTGACTGCAAAAATCAAATTCAATATTTTCGAACAGTCACCACAGTTCCGGTAACAGCAATACCGTCCGTTGCACAGTAAAGAATGTTTTTGCAGAGGGGCAAGACCCCCTGAACCCCTCCACCCCAACCCTACTTATATATACAAATTCCGAGATCACACTACAGTGAGGGAATGGGTACATTTCCCAATCCCCACTATAGTACGATCTGTAAGACAATGTCGAACCTTACAACAGCGAATGCTGCACTGAATTTGCTATTGCAAGGTTCGACATTCTGGCATTCGTGTTTACTTAGTGTGAATCAGCACTTTCGCACAAATGTAAATCGCACAAGTTGCAAATGAAAAAAATTACGTACAACCATAAAAAACTGAGTTGCAGACTCGTTGTAAAGGAGGAGTCATAATATATGCAGAGATTACATCTCTGATTAAGGTTGGATTCACTCAAGGCTCATGTCTAGGCCCAATACTATTTAGTATTTGTATTGCTAATTACCGCAGTAGCCTAAATATTTGGTTGACTAAATGCACTGATGACAAAGACTGGGATTGCTACAACATATCCTGAAGACCAGAGAAAGTTACAGGAGTATCTTGACACAATGTATGAATAGTGAACACTAAATTGTATGAGATTTCATGCAAAAAAAGGTATGGTACTACACTTTGCAAAGAAAAATCCTGGATAACTGTGCACTGAACCATTGTGAATTATCAACTAATAACAGTACCAGAGACCTGAGGGCACTGGCTGATTCTGGTTTATGGTTTGATAATCATCTAAACAGTGTGCTAAGGAGGTTCTATGGGTTAAAAAAAGGATAGTTTGAAATGTACATCAATCAGAAATGTAAGAGTTTTTGTTCCCTTATACTAGCCAACTGTTAAGACCAGTTGCAGAATATTTTGCCCCCTTTTGCATATATAACCAGACCCAATTAAAAAGGGTCGAGACAGTCCAGTAAACTTTTTCTAAACAGACAGCTGGAATTAAACATCTACACTATTGTGAAAGACGCAAGGCGGTATAAACAGAGGCTCTAGGTGATGTGCCCCCCTGCTGATTATATATACCAACTTACACGAGTGGGGAAGGGCATAAAACCTTCTCTAGGAAAACTTTAATTTAGTCACTGTTTTGTGTTTAGAAATTTTGGGCTTTAGATATTTGTGGTGTCAATATTACACTGTTATTTTAAGTATACTATTAAGTATTAAGTATACTATATCAGGAAGGTAGAAAGCTTGGCAACTTTCAAAATGTTAATAAATTGAGAGTTTCATGTAAGTTTGCAACCCAGATCTTAATATCTGCAAACTTTTAAATGGTCTACAATTTAGGCTCTGAATTTATCATCAGAAGATTATGAACTGTAGCTGTACCTTTTCACTACTCTAAGAAATAATGCTGGTCTCATTTATGGCACCTTCCCCCAATCTTACTTTGAGCAGCTCACTATGGTGCATTTCCTTGTGCCCTTTTAAGTGGCTCCTCTTAAAATTTTAACTGCTGCACTCAGGGTATATGTATCCATTTCAGCCCAAACATAAGGCCCTTGTATTACATTAAAAGGGCTTATGTACCCCCATAATAACAGACAGAGAAGCATCTCAAGATGCTCATGTAGTCTGAATCTCCTCCTAATGTGTACCTGAAAACTTTCAGGTCTGAAGTCATAATAAACTAAGACCTTTCAAGTTCACCTCTGACTACCAGACCACGTATCATTACCTTTTTATTTCTGGCACCAGAGAACAATACTGATGATGTTCTCATTAGGCTAAGATTCAACCTTGTAATTCACTGGAGGTGAACACAAAAGTCAAGGCCTTCATCATCACATGTGTTAGGTAGCAATAGAGAGGGTTCTAAATAAGGATGGACTAGAATGCTAATCTAGGGATCTCAGATAGGAGCATGAAAGTCAGAGTAAGAGACCTGGACATGTTTACTTCAAAGTACACCACAGCAGCAGCTACCTCTGATCTACAGCAAACGGGAATGCCATTCTCTAATGACAGATGAAAGCATGGACAGATGAAGAGGCATCTCTGACACTGACTTCTGGAGTGTACCTGTTACCTCTCACTGACCATGAGAGCAAACAGGTATTCTACAAACAAAGAATGGACTAACTTTCAGGAAATGTTTCCGAGTCCGAACTCATGTTACAGGGATAAATGTAAATCAGTTCTGACCACTTGCCATGTGAAAAGAACCTTGTATAGTTTCTCATACCTCTGTGACAATATCCATATGAAATGCGTGTGGAGACCAAATGGACAAAACTCTGGGCGTATATATACTAAGTCTAAAATTTCTCCTATTTCTCGGAATATTTTGTTTTTTCTGAGGTATGAAATATAAGTTTGGGGGTGTGTGGGGACGGACTGCCCTCCTACAAAAAAAAATTAGAAAAGTAGTAGAGTGATGTTCAATATTTGCTCTTCTACATTTTCAGTCTTTTTTTTGGATGTTGAGTGCTGACATATCAATATGGAGCCATTTGTGACCCTTGTCTTTTCCATCTCTTTTTCTGGATTTCTGCTAACCTTTTCAGTGCATGCTGAATGACAGCTACATGGCTGCATGGAAGCACATTTCAGCAGTTAAATCCTGTTACAGCATTGTACCCTGCCCTATCTTCTCGCTCCCTTGCATCTCCATGCCAAACACTTCCCACATCATTCATTTAATACACAGTGCAAAGCTTCACAGCTGGCCAATTAGGTTTGTCTACAGAAATCCTTCTTAAATACATCGGAACCCTTTATTACAGAAAATGAAACAATAAAAGTCCCAGTGTTGCAGATTGACAAGGGGAATATGTGCTCTCCTTTCAAGTTGCCAAACTAAGAATTCTTTGTTTGAGGAAGCTTTGGGCTCAAGAAATCCACTTTGGACTGCCAAAATCTACCCTGTCCTTCATATCAGTAACAGCTCAGCAAGTACCTTGAGAAAAAGAAGGAAATTCTGAATTATCCCTGGCTCTAAATTGAAATGTCAGCACTCAAAATGCCGAAAGACAGCAACACCCCCCCCCCCAAAAAAAAAAAAAAAAAAACAGGAAAAGAGCTAATTGTAAAGATCACTCTTCCCTCTTAAACTTTTTTTTTTGCAGGAGGCCATGCTGTGACGCCTATGCCCTGGCCCAGCAATCAAGGAGCCTCAATCCTCACCACTAACACCAGAGAGGGCGTCTCATATGAGAAGAAAGGATAACAAATACACACAGTAAAGTGCAATTTCCCTTAAGAGCACACAGAAATCACAGTCAGTCCAGGGCTGGTTGCTCCCTTGCTCCCCAGGTCCACAATAAGACTCCCCACTGACACAGCTATAGGGTCCAGGTCTCAGCCTAGCTGGGCAAGCTAAAATCTCCAGCACCCTCTCTGTCCAAGCAGTGCTTCATGTCCCTGCCCAAGTAGCTGACACACACACACTTTGAGATAAGTTTATACAACCACACATACACTCCTGGGGAAGGCTGGCACAGGTTCTCCAGCTGTGCCCCTTTTACCCAGACTATATGGTAGTAATTACTGCCACCACCCAGCTAATACTACATATCAGCTACTCAAAGGCCCTTAAAAGGGTGTCCAATTATTACTGTGCACTATTATTATCCAATTGGTAGTAATACCCAGGGCTAAAGCTATAGGAGTGGCTTTGTACAATTTTAACAAAGGCATACAAGTACTGTAAAGAGCTTAAATGATCTCTACAAAACCAGCCACAGTTGAAAGGTTTTAAAATATTTAATAAAAATATTTAATAATAAATAATTAAAACCACAAGACAATACTTTCTACTACACAGTGCTAGACAAGAGCTCAGAGATCACACAGAAATACTTAAAATAATTCAGTAGTACAGTTCTGACATCAGAGAAAAACACTTAGTCTAATATCTCTGGCTTCTAGCTATCTACAAGAAAACGCACTTCTAAAATAACTTACTTACATAGAGCATAAGGCAGTGCTGTGAGTTGGATAGTCAGACAGATAAAAATGCTTAATAATCTCTGGTTCTCACTGTTTAAATTGAAACTGCAGTCTGCTAAAACATTACATCATCTTTTACACTTTCCTGGTGTTCCCAGGCTGACAGCAACTGCATTTACATTCTTTTACATTTAGAGCAATAAAGGACATTCCACAAGTAAATTCTGGTCATTAACTTTAGCCTTAAAACAATAGGCAGGAAGCCTTCATCTAGCTGGACTGGAGCTGACTTGTAAACATGAAAGGCAGTGATGAAATAATTTTAATTTCAAAAGACCAGCTTGACTTAGCTTTCTTTACAGCAGATAGCAATGTTGCCACACAGTTTTAAATTCAACATTTCACATTTACAAATGATAGAATTACCTGCACAATTCTATCTGGCTAGGCTGGCAGGCTTCACCCATCTCTACCAGTCTTCACATACCCCCCCCGGAGAACTCAAGCTAGTTTTCCGAGTGACCCTTGAGAAATGCCACTTGAGAGGGTTAGGTTCGAGTATACCTACCCCATTCCCTGTCTTGAGAGCCCATCTGCACTGGCATTGCTACTCCCACTGTGGTGCTGCACTGACATATCATATGCTTGCAACCCCAGGCTCCATCTTAGCAACTTGGCGTTTTGCTGACTGGCTCTGTTTAACCATATTAGAGGGATGTGATTTGTCATAACAGTGAATTTTCTTCCATACTCATAAGGCTGAAGTTTCTGCAGTGCCCACACTAAGACTAGACATTCCTTTTCTACAGCTGTATAGCATTCCTCCCTGGGTTAGAGCCTACGACTGAGATAAACCACTGAGTGCTCTGCCCCCTCTGAAGAAATATGGCTAAGTACAGCCCCCACCCCATGGTTTGAAACATCCACCTGCACAACAAATTCTTTGCTGTAATTTGGACTGGCTAACACAGGGGGCCTCCCAAAGCTTCTTTAAGCTTCTGGAATGCCTGCTCACATGCTGGGGTCCACACTACCTTATCTGGTCTGCTCTTCCTTGTCAGGTTTGTGAGGGGAGCAGCAATGGGACTATAACTGGGGACGAACTTTCTGTAGTACCCTGCTGTCCCTAAAAATGCCCTCACCTGTCTTTTAGTAACAGGTGCAGACCATGGCTGAATAGCTTCCACTTTTGCAGGTTCTGGCCTTATCTGACCACTCCCCACTCTTATGTCCTAGGTAGGAGACCTCTGACATACCCACCTGACATTTGCTCGGCTTAATGGTCAACCCTGCCCTCTGTAGTCTGCCCAGCACCTCCCTTACATGCTAAAGGTGCTTTGGCCAGGAATGGCTGTAGATGGCAATATCATCTAGGTAAGCAAGGGCAAACCCTCCTGCTAGGATATGATCTACCAGCCTATGGAAAGTCACCAGGGCATTCTTCATCCCAAAGCACATCTTTGTGAACTCATACAAGCCAAAAGGAGTCACAAAAGCTGACTTCTCTCTAACACTGGGAGTCAAGGGCACCTACCAGTAACCCTTGGTAAGATCAATGGTTGTAAGATACTTAGCCTCACCCAGCTGCTTTAGGGCCTCATCCGTCCTAGGCATGGGGTAAGCATCCGACTATGTATGACTATTTAATTGCCTGTAGTCCACACAGAACCTGGCGTTGCCATCCTTCTTTGGCACCAGAACTACTGGGGAGGCCCAGGGACTGTTTTACTCTTGAATCACCCCTAGTTCCAACGTCTTCTATACCTCCTCCCTCAGGGTCTGTCTGACTCTCTTAGGCACCCTATAAGGGGCCTGCCTAATAGGCCTTTGGGGTCCTGTATCCACCTGGGGCTGCACCAGGTGGGTGCACCCTGGTCTCCCAGTGAACATGTCCCCAAATTCCTGCAACACTGCTCGGATTTCTCGAACCTATAACATGATTTCTCAAAGATAGCTGCTAGGACATTGCTACCCCTTCCACTGAGGTGTAAGCCTGAGCCTCACTGAGGAGATCAGTCCCCAGATTTCCCTCAGACGACTCCTGCAATTCATTGCAAATGTTCAGCACAAGGGCCTCCCTATCATGGTAAGATTTCATCATGTTAACATGGTACAGTTTGTGCCCCTGCCATCTGCCTAGCAGTTCCACGATGTAGTCAACATCACTTACCTTTCTTACCACCTTGCAGGGACCCTCCCAAGCTGTTTGCAGCTTGTTGTGTCTGACAGGAATGAGAACCATTACCTGCTGCCCCACAGTATACTCTCTAGCTCGAGCATTCCTGTCATACCACACCTTTTTCTGTTGTTAGGATTCTGCCAGGTTCTCCTGGGCAAAGCCATGAGTTCCTTGAGCCTTGTCCTGAGGTTTAGGATGTATGCCACAACAGATGCCTTGTGAGAGTCACACTCACCTTCCCACTCATCTCGAATTAAATCTAGATGTCCCCTCACCCTATGCCCATACAGCAACTCAAGCGGTGAAAACCCTGTGGATTCCTGGGGAACCTCTCTGTAAGCAAACAGATGGGGCAAATATTTGTTCCACTCCCTCAAACTGATCTGCAAATGCCCATAGCATGGACTTGATTGTAGAGTTTAACCTCTCAACAAGACCATTAGTCTGAGGATGGTAAGGGGTGGTCTTCATGTGCTTCACCCCACAGGACTTCCACAGACAAGCCAGCAGGTCTGATATAAAATTGGCACCTCTGTCAGACAGTATTTATTTTGGGAAACCTACCCTGCTGAAAATCTCTAACAAAGCATTTGCCACCTTCTCTGCCTCAAAGGAGGACAAGGCCACTGCCTCAGGGTATCGTGTAGCATACTCCACTACCACTAGGATATACTTTTTCCCTGTGGAACTTGGGGTACTCAGAGGACCCACAATATCCATAGCTATGCTCTCCTGCCTTGCCTACCTTTTGACACTGCTCACAGGTCCTGCAGTACCCTGTTACATCTCTGGAAATTCCAGGCCAATAGAAGTTCTGCATAATACGCCTCTTTGTACGTTTTATGACCATATGACCTGCAAAGGGAATATAATGGGCTATGGCTAGAAGCGCCAGATAGTAGGCTCTAGGCACTACCAACTGCTGTACTCTCTCACCTTCTAGCCCTCCCTCAGGGGTCCACTCTCTGTATAGTAACCCTTTGCCCCAGTATACAGATTTCCCCTTCCCTTGAGAATTAGGTGCCTCCCTAGCTACCTGCCTCAGGCCTTGCAATATATGGTCTGATAGTTGAGCCTGTCTCAACTCTCTCCTTGTAAACCTTCCCAGCTCCCCTTCCACAGGAAGTCTGTTATCCTCTGACAGTGGTGCCTCATTGTCAGCCTGGGTACTACTACTACTCACCTCTACCTTTGCAGGCACTCTGTCCAAGGGAACATCAGTACCCACAAGCAGCTGTGGCTCACCTTCAGTTTCACTGCTACAGAGTACCTCCCTCCCTGAAGTAACCACCTCACCAGTCCTGGCTGCAACCATGCAGTCTGTCTGGGTCTCCCCCAGGCTACCAGACCCACAGGCTTGTCTCCTAGCCTGACCGTGTGCAACTGCATTAGCAAATGGTACTGCTTCATCCAAATCCTTCACTCTCAGGACATCTGCAGGATGGTAGTTTAGTACCCCTGTTGTCTCAAGACAACCTACTCTTGGCATTTTGTCTTTCCCACTTACTGGCTCCCTCACCTTTGGTTCCCCACCTTGCCTCTGTGGACATCTGTATTCCACATTGTCCCACTGGTTAACCCTAGCTCCTGGACGTGTACCTGGACTAGTGGCTTCCCCTGCTACTGGCAGATTCTGTTGGGGCAGTCTGTGCTGCCCACCAATGGGTTTCTTGAGACCCATGAGCAGTACTGTGGGTCCCCTTCCAATGCAGGGCTGCCCTGCTTGCCAGGTATAGATCTCCCTTCTTCCCCAGCTCATCTAAAGTAGGACATTGTCTATCAGCTAACCAGATCCTCATTGTCCTCAGGCAAAGTGCTAAGGGCTTGTTCCCTCACCAAAAGGTCTGCCAGCCCTTCAAAAGTGGTAAACTGACATCCACTCACCCACCTATGGAAATAAGTGCTCAATAAGGCAACATATTCACACACACACTTTTGTCTGCCTTGCGTCTATGCTCATGAAACTTTTTCCTATACATTTCAGGTGTTAGCTTAAACAGTTCTAAAAGACATTTCTTTACAGCAGTATAATCAAAACATGCAACGTCAGGTATTTTAGATAATGTAGTTACAGCTTTACCATGGAGTTGCTTTACCATGGAGTAAGGGGGTCAGGAACCATACCCAGAGCCCTTGGTCAACTTCATACTGTTTACATACCCTCTCAAACATATAAATGAAACTAACAAAATTATCCCCCTCTTTAAACTGCGGAAGAAATGTACTGACCTTCTGTGCTTCTGGGGTCCAGTTACTCCCTTCCCCATTACCTCCATGACTCTGCAGAGTCAGCATCTCGTTCTCATGCTGCCTCTGCCTCTTTTGTTCCTCAACTTGCAGACGTAACAGTTTCTCATTCTCCTCAGCCTGCAAATGTCACAGTCTGTCACTTGCTTCTAATTCCACATGCCTGGCCTCCAACTCAAGTCTCTTTAGCTCCAGCTGGATTTTTAAGTCCACTGCAGACATAAAAAGGCTGAGCTGCCCATTCTCCGAGGGAATTGTATCTCCACTGCCAGTCTGATTGTCCTCCTGGTTGCTGTCTTCTGATGCAGCTGTAACCAAGGCTGCAATCAGGTCTGCCTTAGTCAGGTTTCCATGCACCAGTCCCCTAGCCTGGCACATCTTTGCCAGCAGGCTCCTTGTCAGCTTTCCATACTCCTCTGCTGACATGCTGCCTGGTCACCCTGACTAACTAAGCTAACAAAAAAAATAAAACAACTGTGATCTGAACTCCGAGTATTCATTATGTGGCTGATTTAGAGTATAGAACACCTTCCAAGCTCACTGTACACAAGCTACAGGATTCACTCTACCCACACCACGACAAGCCAATTAGTATTTGCCAACACATTAATATGTGATGTGGATATCCCACCGCTGCCAAACACAAATGTGAGGATATCCCAACCACTGCCACCAATTAATATGTGAGGATATCCCAGCCACTGCCACCAATTAATATGTGATGCCAGTGCCCTGGCCCAGCAATCAAGGAGCCTCAATCCTCACCACTAACACCAGAGAGGGCGTCTCATTTGAGAGGAAAGGATAACAAATATACACGGTAAAGTGGAATTTCCCTTAAGAGCACACAGAGATCACAGTCATGGTATTAGAAACCAAAAACTTGGAGAACTTAGAGAATTTTCTACCAATTAAGACAAAGTTGAGGTGGTCAGTAAATGGGCACTGGTGTGACTACATAGATTCTGCTTAGCTCCAGCTTTACAAGTTAAATCATGAGCACTAATCAGACATTTTAACGTTAAAATACCTTAAACACGCACTGTCTGTGTTTAGGAAAAGGGGAGTAGTACAAGAGTGACTTTAATTGGCTAGAACCATTAAATTATCGCTAAAGCTAAAAGAAAGTACAGTTGTGTACACTTACCATAAATGTAGATGTTCAAGTGTATTCACTGTTGCAGTCATCACATTTGGGTTATCTGCCTGCAGGTAGCCCTCAGCCGGCCTGAATACCAGAGTCTTTGGATTTCTGCATCGGTTGCTGTTCCTTTTTCCATGACGTCAGGCCATCAGGGGTATAAAACATGCAGCCAATGCAATTACATCAGTTTTTCTTGCCCCAGATGTCAGGTGCCCCCACAATAGGAAGCAGTTATATGGTATGGAACACCCCCAGCAAAAAGCAAACACACATGATATAATATATTCCAAATAAGAAGGAAAGGTAGAGCCAAGAGAAGTCAGGAGGCTGGAGGGAGGGTAACCAGGATTGCAACAGTGAATACACTCGAACATCTACATTTATGTAAGTCTACACAACTGTACTATGTTCTTCGTGTTTCACTGTTGCAGTCATTATATTTGGGTTGATTCCCAAAGCTAAGGAAGGGTGGAGGCAGTTAAAGAGCATTGGAGCTAGCAATAAGGCCCTGTAAGACTGCTGTGGCAAATCCAGCTCTGGATTTAGAAAAGTTAGGCAGGTGGTAATGTTTGGTGAAAGTACATACAGAGCTCCAAGTAGCAGCTTCCAGGATGTCCCTGGTAGGGACTCCTCTGAGAAATGCTGCGGAGGTAGAGGCAGCCCTGGTGGAATGTGATATTATTCCCTGTGGGGTAGGTTTTCCATGGTGCTTGCAGCAGAAATGGATGCAATTGGCTATCCATTTGGAAATGGTTTGCTTTGAAATGGCCTTCCCCTCTGCCCCTGCAGAAAAACTAACTAGCAGCTGGTCAGATTTTCTGAGAGGCTTAGTTCTGTCCAAATAGAATCTAAGCTGTCTGTGCACGTCCAGAGAATGCAGTATCCTTTCCCCCCTTGTTTTGGGGATTAGGGAAAAAAGTAGGCAAATGAATGGACTGGTTTAGAGCCACACTAGAAACCACCTTGGGCATAAAGGATGGATTAGTCCTGAGGGAAACCCTGTCTGCATGGAAGATAATGAAGGGTTCCACTGCCATGAGGGTCTGGAGTTCAGCCACTCTTCTTGCTGAAGTGATGGCTAGAAGTAAGGCTGTTTTCCAAAAAAGGAACTTCAACTCTGCTGTAGCAGCTGGTTCAAAGGGGGGAAGAGTGAGTTTTTCCAATACAAAGTTAAGGTCCCAGGCTGGAGTGGGAGCTCTCCTGGGGGGCCTTAAATGTTTGGCCTCTCTAAGGAATTGTTTTAGCAGGGGATGAGAAAAGAGGGGTGGCTCAGTATTACAATGTGCTGAAATGGCAGAGGTGTGAATCTTAATTGAAGAGAAAGATAGGCCCTTGTGGAGCATTTCTGCTAAATAATATAGAATATGGGGTAAGCTGGGAACCGTTGTGCCCCTCCCCTGAGCCTGGCTCCAGGAACAGTATCTTTTCCACTTTTCTGAATAGGATTTTCTAGTACTAGGCCTCCTTGCCTCAATAATGATATCCAGCACCTGCTTACTGAGGGCTGCTAGGGATGAGCTCAAGGAATTAACAAGGCTGCAAGGTTCAGGGTTTGAAGCTGAGGGTGCAGAATCTGGCCCACTTGCTGCAACAGCAGGGAAGGGGTCTGAGGCAGGTGCCATGGTTGTAGCACTGTCAAACTGCGCAAAAGGAAATACCAGTGCTGGCATGGCCAGTCTGGGGCAATCAGTATTGTCCTTGGTTTGTCCTGCTTGATCTTTAGTAGAACCTTCGAGAGGAGAGGCAGAGGGGAAAGGCATAAATTGAGAGGCTTTCCAAGGTAAAGGACAGGGCATCCACTTTCCAAGCTTGACTGTGTGGAGTTCTGGTGCAGAATTTGTTCAATTGGTAGTTCTGAGGGGAGGCAAAAAGGTATACCTCTGGTATCCACCATTCGTTCCTCAAGAGCTTGAATATTTTGGGTTCCAGTTTCCATTCATGTGGGTCTATGAGATTTCTGCTTAAGTCGTCTGCCAGTAAATTTAGTTTGTCTGGCAGGAATTGAGCTTGCAAGTTCACTTGGTAGTTCAAGGCTGTGTTCCACAGAGCCATGGCTAGTCTGCAGAGCGGGTAGGAATGGGTTCCCCCTGCTTGTTTATGTACCACATAACTGTGGTGTTGTCTGTCTTTACCAATAGTTGTCCTGGAAGAATAAGGTCTTTGTAGGCTGTCAGAGCGTTCTGTACAGCTAACATTTCTTTTTGATTGGTATGCAGGTGCATCTTTTTTGGGTTCCGTTTCCCTGAATGCACTGCCCTGGCATGTGAGCCCCCCATGCATAGTCTGATGCATCTGTTGTTATGGTTTGGATGGTAGGGGGTAGAGTGAAACGGAGTCCCTTGTTGTGGTAGCAGGCCTCTGCCCACCAACAAAACTGCCTTTAGACAAGGAATGATAGGAATCATTGTTTCCACGTCCTGAGAATGTTGACATCATAGACTTTTTAGATACCATTGAAGTTTCCTCATATGCAGTCTTGCATATGGAATTAACAGAATGCAAGAGGCCATGAACCCCAGGGTTTGCAGGATTTTCCTTGCAGATAGCTGGGTTTTTGTGGTCAGTAGGTTAAAGTAGGTTGTCAAATAAACTTGGTTTTCCGGAGTGAGGAATGCCATCCAGGAAGTTGTGTTCAAGCTTGCTGCCAGGAATACAATCTGTTGGCAGGGTACTAGGTGTGATTTCTTCTCGCTGATGGTGTACCCCAGTGAGGTTAGAAGTCTCTTTACAAATGCCAGGTGTTGCAATAGCAAGTCCTGACTTTCTGCCTGAATCAGGCAATCGTCCAAGTATGGGTAAATCTGAATATTTCTCTGCCTGCAAAATGCAATGGCTGGAGCTAGGCACTTTGTGAATACTCTGGGTGCAGTAGATAAGCCAAAGGGAAGTGCAGACAACTGAAGGTGCATGGAGCCTGCTCTGAAACGTAGGTATTGTCTGCAGGATTCCCTTATTGGGATGTGCAGGTAGGCTTCAAGTCTAGGGTTGCCAGCCAGGCATCCTTGGCTAGCATAGGAAGAAGCTGTGGAAGAGTTAGCATTTTGAATTTTGGAACCACCAGAAAGGTGTTGAGAATAGACAGGTCCAGGATAGGATGCCAAGAGTTTTCTTTTCTAGGAACCAAGAACAGTCTTGAATAAAAACCTTGTCCCCTTTTTTCTGCTGGGACAGGTTGAATAGTCCTAATAGTGAAGAGAGAGATCACTTGTTTTTGGGCCTCTGCCCACTGATTTGGGGGGAGGTCTGGCTATCCACTTGGGGTTGGTTGTGACTGGAAGTGGAATCTGTATCCTAGGGAAAGTACGTTTAAAACCGATTTGTCCTGGGTAATGAGTTCCCAGTTTTTTGCATGCAGGACGAGCTTTCCTCATAAGGGAAGAAGTTGAGCAGGGCTTGGAAGAGTTAAGGATAAGTCATTGTGCCATTTTTCCTTACTACTCCCTGCTTTGGAAGTGGGAGCCTCCCCACTGCTTAAATATGTGCACAGCCTGAGACTGAAGTCTTGGTGGTCTGCTGCTCCTGTGTTTGGACTGAGAAGGCCTGGAAGGGACTGGAAAAAGTACAGTTTTGTACCTACCATAAATGTAGATGTTCGAGTGTACACCCTGCTACAGTCATCACACTTGGGTTATCCTGTCGTCAGGCGGTCCTGCAGTCGGCCGGAATTCCAAAGTCTTGGCCCGGCGTCGGTTGCTGTCGCTTCTTCCCCGACGTCAGTGCGCCAGGGGTATATATAATGCATCCAACGCCATTTTCTTCAGTTTTTCTTGCCCCAGATGTCAGGTGCCCCCAAAAAGGTGGTCAGTAATTAGTACCAAATTACGTAATTTTTTTGCACAAACACAAAATCCCTCCAGCTATAAGCAAATACATCAGGAAGGTATTGTAGAGATTTAGCCAGTTAGATTAGAGGGGATGGAGGGAGGGTTACCTGGACTGCAGCAGGGTGTGCACTCGAACATCTACATTTATGGTAGGTACAAAACTGTACTATGTTCATCGTGTTACCCTGCTGCAGTCATCACACTTGGGTAGAATCCCAAAGCTAAGGATGGATGGAGGAGTTATAGAGGAGGCTAGAAGTCCCTGCAGAACTGCAGTGGCGAAGCCAGCTCTAGTCTTAGAGTAAAGTGGTAAGTGATAGTGTTTGGTAAAGGTGTGTACTGAACTCCAAGTTGCAGCTTCCAAAATCTCCTTGGTTGGAAACCCCTGAGGAAGGCTGTAGATGTAGCAGTTGCCCTGGTAGAGTGGGGCCTAATGGTAGCAGGAACTGGTTTTCCATGATGGGTATAGCAAAAACGAATGCAGTGTCCTATCCATTTGGAAATGGTTTGTTTTGATATAGCCTTCCCTTGTGAAGCTGTAGCATAGGATACAAAGAGCTGGTCAGATTTTCTGAAAGCCTTAGTTTTATCCAAGTAGTAACAAAGTTGCCTGTGAATGTCCAAGGAATGCAGGAGTCTTTCTCCTTTGTTCTGTGGATTTGGGAAGAAGGTGGGTAAGTGGATGGTTTGATTTAAAGCCACACTGGAAACCACCTTAGGCATGAAGGAAGGATTAGTTCGTAGAGAAACTCTCTCTTGATGGAAAATGAGGAAAGGTTCCACTGCCATTAGTGCCTGCAGCTCTGAGACTCTTCTAGCTGAAGTTATTGCTAGCAGCAGGGCAGTCTTCCATGATATAAACTGTAGATCTGCAGAGAAAGCTGGTTCAAAGGGAGGTAGCGTAAGTTTTTCCAGAACAAAATTGAGGTCCCATGTTGGTGTAGGTGCTCTCCTGGGGGGCCTAATGTTTTTTGCCCTCTGAGGAACTGCCTTAGAAGTGGATGCGAAAATAAAGGGTGGATCCATGTTGTAGTGGGCTGAAATAGCTGATGCATGGATTTTAATGGAAGAAAAAGAAAGTCCTTTGTGCAACATCTCAGTTAAATACTGTAGAATCTGAGGCATGTGAGGCTGAAGTGTGTTTTGGCCTTTGGCTTGGTTCCAGGCGCAAAACCTTTTCCATTTGTCCGAATAGGACTTCCTGGTGCTGGGCTTCCTAGCTTCCAGAATAACATCCATAACTGCTTGGGAAAGAGGAGCTGGCTGGATGCTTAGGTGATCTGCCATGCAGCCAGATTTAAGGTTTTGAGCTGGCTGTGAAGAATCTGATTGTTTTGCTGTGTGAGCAAATGGGCAATTTGTGGTAAAATCCAAGGTGGGCCCTGGGCCATATTCCTCAATAGTGGGTACCAGTGCTGGCGTGGCCAGTCTGGGGCTATGAGTATCAGTCATGGTCTCTCCTTTCTGACTTTCAGAAGCATCTTTGTGAGGAGAGGCAATGGAGGGAAGGCATATACTGTCAGGTTTTTCCAACTGAATGAGAGTGCGTTCACTTTCCAAGCTTGATGAAGTGTCCTTGTACAAAATTTTGTTAGTTGATAGTTTTGAGGACTGGCAAACAGGTCTATGTCTGGAAGGCCCCATTTCTGAGTTATCATTGCAAATACTTGTGGATCCAGTTTCCACTCGTGGGGATCCATGATGTTTCTGCTGAGGTCGTCTGCCAATGTGTTCTTTTTTCCTGGCAGGAATTGAGCTTGTAACTGAACTTGATAAGCCAGAGCTGTGTTCCACAAGGCCATTGCTTGTCTGCATAGAGGGTAGGAGTGTGTACCCCCTTGTTTGTTTATGTACCACATTACTGTGGTGTTGTCCTTCCTTATTGTAAGTTGTCCTGGATGTAATAGCTTCTTGAAGGCTGTCAGAGCATTCTGTACAGCTAGCATCTCTTTTTGATTGATGTGCAGATTCCTTTGATCTGCAGTCCATACGCCTTGAACGCACTGTCCTGCCATGTGTGCCCCCCAGGCATAGTCCGATGCATATGTTGTCATAGTTTGCCTGGCTGGGGGCAAGGTGAAAGGCTGACCCTTGTTGAGGTGACATGCCTGTGACCACCATAGAAACTCCTGTTGTAGGCAGGGAATGAGAGATATCATTGTGTTCAAGCTGTGGCTGTGTTGAGACCATACGCTTTTTAGGTACCACTGTAATTTCCTCATATGCAGCTTTGCAAATGGTATTAGTAGTATGCAAGATGCCATGAAGCCCAAGGCCTGCAGAATTTTTCTTGCAGGTAGTTGGGTCTTTGCTGCCATTGTTTTGAAATATTGAGTCAGTTGTAGTTGTTTGTCTGGCATCAGATAAGCCTTCTGGGCCGTTGTATTCAAGCTGGCACCCAGGAATGTCATATTTTGTGAGGGTACTAGTTTTGATTTCTTTTCGTTTACTGTGTACCCCAGGCAACTTAGAAAATGTTTTACAAAAGCCAGATGTTGTAAGAGGATGTCCTTGCTTTCTGCTTGGATGAGGCAGTCGTCCAGGTATGGGTATATTTGAACTCCTCTTTGTCTGCAGTATGCAATTACTGGTGCCAGGCATTTTGTGAAGACCCTGAGCGCAGTAGATAAGCCAAAAGGCAGTGCAGAGAATTGGTAATGGGTTGAACCTGCAATGAAACGGAGGTATCTTCTGCAACTTTGTCTGATAGGGACATGCAGGTATGCCTCCTTGAGGTCTAACGTTACTAGCCATGCTTTCTTGCCCAACATGGGAAGAAGCTGCTGTAGTGTTAGCATCTTGAATTTGGGTAATTGTAAGAAGTTGTTTAGAATTGAAAGGTCCTTTCTGGGAACTAGAAAGAGTCTTGAGTAAAATCCTTGGCCTTGCTCTCGAGTAGGTACCAGTTGAATGGCTCTGATGTCCATGAGAGTTGTAATTTGTTTTTGTGCCTCTGCCCATTGATTTTGTGGCAGGTTTGGCATTCCTCTTTTCATTGGCAAGGTGTGAAAATGGAATCTGTATCCTCATGAAATTATGTCTAGGACCCATTTGTCCTTTGTGACAATGTGCCAGTTGTCTGAAAAAAGTGCGAGTTTTCCTTCCAAGGGGGCTGCCAAGAGAGTGTTGCTTGGCCAGATTTGGTGCAAGTCATTGAATTTGTCTTCTGGTAGTTTGGGACCTGTCTTCTCCTCCCTTCTGTGTTGCAGTGCCCCGTTGTCGTCTGCCTCTTGGACGTCTGTATTTACCCCTCTGTGGTCTGTCAGTAGCTGGAAAGGTCCAATTTTTTGTTGACCAATTTCTGCTGAAGCGAGGGGGCTGTACCTGTAGAAAATCTTTGACTGTCTGCATAGATTTTGCCTTATCCTCTATTTTCTTTAAGACTTCTTCTGATTTAACTCCAAAAAGAACATCCTGCTGGGGAGCATCTAGAAGTTTTGCTTTAACATGATCAGGTAGAGTTTGTTCCTTTAACCAAGCATGCCTACGTATAACAGACCCAGTAACAGCTGCTCTGCAGGAAGCCTCCAAAGAATCAAACCCACATTGTAAAGTATGTTTGCCCACCTGTTCAGTTGCATGCAACAGATCCTGCATTTCTTTCAATTCAGACTGTTGAGGGAGTGTGCTCATTTTTTGTTTTAACTGAGACATTAGAAATTGCTGATATTTTAGCATGTGAAATTGGCAATTTAGTGCCCTCATAGCTAGAGTGGCTAAGGTGTAAACCTTTTTCCCTCCACCTGTCTAGTGCTCTGGAGTCCCTTTCAGAGGGTACAGGATTTTTTGCCATAGAAGCCTTAGCCCCTTTGGGACCCTGGGAGATAGTCTCTAGATCAGCAACAGGGCTTTTATAAAGGAATTTGTGGGAATCAGGTACTCTATAGTATCTGTCAGGTTTGGCTGGAGCAGGAGGCAGAGAATCTGGGTTCAAACTGGATTCTAAGTAAACATCATCCACAATGTCTAAAACTGGGGGGATGGCAAGTAGTCTGTGCTGGGGGAGTAAAAGAAACTCTCGGAGTCTTTTCTTTGAGTCAGAGTAGTCCTGACCTACCCAGTGAAAATGTTCCCTCATAGTGTGTAAAGTTTCCCCAAAGGAGTAGTCTTCAGGAGGAGAAGCTGAGGGAATAGAATCCTCAGCATCAGAATCTTCATAAGGGGAGAAGGAGTAATCTTGGTCCTCAGAGGAGCCCGAGGAAATAGACACTTGTTCAGAGGAGGCATAATCTTCCTCTTGTCTAGGCCTTTTGTCGGGTGGGGGTTGGGAACCCCTGATTAAAGAGATCAAATCTTCAGCCATTTTGAGCATCTGTTTCTTAGGCATGGGGCCTTGAACTGGAGACTGAAGTGCAGTCTTTTTAGGTTTAATAGAAGTCTTAGTCTTAGGATACGTTTTTATGGTGAGCGTTGTCGGTCTGAAGACGTCTTCAGAAACCGAAGGTGTTTCTACAGCACCGACATCTTTTTCAGCAGTGTCGTCGGTAGGGGCTAAACAAAATGGCTGCGTTGGCCTAGTACTCTCCGCCAAAAGCTCTGAAGCAGTCTCGGGTTCCAGATCTGCGGTAGTCAGGGGCTGCATCGGAGCCTCACTGAAGACTGGTGAACCGGAGACCGGACCTGCCGAGGCCTCGGAGTCTGGCTTGGGTCTAGGCTGCCTGTCCTTATCCTTGCATTTTTTGTGCACGCCGGTAGTCGGTTGCTCCGACGGCATAGTGTAGTTAAATTTTCTACCGAAGTAGTGTCATGCGAAATCAAAGCGTCTTTTTACAGTACGCTTATTAAACCTAGCACAAAAACGACAACCAGTGACGTCGTGGTCTGGGCCTAGGCAAGGTATGCAGTAAGAATGAAAATCCTTATGAGGTATTTGCTTCCCACAAGAAATACAATTGTCCGTAGGGGTGTGGGTTACTACTCCCTGCTTTGGAAGTTGGAGCCCCCCACTGCTTAGGCCTGTGCTCAGCCTGAGACTATTACCTAGGTGGTTTGCTGTTCCTGGGTTTGGACTGAGAAAGCCTGGAAGAGGCTGGAAAGGACCAATTCGTAGAAGGCCAATGCCTATTAAACTTGGGAGGCTGTACTTGTAGGAAATCTTTATCAGTTTGCATAGCTTTAGCTTTTTCCTCCATCCTTTTGAGGACTTCTGCTTTGTTGCCAAAAAGGCAGTCTTGGTTTAAGGGTGCATCCAGTAATTTAGCTTTGATATGATCTGGCAACTTTTGTTCCTTAAGCCAAACATGCCTTCTGAGTACAGACCCAGTGACAGCAGCCCTGCAAAATGCTTCTAAAGCATCAAAACCACATTGCAAAATATGTTTACCAACTTGTTCAGCAGAATGCATTAACTCTTGCAAATCTTTGTGTTCAGTACAGTCAGGAATCAACATCATTTTCTGTTTAAGTAGTCCCATGTAGTCCCATGATATGCTGCTGATACTTTAACATATGAAACTGGCAATTTAAAGCCCTAATGGCCAAAGTAGCAGAAGTGTATACCTTCTTACCCCATCTGTCTAAAGCTCTAGAGTCCTACCAGAAGGGGTAGGATTTTTGGAAGAAGCAGCTTTAATGCCTTTTGGTCCTTGGGAAATGATCTCTGGATCCGCAGTAGGATTCTTGAAGAGGAATTTGTGAGAGTCAGGTACTTTGTAGTACCCATCAGGTTTCCTGGGAGCAGGAGGCAAAGTGTCTGGGGTAAGGCTGGATTCCAAGAAAACATCATCTACAATTTCCAGAACAGGAGGGATAGCTAGAGGCCTGTGTTGAGGCAAGAGTAAAAATTCCCTAAGTCTCTTTTTGGACTCAGAATAGTCCTGGCTTTCCCAGTGGAAATGCTCCCTAAGGGTATGCAAGGTTTCACCAAAAGAAAAATCTTCTGGAGGGGAAGCAGAGGGAGTGGAATCCTCTGCATAAGAATCCTCATAAGTAGATAAGGGTAAATCCTGGTAGTCAGAAGGAGCAGAGATATCAGATTCCTGATCAGAAGAGTCAGAAAGAAAATCAGTTCTAGGTCTCAGAGGGGGAAGGCTGGCTTCCCCTAATTAAGGTAATAAGGTCTTCAGCCATTCTAATCATTTGTTTTTGAGGCATATGGGCCTGAGTATGCGGCTTGGTCGTTGGTTTTCTAGGCGTAGTGCGAGCTTTAGGCCTGAGGAATTCAGTATTCCTAGCTTGAAACAAAGTCGTCGGTTTAATATGAAAGTCGGTAGGCCTGAATACACCCTCAGAAGCCGGTGCCTGCACAGCAGCTCTGGACCCATCCAAAGTAGAGACATCCGCATGTTCCATAGTCGAAGAAGCATCTCGCAGCATACCGGACTCCGAACGGGTCTCAGTAGAGGCCTGCGAATCTGTACTAGTGGCTATCGGGCTGCGAAAGCACCTCACTGAGTACCGGCGGACTGGCGACTAGCTTAATGGAAGCATCATCAGCAGTTTTGGACCTATGCGGTCAGTCTCTGTCTTTATCCTTACGTTTATTCAGAAGATCAGTAGTCGAATGGCTTAAGGAGGCCATTTCGGAGTACAGAGATCGAGAACGAAAGTATTTAGCTACAAAAATAGCACAACGATAAATAGTTCAGGTGTTGAACAAGGCACAAAACTGACAACGAGGTACATCGTGGACTGACAAATGTATGCTCTACTTTGTTAGCAGAGGTTAGAAGTGAAAGGATCATCTACCTCCACCCTAAGGAGTTCCCCCCAATCCATCAGGCCAGACTTTGTTATTCCCTCCTATACTCATGCAAATGCAGGACTCAGGGGTCATAGAACCAGTCTCTCCAGTGGAGAGAATGAATTGTTTTCATTCCAGAATCTTACTGGTTCCCAAAAGAGAGGTGTCATGGACACCGGGGTTGACCCTATCCCTTCTGAATACTTTTTCAAGATGCTCACTATGCAGACCGTGCCTACTCTCCTGTTAAACTTCTGCTTAACAGTGACCCTGGACCTGAACATCTTATACTCTCTGTTCATCTCTCCAGGAGATATCTGAAATTTATTGAGTCAGGTTCCTTGGGTTATCTATGGCACCTTGAATGTTTACAAATGCCTTCCTCTGGTAGTGACTCACTGCCGTACTCTTGGCATTCACATCTTTCCTTACTTGGATGATTTGCTGATCTGTGTAGAGCCTGTATCCAGGTGTCTGAAATCACTAGAGAAGGTCTTGATCTTACTCCTCCAGCTAGGGTTTAAAATGAACCATTGGAAGTCATTCCTGACACCCTCAGAAAGACTTTTCATCCAGGGGTGCTTAAGCAACTCAAAGAAAAGAATGGTCTTTTGTCCCAAAGAAAAGGTCTTGTTTTACTGGATGGTGTTTCAAGAATCATCCAGGAGGAACTTTGCCTCAGCAAGAGAGTTCTTAAAAATTCTAGGACTAATGGTGTCCAACAGTCTCATGAAACCACTGGCCCATCACCACATGTGAAATATTCAATGGCATGTCCGGAATTGTTGGACCCAGCAGCTATATTGTCTGGAATCTCAGTTCCTGGTGCTGCCCTTCATCAGTTAAGAGTTGCAGTGGTGAGCAGCACAACTGAGTTATCAGTCCAGTGTTTCCCTTTTTTATTGGTTCAATCTGTCCTGACAGATTAATTCGACTTCATTTACAGAACTGTGTCAATAGGAGTGAAAGTGCAGGACTCTTGGGGTCCAAGGACACTTAGAAGCACATCAATATCAAGGAAATGGCATCAGTGTTCCATGCCTTGAAAGTCTTTCACCACCTATGGACTCCAGGTCCTCTTCTGGTGACTATGGACAAGAAAACAGTAACAACAAATTCAGTGGTCCAGGGTCAAGCCCTCAGTGCTGGTTGGCAATAATGGCCTTTCAAGCGGACTTTGCAGTGTTCTCAAATTATTCAGATATCAGTGCAAAATGTTGTGGCAGACAGACTAAGTAGATCCTGGGCAGACCCACATGAGTGAAAGCACAAGGCAATGGTGTTCCAGGATCTAGTCCACATGTGGAGTAATGTTTTAAATAGATCTGCTGGCCTCCTTTCAAAACAGACAGATGGAGAAATTCTGTTCCAGACATCTTTGCAGCCATGCTTGGAGGACAGATGCATTTGCATTTCTTTGGATGGGAATGTTACTGTATGCGTTCTACCCTTTCCATTGATTCTCAAGGTTCTTCTGAAGACTCAATAAAAAAATGCCAAAGATCATTGTGGTGACCCCCTATTGGTTCAAGCAATCTTAGCTCTCCCTTTTAATAGTATTGGCCAAGGGAAAATTACCACATACTTCCTCACACTCTGGATTTGTTCACACAGTCTCAGGGATGAACTGGTGCACCCCAGTTTGGAGCAACTGCAACTGACAGCCTAGATAATTCAGTCTCAACTCTGTTTAGGCTCTTGTTTCATGAGGATGTGCAGCAGGTGTTAAAGAAGGTCCCGCATGTTATGGAGATATTGTAAATTAATTGCAAAATATCCAAGTCTTAAGCCACAGCCCTCAAGAAAAATGTTGTGTACTTTTTAAATTTTTTTTTATGTTAAATTTTGGTGCAGATGTAAGTATCTGGATCACCCCTGTGGTGTACAGTGGGTTCTTGGTCATCACTGGAACTAGAGAAACCATGAGGTCAATTGTAGGGGCTGAAAGTCTGAGTGAGACTTGCCAGAAGTATGAAACAGGAAGCGCTTATTAGCCACAGACAGGAAGGCTGCTCAAGAAGATGAGGTCAGGCCAGGAGAAGGCACATCTGTCAAGATCAAAATGGAGCTATCTGAATAACTTTGGCATTACATGATGTGGCTTTCTCTAGAAATTCAGGAATAGAGGAAATGGGAGAAAAGTGTAAAGGAGACCCTGGGACCATTTCTGGATGAAGAGATCTCTCGGATGTCCTCCCAAGCGAGGAATAAAGAAAAATAAATTGCTGCATTTCATTGGGGTTGGGAATGCAAACAGATGGAACCAAAACTTCACCACTGAAGAACTGAGAGACCACTTGTGGGGCTTCAGCATACACCATCTGAGATGTTCCAATATAAAAGCCTTAAGAATTAGCTGTGCCTGTCATGCAACTGGCTCTGAGAAGGTGACTGGTCAAAAAGGCCCATTCCTAAAATCTCTTGACCTCTTCTCATAGGGATAGCAATGGCTCCCACACCCCACTACTTTTTGGTATATCATATCACAGTCATACTGTCAGCGTGGATTTATTTTAGTTATTTATTTATTTATTTAAATTTGTTGACCGGGAGTGTCCGACTGGACGTGGGTCCATTTTCAGCAGAGGCCCAGGGAGAAAAGCTCCACAGTAAAATAAACAGACAGTAGTTACATTGGATTACATAGCGATTAACAATTTAACATAGAAATTACTTACAACATATTTACAGATGAAGAACATAGTACATCAGTAGACAACTAGAATCTTTATCTGTGAAGTACATAACAGGCATTAACAAATGTAACAATGAGAAGTTCCTGCTGTATAATAAGTACTAGGCTTATGAGCATCTGAGCTTGCTATCATCAAGGTAGTTAGTGGAGGTGAAAGAAAGGTAGTAGTTGGATGGGGTGGATGATATTAGAGTGGGAGTTGCAAGGGCATAGCCAACATGTTTTTAGGTGCGCTTTTAATAAAGTTTTGAAGTTGGTGCATGATGGTACGGAGGTACTTGTGGGTGGGAGTGAGTTCCATAATTTGGCTATGGCACAAGAGAATAGTGCTTCACCAGCAGAGTTATTGGCTTTAGTGATCTGCAAGTGATTTTTGTTGCTGGATCTTAGTGGTATGGTGGTGCGATAGGGTTGGAGTAGATTCTGGAGGGATGGGACATTTAGTGGATGGTTTACTAATTTGTGGGCGAGTGAGAGTTGATACCACTGAAGGAGGTGAGGGAGTTCAAGCCAGCCCAGTTCAGCAAGTGAGAGATAGTGGTGACTACGGTAGGATGCCCCTGTGGCGAATTTGGCGATTTTGTTGTAGCAGGTCTCTAGCTTGTTTAGATCACATTGCCTTAGGTTGGTATATACTGGAGAGGCATAAAGTAGGGTGGAGATAAGGTGGGAATTTGCTATTGAAATCTTTGCTGCTTTGGTGAGAAATTGTTTATTTCTGTATAATGCTCCTAGTTTTTTGTGGACTTTTTTTATGGCCATGGATATGTGAATGTCAAATTTTAGTTTATTGTCTATTTCCACTCCTAGCAATTTGGTGTGTTCAGTTGGGTATATAGTGGTGTTGTCTTTGCTGTGATGTTAAAGTGAGAGTTGTTTTGAGTATGTTTGGTGGGTTGGAAGATGAGTAGTTTAGTTTTGTTTGGGTTGAGTATTAATTGGGCATCGGATAACCATGTTTCAACAGAGGAAAAGGCTTCCTGTGTGACTTTTTGCAGTTTGGGTAGGGACTGGGCTGAGCAGATGATGGTTGAGTCATCTGCGTATTGGATGAGTGTGCCATGTTTGGTGGCAGAGGCTAGATTATTGGTGTAAACAGAGAAAAGTAGGGGTCCAAGGATGGATCCTTGGGGAACCCCTATGGAGACAGGTAGTTGGGGAGATATGTCATTCTGCCATACAATGGATTGTTGGCGGTCAGACAGGTAACTCTGAAACCAGTTGGTGACTGACTGTGAGAAGGATAGGTTATTGAGGACAGAGATAAGTTGTTTGTGTGGGACCATGTCAAATGCTTTAGATAGGTCTAGGAAAGTGGCAGAGGAGAGATATCCATTGTTGTTATGCTGAAGGATAGTGTTAGTAAAGGAGAGTAAGGCAGTGGTGGTGCTATGGTTTGGTCGGAAACCATGCTGAGTACTGGAAAGGAGGTTGTTAATAAGGAGGTAGTGTGAGACCTGAGAGTGTATGCATCTCTCAAGTATTTTGGAGAGTGGAGAGAGAATAGCTATGGGGCAGTAATTGGTTAGTTCTGCAGAGAAGAGTGGATGAAAATTATATCTAAGGATGAGGAACCCTGAAACACCTGCAATAAGAGGAAGATTGCCTTCATTTCCAAACAATTTATGTGCAGATCAATCTCATTCTGTCTGCTTCTGAAAATGCTCTCCTGTCCTATGGCAGTGATGATAGACATAGTAAGTACGACAACTTGAAATTGGTCTGCCTAGTGACTGGCTAGACTTGTAGATTCTATCCACTGTTACATTTCTGTGACTTCAATTATAGGCTCCTATGTATATACTAGGCTAATGACCACTAGGGCCTTTATAAGCCTAGCCGAGCAATCCAACCCAGCTGCATCCCTATGTATCATGGGGTTTATCAAGAGGGGGTTATGTTAGTTAGGAAGTTTCCAGAAGTTAAGGGGGGGTATATTAGTTTGAGTGTTACTATCAGCCTTTGTCTAATAGACATTGGGGTCACACCTGGGGTGAATTTCTAATTTCCCATCCGTTGGTCAAGGTTACACTTAAATTGGGTTAGGGATTGACTCTGCTTCACATGGACAGGAAACCTGTTCCAGAGCATGAGGATCCTCTAAGACACATACCTGTCACACCAACATGCCTTAATTATGTCACAAGCAAAATTTAAATCCTTGGATCAAGTGGTTCTGATGCTGTTTGCTTTGCAGATGAACAAACGGTCCATCATATCTGGATCCGAGAATGTTTTGTATGCCAGGCATAGATTGCCTCTAGATAACCTGCAGAAGACAGAGTTTAGAGATAGCGCTTTAAGGCAACCCGTATAGGACAAAGTGTTTATATCCTGATTTATCTTGGTAAGGAACCTTTGTGGGAATTCCAACAGTTACATATCTTTGGTCAGGTACATGATGGGTATAAAGTGGCACTATGACTTCCAAGGACCTCGAAGCCATGCCCTTACTTACAAGTTGGATGACATAGAATGATTTTTCTTGCTGCCTTGGCCACATTACTATCTACATATATTCCCAGATCTCTGACTACAACATCAGCTGTTAGGGGTGTCTTATCAATGGCATAATTTGCTTGGGTGGCAGTTTTCCCAAAAGACATTATAATGCATTTCCTGGTACTGAGTTTTAGTCCGTGACTTTGTCACCAGTAATTTGTCTTTGTTAAACCCTATTTCACAATGTTTGTATCATGGAAGAATCCATAATAGCACCCAATTTGCAGTCATCTGAAAACTTGGTAAGCCAAAGGCCTTTGGCATTAGCCTTTACCTCTGAGACATAGATGCCAAACAGCATCATTTCCAGCACAGAGCCCTGAGTTATCCCGTTGGTGACTGGCCCCTTAGTGGAGGTGGTACCACCAATTCTGACTTCCTGGGTTGTGTCTGTGTGCCAGCTGGTAATCCAGGGAGTTATTTAGGATTTACGCCCAGTTTGGTGAGTTTGTCAATTATACCAGAATGGGGTACTGCATCAAATGCCTTAGCCCGGTCCAGGTAGACAATAGTATGGACCATTTACCCATCATCCATTACTTTGGTAACCTTCTCAAAGAAGTCCACCAGTTGTAGGAGGCATGACCTTCCCTTGACAAAGTCAGACTGGGTTGGTTCCAGTGTCTGAAGGCTGCCTATGTCTTTGCTGATCATTTCCATGATAATTCATTCCATGGCTTCACATATTAGACTATTCAGACTAATACATCTGTAGTTTCCAGGGTTGGCTGATGCTGCAAACATTGCATTTTTTTCTTCTTGGTCCTCTGCTGAAAAGGGGTTTTCTTACCCAGTTGGAACTTCCTGATAAACAAATGCAAATATATAAATAAATAAATTAACAACTGACAAGTTCATTGCATTTCTGAGATATTCTGATGGGAAAGTACATGGGATTGACTGAACTCAATGAACCTTGAGGGAACACAGAACAATCATGTGGTATTTTGCGTTTAGAACTATGTAAATTCTGCCTGATCGAGACCTAGCATGTGTAGACAAAGGGTTATGGAAAGCATTTGATTCTTCAGAATCTGAAGGGCAAAATTCTTAACAGACAGAATCATGTCCATAAGGAAATAGGCTTGATAAGACAGCATACACATGCTGCACTTAAAAGAATGTGATGGGATGTGTGGACACCAGCTGGAACTTTACAGAGTTCACTATTCTCATTAAAGAATAGAACAGTGACAGAAGAGACGTTTATAAAGTTGGGGTGCCAGGAGCCAGACATAGGGAAAAATCCTGGCAAATTTTAGGCACAGTTGAGCTTCAACCATTGATATACACTTGATGAACAACCTGAGGGCTAAGGTAAGACCAGACAACAGCATCTAAAACCGAAGAGACTGGCTACTATGTGGAAGAGGAGAAAAGTACAGTTGTGTACACTTATCACAAATGCAGATGTTCGAGTGTATTCACTGTTGCAGTCATCACACTTGGGTTATCTGCCTGCAGGTAGCCCTCAGTCGGCCCAAATACCAGAGACTTGGTTATTTCTGTGTTGGTTGCTGTCGCTTCAAGACTGACATCAGGTCGTCAGGGGTATAAAAACAGGCAGCCGACACCATTACATCAGTTTTTCTTGCTGCAAACGTCAGGAGCCCCCCAAACAGGGAGCTAAGTTATGGTGGGAAAACACCACCAGTAAAAAGTAAATACCAATAGCCCTGTAAGGGGTGAGTAATAGACATAGATAGGAGAGAGAGAGAGAGAGAAGGGGGATGGAGGGTGGGAAACCAGGACTGCAACAGTGAATACACTTGAACATCTACATTTATGGTAAGTGTACACACAACTATGTTCTTCGTGTTTGACTGCTGCAGTCATCACACATGGGTTGACTCCCAAAGCTGAAGAAAGGGTGGAGGCAGTCAAGAAGAGTTTGGGCTGGCTAGTATGCTCTGCAGGACTGCTGTTGCAAAACCTGCCCTGGGTTTGGAAAAGATAGGCAGGTGGTAATGCTTGGTGAAGGTGTGAACAGAACTCCAGGTAGCAGCTTCCAGAATGTCCCTGGTATGGACTCCCCTGAGGAATGCTGTTGAGGTAGCAGTTGCCCTTGTGGAATGCGTTCCGACCCCTTGAAGGGTTGGTTTCCCATGGTGTTTGTAGCAGAAATGGATACATTGTGCTATCCATTTGGAAATTGTTTGTTTTGAAATGGCCTTGCTCTCTGCCCCTGATGCAAAACTAACCAGATTTCCTCAAGGGTTTAGTCCCATCAAGGTAGAATCTGAGCTGTCTGTGCACATCTAAGGAGTGCAGGATCCTTTCCCCCTTATTTTGAGGATTAGGGAAGAAGGTTGGGCAAATGGATAGATTGGTTGACAGCCACACTGAGCACCACTTTAAGCATAAAGGAAGGGTTGGCCCTGAGGGAGACCCTGTCAGCATGAAAAATAATGAAGGGTTCCACAGCCATAAGTGCTTGTAGCTCAGACACTCTTCTAGCTGAATTGATGGCCAGAAGCAAGGCTGTTTTCCAAGAGAGGAATTTTAACACTGCAGATGCTGCAGGCTCAAAGTGAGGTAAGCGTGAGCTTTTCCAGTACAAAGTTAAGGTCCCAAGCAGTGGTAGGGGCTCTCCTTGGTGGCCTTAAGTTGTTTGCCCCTCTCAGGAACTGTTGATGAGAGGGTGAAAGAAGAGAGGTGGCTCAGTGTTGTAATGAGTCGAGAGAGCATAGGCATGGATCTTAATGGAAGAGAAGGACAGGCCTCTGTGGAGTAGATCTGCTAGGTAATCCAGGATTAGAGGTAAGGAGGGCAGTGTTATGTCCTTTCATTTAGACTGAATCCAGGAACAATACCTTTTCCACTTATCAGCATAAGATTTTCTTGTACTGGGTCTTCTGGCTTCAAGAATGACGTCCAGCACCTGCTTGCTTGCTGATCACTGGGGGAGAATTCAAGGAATAAGCCAGGCTGCAAGATTCAGGGTTTGCAGTTGTGAATGCAAGATCTGTCCCTTCTGCTGAGTGAGGAGGGTTGGGATCTAGGGTAGGTGCCAGGGTGGCACCAGTGACAGGCTGCAAAGTAGTGGATACCAGTGGTCTGTCTCGTCTTATCTTGAGTAATATTCTTGTGAGAAGATGCAGAGGGGGAAATGAATAGATTGAGAGGTTTACCACTGGAAGGATAGGGCATCAACTTTCCAGGCCCTGCTGTGAGGTGTCCAGGTGCAGAAATTGCTGCACTGGTGATTGTAGGGGGAGGCAGAAAGGTCCATCTCTGGGGTCTCCCATTTCTGGGTTAGAAGGCTGAAAGTGCTGGGGTCTAACTGCCACTCATGTAGGTCTAGGAGATTTCTGCTTAAGTCGTCTGCCAGAGAGTTTTGTTTGCCTGGCAGGAATTGAGCTTGCAGATTAATATGCATATCCAAGGCAGTGTTCCACAGGGCCATGACTAGCCTGCAGAGTGGTTAAGAGTGGGTTACCCCCTGTTTGTTGATGAACTACATAACTGTGGTGTTGTCTGTTTTTATTAGCAGGGGTTCTGGTGAGAGTAGGGATCTGAAAGCTGTCAGAGCATGCTGAACAGCTAGCATCTCTTTTTGGTTGATGTGCAGATGAATTTGACTTGGGCTCCAGTGGCCCTGAATGCACTTGTCATCCAGATGTGCCACCCAGGCATAGTCTGATGCATCTGTGGTAAGGGTCTGGGTGGCGTGGGGTTGAGTAAAGGGAAGTCCCTTGTTGTGGTTGCAAGGGTCTGGGTGGCGTGGGGTTGAGTAAAGGGAAGTCCCTTGTGGTTGCATGCTGTTGCCCACCAGACAAACTTTGTCCTTAGACAAGGTATGACGGTTTCCAGGTCCTGAGAATGTTGGCACCAAAGACTTTTTAAGTACTACTGAAGTTTCCTCATACGCAGTCTGGCAAATGGAATTAGTAGAAAGCAAGAGGCCATGAACCCTAAGGCCTGCAGGACTTTCCTTGTGGATAGCTGGGTTCTGGTGGCCATTTGAGCGAAGTAGCCCGTTAGATAGGCTTGTTTTTCTGGAGTAAGGAATGCCATCTGGGATGCTGTGTCCAAGCTTGCTCCCAGGAATACAATCTTTTAACTAGGGACTAGTTTCGATTTCTTTTCGTTGACATTGTACCCCAGGGAGGTTAGAAGGTTCTTTACAAATGACAGGTGCTGCAACAGCTTTTCCTGTCTGCCTGAATTAGGCAATTGTCCAAGTAAGGGTAAATCTGAATCTTTCTCTGTCTGCAATAGGCAATGGCTGGAGCTATGGTAGATAACCAGGCATCTTTGGACAGCATAGGGAGAAGCTGCTGAAGAGTGAGCATTTTGAATTTTGGTACCACCAGGAAGGTGTTTAGAATGGAAAGATCTAGGATTGGGTGCCAAGTGCCCTCTTTTCTGGGTACCAGGAAAAGTCTGGAGTAGAACCCTTGGCCTAGCTGCTCTGCAGGAACAGGTTGAATTGCCCTTATGGAGAGCAGGGATTGAACTTGGTTTTGTGCCTCTGCCCACTGGTTTGGAGGAAGGACTGGGAACCCTTTTGGGGTTGGCAGTGAGTGGAAGTAAAATTTGTACCCCTGGGATACAATGTTGAGGACCCATCAGTCTTTAGTGGTGTTAGTTTTTTGCATGATGGGCAAGTTTTCCTCCTAGGGGCACGAGCAATTGGACAGAGGTGAGGAGTGGAGTTGAGAAGTCATTGTGAATTCTTTCCATAATGGGGTGGCTTAGCACTCCCTGTTTTAGAAGTGGAGGTACTCCATTGATTAGATCTCTGCATACCCTGCGAATGTAATCTGGGGGATCTGTTTGTCCTGGGTTTAGTTTGAGATGGCCTTGAGGGAGCTGGAAAAGACCAATGTTTCGAAGGGCAATGCCTACTGAATCTTGGAGGCTGCACTTGCAAAAAACTTTGACTGTCTGCATAGACTTAGCTTTTTCTTCTGTCTTTTTTAGAACCTCTTCTGCTTTAGTGCCAAACAGATTGCCCTTGTTCAAAGGAGCGTCTAGTAATTCTGATTTTACATGGTCTGGCAAGGTCTGCTCCTTAAGCCAAGCATGCCTTCTCAGTACAGAACCAGTGACTGCTGCCCTGTAAGATGCTTCTAGGGTGTCAAAACCACATTGCAAGGTATGCCTGATGACTTGGCTTGCAGAATGCAAAAACTCCTGTAATTCTTTACTTTGTGCACAGTCTGTAAATGTAGATCATTTTTGCTTAATAAGTTCCATAATACGCTGCTGATATTTCAGCATGTGAAACTGGCAATTCAATGCCCTAATGGTGAGAGTTGCAGAGGTGTATATTTTTTTACTCCATCTGTCTAAAGCTCGGGAATCTCTGTCCGAAGGGGTGGGATTCTTAGCTGTAGTTGTTTTTATACCTTTAGGCCCCTGGGAAATTATGTCTGGGTCAGCAGTAGGATTTTTGAAAAGAAATTTGTGAAAGTCAGGAACTCTAGTACCTGTCTGATTTCCTTGGAGCAGTGGGTAAAGTATCTGGAGTTAGACTGGATTCCATAAAGACATCATCCACAACATCCAAAACAGGAGGGATAGCTAAAGGTTTATGTTGTGGCAAATGTAAAAGTTCTCTGAGTTTCTTTTTGGACCGAGGATAATCCTAGCATTCCCAGTAGAAATACTCTCTTAAAGTATGTAGGGTTTCCAAAAAGAAAAATCCTCTGGCGGGGAAGCAGAGGGAATGGAGTCCTCTGCATCAGAATCCTCATAAGCAGATAAAGGCATGTCTTCATGTTCAGAAACCTCAGAGTCGTTGGACTCTTGGTCAGTTAAAGCTGCTGGGGACAGGTCTCTTTTTCGTTTAGCAGGGGAAGGCTGGCTTCTCCTAGTCAACATAATCAGGTCTTCTGCCATTTTAAGTATTTGATGTTGTGGCAAGGAAGCAGGTGCTTGAGTTTGGGTCGCAGGTTTTTCAGGTGTAGCTCGTACTCTTGGCCTTAGAAACTCGGTAGTTTTAGACAGAACTGAAGACGTGAAAGAAGTCGACTGTTTGTGTCGAATATCGGTAATGTGAAGAACTTCCTTAGAAGCTGGTGCCTGCACAGCGGTTCCGGACCCATCCAAGGTAGAAACATCTGCAGGTTCCATAGTCAAAGAAGAGTCTTGCAGCATACCAGACTCTGAACGGGTCTCGGTAGTAGCCTGCGAATCCATCGAAGCGGACATCAGGGGCTGTGAAAGCACCTCACTGAGTACTGGTGAACTGGAGACTAGCTTTACAGAAGCATCATCGGCAGTTTTGGACCTGTGAGGCCCATCTCTGTCTTTATCCTTACATTTTTTCGGAAGATCGGTAGTCGGATGGCTTACCGAAGCCATTTCGGAATACGGTGATCGACAGCAAAAGTATTTAGAGACAATAAGGGCCTGATGACGAATAGGTTGGGCATTGAACAAAGCACAAAACCGACAGCAAGGTACATCGTGGTCTGGGCCTAAACAGGTGACACAATAAAAATGGAAATCTCGGAGTGGTATTTGCTTTCCACAGGCGAGACAATTGTTAACTTTTTCTGATATCGGTTAGAGCAAGAAAAAAGGATCCCCAATGGGGTACATAGCTTTAGAAGACTTCAGGATGATTCAATTCGGAAACAAAAACTCAGGTAGCGGCCAACTGGCACTCGTGCGAACTGCTTCTGCTTCGGGGTCCATGGCAAGAAAGACTGATGTAATGGCGTTGGCTGCATGTTTTTATACCCCTGATGACCTGACGTCAATCTTGAAGCGACAGCAAACGACACAGAAATACTAAGTCTCTTCTATTTGGGCGACTGAGGGCTACCTGCAGGCAGATAATCCAAGTGTGATGACTGCAACAGTGAAACTCGAAGAACATCCTCCTTGATGCCAGTGCTGCTCTAATATGGAGAAAGGTGTTTTGGAGAACCAAATAGCACACCTACTCTCCTTCTGAAAAGTAGGGAAGGAACAACTCCACTGTGAATTTGTAGAAGGGATAATTAGGACAAAAGTTTTTAGGAAGCTCAAACTTAGAATGGATTTGAGTGTCTTTGCTTACTTCTGTTCAACTTCTTCTGGTGCTGAAGTCTAGCTTTGATGAGCTGGTGGAACCTCCTGGAAGACTCTCTTGCAGATGAGGCTTAGAATGACCTTTCTTACCACATACCATTGATGGGGAGGGAAAACTGGCAGGGAAACATCATTTGGCCTGGGATGGCAGAGGAAATGGACTGCACAGCCTGTGGATACGGTATTACTTACCCATTTGTCCTGTGGGATTGCCTTCTATGCAGACAACTGGATGGACCACCAACCCATCTCCAAAGTGGCCAGTCAAGCAAGGTTGCAGGGAGTCAACTGTGGGCCCCCAGATAGAAAACTGTGATACCCCTGGATGTTTTGCAGATTTCTGTTACCTCTGGGTTGACAGCCATGTTTTAAAGGTACAGTATCTCTTGTGACCCCTTTCAGGACCTCTGTTGCTGAATTGCTGTTGGATACATCTTAACCGTAGTTGATGCAGCTGCCACTCCATTCATGAAAACATGTGTTGGGAAGCTTTAAACATTACACCAACAGCCATGAGGGATCTTACCTACTGTTCTTCCTTTTCAAGTTTGGCTTTTACTGATGGACCTAGGGTAAGGGTCTGTTAAAAGGGGCATTCATAAAATTGACCTTTGAATCTTACGCAAAATTTGTATGGCAGAGCCATGTATGACAACATGTATCAAGGACCATGCTTATTACTCTTGCAGAACCCTGTGCATTACTATGTGGTGGAAACATGGTTAAGTTAGAAACTAAAGGAAGGGCTGAAATTTAAGACTTCAGTTTATTTTTTAGAGCTCATCTGGAAATCCATCCAAAGTCCAAGTAATTTCAGGGAACGGGTCCAGTGAAATGCATATGGGACTTGTAGTTTACAGCTGTCAAACAGAAAGTGGAGGACATATAAACATGTTTCCTTAACCTGTCCCAGTCATGAGATTCTTTATTTTGCAGATGGACAGCCAAACCCTGAATAGTAGAAGCCTTCTTCAAGGCAGCCGAAGTAACTATGAAGTTTACCTTAGGAGTGCGCAACAAACATGCTCAGTTCTTTGAGAGTGAGTGACTCTTGTGTGGTCTCACTGACATGGGAACCACCACATAAGGATTTTTCCAAGCAGTGTGAGCCACCATACAAACCAGCTTATTGGTTGGATGAACCACCCAATAGGAAAACTTAGGAGATTGAAAGGTTTCAAAACAGGATGCATTCCAGTAAGGAAGAGGGTTCTGGGATCCATCCTGCTTTCACATGAATCAATTCTTGAATCTTGCCAAACATGGGAAGAAGAAGAAGAAAAAAAACTCAATTATGATCAAGGTGGGACACTCCACAAGTGGGATGAGGCACCTCCTTGTACACTGTGTCTTTTCTTTCTTTCCCTGTGATCCTGAGGTAAAGGATACAAGGAAGAGGAGGACAAAACTAGCCAGGATGAGGCCAATGCATTCTCAACCCCTCCCCATCAGGTCTACAGAAAGGGAGGGGGGATGGCTGACAATGCAGTCACCTGTGGTCCATGACTGACACCAAGCTGGAGATCAGAGTCAGAGGTGGCACATGCAGGGAGGCATGCATTATCATCACTGAGATAGAAATCAGCACCATTACCTGTGTCAATTTGACTGACTTCAAGGAACTGAAGCCAAACCAGGCCTCATCCTATGAGGTTGGCACATCAATCAGCATTGAGGTCTGAGTCAAGGATATCAACACTTAAAGCCAAAAGGTCATCCTCAAAGATGGAACTGTCTACCCTAATGGAATCAGGACCAACCTCACTTCCGAAGTTTTGAGCCGCAGCCCCAACACTCAAGATTCTTGTCATGAAAGGAATGAAGTCAGAAATCCTGGTGCTAATCACTCAGTCAAGGTTAGAAACTGCATCCCTGACCATGAAATCACAGTTAACGTCAGACTAACAAAGGTCGGTCAGCTGATGGTATTATTAAAACTGGACACTGAACAGAGCTGGTTAGGAAAGCAAAGGGCATGTAGTAGAAGAATTAGGCAGGGAAGCCTCTCACTTCTTTGGGAAGAAGACCTGGAGCCACATGTGCTGTATACTCCTTAAGTCCTGCCACATTTTTTACAATCTAGTTTATAATCTAGTTCCTCAGAAACAGACCTGACTGACAAAGAGGAATGGAACTGAAGAGTCTGAGACTTGAACTTGGGAGTACTAAAGAGCCATTACCTAGACAAAGGAGAACAGGTGATACCTTAGACAAAATTAACCTGGAAGGGGAAAGAAGAGACCTCATACTAAATAAAAATAAAAAATCTTCCTTTGCAAGCAGATCCTTTAACTTCAACAGGCTTTGGAGAGACAGAGGCCTGTTCTAAAATTCTCAGCACATGAACATTTTGGAACTGGGATAAAAGTCTTCAATTTTTTTTTCTAATTCCATCCTATAATACCTATCCATGATGGCTGCAGGTTTAAAGCCAGAACATATGTCACAGTTTCTGAAAAATACACTAGTCCTAAACATTTAACATTTAATGTGTTAACACTTACTGTGCTTATACTGTGGGAGACCCTCTGCTTCACATTTGCATTGTTTAAATTCAGCACTCACTTTTTTCTCTGTAACTACAAAATTTAACATACCACCCATTTTTTTCTTTTTAATTTTATTTTATTTACCTTTTGTTGATCAGGTTAGTCACACTAGGCTAGTAGCTCCTTTTCAGGGGAACCAGAAGGGAAATTTGGTCAGGGCATTGGGGAAGTTCCCCCACACGTTTCAATAGGTGCCATGGTATCTTTTACATCTCCCTGAACTACCATTAACTTAAGCAGATGGGGCTTCAGTTTAATGTCTCATACAAAGGACAGCACACTCAGGAATGTAGCACCCCTCAGACTGCACTGCAGTGTCAGCAATTGATCTACCCGCAACAACAACACTATCCTGCACAACCCGTCACTTGGAACAATTAGAACCACCTCAGCAGACTGAAAGCCAAGGGTTGGAGGAGAATAACCCTGACTGAACTCTATCAAGTGAAACAACTCAAAAATGGACTACACTGATCTGCGACTTGCGGCAAGGGATGAAAGGAACAAGGAACTGACAAAAAAGAAAAAATGCAAAAAAAGAATTCCCTAAATACTTGAAAACAGCTGTAACCTTTGGCTGTTTAAAGACAATACCAACTTTCACACATGCAAAACATGTCAAAGGCTCAAAAGGCAGCACACTCGCCTTTGGTGCTGAAAGATCAGAAGCCTGATTCTGTTTCCACTCCAGGTGAATGAGTTAATTTTCAAATTGCTGACAGTGCAGTGCAGTGCAGCATTGGGGTGGGGGTGGAGTGTGCACTCCTAAGTGTGTCATCCTTCAGATGAGACTTTAAACCAAGATCCCATCTGCTTGAGATAGCACTTGGCACCTATCTAAAATAGTGGGGGAAGTTCCTTAATTCCCTGGTCAAATTCTCCATAACAGTATATACCATTTCGAGTCTCCCTTGAAAAAGAGGACATTAGTCAGCTTCCCTTTAATATCCTCCAAGAATGGATGAATCCATAGATATGCATACCTATGGATAGCCAACCTGAATGCCACCAAGGTGGAAGCAAAATCCATGGTGTCCTACCTACTGTTTTTTCATGTGCTTACCTACCTTTTGGGCCACGTTGAGTAAGTACGATGATTTGAAACTTAAGAGTTTTGTCATTTATTTCCACTGTGAGATCCTTCACATGCTTCGGGATCTCCACTTGGCACTTTGCTATAGGTTTTGTAGTTAATTGTTCTGAAAACTCCTAATTTTAATGTTTACTCCCAATGCTCTCTCTATATTTGAGATTTTAGCTGTGTCTAGGGTAAAGACAGTGGGGTCTGTATCGTGATTTTTACACATGCACTGGCAGGCCTGTTGGACACTATAAAATAAACAGCTGGAATTCCTGAGACAACTCCAGTGAAGCTGGCAAAAACGTTTCCTTTAACTCCTTGAGAACTGGTGAGACAACCATGGGCTTTGGTTCTTTCAACTCAGGCCTAGGTACAATTTCTGGGAATCAGAAATTTCAAGAGACTCCCATATTAAGTGTGCTCACATTAAACTGAGCATCTTCTTGAAAGAGACCGCCTCCAAACGACCTTGCTAAACAATTTTCCAGTTATCCAAATCATACACAATGGCAATGAGGCTAAGGAGTACAAAGAAGCTCAGTGTTCCCTGAGAAGAAATCATATTCCCTTGCAAGAGAATAAGAAGTTATGTCTTACCATAACGTTCCATGTTAGTTGTCTTCTTCTCGCCTTCTTTCTTGCTGGATGGGTTCGGAGCCGATCCTCGGCTCCGACTCGGCCTATATTATAGCTCGAGAGCTATTTTTACCGGCTCGAGGCAGCCCTATATCCCACAATACCATGCGCTAACTCCCCAGATCTCATTTGGAAGCTAAGACATAGCATCAAAAGTAATATTATAATAATAATAATAATATAATCCTCTTTTACGAGTACAGATTACCTGCTAGTAACACTAAGGATACCATGAAAGATGCAACATATTGTATCTCCAGAAATGGAAGGACTCAGAACCTCGAGTCTATCCAGGCTAGGGGGCAGGAGGGAGGGACGCAAGAAAGAAGGCGAGAAGAAGACAACTAACATGGAACGTTATGGTAAGACATAACTTCTTAATGTTAAGTTGTCATTCTCGCCTTCATTCTTGCAGGATGGGACAGCGTCCCTAGCATCTTAGTCCTGGGTGGCTCAATGGAACAGACTCCTGAGTACAGTGGAACCAAAATCAGCTCTATTTCTGGAGGCTAGATCAAGCTTGTAATGGGCAATAAAGGTATGTTTGGATGCCCATGTAGCTGTTGCACAAATGGCATCTAGTGGTAACCTTGCTTGAAAAGCCGTTGAAGTTGATAGTGCCCTGGTTGAATGAGCTTTAGGCCTACAGGGTAGTTGCCTGTGTCTCAACTCATAGATCAAGGTAATAATAGATGTCAGCCATCTGGAAAGAGTAACTTTCGATACTGGAAGCCCTTTCTTGCCTGCAGCATAAGAGAGGAAGACCTGGTCTGATTTTCTGAATTGTTTTGTCCTGTCTAAGTAATACCGTAATTGGCGATGAACATCTAATGAATGTAATTTTTGTTCAGCCCTGTTGGTATAGTCTGGGAAAAAGACGGGCAAATCAATGGAGTGGTTTAGATTTGCTTCCGATAACACTTTTGGTAGAAAGGAAGGGTTTGTTCTGAGAGTTACCCTATCTTTATAAAAAAACAAATAGGGAGGACGGACAGACAAGGCTTGAAGTTCCGATACCCTTCTGGCAGATGTTATAGCTACTAAAAACAGCGTTTTCCAAGAAAGAAGTTTGAGGGAGCAAGAAGCTGCCGGTTCAAAAGGGGTAGAATTAGTGAAGTTAGAACTAAATTCAAATCCCATTGTGGGGGTGGATCTTTAACTGGAGGTCTGAGTAACAAAATGCCCTTGAGAAAGGCTTTACAGAGTTTGTGGGACATAATATTTGCTTCTGAGAGTCCAACATGAAAATTAGCAATGGCCGCTAATTGTACCCTGATAGTGGCCGATGATGACCCCGAATGAAAAAGCTCCGCCAGGAAGTCTAGAACCTCATGAATGGGTGCATGGAAGGGATCTAAAGATCTAGTTTGTGCCCAGTGTGAAAACGCCCATTTACTCGCATAAGTCTTCCTAGTATTGGACTTATGGGAAGCCAGAATTATATCACGAACAGGAGGAGAAATAAGGGGAAGCCTGGCTATGGCTGGAAGTGGAGTAACCAAGCTGTGAGGTTGATGGAATGTAGAGACTGATGCAGCTTGCCCGTGAGGTGGGTCAACAGATCCGGAAGGGGTTCCAGATGCCAAGGCTGTTCCAGTAGGTATTTGTGCAGGAACGGGAACCAAACTTGTCGAGGCCAAAACGGGGCAATGAGGATCATTTTGGATCTCAAAGCGGTTGCTTTCTGAATTAGTTGCGGGATTAATGGAAAGGGAGGAAAGGCATAAAGAAGACCCCGGGGCCAAACGTGAACAAGAGCGTCTCTGAGGGGCTGGCCTGGTAGAGGAAAAGTGTGAAGAAGTCGAGGCACTTGCTGTTTTGCGGAGTTGCGAAAAGGTCGCAGCAAGGCTGGCCCCACTTCCGAAAAATTCCGCCTACTACTGCTTGATTTAGAGACCACTCATGAGGCATGAGGATAGTTCTGCTCAATCTGTCTGCTATGACATTGGACTTCCCGGGGATGTGCGTTGCTATCAGAAACCGTTGAGATGAAATCGCCCATTGCCAAAGTCTGAGTGCTTCTCGACAGAGAGGGTAGGACTTTGTTCCGCCCTGCTTGTTTATGTACCACACTACAGACATATTGTCCGTTTGAATTGCTATAGTCCCCGTGGGAAGAGAGCCCTGAAGGGCCTGCATCGTCAAAAGCACCGCCCTCATCTCCAGGACATTTATGTGCAGGTGGCATTCTGACTGTTGCCAAGTGCCCTGGACCGTCCTGCCCTGATAATGCCCCCCCCACCCGATCAGGGAGGCATCCGTTGTGACAGTGGCAACTGGAGGGGGGAGAACAAAAGGTCTGCCCTGAAAAAGCTGAGGGGAAACCATCCACCAGGAGAGATGTTTCTTGCAAGATGGTGTTATCAAAATGTTGTGGGTCACTGGCAGCTGCTGAAAGGACCACTGAGAAAACAGCATCCACTGAAGGAGCCTCATGTGGAAGCGTGCTAATGGAAGTAGAAGAATCGCCGCCGCCATGAGGCCCAACACTTTCAATACTAGCTTGACTTGGACTCTGCTGAACTGAAACAGGAGCTGAACATTCCACCTTATGTCTGTCACTCTCTGAGGTGGTAATGTTGCAGACATTTCTGTGGTGTTTAATACGGCGCCTATAAAGTTTATACATTGACAAGGTGACAAGGAGGACTTTGCAAAATTTATAGAAATACCCAGGCTGTTGCAAAGATGGATAGTATAATCCCTGGCCATTATGAGATCCTGTTTGGTGGTAGCGGAAATGAGCCAGTCGTATGGAAACACCTGGAATCCTTTTTGTCTCAGGTGAGCCGTGACCACTGCCAAACATTTGGTGAACACCCGGGGGGCTGTGGTAAGACCAAAGGGCAGGGCCCTGAATTGAAAATGACTGACTCCCAGCCGGAAGCGGAGAAACCTCCTGGAGCGCCTGTGTATTTTTATGTGGTAGTACGCGTCCTGGAGGTCTAACGAGCACATCCAGTTGTCTCTGCCCAAAAAGGGTAGAATGGACTGCAGTGTTACCATCCGAAATTTTGTCTTTAACACATAGTTGTTTAACCTGCTGAGGTCCAAAATGGGTCTCCAATCTCCTGTCTTTTTTGGTACCAAAAAGAACCTGGAGTAGATTCCGGATCCTAACTGATCTGCTGGGACTACCTGGATGACTCTTTTGTTTAACAGCTTTTTTATTTCTAGCTGAGCCTGACCCCTCTGCGCGGGTGGTACGTCTGGTAGGGGTTTTGGCGGTTGTACCGGAGGGAAAGTGAGAGGAATTTTGTAACCCTCGGATATGATCTTCTGTACCCGTGTCTTGAGTGATGGATTGCCAGGCTTCCAGGTACAGAGATAATCTTCCCCTGACTGCCTCCGAAGGTGGACAGTCGGGCAGCTTCTCAGGGATGCTGAAAGGGTTGATCAGGGAAGGATTCCCTGGAACCCTGGTTTTGTGGACCCCCTCTGCCCCTGGGGCGGCGTCTGTTATTATTCCCCCCTCTGCCTCTAGGGGGAAATTCACCACGTGCAGCAGGTGCGACTCCCTGTGGTTTGCGGAACCACATCTTTCCACCCCTCTGTCCCTTAGGATAAGGTCTAGAAGGCGTGGAAAAATGGACTCCCATGGCAGAGAGAGTCTTACCATCTTGCTCGCATCTGGTGAGGGTATTCTTCACCTGAGGCCCGAACAATTCCGAACCGTCAAAGGGGGTGTTGGTGATGGACGCCTTGAAGGGGTCAGCAAAATTACAGAGTCGCATCCAAGCGTGGCGTCTCAACGCAACGCCTGTGCCAGCGGCCCTACTCGCTCCATCGGCTGCATAAGAGATTAGCCGCATGGAGGAGTTAACAATGGAGTTCAGGGTAGCCAGCTGAGAGTTTATTTTGTCCTTAAACCCCGCAGCAGAAGGATCCTGTACCGTTTCACCCAGCTCTGTGAGCAAGTCTCTTTGAAGGCGGGTGAAATGACATAAATAGTTCAGCGATCGCATAGAAAATGTCGCTGAAGCAAAGGTCCGCTTGCTGTACCTGTCCATGGTCCTGGACTCTTTGTTAGGAGGATGAACAGGTACAGAAGGATCAGCTAATTCCTTCTTAGTGGCTGCTGCTACCACCATAGCATCAACTGAAACACCTTTGGTGAGAAAGGATTTGTCATCTGGTGCAGAAATAAATTTCGAAGGCCTCCTAGGGGTAGGTTCCATTGAATCAGGAGCTGCCCACGCCTTTCTAGCCACTACCTCCATTAGTGGGTCGAAAGGGGGAGACACCCAGGAGGTGGAAGGGTGAGATCCAAAGGCGTCAAGGTAAACCGACTCGTCCTCAGAAGGTTTGAGAGTGGACCAATTTCCCCTCTGTCTTAGGATCTCCAGGATGTCTGAAAAGGAGACATCCTCAGAGGGGGATCTGGGGGAACCCTCTGACTCATCCAAGTCGGTGTCCGACGTGACAGACTCGGGGGAGTCTATGTGCTTCCTCTTGCACTTTCTTTTCCTAGGGGGTTCCCCTGAAACTTCAGGGGAACCCTCGGAAGAGGAGGAGACACCAAAGTGGGTACCTTACGCTTTGGATCTCTGCTGTCGGGTATAGTAGGGTGGCCAGAGACCGTAACAGGCACTACAGAGGGAGGAGCCGCAGAACTTAACCTTGGAGTGGACACTGGGTCCAACACACTCCTCATCACCTCGAAGGCTCCCCTATCAGACACCAAAGGTAGCCCCGGCTTCGAAGAGGCCGGAACCGCCCCCGGAACCAACAGAGAAGGCTCCGAGAATGATGTCGGGGCCGAACTAACCAGAGCCGAAGCTCCGAGAGGGAGAGCGAGGTCAGACAAGGGTCCAATGCCACTCGCCCCCCGGACCTCTCCATGGACGGAACCAATAAAGAGGTTGGCGCCGATGACACCGGAGCCGAAGGAGGCGGTATCGGCTCCGACGTGGGCAAGGTCACGGTTCCGACAAACTCCGGCTCCGAACTCGAGAGATGAGTCGGAGGAGGAATGGATAACTGTATCGAAGGAGCCACAGTCTGGTGAGATGGGCTCTGAAGCATTTGGGCCAGAGCCTGGGACTTTATGAGTCTACTGACCACCCTCTCGATGTCGTGATCGGAGAGCCTGGAAGACCTCGATGAATGAGTCCTATGACTCCGCTCTGATAGAAGGGGGGACCTCGGAGCTGATCTGACGGACTCTAAAGAAGGGGACCTAGAGCGCTTGCGCGCTGGGGTCGGCTCCGATGATGGTTTCTAAGCGGAACCCACTTTGCTCGCCTCGCAGCCAGCCGGAACCGAGGTTGGAGCCATCTCGACAACACCAGCCCTCGGCTCAGAAGCTGGAGCCGAGGGTTTGGCGGTTTTTGATGGCTTCCCCGAGCCAGACTTGGATGGGGAGTCATCAGGCTTTAACAAGCCCCTTAGAATAAGCTTGTTACGCCTTTCCTGCAGGACTCTTGAACTAAATCCGTGACAAATGGAACAAGAGTCCTGCAGGTGTAAAGGCCCCAAGCAATAGACACAAGAAGTGTGACCGTCTGTCAGAGACATTTTCTGACAGCACGAGTCACACTTCTTGAATCCCGAGACCTTAATGTCTTTGGACATTGCCCTAAGACAGTCACACAATCAGTACACACACTCACTCACTTACACAGAAGGGGGAGATGAGGGGACTGATTAAAAGAACAACACACACACACAAAGTTGAGTAAAGAACTAAGGGCTGTAGGCCTGATTATAAAAGTTAACTACAGGGGTGGGTAAGGCTTACGAAACAAACTCTATTAAGTAAAAAAAATCGATAGGTAACAAAGTAGGGAAAATAGCCTAATAACTATCTCAAAAAATTAGAAATTCGTTGAAAAAATCCTTTACTGACCTGAGCCGGTAAAAAAAAGCAACCTCGCAGCTAAGCGGCAAACGAGATCTGGGGAGTTAGCGCATGGTATTGTGGGATACAGGGCTGCCTCGAGCCAGTAAAAATAGCTCTTGAGCTATAATATAGGCCGAGTCGGAGCCGAGGATCGGCTCCGAACCCATCCAGCAAGAATGAAGGCGAGAATGACAACTTAACATGCAATGTTTCCATTTGGCACATATGCATCAAAGAAGAAAAAGAGTGATGCTTCCTGTTTAAAGTTTTGCCAGACTCCAAATACTTCCTAAGTCAGTCTCATAAACGCAGGCCAATCATACAATCAAGCAGCCTCTGTCAGCAACTGTGCTGAAGGCTGGTACTAGTTGTACACTCTGATTACTGGGGAAAGTGACCTGTAGGGTTTACCATGGCAAACCCCCTGCACTTTTTTCATTGTCCAGACAGGTTTAATCGATATTTTCCCTGGTCTGGTTTCCAGTGAGAAAATAAATACCAAAATCTGTTTTAGTTTATCACCAGACTCTCCATGTGGAGGTCTGACATTCTTGTGAAAGCTACTTCTTTTTTCAAGAGTACCAGGTTCCTGGTTTTTAGCCCATGAAAATGTAACTGCAGCTGCCGATATTTCTGCCCTTACAGAGGTTGAAGACAGCATTAGGAAATGAACAAACCACAGTAAGCTGAGAAGCTGCCTCACTGGAAATGGTGTCCTCAAGCCTGTGTCTGATGGAATGGTCTTCTACTCCTTGGCATCCTTTTTGTGGTTCCTCTCTCCCTTGATCTTCTTGTGCCGGTGATCCTTTCTGTGCCATTCCTTAGGGATAATAAAGGCCACACCAGTGTTTTATACACATTACTTTACAGCTTTCTTTAGCATTCTTCTACCACACACTACCCTTGACTTGGCTGTAGCACCTCTGACTCAGCTATGACCTCCTCATTCAGAACTTCCTTCTCCTCAACCACTCATCCCAGAAACCTGAATCCATTAACATGTTCCACTATTTTCCCTTCAGTCATAATTTTTCAGCTTTTTCTTATTTCTCTCGTATGCTGCCATAACGCTGTCTAGTCTGTATTCAGTTTCATCCTATGTGTCTTCAGTTTTGCATTCTATTGAAGTTCCACTTCAAAGTCTGCTTGTAATACACACTGTCTGCACACAGCAGCTTTGTGGATTTTGCCCTTTCCAACCTGTTTGCTAATGTAGTCCATCACCAGTATGAACAGCAGGGTGCTCAGAACTGAACCCTGATGCACACCCACACCTAATTTATGTCACTGGGTCCTTGCACATTGCCAGATTAATTCTACCAATATTTCCAAGACTTCAAACCATCCCAGGACTGTCCAAACTAGCTTTTTCCATATCTAGGAATGTCTAGTTGGACTATTTCCTTTATTCCAGCTTCTTCTCTATCTTTCTCATTGCAAACATAATGTTAGTTGTGTTGCATCCTGATCTGAATCTGAACTGCCAATCTTCCATCTTATGACTCTATATATTCATGTTTCAGTCACCCTCTTCAGCACTTTCAGGCAATGAGACAGGAGCCAGCAGTTGTGAATTGTCCCTTTTTTATACAGTGGCACTAGAATGCTTATTCTGCACTCATCTGTGATACATCTTTGCTCTTTATACCTCTATGAGTACCCTAAAAAGTCACTTCCGCACCAAGTCACTCAACATTTTGCTCAAACAGGTTCTCAGGTAAGCACTAGGCTAGCTGCCCTTGGGGGCCATTTTAAGCCTAGCCAATTTCCCTTTTTATGCTTGAAGTAACCTATCCCATTTGGTTTGAGGTTAGCCTCCCTCATCCCATGGTCAATAATGAAACATTAACATTAATGAGAATAACTGGGATAATACCACAGATAATTTGAGGGGATCCATGCATGGGATAAAACATTTAGGAGCTACCTCTGTCTATTAGTAGTAAAGGGGGCAGTTTTGAGGTAAATTTTCTGTTTCCCATCCATAGATCCAAGCTGCTCGTGAATATGGACAGGAATGAACTTTGTTTTATGTGGCTGGGGGGGTCTGTTCCACAGCAGTGGTATCCTCTGTGAAGTACATATGTCCCCCCAAATCATTCTGTTGATGCTGCATAAGAGGTTTAGATCCCCAAGATGAGTGTTTCTGATGCCCATTTGCAGTAAATCCATCAGTATTGGGTCACAGGGTGCCTTGTGTCTTTTATGCCAGACACAGGTCACCACTTACTCTGTAGGATACAGAGTACAGTGACAGAGCTTTCAGTCTGTCAAAGGAGGACATATTGTTTAGACCTTGCATCCTTTCAATAAGGTATTTCTGTGGGCATTCCAGTTGTTGCATGTGCACGCACAAATACATCCATTCATCTATATAAATATACATCCATATATAACATAATTGTTCTGCACTTTTTAAATGATAGTATCAAATAACACTACAATGCCAAAATATGACATGTACTTAACTGAGATATCAGGCAGCTGAAATTTACAAAGAAAACTAAACACTCGTGAACACAGAATAAAAAAATATATATATAAGAATTTGCGGAGTATGTCATTTAGGAATGTAACAAGTTCCTCAAGTTATGTAACTGAATATAACAAAAATGAATGTCGAATATAACAAAAATGAATGTCTTATGACAAGTCCATGACAATTTGATGTAAGCTTCTCCATAATGCTTTCCAGCCTGCAAACTTTTTCTCTGAACATTCTTAAAATCCCCACCTGTATTAAATAAATGTGCGGTACATAAGCATTTTTACAAGCCCACAGCACATTTCTATCATACGTCAAATATGCATTTTAGTAAGTGTACCCATAATGAATTTCTTCTTTATAAATCAGGAAGTCTTTATACTGGAAATTTTGCAACAGTTATACAAGATGAATTCATTTCCCAGTATACATCCTTAAGCAAAAATATTAATTCTTTCAACCCATCCTTTAACAACTGCAGCACAGAAAGTATCTCCTTTTACCATACAAGTCTTCCAGTTTATCTTATACAACTTCTACCTCTTCTGAGCCTGCAGTGCCTCCCCACCTTTATCGGAAATACCACTACAGTCTACTGCAGTTACTCCAGTGAATACTTGCAGAGGAATATCCTCTCTTATTCGTTACCTCTCCTGCGTTTGTAAATGCTCATATACCACCAGTACAAAAGGCCTTCATTATAGCAGAAAAGACTTATCTGCATTTGTTTCTTCAGTTTTTACTTTAATTAATGGTCTCCACAAGCTGCATTTACAGATAAAAATGCATCCTCCAAGTAGTCAAGGAGAGCATAAAACAGTTTACGCAACCACTGAAAACCATCTTCCTTATTAAAAACAGCCACACAAATTGTACTTTTTTGTAATATGACTAAATGAATAAAAAATAACTAGGCTTTCCATATTTATCAATTTCAGCCCATGGCAATCACTTTGCTTTTTTCAAGGCATAATGAATTTGTCAAAAAGCCTGTACACTGCACCATGTTTGTTTTTACATAGTCCAGTATGATCGTATCTTCCTCGACTCCTACTACTACAATCCAATTTATTTTCCAAATGTTATCTTCCACTACGACTAGTAGTTTTGTATATTCCATATGCCTAACCGTTTTCATCTCCTTCTCACAATTCTCACCAACCTCTAGCATAATCTGCATCATGGCAGCTTGTTGATCATTGCAGGAACTCAGTATCAACAGTTCTGGATATGTCCACATTTTCAAGAGGACACTGCTGCTTTTTCATGTGGGTTGCATCTCTCACTCCATGCCAATACTTCCTTCCTTCTTCAAACTTGAATTTTATACAATGTTTTCCATAGCCTTCACTGTCACTCCCAACAGAACACCTTCACACACTAATCCCCAATCCTGCCTCATATAGCTTAGTTTAACTGAAATATATGGTTCTATTTATCTAAAATTCGCCACACTACAGCCAGAGAAACAACATACTTCAAGAAACACAGTGACACATCCACTTCCAACTTTCTTTGATCTTCTGCTCAGTGTTCCTTGGTTGTTTATCTTATACCTCTCCTTAGCTCATCAATTTTCCTATGTTACATTTTTTATAATCTGAAACTCTTTTGGGTAGTTTTTCTCATCCCTTTTCCATTCCCCCAACAATTCACACTGTACCTTTTATTTTACCTCATACTTGCAAATACTCAACATTTACTGCCTTCTGACAAGCACTACCTTCTTTTTAAACTTTAGTGTACCCTTCTGGCATTATTTCTTTCCGTTTTTTTTTTTTTTTTTTGGAGCAACACAATTTACCTTGTTTACATTGGCTGCTAGCTACTTATTTAGTAAAATACTATATATTTTGACTATCAACATTTGTAAGATATGCTTTATAGCTTTCAACTTCTCAGAGAAAAGGTCCAAATTCAGTGACCGGTTTTAAATACTGCTAGTATGTGCTTCGAAAGTTGGCTGAATACCAAAATTTTCGTGAAAAAGAAGTTATGTATTCACCATAACGTTCCATGTCTGTTGTCCATCTCGCTATTCATTCTTACAATGATGGGCTCTGAGCCAATCTTCGGCTCCGACTCAGCTGAATACTTTTCTCAAACTTGGCTCGTGGCAAGAAGTATCCCACAATGCAGTGGTGCAATTCCCCAGATCTTGTTTGCTGCTAATACTGAACAATATGTACACTATCGACAAACATATACATATAAACAAGTGTCTAAGTCCATACTAAATGTACTGGACGGAGAAACAAGCTGAGACAAAGAGCCCCTGAAGTAGTGGAAATCTACCAGGTCTACAAGAAGTCTTTGGCAGGGGGAAGGAGGGAGGGTTCATAAGAATGAACGGCGAGGAGGACAACAAACATGGAACCTTATGGTGAGTACATAACGTTTTTATGTTATGTTGTTCTAGCTCGCCTTCATTCTTACAATGATGGGGCAGCGTCCCTAGCACCTTTTTCCTGGGTGGCTCTCGGAAGTATACCTTTAAGTACTGTGGAACCAAAGGATGCCCTATCCCTGGAGGCCAAATCCACTTTGTAATGAGTAATAAAAGTATGTGGAGTAGACAAAGTAGCTGCTGCACAAATAATATCTATGGGAATTCTGGCTTGAAAGGCAGATGACATAGCCAATGCTCTAGTGGAATGAGCCTTTACTTTATAAGGTAAATCATTGTGATTTGATTTATAGATAAATGTAATACAATTTGAAAGAGTAGTTTTTGAGACTGAGGATCCTTTTTTTGCATCAGAAAAGGATACAAATAATTGGTCAGATTTTCTGAAGTTTTTGTTTCTATACAAACAGAATCTGAGTTGTCTGTGCATGTCCAGTTGGTGTAATTTGTACTCTGCCTTGATGCTATGTTGAAGAAAGAATACTGGAAGCTCTATGGATTGGTTTATGTTGTTTGGAGAAGCAACTTTAGGTAAAAAAAGAAGGGTTAGTACGCAAGGATACCCTATCCTTATGAAAAATCAAATATGGTTATGGTGGTTTAATAGAAAAAGCTTGCAGTTCTGACACCCTTCTAGCAGAAGTTATAGCCACTAGAAACAAGGTCTTCCATGAAAGGAATCTGAGGTCTGAACACGAAGAGGGCTCGAAGGGAGGTAAAGTAAGATGAGACAAAACAAAATTTAGATCCCAAGCAGAAAGGGGTTCCTTGAATGGAGGTCTTAATAAAGAAGCACCTTTTAAGAAGGCTTTACACAACCTGTGTGACATTAAGTTTGAAGAAGTATCACCAATATGAAAATCTGAAATTGCAGCAAGTTGAACTTTGATGGTTGCTGCAGCTGAGCCTTGTTGAAACAGTTCTGCCAAAAATTCCAAAATAGAATGAATAGGTGCAGAGAAAGGATCAATGTTCTTATCTTGATCCCACAGGGAAAACCTCTTCCATTGACTACAATACAGCTTTCTAGTGGAAGCTTTATGGGAGGACATTAAGATATATCTAACAGTGGGAGTGAAACTGTGAAGCCTGACTAAACTGGGAAGTGGAGCAGCCAAGCTGTCAGTTTTAGGGTGTGGAGAGAAGGATGAAGCTCCCCTGACATATGAGTCAGCATCTCTGAGACTAGGTCCAGAATCCAAGGCTTCTCCTGAAGGTGGGGCCAAAGGAAGGGGAACCAAACTTGGCGAGGCCAGTAAGGGGCAATGAGAATTATCCTGCTTCTCGAGCTTTGTGCTTTCTGAATTACTCTGGGTATGAGTGGAAATGGTGGAAAGGCATATGGAAGTCCCGAGGACCAATAATGAGCAAGAGCGTCTCTCGGCGTCTCCCCGGAGGGGGAGTGAGGGTAAAGAAGTTGCTGCACTTGGCATTCATGGGAGTGGCAAAGAGATCGCAGCAAGTCTGTCCCCATGTCTGGAAAATCATTTCCGCTACATTGTGATTGAGAGACCACTCGTGAGGCATTAGGATTGCTCTGCTCATCTTGTCCTCTATCACTTTGGACTTCCCTGGAATGTGTGTTGCGATCAGAAAGCACTGGGAAGAAACTGCCCACTGTCATACTCTTAGGGCTTCTCGACAAAGGGGGTAAGATCTGGTTCCCCCGCTTGTTTATGTACCAAACCACAGACATATTGTCTGACTGGATCGCAATAGTCCCTAGAGGGAGAGAGTCTTGAAGTGCTTGCAACGCAAGAAGCAATGCTCTCATCTCTAGAACATTTATATGCAGTGAGCCTCATGTTCTTGCCATGTACCTTGGACTGTTCTTCTCACATAATGCTCCCCCAACCCTGTCTGGGAAGCATCCTTGGTCACTGTAGCTATTGGTTGAAGTGGAACAAAGGGTCTGCCTATTGTCACATGAGTGGAGTGTATCCACCATTTCAAGTCGTTCTTGCAAGATTCCGTTATTCTGATCAGATGATACAATGGGAGCCTCTTGAAGTGACCATTGGGAGAATAACAGCCATTGAAAAATCCTTATGTGCATTCTGGCAAGAGGAACTAGTGTAATCGTGGAGGCCATTGTTCCTAATAAGCGTAAAATTACCTTTGCTTTCACTTTGTCCTTGGGAAGGAGGTGAAGTATTTGCTACCTGAGTGCTATGGTTCTTTCGGCTGGAAGATGTGCTACCATAGATGAAGTGTCTAGATCTGCGCCTATGAATGTAATATGTTGACAGGGCAACAAGGCAGATTTTTGAAAATTTACTGTAATGCCCAACTGATTGCAGATATCCAACGTTAGATCCCTGGCTTGTAGGAGTAGATGCTTGGTGGTGGCAGATAGGAGCCAGTCATCTAGATAGAGAAACACACAGAATCCTAGATGTCTCAGGTGAGCCGTGACTACTGCCATACATTTGGTGAACACTCTGGGTGCTGTAGTGAGACCAAAGGGCAGAGCTCTGAACTGGTAATGGCTGGCTCCCAGCCGGAAGCATAAGTACCTTCTTGATGTCCTGTCCATTTTTATGTGGTAGTAAGCATCTTGACGGTCTATCGAGCACATCCAATTGTCTTTCCCTAAAAAGGGGAGTATAGACTGCAGTGTCATCATTTGGAACTTTGACTTCTTGACAGATCCGTTTAACTTGCTTAGGTCCAATATGGGCCTCCAGTCCCCTGTTCTTTTTGGCACTAAAATGATTCTTGAGTAAGTTCTGAATCCTATTTGGTCTGCGAGGACTTCTTGGATGACTCTTTTGTGGAACAACTTTTGAACCTCTATAATTGCTTGTTCCCTTAGATTGGGTGGGACATCTGGGAGTGCTTTGGTCTGTGGGACAGGTTTGGAAAAAGGGATGAAGTATCCTCTGGATATTATGTTTAGTGCCCATTTGTCATTTGTGATATTTCGCCAGGTTTCTGGGTACATCGATAAACATCCCCCCAACTGCCTCCAGAGTAGAGCAGTTGGGCCTCCTTTCAGGAGCGCTGATAAGGGTGTCCACGAAAGGAATCACGGTCACCCTGGTTTTGCAGGCCCCCTCTGCCTCTGAGGCGGCGTCTACCATTATTATTACCTCCCCCTCTGCCCCTGGGGTAGCTATCACCCCGTGCGTCTTGGAAAAATCTCTGGGACCTTTAGAACCACATCTTTCCGCTCTTCTGACCTTTAGGATAAGGTCTTGAAGGTACGGAAAAACGTACTCCAAAGGCAGAGAGAGTTTTCCCATCTTGCTTGCACCGGGTTAGAGTGTCTTTTACTTTGGGTCCAAAGAGTGAAGAACCATTAAAAGGGGCATTAGTAAAGGTAGACTTAAAGGGCTCTGCAAAATTGCACAAGCGCATCCAGAACTGTCTCCTAAGGGAAACTCCAGAACCCGCTGCCCTGCTCGCTCCATCTGCTGCATATGATACGAGCCTCATGGAGAAGTTGACAATGGAATTTAAGGTGGACAGCTGGGAGGAGACCTTCTCATTCACCCCCACACCTACTGAACCTTGCAGGAGTATCTCCTAGCTCTTTCAGGAGATGTCTTTGTAGCCTTGTAAAATGGGATAAGTAGTTCAGTGATCGCAGTGAAAAAGTCGCTGAAGAAAAGATATGCTTCCTGTATCTGTCCATAGTTCGAGAATCTTTATTCGGAGGATGAACAGATGAGGAAGTCTCTGCAAGTTCCTTCTTGGTGGCTGCTGCCACCACCATAGCATCTACAGGTACTCCCTTTGTTAGATATTCTTTGCCCAAAGGAGCTGACAAAAATTTGTTTGGCCTCCGAGGGACTGGTTCCATAGTGTCAGGTGACTCCCACGCCTTTCGACTAACAAAGTCCATTAGTTCATCGAAAGGTGGAGACACCCAGAAGGCTGAAGGTTGAGACCAAAAAGCCTTCAGGTACACTGACTCCTCATCAGAAGTGGTAGTCGTCTGCCAGCCGCCTCTTTGCTTGAGGATCTCTACAATATCTGCAAATGATGTATTGTCAGAGAACGACCGTGGGGACCCTACCGACTCATCGAGGTCAGTGTCTCAAGTGATGGAATTATCTGGGGAATCAACATGCTTCCTCTTGCAGGTTTCTCTTCAGAGGTGGCTCCTCAGAAGGATATTCTGGGGAGGCCACGGATGAGAGGGGTTCACCCAGTGGAGGATCCTGAGGCTATGGGTCTCTGCTGTCATGAGGAATGGGTGGTGCTGAGACAGTAGCTGGTGCCTTAGGGGGGGACGATACTGGTATCTTTCTGTGGTGCTGAACGGGTAGACAACATGCTCCTCATCAGCTCCAAGGCGGATCCCGATGACTATGAAGACTCCCCTGGCTCTGAGGAGACAGAGGAAGGCAACGGAGCCAATGTGATCGAACCCGAGGCCGATGTAGGAGCAGAGCTAACCCGAGCCGATGCTCCGAGGGGTAAGCTCGGCACCGAAGAAGATCTGGCCATAGAACCCCCCCCCCCCGGGGCCGACAAGGGAACCCCGGCTCCCACACTCACCGGACGGCACCGAGAGAGTCAAAGCAGCAGATATCAGTTCCGAGGACACTGAAGGGGGTCCCGGAACGGAAGGTTCCACAGTAAGTGGTACCGAGCACTCCTGCTCCAAAGGACCAGCTTAGCTCGGAGGAGGAACAACAGTGGGCACAATAGGCACCGAAACCAAATGGGTGGGAGCCGAGAATAATTTGGTCAGCGGTGGCGACTTGAGGAGTCTACGCACCACCTGTTCCAAGTCCTCATCTGATAAACTTCATGTAGACCTGGAAGATAGGGAAGGAGATAGAGGCCTATGGAGGATTGGCGATCTCAAGGTCGGAGAAACCGGCGAAATTTCAATGGACCGGCTCGGAAGACTTTGGAGCCGAAGTACCAGGCCTATCAACCAAAAGAACTTCCAATGGCTCTGAGGACTGTGAAGCCGAGGAAGTAGTGGCCTTTGAATTTTTGGGAGTTTGACTGGCGGCTCCGACTGAGCTGATGTAGCTGGAGATTGTCTTTTGTGAGATTTATCCTTTTTTGATGAAGGAGATGAAGAAGAGGAGGAAGAGCTATGAATGGCTTCTTCAAAGGAAGGCTTTAAGAGGCCTTTCAGAATCTACTTGTTTCTTCTTTCCTGAAGAACTCTAGCACTAAATGAATGACAGAAGGTGCAGTCTTCTTGGAGATGAATGGCACCAAGGCAATAAACACAAACATGTCCATCAGTGATGGACATCTTTTGCAAGCACTTCTGACATTTTTTAAAGCCCGAAGGCTTGTGTTCTCTCTCTTTTTGTTCTTTAGACATTGTCACAAAAGACAGCCTTGAGGCTATAGCAAAAACACAAACAACAAATATTTAGCTAAGACTAACATGCTACAGGTTACTAAAGGACAATACAAAGAGGAATGACCATGGAAAGAAAATTAGAACCTCTAACTAAAACGGTTCTAATTTCCACACAAAAACAAACAGTACAAAGCCTCTAACTTAAACGGTCGTATAGCTCTCTAACTTAAATGAGCTATGAAGAGACACACACAACGAGCAACCACCACTACACGGGACATCAAAGGGACCTAGAAAGCGACGGAAAATCTGCCCTGAAGGGAGAAAAACTCTCTCTATTTAACTAAAAACAGCAAAGAGTTAAATCTAGTAATGATAGAGCTAAATATATGCAAAAATAGCTAGTTTTGACAAGGTAAATAGAAAAAAATATCACAACTTAGCCACGGCCAAGATGAGTGCATCCAACCTCGTAAAGCAGCAAACAAGATCTGGGGAATTACACCACTGCACTGTGGGATACCTTCTTGCCACGAGCCAAGTTTGAGATCTTCAACTAAGTATTCGGCTGAGTCGGAATGGAGGATCGGCTCCGAGCCCATCATTTTAAGAATGAAGGCGAGATAGGACAACATAACATTACATTTTTAAGAAGAACAAGATGCCTGTACTGTAACTCTCCATGCCATTTATTAACTGCAGCACTTCCTGTTGTGTTATAAAATCAGAATTTGAGAGGGAGGGATTAACATTCTTTTGTCAAAATTAGGACCAACTTAAAATTGTACCATGCCTACATATATAATTTTGATTCAGTTAATGTATTACTTGCAGAGCTTGTGAAAATGTTTTATGTCTCTGCAATGCACTTTCTATTTCTGCTACTTCATACCACTCTCAAAACAGACAATTTGTGCTAATAAGTTATACAATGTTAACAAAAGGTAAAGACATAATATGCCCAAGTGTATCCTGGTAGTAGATTTACTCAGCGGCTCAAAAGAAATATAAATATAGACAGTGTATCATGAGAACAAAGCAATGTAAATCTCCACCATCTGAAAAAAAAAAATAGCTAATACAACAAAAAGACACCTGCCTTTATTTTCCAGAATAAAAGATGAAATTATGCGATCCCACTCCTCGTTTTTTGTGTCAAGTAAGACCAACACTAGGTCAAACCTGCTTAAAAGTGGGCTGGCAAGAGCCACATTTACTGACACAGACTCATTAGGATCATAATGGCCTTTAGGGTTTGTTGCTGCCAATATAGTGGTCCTTGTATTAAGTTTAGAGACTAGGCTGAAAAAGAAACAATAAAACAGTATGAGCCAAACAGCATAAACAGAAATGATACAGAAATTATATGGCATTTTAATTAACCAATTTTGTGTGGATTAGATCAATAATACTCATTTGAAAAAAAGAGGGGTTCCTCAGCCTGCTATAAAAATGTGATTTTCAATAGAATTAACCAAAGCAAGTTTAAACAGACAACTCTTTAATTTTATTTTCTTGCTATCTCAAGTAAATGCATCATTCCCAAGTTCAGATAAAATAGCTTATGTTGCATAGAGGTGCAATGGCTACAGTTGTTTCACAGGGACTGCCTTTCTGTTTTAGTTTTTTTGGTGGATGCCTTCTTTGAGCAGTCTGCACATTATCTCTGTATCTGTATGGTGTTTTGATGGGTGCTTGGGTTTCCTCCCAAATTCAAATGATGTGCCAAATGTGAACTGGTGATCCTCAAAACTGCCAGTGAGTGTCATGCGTGTGTGCGTGTGTGTGTGCGCGTGTGTGTGTGTGTGCGCGCGCGTATGTCTATGTTCATGAGCACATATCCTGTGATAGGATGGTATCTGCCCTGTGTCTAGCTCTGCAACAGTCTCTGGTTCACCCTCAACCCTAAAATGAATTAAGCAGGTGAACTGAGAGTGAATGAAATAAAGTGAGTGAAAAAAGCCACTTCCTCCTTTTTTACAACTCCTACAGGAGTACCCAAGGGTTCCATATTAGGTCCTTTACTGTTCAACATCTTTATAAATGACTTCCATCTGTCAATCCCCAAGGCTAGTCTTATCCAATATGCAGAAGACTCTACAATCATCTGTTCTGCCACCTCATCTCCTCTCTCTTAAAACTAACCCAAGTGGCCTTCTCTTCCACCGAGTGCTGGATGTTAGATAACCGTTTTAGCACTCAACGCATCAAGAAAAAAAAAGAAGTTATGTCTTACCATAACCTTCCATCTGTGTTGTAGATTTTTATTCATTCATTACTGTTAGGACTTCGGTTCCATCCTCGGAATCGACAAGGTCGTTTCCAAGTTCGCGCCAGCCAAAATCTCTCAGCTTAGCCCTACTCAATGCCCCTCTCATAGTCTCTCCAGATCTCGTTTGTCGTGTTCCTCGTCAGATGTGCCTAGCCTCTCTCTCTCAAGCCAAGTAGAAATTTGTGGTTTTCTGTGTAGTTTCTCTTAAAACTTTGTCGTTTTTTAGTCAGTTTTGCCTTTTCTTACTATCGCCTATAACCTGCTGCTATTTCCTACTCTCTAGCTTTGGTAGTTAAATCTCTACCATCATTGGTACTGTCCCTCTCTCCTGCCTTTGCTAGGCCTTCCTTTACCACTTGTGGTATTTTTAAATACCATCGTTGGTATTCTCTCCCTTTATTTCCCCTGTTGTTATTTCCTTTAGGATAGCCCTTTGTTATCTGTACTATGTCAGACAAAGTTAAGTTGGGGTTTAAACAGTGTGACAAGTGTGGGAGTAAGACGCCCAACTTGGACGGCCACGCTCGATGCGTTTACTGTTTGGACGTGGACCATATAAATGCTTCTTGTGATATTTGTTCTAGTTTTAGCAATCGTACTCTAGCAGAGCGCAAAAACAAGCTAATTCTGAAAGGTTTAATCAAAACGCCTTTTTCAGAGGCTCTCTCTGGGTCGGAGGTCTCACCGTCTCCTAAGACCAAGAAACACAAGGAAAAACAGAGTCACTCGGTTCCTGCATCTCCGTCAGTTACGGAACCGAGTCAGCTCCGTGCTTCTCCGGTGCTCTCGGCGCATACCTTTTCAGCACCAGGCCCTGTGTCTTCTCCTTCGGTGCCGTCTCTGATGTTGACTCCTATTTTGGTTCCAGCTTCAGCACCATCGGCTTCGGTGTCGTCCTTGGTTCCGACACTGGCTTTTACGAGGATACCTGCTTCGGCACCATCCCCGGCCACGGTGCCAATAGCTTATTCAGCTCATAAAAGTCGAACATCTCCCAAGAACCAGATACTCTCCAACATATGACCCTTTTTTGGGGCATCAGTTTAGCCACTTTCTTGAAAGACCTGATTCTCCTTCAGCAGCCTCCTATAGATCCACCAGGAGTCTTTCTGAACTAGATGTAGTGCGGGTTGTGGACCAGTTTCTGGTAGCTAGGGGACTGCCCACCCCAGCTAGACCTTCCCTCCCCTTTGGCTTGGAACCATTTACAGCATATTCACCTGTGTATCCTCCTCCAGCCTCTACCCGCACCGGAGATCTCCGTACCGATGTCCACCCTGGTGCATACTGTCTCGGCCCCGACAGCGGAGTTTTCACTGTCAGCACACCGACCACCCTTGCTGCATCGGCTCCTTTGGAGCCGGTGCACCCTCGGAGCAGTGTTTGGACTGTCGGCACCTTGAAACCTAGCCCAGCGCCTATTTTTCGTTGGTGCCGTCTATGTCCAAGGCTCCGACAGTTTCCAGTCCACTCGGAGCTCCTCACCTGGAGCTGGGCTCCTCAGGGCGGGGTGTGACCCTGGTTGCGAGGTTGTCCTTTTCAGTTCCAGGTTCCCACCCCTCCTCGGGCGGGACTGCTTTCCAGGTGATGGAGAGGGTTCTTGCCTCTGGAGGCTTGCAGTCAGCATCAATGACATCGGCACCAGAACTCCCCTCTAGCGTGCAGCTGTCCCAACCCCCTACTTCGAGATCCCAGGCACGGGAGCTGCAAGACCTCCCTTTGAAGGGAACCCTTTCTCCGTAGTCCTCCTCAGAAGAAACTACTGGGGAGCCACCCCGGAAGAAACGGTGTAAGAGGAAACACCTTGATTCCCCTGAGAAATCTATCAGTGAGGACACTGACTATGATGAGGGAGAAGGGTCCCCACAGTCTCCCCCAGATGACGTCTCATTTGGAGACATTCTCAAAATCCTCAAGCAGCAGGGAGACTGGAAGTCCTCTAACCCTTCTTCTGAGGAATCAGTATTCTTGCAGGCCTTCCGTGCCCGGCCATCTACTTCCTGGGTGACCCCACCTGCGGATGAGCTTATTAAGCTGATCGTGCAGCGTGACTGGAAGGCCCCGGACAAAGTAGAACATGTCCTCTGGAGGCCAGACAAAATTATATCCACCCCTGAAGACCAGCCCAACTGGTCCAAGCAGTTGACGGTTGATTCCATGGTCATGGCGGCAGCCCCAAGAGGGAACTGGCAGAAGATAGTTCCACTGTCCATCCTCTGAACAGGGAGTCTTGGGCTATGGACAGACTAGGGAAGCAGACCTATGCTTCAGCGACCTTTGTCAAACGGCCGCTGAACTATCTGGCACAATTCCCTCATCTACAAAGAGACCTAATCTCTGAAATATCTTCCTCTTTGGCAGGGGTACTGCCTGATGAGGTGTGTGACACTGTCGCCTCGCAGCTAGCTACCCTTGAATCTATCTCGAACTCCTCGATGCGTTTGATATCTCACACCACTGAGGGGGCAAGCTTGAGCTGCTGCATCAGGCATTTTCATGAGACGTAATGCTTGGATGCGTTTGTATGATTTTGCAGACCCCTTTAAATCTTCCTTCATCAATGCGCCTGTCAACAAATCTGCACTTTTTGGTCCCAAAGTACGAGACACACTAGCATGAAGTGAGAAAGATGGAAAGACCTTGTCTGTTGTGGGCATACGTTTTTCCACCCCCAGAGGTCCTACTCCAGGAACCAGAGGGGAGGAAAACTGTGGCTCAAGAAATCCCAAGGATCTTTTCATGACACTCGTGGTGAGCAATCCCCCCAGGGCAGAGGGGGCAACTCATCTGGAAGATGCCCCTTTCGGAGTAGAGGGGGTCCGCATAACCAGGGTGCTAGAGATTCCTTCTCTGGCCGACTCTACTAGTGCTCCTGAGCAGTGGCCCGACTGCTTTCCTCTCAAAGCAGTAGGGGGTAATTTTTCTCTGCACCTACCAGCCTGGGATCTTATTACTACCGATGTTTGGATGCAGAGAATAATATCCAGAGGCTACCAGATACCATTCGATTTAACTCTCAGACCCATCAAAACAATCCCCGATGTGCCACCCAATCAGAGGGAGCTAGCAGCCTTAGAAATAGGAAACCTGCTAAGAAAAAGAGTCATCCAACCAGTTCCATCAGACCAGAGAGGATCCTGGTTTTACTCGAGGTTCTTTTTAGTGCCAAAAAGGAGAGGAGACTGGAGACCAAATCCTGGATCTCAGTCTATTGAACAAATTTATCAAACCTCAAAAATTCCAAATGGTCACGGTACAGTCCATTCTCCTCATTCTAGGGAGGGACAACTGGATGTGCTCTATAGACCAGGATGCATATTACCACAAACATGGAACACCGCTCCCAGAGATTTTTCCATTTCCAGCTGGAAGCCAATCACTACCAGTTCAAGGCACTGCCATTCGGTTTCTCAACAGCCCCCGATTGTTCACCAAATGCATGGCAGTTGTAGTAGCTCATCTTTGACTACAAGGATTCTAGGTGTTTCCGTATCTAGATGATTGGCTCCTTACCACCCTGACCAGGAATCTGCTAATCCACAGCCTCTCTTACACTCAAGGCCTCGCTCTCCACTTGGGAATTACAATCAACAAGGACAAATCACAAATGTCCCCAACAAAAACACTGGAATTCATTGGAGCAGTTTTCGACGCAACATTTATAACATCAGATCTAAACTTATGATATTCACTCCCTCTAAAAACACCATTATATACAAAAACTATTATTATTACTAGCCAAAATAATACCTCTCCTGAGATAGTATCCCATACCTAACCCTTAGGTGTCCTCATCGATGAGCACTTTAAGTTTGATATCCACCTACAAATGAATATAAAAAACCACACCAGAAGCTTGGTATGCTTTACAGCCATTATCGCTACCTCATTCCCTCTACTAATTCTGTTCTCTACCACATACCTCATTCCTTCCCTCCTGTATGGTTTACTAACTTTACTCTACTACATACCTCATTCTTTCCCTCCTATATGGTGGCCCCTCTTCTCACTAACCTACATTCTTCACTAAAGATTAAATTCTCTTCCTGTTACAATAAAATCTCCAAGTTTGCCACAGGTTAGAAATCCTCCACCCACCACTGCAATGCCTTTCACAAACTAAATTGGCTGGAACTCCCCAATTATCTTACTTACATCCAACTCACTCACACCCACAAACTTATCTTCTGTCCATCTCTCTGCCCCTCTCTAGCCTCTTCACTCAAAATGCATTTACCCAATAGACTCCTGAGATCCAACAACCAAAATCTGATAGACTTACACAAGCCTGCTCGTCCACCAGACAAACAACTACTATTCTTTTCTCAAGCACGCCTTTGGAACTCCTTGTCACCTCTCATCCGCACCACCAATAACCACTCTACCTTTAAAACCTTGCTTCATTCCCATCTCATATCCCTCTGGGAATGTTCCTGTTCTCACCCTACATAACTGCCTTCTTATTTTTGACTCTTCCTCCTGCTCTCATCTCCTTTCTCTCACTAAGCTACCACTACCCTCACCCACCTTTCTTCCCACCCCTTTTCACCCCTCATACATTACTTCTTACTATTCTCTTTTTTTTACTTGACACTTAATCTCTTCCAATCCCCTCTGTTCTCTGCTATAACTCTAATATGATACCTATGCGAACCTCCTTCCCCTCTACTTTTAGATTTTCCACTGTATAAACTAAGCTTTTTGTATATATTTACTGACATGCTGTTTTTTACCTTTTTCTTTTGTAAATTGCATACTGCATTACTCATTTTTTAATCATTTGCCTAAATTGTATGATATTCTTACAGAGCTTTTCTCCCCGGGACTCCACTGAAAAAGTACAGTTGTGTACACTTACCATAAATGTAGATGTTCGAGTATATTCACTGTTGCAGTCATCACCTGTGGGTTATCCCTGCTGTGGTAGCCCTCGGGCGGCCCGAATACCAGAGTCAGTGTTTTTCTGCATCAGCTGCTGTCCCTGGAGACTGATGTCAGGTCATCAGTGCTATAAACCAAGGCAGCTGATGCCATTACATCAGTTTTTCTTGCCCTAACCAATCAGAAGCTCCAGGAGATAAGGCACAGAAGACATGGTGGTGAACAACCACCACAAGAAGCTTATGTCTCCTAAAGGAAAGAAGAAATAAGGGGGGAAGGAGGGAGGGAAACCAGAACTGCAACAGTGAATACACTTGGAACATTTACATTTATGGTTAAGTGTACACAACTGTACTATGTTCTTCGTGTTTCACTGTTGCAATCATCACCTGTCGGAAGATTCCCAAAGCTGAAGAAAGGGGTGGCAGGACAGTGTAGAGACCTAGGCAGGGGTAAGGAGGCCCTGCAGAACTGCAGATGCAAACCCTGCTCTAGCCTTGAAGAAAAGAGGAAGGTGATAATGCTTTGTAAAGGTATGGACAGTGGTCCAGGTGGGCAGCTTCCAAGATGCCCCTGGTGGGGACTCCTCTGAAGAATGCTGTGGAAATGGAGGCTGCCCTGGTGGAATGGGTGCAAACAGACTTAGGGGAAGGTTTCCCATGAAATCTGTAGCAGAAATGGATACAATGTGATATTCATTTAGAGACAGTCTGCTTGGTGATGGGCTTCCCCCTCTGCCTCTAAGGCAAAACTGACAAGAAGTTGGTCTGTTTTCCTGAAGGGTTTAGTACAGACCAGGTAGTATCTGAGCTGCCTGTGCACGTCCAGGGAGTGCAGAATTCTTTCCCCCTTGTTTTGAGGGTTAGGGAAGAAGGTAGGCAGATGAATGGCCTGGTTGAGTGTCACATTTGATATCACCTTGGGCAAAAAAGAGGGGTTAGTCGTAAGGGACACCCTGTCTGCATGGAAAATGATAAAGGGCTCAACGGCCATCAGTGCCTGCAGCTCAAAAACCCTTCTGGCTGAAGTGATGGCCAGCAAAAAGGCAGTCTTGCAAGAGAGGAATTTCAGTTCTGCTGAGGCAGCAGGTTCGGGGGGGGGGGGGTCAGCTTTTCCAGAACAAAGTTAAGGGTGGGAGCCTCTAAATGCCAAGGTGATCTCCTAGTGTTATGTTGAATTGCTCAAATAGCTGTACCACTTTTATCACTTATCTGCAGAAAGTACTAAAACACTATTTTCATTAGCAGGGAAATTCTATGTGAAGAGTTATATCATGGCTTGAGGAATGCTAGAGCAAAACTCACTCTGCTCCTAGAATGAATATCCAGTTTTTAATGTTTAGGGAAGGTATGCACAAATATTAGGTGCTTTTCTAATGTCTACACGTTTTTGAGGAAGGTAGTGGTAGTGTCTGCTGCCTTAGCAGACTACACCTGCCTGACCTCAACCCCTAATAGTTCAACATTAGAGTTACAACGTGTAATGCCTGGTAAAAAGGAGACAAGGAATTGGTCCAGACATCTCTGATGCCTGCAAAACAACTCAGTTACTTCAGGACATTCAACATATAAAGATCTGTTCCTTTCTATTTTCAGGGTTAAGGAAAAAGGTAGGCAAGCTGGCAGCTTGGCTGTATGACAACTTGGACTACCCTTCTATTACACAGAAAAATCATTGCCAGTGCATTTTCTATTTGTCTGCCAGCAGTGATTTGCTGTGTGATGGTGCTCTTTTTCTACGGAGTATGATACTTAAATAACGAAGAAATAGGAGGCCATGAATCTATGTTTTTTGTGCTTGTTAAATTAAAACTTTAAATTGATCTACTTTGTCACTTAAAGCTTTGATCCATTTTGGCCTGATAAACACACACACAGGAACCAGCTCAGGGACCACTTTAGCCATAAAGGAAGGTTTAGTCTTAAGGCTTACTATTTCATTTTCTTGTTTTAATTGATTTTTGCTCCAGCACCTGCTGCCTACCAAACCTCTTACCAGTTCAGCAAAGTTTATCTATTCCCCCTACCTCAGGGATTTAACCCAGTCTTACAGTGACAGCTGTTGGAATGCACCATCATCCAGAAAGCCACGAGGCTGCTTTACACCCCAGTCATCCAAGAATCATCAGTCTTCACTCCAACCTAACTGCCCATCAAATGACTTGCCAGTACCACCCCACAGACAGTCACAACTGGTAGTTTGTGAGCCCATATCAAACCCCTCTAGTAGCCAAGGACCACTAAATGTTTCAATAATTCCACACTACTCACTGCTACCAATTCCTCATCTATCTGAGGAGTCCACAGTGAAGCCTTTATTAGTTTGGACAGCTTGGCATTTCAATTAAGTCCCGCACTATGGTGGTGATACCAGTACCATATCTCCTTAGGACATCAAGACACACACACAGACACACGCCTCCTGATGTTTGTTATCAAGCTGATGTTCCCTCTGTCAATGGGCAACAAGCATATGCTTCCTAGGAGTAATGGCTGACTGCCCACTCCAGTGAGGGCAAAGTAGTTCCCAATCAAGCAAAAAAAAAAAAAAAAAAAAAAAAACACTTACTTCCACCCTTCTTGTCCAGTTCTTGCAGCACTCATACTGCTACTTAAATTCTGGTTACATGGGTCACGGGAAAGGACTTTATGACATTAAGCCCAAGAGCTAGACTTTTACTTTGTCTTTATGGGAAACAGTACCTTGCATGTGAAACATGTAACTCAGACATTCTCAGCCTCTGAGAACAGTGTTTCCCAGGATAGGTACTTTGACCTTTCAGTGATACAATATATGATTCCATTCGGGGGGGGGGGGGGGGGGTCCCACTGGTTTCCTACATGGTTCGGGTACAATACCACCTTTAAAAAAAATGTTAAAAACTGTTTAACCAAGTAAGGAGTAGTAAAAAAGGACCCACAATGGTGTGTGTGTGTGTGTGTGGGATTTAATGACATGCTATCCAAAAGGTACACATTGATGAGAAGGTTAAGACAGCTGCCCCCAATAATGAGTTTTGCTTAATACTGTAGGAGCTGTAGTACTGTGCTCTCTTTTGAGGTCATGTTTTTGGATAACCTCCAAATTGAGAATCCCTTCCACCTAGGCATATAGGCTTGTCTAAATATTTGGTCTCTTGACTTACTGCAGGACGACCTGTTCTGACAGCCTACTTTTAAAAGGAATCATGCTGAGAAAACACAAAAATCTAGTCTCAGGATTTTGAAGGATGAGACAATTAAAGTTCCCCTTTATCAGTAGCATACAATGCACTGGAAAAGAGCAGACCCTTTTTTGATCATATGAATTAGGAAAAAACCTGGTTTCTGTACCACAAAAAGAGAAAATCGGAAATATACCATCCCTGTACATCCTTATATTTTGCAGCACTTCTGATGAAAGAGGAAGGGGTGGAAAGGTACACAGAAGATCCCTTTACCAAGAAATGATGAATGCATCTACTGTCCAGGTCATTTTCCTGGGAATCTGAACAACATATCTGCAGCTGGTGATTTTCTTATGATGTGAAAAGGTCCATCTGTTGTAGACCCAATCTGTGCATGACTTGATCTGAACACTGATGGGTCCAGTTTCCACTTGTAGCTGCTAACAATGAATTTGTTTAGTTTCCCAGGAATCACATCCTAGGACAATGGGATGTAATCTTCCTGAAGACAAACTCAGCTGCACTGGTATCTCTCTTACCAACAAGGTAAGCAAGCCCTCAGCAGTGGTAAGAGTGCTCGCCCACTGCTCATTCATACACTACATAACAATAGTGCTGTAGGTGATTATCATCAGGGTCCTTTGCGTAAACTATGTGAAAGCTTTTAAAGCCATAAAGAGTACCACCATCTGCACTCCCCAAACAATGTCCAATGTATCTGTCATCGGGGTCTATTTCCACTGTATCACTAATAAGGCTTCCTCAGTTTGAGATCCATCTGTCTGGCCACCAAAAGAACTCCTCCTTGATGGCTGGAATGAGTGGCACTGTAGGGAGAAGGGAAGCTCAGTGGTACTGTCACAGGTTTCTGAGACACCACTGGATATTTTCATATGCAGCCTGGTCAAAAACACTAGCAAAATCTAGGTTAACATATGACCTATAACCCTTAACATTTTCCTAGCGGTCATTTGTGACTTTTGGTCAGACCAACAAAATGAAGCTTCAGATGGGGAGTCTCCACTTTTGGAAGACAGCGATGTCCAAGGGGATCTCCAAAGAACTTTTCACTTCCTTGAGGCCAGGCTTGACTGCAGACGGTTTAAAATAAAAACTCAGATGGATCAGTCTTGTTCATGGTTATAAACACAGATTTGCTCATGCCTTCCAACAAAGTTCTGCAAATAAGAGTAAATGGGGATTCCATGTGTTCTTGGAAAACCAAACTCCACAGCCAGGTGCTTAGTGAACAACCACAGCACTGCAGACAGTCCAAGCAACAGTGACATGAACCAGAAGCACTTGCTGCCCACCCTGAATTTAAAGAACCACTTATGTTTCTTGTGAAGTGAGACAGGCAGGTTGGCATGCATCCTATAGGTCCAGGATAACTAAAATGTCTCTAATAATTGGAGTGGGGCCTGCAAGGTGAGAATTTTTAATTTGGTGATCCTTAGACATTTGTACAACCTCTACAGATCCAGAAGGGGCCCCTACAGCCTAGCCTTTTTGGGAATAAGGAAGAACCTGGAATAATCTCTCTGATCCTTCCCTCCCAGAAGGGATTCCTCAACTATGCCAGAAATGATTAGTTACTGAAACACCTCTAGGGCTAGACAGGCTTGCTCTAAAGGAGCTCAGGCATGCCCATAAAATATGCAACTGATCTCACCTCCAACTTGTAACTCTTAGAAATGACGTCCTTCAACCACTTGTCAGATGTTAGGCGGAATCAAATGTCTCTGAACTGTGTTTGCCTGCCAGTCAAGATGTGGAGCAAACAAAGTTAGAGAATGGGGTTGGGGACACAGTCAGTACTGGCCCAGGGGTTCTAGGGCAGAGGAGGCTTTTTCACCATTCATGCCAATTCTGCTACATATCTATGCCTGTTTTCTTTCAAAAGTTCTTCTCTGCTTAAACTACTGTGCGCTGGTCTGCTTCCTATAAAACAGTCACCATTACTTTGGGTAGTTTGTGCTGTATTTAGGGATGGGAGGGAGAAACAGCAGTTTAATTTATATTATTTTACCTTTTCTTTTAAATGCTTAATTTCTTGTGGAGAAGGCCTAAAAAGCATATCCTTACCCAAAGTAGCACCTAGAAACTGCCTTTTTACATCATCTGGCAGAGACTGCACCCTCATTCAAGAGTGTTTCCTTATCACTCTAAATGGCTGCTGCTTTGCTGCAGGCATCTAGAGCATCGTGCTCAGTACAGACATAGGTATCTTGATCTACAACCTTCTCTATAACACTGCACACTCACAAATCTTACTAGCATTATAACTAGTGGCACCTGGTAATGCAGACAGCTACTTTCATTTGTGTGACGAGTACTTGTCCTAATAGCCTGTAGTAGACCACTGCTGCTCTACCATGTCCAAAACCAGCACACAGCTGCTCTACGCTGCTCAAAGCAGATAACAGCTGTTCTATATAAAGTACAGTTGTGTACACTTACCATAAAGGTAGATGTTCGAGTGTATTCACTATTGCAGTCATCACACTTGGGTTATCTGCCTGCAGGTAGCCCTCAGTCGGCCCAAATACCAGAGTCTTGGGATTTCTGCACCCGATGCTGTCGCCTCTTCCAAGACGTCAGGTCATCAGGGGTATAAAAAATGCAGCCGATGCCACTACATCAGTTTTTCTTGCCCCAGATGTCAGGAGCCCCCAAAATAGGAAGCAATTAAATGGTGTGGAACACCTCCAGTAAAAAGTAAATACCATGGCCATAAGATATGGCCAAAAAAGCAAAGGTAGAAAGCATAGAGAAGTTAGGGGGCTATAGGGAAGGTAACCAGGACTGCAACAGTGAATACACTCGAAGATCTACATTTATGGTAAGTGTACATAACTGTACTATGTTCTTCATGTTTCACTGTTGCAGTCATCACACTTGGGTTGATTCCCAAAGCTGAGGAAGGGTGGAGGCAGTCAAGAAATATTAGGGTTGGCTAGCAGGCCTTGCAAGACTGCTGTGGCAAATCCAGCTCTGGATTTAGAAAAGACAGGTAAGTGGTAATGCTTGCTGAAGGTGTGTACAGAACTCCAGGTTGCAGCTTCCAGGATGTCCTTGGTAGGGACTCCCCTGAGAAATGCTGTAGAGGTTGAGGTAGCCCTAGTGGAATGAGTTTTGATCCCCTGTGGGATAGGTTTTCCATGGTGTTTGTAGCAGAAATGGATGCAGTGGGCTATCCATTTGGAAATTGTTTTGAAATGGCCTTGCCCTCTGCCCATGTAGCAAAGCTGACTAGCAGCTGGTCAGTTTTTCTGAAAGGCTTAGTCCTGTCAAAGTAGAATCTGAGCTGTCTGTGCATGTTCAAGAAGTGCAGGATCCTTTTCCCTTTATTCTGAGGATTAGGGAAGAAGGTTGGTAATTGGATGGATTGTTTTAAAGCCACACTGGATACCACCTTGGGCATAAATGATGGGTTTGTCCTGAGGGAAACCCTGTCCGCATGCCGCATGGAAGATAACGAAGGGTTCCACAGCCATAAAAGCCTGCAACTCAGACACTCTTCTTACTGAAGTGATGGCTAGAAGTATGACTGTTTTCCAAGAAAGGAATTTGCTGTAGCAGTGGGCACAAAAGGGGGAAGCGTGAGCTTCTCTAGTACAAAGTTGGGGTCCCAAGCAGGAGTGGGAGCTCTCCTCGGGGGGTCTTAAATTGTTAGCTCCTCTCAGGAACTGTTTGATCAGAGGGTGAGAGAAGAGGGGTGGGCTCAGTACTGTAATGGGCTGAGATGGCAGAGGCATGAATCTTAACTGATGAGAAGGATAGGCCCTTTGTGGAGCAGCTCTACTAGGTAATCTAGGATATGAGGTAAGGTGGGCACGGCTGTGTCCTCTCCCCGAGAGTGGCTCCAAGAACAGTATCTTTTCCACTTTTCAGAATAATATTTCTTAGTACTAGGCCTCCTGGCCTCAAGGATGACATCCAGTACCTGTTTGCTAAGGGTTGCTGGTGGTGTATTCAGGGAATAAGCCAGAGTGCAAGGTTCAGGGTTTGCAGCTGAGGATGCAAAATCTGTCCCTCCTGCTGGGACAGCAGAGAGGGGGTCTGATGTAGGTGCCAGGGTGGCACTGCTGTCAAACTGTGTAGGAGTAGGTACAAGTGCTGGCGTGGTCAGTCTAGTGCAATAAGGATTGTCCTTGGTCTGTGCTGTTTGATCATGAGTAGTACACCTTTGAGAGGAGGGGCAGAAGGGGAAAGGCATAGACTGAGAGGTTTTCCCATATAAAGGATAGGGCATCCACTTTCCATGCTTGGCTGTTGGGATTTCTGGTGCAAAATTTGCTCAACTGATAGTTTTGCGGGGAAGCAAACAGGTCCACATCTGGTGTCCCCCACTTGTGGATTAGAAGTTTGAATGAGTTGGGTTACAGTTTCCACTCTTGTGGATCCAGTAGATTTCTGCTTAAGTTGTCTGGCAGTGAATTTTATTTGCCTGGCAGGAACTGAGCTTGCAGGTGCACTTGATTGCTCAAGGCTGTGTTCCACAGGACCATGGCTAACCTGCAGAGTGGGTAGGAATGAGTTCCCCCCTGCTTGTTTATGTACCACATCACTGTGGTGTTGTCTGTCTTTATCAAGAGTTGTCCTGGAAGGATAAGGTATTTGAAGGCTGTCAATGCATTCTGTACAGCTAACATTTCTTTTTGATTGATATGCAGGTGAATTTGTCCTGGGCTCCATTTGCCTTGAATGCATTTGCCTGCCATGTGAGCCCCCCATGCATAGTCTGATGCTTCTGTTGTCAGGGTTTGGGAGGTGAATGGCTGAGTGAAAAGGAGTCCCTTGTTGTGGTTGCAAGCTTCTGCACACCAAAAAAACTCTGTCCTTGGACAAGGAATGATAGGAATCAGTGTTTCCAGGTCCAGCGAATTTTGACACCAGGGACTTTTTAAGTACAACTGAAGTTTCCTCATATGCAGTCTTGCATATGGAATTAGTAGAATGCATGAGGCCATAAACCCTAGAGCTTGCAGTATTTTTCTTGCAGATAGCAGGGCTTTGGTGGCCAGTAGTTTGAAGCAATTTGTCAAATAAACCTGCTTTTCAGGAGTGAGGAATGCCATCTGGAAGGTTGTGTTCAAGCTTGCTCCCAGGAATAAAATCTTTTGGCTGGGTACCAAATGTGATTTCTTTTCGTTGATGGTACACCCCAGAGAAGTTAGGAGTCTCTTTACAAATGTGAGGTGCTGAAGTAGCAATTCCTGACTGTCCGTCTGAATCAGGCAATCGTCCAAGTATGGCTAAATGTGAATATTTCTCTGCCTGCAGTATGTAATGGCTGGAGCCAGGCACTTTGTGAATACCCTGGCCGCAGTAGATAAGCCAAAGGGAAGTGCAGAGAACTGATAGTGCATAGAGCCTGCACGGAAACGTAGATATTTCCTGCAAGATTCCCTTATGGGGATGTGCAGATAAGCTTCTTTTAAGTCTAGGGTGACCAGCCAGGAGTCCTTGGCTAGCATAGGAAGCAGCTATTGGAGTGTAAGCATTTTGAATTTTGGAACCACCAGGAAGGTGTTGAGAACGGACAGATCCAGGATAGGATGGCCAAGAGTTCTCTTTTCTGGGCACCAGGAACAGTCTGGAGTAGATACCCTGTCCCCTCTGCTCTACTGGAACAGGCTGAATAGCCCTGATACTGAGAAGAGAAAGTACTTGCCTTTGAGCTTCTGCCCACTGGTTTGGAGGAAAGTCTGGCAACCCGCTTGAGGTTGGCAGTGAGTGGAAGTAGAATCTGTATCCATGGGACAGAATGTTTAGGACCCATCGGTCCTGGGTAATGTACTTCCAGTTTTTTGCATGCAGGGCGAGTTTTCCTCCTAAGGGTGCAAGTACTTGGGCATGGCTGGGAAGGATGATAGACAAGTCATTGTGAACTTTTCCCATAAGGGGGTGGGGCTTACCACTCCCTGTTTTTGAGGTGGGAGCACTCCATTGTTTAGCTCTCTGCATACCCTGAGACTGTAGTCTTTGTGGTCTGTTGCCCCTGGGTTTGGACTGAAAAGGTCTGGGAGGGACTAGAAAGGACCAGTTTTTAGAAGGCCAATGCCTACTGAATCTAGGTGGCTGTACCTGTAAGAAATCTTTAACAGTCTGCATAGATTTAGCTTTTTCCTCCATCTTTTTAAGAACAACTTCTGCTTTTGGGCCAAACAAACATTCTTGGTTTAATGGAGCATTTAGTAGTTTTGCTTTGACATGGTCTGGCAAGATTTGTTCCTTCAGCCAAGCATGCCTTCTCAGTACAGACCCAGTGACAGCAGCTCTGCAAGATGCTTCTAAGGCATCAAAACCACACTGCAAAGTATGTTTATTAACTTGGTTTGCAGAATGCATTAACTCTTGTAAATCTTTATTTTCTGTACAATCAGGAATCAACAACATTTTTTGTTTAATTAGTTCCATAATATGCTGCTGGTACTTCAACATGTGAAACTGGCAATTTAAAGCCCTGATGGTAAGAGTTGCAGAGGTATATAACTTGTTACCCCATCTGTCTAAAGCTCTAGAACCCCTGTCCGAAGGGGTAGGGTTTTTGGCTGTAGTAGCCTTAATACCTTTAGGACCCTGGGAAATGGTCTCTGGATCCACAGTGGAATTTTTTAAAAGAAATTTGTGAGAGTTAGGTACTCTGTAGTACCAGTCAGGCTCTCTAGGAACTGGCAGTAAAGTATGAGGGGTAAGACTGGATTCCATGAAGACATCATCGGCAATATCCAGGACAGGGGGTATAGCTAGAGGCCTATGCTGAGGCAAGTCTAAAAATTCTTTGAGTCTCTTTTTGGACTGTGGCTAGTACTGGCATTCCCAGCAGAAATGCTCTCTTAAGGTATGCAAGGTTTCACCAAAAGAAAAGTCCTCTGGAGGGGAGGCAGAGGGAATAGAATCCTCTGCACCTGAATCCTCATAGGTAGATAAGGGTATGTCCTGGTAATTAGAGGGAAAAGAGTCATCGGACTCATGATCTGAAGAATCAGAAGGAAAATCAATTCTTTGTCTTTTAGAGGGGGAAGGCTGGCTTCCCCTGATTAAAGTAATATGGTCTTCAGACATTCTAAGCATTTGTTTCTGTGGCATGGGAGCTTGAAGATGTGCTTTGGTCGTCTGTTTCCTAGGCGTAGTGCAAACTCTGGGCCTAAGAAACTCGATAGTTTTAGTCAGAAATAAAGTAGTCGGTTTAATACGAACATCGAAAGGTCTGAATACACCCTCAGAAGCTGGTGCCTGCACAGTGGCTCTGGACCCATCCATTGTACAGACATCTGCAGGTTCCCTAGTTGAAGAAGCATCTCGCAACATACCGGACTCCGAATGGGTCTCAGTAGAGGCCTGTGAATCTGTTGAAGCGGGTATCAGGGGCTCGAAGGCGCTTCACTGAGTACCGTTGGACTGGCGACTAGCTTAACAGAAGCATTGTCGGCAGTTTTGGACCTATGCGGTCTCTCTCTGTCTTTATCCTTACGTTTTCTCGGAAGATCAGTAGTCGGGATGGCTTATCGAAGCCATTTTGGAATATGGAGAATGAAAGCGAAGGAATTTTGTGGCAAAGTTAGCCCAACGAAGAATAAGTTGGGCATTAAACAAGGCACAAAACCAACAGCGAGGAATGTCGTGGTCTGGGCCTAAGCAGGTGACGCAGTAAGAATGAAAATCTCTATGATGTATTTACTTTCCACAGGCAAGACAATTGTTAACTTTTTCTGACATCGGTTAGAGCAAGAAAAAAGGATGGGGTACTTAGCTTTAGAAGATTTCAGGTTTGAAACACGAAAAATGAAAATTTCAGGTAGCGGCCAACCAGGACTTGCGAACTGCTTCTGCTGGGCTCCCGCTTGGCAAGAAAAGCTGATGTAATGGCATCGGCTGCATGTTTTATACCCCTGACGTCATGGAAGAGGAGACCGCATCCAACGCAGAAATCCCAAGACTCTGGTATTCGGGCCGACTGAGGGCTACCTGCAGGCAGATAACCCAAGTGTGATGACTGTAACAGTGAAACACGAAGAACATCTTAGTAGTTGCCTAAGCACACTGCACTGGACATTTATCCCCGAAAAACATTGTACATCTAGTAAACTTAAATTGCATCTTTTGCTTCATTACGCAAGTCTTACAATATTCCACTAAATTCTCAATTTCTGGACTAAAATGAAAGGTCAGCCTGTTTGTTGACTTTCTGTTGACACCCTCATAGCATTCGGGCAGTAAAGCAACTGCCTGGTGCTCACAGATAATGAACTTTTCCTTAGTTCACAACTTTCTATCTGTGAAAGGTGCAATTATTTAACTTACATGAAAGCCCTATTCTCAAAAAAAAAAAAAAAAAAAACCCCAAACTGGGAACGATACACACTTCCATAGCACACTACAGCAGCCCAAGCTAAAATGTTTTCACTTATGTTGAGACTGTAATAAAATCCTTGCCAAAGCCTTCTAGATCCACAAAGACTAAGGTCTCAGCAAAAATCTATCACCACCACCTTTTGCCACACTTACAAAGAGCCACCAGGACTTAAATCATCTCAAACCCAGTACACCAGATCATTCTACAAAAAATAAAAAATACACTGTAGTGATCACTGACTCTACGGTCAGACACACAGATTCTTCACTTACTAGGATCTCTGATATTCCAAGGGCACTTAAGGCCCTTTCATGTAAGAAATAGGACTATGACACAGTGGAGTATGATACAAGATGGTATGACTATGAAGTAGTGAATAACTTGGCATGCACACCCTGAGAGAGATGTAGAGATGTGTCAAAACTCTCCATGCATGTCACAACTGCAAGACCCTGCTCTCAAACAGAATCCTTCCTTCTTCAATAATGCCTTGATACAAAAGAAAAGATAATTGGCTTCTACAATTGGTTAAATAGTTGATGTATTTCCAGCGGGATCCAGCAAGCGTTAGCACAGAACAAGAATTAGAAGTTATGTACCTACCATAACGTTCCATGTTAGTTGTCTTCTCTCGCCTTCTTTCTTGCTGGATGGGTTCGGAGCCGATCCTCGGCTCCGACTCGGCACTTGCTTTAGCTTGAGAACTCCTTTTACCAGCTCGAGGCAACTCTATATCCCATGATGCAAGGCGGAACTACCTCAGATCTCGTTTGGTAGCTAACCTACCCTGCTAAGGACTAACCTAACATAATTAGGAAAACAAGTTCATAATAAGAGTCCTCATATGAAGGCTCAGGAGGAAAACAACCTGATAGGAACTCTTCAAGATCTGTCCAGGCCAGGGGGAAGGAGGGAGGGGCCAAGAAAGAAGGCGAGAAGACAACTAACATGGAGCGTTATGGTAGGTACATAACTTCTAAATGTTAAGTTGTCAATCTCGCCTTCATTCTTGCTGGATGGGACCGTCCCTAGCACCTGTATCCCGGGTGGCTCAATGGAACAGACACTTGAGAACTGTGGAACCAAAACTGGCCCTGTCTCTGGAGGCCAAGTCTAACTTGTAATGAGAGACAAAGGTATGAGGCGTGGCCCAAGTAGCTGCTGCACAAATGGTATCAATGGGTAGTCTATCCTGAAAGGCTGCAGAAGTGGATAGACTCCTGGTTGAGTGTGCTTTTGGTTTAGAAGATAGCTGCTTGCCTCTGAGAGAGTACACATAGGAAATGGTGGAAGTCAACCATCTGGATAAGGTCACTTTAGAAACTGGAAGACCTATCCTGTTTTCTGCATAGGAGACAAATAATTGGTCCGATTTCCTGAATTGTTTAGTTCTATGCAAATAGTACCTGAGCTGACGATGGACATCCAAAAATGAAGCTTCTGTTCAGCTCTGTCGAATAGTTTGGGAAAAAGACTGGTAGATCTATAGATTGGTTAATATTGGTTTGAGACACAACTTTGGGGAGAAAGGACGGGTTCGTTCTTAAGGATACCCTGTCCTTATGAAAACCAAGTAAGGGAGCGAATGCAGAGAGCTTGAATCTCGGAAACCCTTCTTGCTGAAGTGACAGCCAGTAAGAATATAGTTTTCCAGGTCAATAACTTCAAAGAACATGAAGCAGACGGTTCGAAGGGAGGTAGCATCAAGGATGCCAACATTAAGTTTAGATCCCATTGCGGAGGAGGATGCTTTATAGGTGGCTTTAGGAGAAAAACTCCTCTCAGAAAGGCCTTGCATAATCTATGAGACAATGTTATTGTCATGCAAGCCAACATGATACTTGGAAATAGCAGCCAGTTGAACTTTAACTGTAGATGAAGAGGATCCTGAATGAAAAACCTCAGCCAGGAAATCTAAAACAGAATGTACAGGAGCAGTAAAGGGATCAATATTCCTGGAATTTGCCCAAATAGAAAAACGTCGCCACTTGCTAGCATAAACAGTCCTAGTGGACGACTTTAAAGAAGACACTAGGATGTCTCTGAGTCAGAGATCATCAGTAGCCTGGCTAGGGAAGGAAGTGGAGCAACCAAGCAGTGAGGTTAAGAGAATGAATGGCCCGGTGCTGCTGACCCGACTGGTGGATCAAGAGATCCGGAACTGGGTCCAGATGCCAGGGCTGCACCAGAAGGTGACGATGCAGAGACGGAAACCAAATTTGTCGAGGCCAATAAGGGGCAATGAGAATCAACTTGGCCCTCAAAACGGTGGCTTTCTGAATGACTTGTGGAATCAAGGGAAAAGGAGGAAAAGCGTACAGAAGTCCCCGGGGCCAATCCTGGGTTAGAGAGTCTTTCAGGGGTTGGCCTGGAAGGGGAAAGAGGGTGAAAAAATCGGGGCACTTGTTGTTTTGAGGAGTAGCAAAAAGATCGCAACAAGGAGTGCCCCACTTCAGAAAAATCTGATCCACTACAGATTGATTGAGAGACCACTCGTGAGGCATCAGAATGGATCTGCTCAGCCTGTCCGCCAAGAGGTTGGACCTGCCGGGGATGTGCGTTGCTATCAGAAACCGATGAGAGGAGATTGCCCATTGCCAAAGTCTGAGAGCTTCTCGACACAACGGATAGGACCTGGTCCCGCCCTGCTTGTTGATGTACCAGACCACGGACATGTTGTCCATTTATACTGCAATAGTCCCCACTCCCCGTGGGAAGAAAGTCGTTGAGGGCCTGCAACGTTAAAAGCACCGCTCTCATCTCCATGACATTTATGTGCAGATGGTATTCAATGGGTTGCCACGTCCCGTGGACCATCCTGCCCTGATAATGCCCCCCCACCCGATCAGAGAGGCATCCGTAGTGACTGTGGCAACTGGAGGAGGGGGAACAAAGGGTCGGCCCTGATGAATAAGAGGGGAAGATATCCACCAATTCAGATGAGTTCTGCACGACTGTGTGACTAAAATTTCGTGCCTCATCGGGAGACTGTGGTACGACCACTGAGTGAATAGCATCCACTGCAGAAGACGCATGTGGAAGCGAGCCAGTGGTAGAAGAACAATGGCCGCAGCCATAAGACCTAGAACCTTCAGTATAAATCTGGCTTTGACCTTGCTGCTCTGCAATAGAATCCGAACTAATTTTTGGATGTCCAGAATTCTTTGATCTGTTAGTCTGGCTAACATTTTGACGGTGTTTAATTCTGCGCCTATAAAGGTGATAGATTGGCAAGGCAGCAGAGAAGATTTTTCGAAATTTACTGAAATTCCCAAACTCCTGCAAAGCTGCAGAGTGTAGTCTCTGGTCTGAAGAAGCTGACACCTGGTGGTGGCGGAGAGGAGCCAGTCGTCCAAATAAGGAAACACCTGGAATCCTTGACGTCTCAGATGAGCTGTGACCACTGCCATGCATTTGGTAAACACTCTGGGGCTGAAGTGAGGCCAAAGGGCAGGGCTCTGAATTGGTAATGACTGGTCCCTAGCCGAAAGCGGAGAAACCTTCTGGAGCGCCTGTGAATCTTTATGTGATAGTACGTCCTGAAGGTCTATAGAGCACATCCAGTTGTCCTTGCCCAGAAAGGGCAGAATGGACTGAAGCGTGACCATCCAGAATCTTGCCTTTTTGACAAATCTGTTTAGACTGCTCAGGTCTAATATTGGTCTCCAATCTCCCGTCCTTTTGGGGACCAAAAAGAATCTCGAGTAGACGCCGGATCCTACTTGGTCTGCCGGAACAGTCTGGACGGCTCTTTTTCCTAGGAGCTTTGAAACCTCCTGTTCTGCCAAATCCCTTTGACCGGGTGAGATGTCTGGAAGGGATTGTTGAGGTACGGGATACCTTTCGAAGGGGATTTTGTAACCCTCGGATATGATCGACTGTACCCACATATCTTGTGAGAGGGAATGCCAGGCTACTGGGTACAGCGAAATCCTTCCCCCGACTGCCTCCAAGGGTGGACAGTCGGGCAACACCTCAGGGATGCTGAAAGGGCTTCTCAGGAAGAGACTCCCTGTTGCCCTGGTTCTGAGGACCCCCCCTGCCTCTAGGGCAGCATCTATTATTGTTACCCCCTCTGCCTCTGGGGGTAAACTGACCACGTGTGTCCGGTGTAGCTCCTTGGACTTTGCGGAACCACATCTTCCCTCCCTTCTGACCCTTGGGATATGGTCTAGAAGGGGTGGAAAAATGGACTCCAACGGCAGAAAGAGTTTTACCGTCCTGCTCACACCTGGTCAAGGTATCCTTCACCTGAGGTCCAAACAAAGCCGAACCATCAAAGGGGGTATCCTGTGCCTGCGGCCCTGCTCGCTCCATCGGCCGCATAGGATATGAGCCGCATGGAGGAGTTGGATAAGGAATTCAGGATTGCTAGCTATGAGGCAATCTTTTCTTGAGCCCCAGCAGCAGAAGGATCCTGGACCACTTCACCCAGTTCCTTGAGAATATCTCTTTGAAGCCTGGTGAAGTGACAAAGGTAGTTCAGCGAACGCATAGCAAAGGTCGCTGAAGAAAACATCCGCTTTCCATACCTGTCCATGGTCCTAGAATCCTTGTTAGGAGGATGGACAGGTACTGAAGGATCCGCCAGTTCCTTCTTAGTGGCCGCCACCACCATAGCATCCACAGAGACGCCCTTGGAAAGAAACTGTTTGTCCGTAGGGGCCGTAATAAACTTGGATGGTCTCCTGGGGACAGGTTCCACAGAATCTGGAGCCGCCCACGCCTTCCGAGCAACTACCTGCATAAGTGGGTCGAAAGGCGGAGACACCCAGGAGGTGGAGGGTCGGGATCCAAAAGCCTCCAGGTATACCGACTCATCCTCGGAGGGATCAATGGATGTCCAATTCCCCCTCTGTTTGAGGAGCTCAAGGATGTCTGAAAAGGAGACATCCTCAGAGGGGGATCGTGGGGAACCCTCCAACTCATCTAAGTCGGTATCAGATGTAGTAGACTCGGGGGAGTCTGTGTGTTTCCTCTTACACGTCCTCTTCCGAGGGGGTTCACCTGCCGGATCAGGAGAAATTTCGGAAGAGGAGGAAATTCCCAATGGGGAAACCTGGGGCGATGGATCCCTGGGCCTGAGAGCAAGAGGCTGGCAAGAGGTGTCTACAGGCACCGAAGAGGGAGGAGCTAGAGGGATGGACCGTTGACCTGGCTCAGTAGCCAGGACACTCCTCATCACCTCAAAGGCTCCCTCCCCGGGAGACCGGAATATTCCCGATCCGAGGATACAGGAATTCCCGGCTCCACTGAGAGGGAAGGCTCCGAGGCCGATGTCGGTGCCGAGCTTACCAAAGCGAAGCCCGAGAGGGAGAGCGGGGTCAGACAAGGGTCCGATGCCACTAGCCCCCTCGGAGCCGACAAGGGAAACCCGACGACCGGATCCCTCCAAGGAAGGCCTCAAGGAGGAGATCGGAGCCAAGGACGACGGAGCCGAAGGATGTATCGGCTCCGGCGCCGAAACAGTCGCTGTCCCGAGAAGCTCCGGCTCCGAACTCTGGTGTGGAGTCGGAGGAGGAAGTTCAAGGGGTGAAACAATAGCTGAAGTCTGCTGAGACAGGCTATGGAGCATTTGGGCCAGTGCCTGCGACTTCAACAGCCTGCTTACCACCCTCTCTAAGTCGTGGTCAGACAGCCTGGAAGATCTCGAAGATCGGCTCCGATGGCTCCGCTCCGACAAAAGAGGAGACCCGAGTGGATACTCTGCAACGAAGGGGACCGAGATCTCTTTCGGGACGAAGTCATCGGAGCCGAAGTCCCCTGGATTCCAGATGGAGCCGAAAGTTTCTCGGCTCCAATGCTGGATAAGGTGTCGGCTCCAGCCGGAGCCGACAAGGCCACAGTAGACCGGGTGTCGGAACCAATCGGTGCCGAACCCACTACTTTGGAAGCAGATAGATCGGTTCCAGCGGCGATCTCGGCTCCGATGGAGCCGGAGCCACCGGAGGAGGCTTGGATACTGTAGCCTGAACCTTCGGTGGCTTAGAAGGCTTACCAGACCCTGTTTTAGAGGGAGAACCTTCTGGCTTAAGTAAGCCACGGAGGATCAACTTATTCCTCCGTTCCTGCAGGACTCTCTGGCTAAAAGAGTGACACAAAGCACAGGAGTCCTGCAGGTGCAAAGGCCCCAGGCAGTAAACACAAGAAGTGTGACCGTCTGTCAGAGACATTTTCTGACAGCACGAGTCACACTTCTTGAAGCCTGAGACCTTGTCTTCCTTTGACATATTTCTAAGGAAGAAGTCACACACACACCCCAACAAACACACACAATTAATCCCCTAACACACAGACACACAGGTAGGGATTAACCAATGGGGTCTAACTAAACTTTTATACAATTACGAAAGGAATTTAAAAGTTTTGAACTATAAGGGAATAGGGTGGGCTGTAAACACACTACACACTATGAAAGTGGAAACAAGGGGGAAATAAATCCCTAACTAAGCTTTTTTTTGACAAAAAATTACTTACCTCAGCTGGCAAAGGAGACCTCTTTTGCTAAGCGGCAAACGAGATCTGGGGTAGTTCCGCCTTGCATCATGGGATATAGGGTTGCCTCGAGCTGGTAAAAGGAGTTCTCAAGCTAAAGCAAGAGCCGAGTCGGAGCCGACCCATCCAGCAAGAATGAAGGCGAGATTGACAACTTAACATGCTGAACAGTTCTAAATCGCTTTGCGAAGGATGGCTTGCACATCGTATTGCAAGGCTTCCATACAGTGGCTACAGCCTTTGCTACCATCATATTGCCTTTTTTTAGATACAGTCTAGTTGACTGACATATCAACATAATTAACAAAAGAAATTCAAAACTGTGTTATGTTACCAACAAACTATATATGAAGATGACAGCGCAATAGCAATCCAACGGTATTTCCAATAATATGGATAAACCAGCAGTCCAAATGATAATAAATATAAATCCAAGTATATAGTTTGTTGTTTCTTTGTTTTTCAGTTTAATATGGCAACTGGCAGCTCGCAAGAAGCGGTATCGATGGTTACTAGAGCTGAATTTGAAATGCTTCAGCACTCAGTAACAAACTTAACACAATTAATACAACAACTGTTGGGAAATATTGCCAATACAGGAGGAATACAGCCAACTCGCCCCATGCGAAACAGAGCTGATAGTGGTGATAGTTTGGGCAGCATTCCACCAGGGTAACCTCAATCGGAACAACTTATAATAATGCACAATGAGGAACCAATACATAATGATATACAACTGCAGCGATGGTTAAATCAAATAGAAAATAACATAGCAGATACAGATAAACAGATGCCTAAGTTTACAACATTAATAGATGACTTTCATGATTTGCTATGGAGTTATCGTAAATTAGTGCACGAAAATGTATATTTTAAGAAGTGCATTAAGCAACAACAGGTTCCTAAGGGGTTAAGATACTGGAAGTACCCAATGGGATTAAAAGAAAATAGTGCACTGCATAAGGAACTTTTGCAACTTTTTGATCGGCAGGGGTGTTAATTATTAGATGTACTGATCTAGCATAACGGATACAAAATGGAAGAGTTAAATACACAAATAGAAATACTTGATGCAAAAATAAAGCAGCAAAAAGCATATGTAGCCTGTCAAAATCAATATCTTGAGGTTTTCACAATCACAGCAAACTGGTTACAGATAGAAAAACACGTAAATTACAAAGAGATCAGTTGGACTATCCCAACGGAAGAGCCTACCCTAAACCACCACGTGGTCAGCGTTACATTGAACAAAGGGGAGAAGTAGCTGCTTCCTCTAACAACAATGGCAGGCAAAATATTAATGAAGTGGATGAAAATAATCAACAACAAACCCCTTTACAGGAGGGTACCCTACGCAGATCGGAACGGTTGCACAACAAAGACAACTACCAGGAGAGGGGAAATTTAACGCACTCATGGAGGAGGCAGAGAACGGGCTCACATTCACGCAACAACTACAATTAGAGCTGGTAGGTGAACAAACTTTATATAATACCTACCAGCTAATAACTAACACTACAGGGGACTATAAAATTTATAACTATAGTCAGGTAACTTTAAACACTCAACATGCCAATATCTTTAGTAAAGGATTCACATTCATGCCTAAGAGGCGAGCAAAAGTTACAGACTTAACAGAACTGATATTAGGAAAATGAATCTAGTTGCAATATTTCGACATGCTTCAGTAACACAAAATAACCCAATGCATATTCCCAGCAGTTTTAATCCTCCCTTACATCCCAAGATAAAGCTGTTTGAAGAAATGTGTGAACTAGATTTCAGGAATCGGCTTCAACAACAACAAACTAAACATTATGAAAGTAACATCACCAAACAGCAACAAAAAATGTTAAATGATTTGAAAGCAAGAGGTGACTTACGAATAATGCAGCCAGACAAGGGAGGCGGGCTGGTGATAATGAATGCAATGGATTATAACCAGCTCATATTACAAATATTGTATGAAGATGCATATATTGAAGCCTCTATTAATGAAATTAATATTTACAATGCTAGAATCGATTATTATTTAGAAGACATGTTAATGCAAGGGCAAATTACCAAAGAGGTCCATGCATATATGCATGTACAAAATCCCAGAATACCAATAATTTTCGGAGCGCCCAAAATTCATAAGGATTTAGAGAATCCACCTTTACGTCCAATTGTGGATGCTGAGGGCTCAAAAACATTTTATGGCAAAATATGTAGACATGCAATTGAAAGAAAAAGTGTTTGATTTACAACATATATGTCGTGATTCTTGGGATTTTCTTTCAAAAGTCAATATGACACATATATCTAGCATTGAAATGTCACATTCATTACTGTGGATGTAAAAGATCTCTTTACATGTATACCTCAAGATGTAGGATTGGAATGGTTCACTGATTTTTTTACAGAAATAATGGTCATACCTCAGGATGAGATTAATACTTTATCACACCTGCTGCAATTGGTTTTAACCAATAATTATTTATACCATTATGGTCATTATTTTAAGCAAATAAAACAGGTAGCAATGGGCTCCCCAGTAGGCACAATGTATGCCAATGTAGTTATGGCCACGTGGGAACAATTATTTGTTTCAGTCACAGTTTATGGAACATGTAAAAATGTATTGTCATTTTTTGGATGATCTTTTTTTCATGTGGAATGGTCCTATACAAATCATAGATGAGTTTATGCAATACATCAATAATTCTACTGATTTTCTCAAGTTTACACATGAAGTGGAAAGTGAAAGTATTTCATATTTGAATGTTTTGTTGACTAAGAATTCAGTACAATGTTATTTAAAGGCTAGTATATACAGGAATAAAACCTATTCCAACAAGTTCTTGCATTTCACTAGTAATCATCCCAAACATGTGAAAAAAGCAGTTATTAAGGGGCAAATGGTTCGTGCAGCATGAATGATAACTGATATAGATGATTTTATAGAAGAATGTCAGTACATTGGTGATATGTTTTTAAATAGGGATTATCCCAAACAATTTGTGGAAAGTATTTTTACTGAAGTAGTACACAAGAGAAATATAGGGTTTTATCAGCCTTTATTGGAAAACACCAGTACAGCTAATTCACATTTACAATTAGTGGCATCATCTCCGAATATGGCACAATCAAATACACAGTCAAATACAAATAGGTATGGCAATATAGGTTTATAATAACATATACCAAGGACTCCATAGATATCATACACCGTATGAGGAAGAATTGGACATTTATCATGGGAGATACAGATTTAGTTAGGTACACAACCTTTAATTACCTATAAGAGGGATCGTAACTTAGACTGGTATAATGCATGTTCCAAAATGGTACAGAAAACTCAAGGAATTATGAGGGAATGCAACGTGTACATATTGTGCTTATATATTGGAAGTGGATCATTTGTCAATTATGGGCATAGATATTGCAATTACAGGTCAATATAATTGCAATACAATGGGTACTGTTTATGCGTCAGTATGATCATACTGTTTTGCCTTTTACATAGGCAAAACAGAACAAAAATTAAAACAACGTATTTATGAGCATATATATGAAATCAATAAAAATTCACACACCAATGCACTTTATAGACATTTAGAACAAAATCCTACACATAAATTCAAGTTTGTAGTATTGGAGCAAGTACGACCATCTCCAAGAAAAGGTCCTTGGAAAATAATTTTAGAATCTAGGGAATACTGGTGGCAAGTCTATTTGAATGCCACACATTTCCCGGGTCTAAATGACTCAATTTCTGTTACGAGTATTTTAAAGCTAAAAGTTTACAATAGATAGGGCATTGTGCAATGTTAATAAATGTATTTGTTTTAATATAGTTTTATATAGGTTTTATGTATATATTCATAGTTAAATATTTATTGAATAACTGATTTTAATTGGCACATAATTAGCGTGTATAGGTTACTATATAATATCTTTTTTTCATTGTAATGGTTGTCTGAGGAAGGCTGGTGTCACAGCCGAAAACGCTTACCTATCTAATAAACCTGGATTTATATTATCATTTGGACTGCTGGTTTATCCATATTATTAGAAATACCGTTGGATTACTACTGCGCTGTCATCTTCGTATATAAATAATAAAAACAAATCTAACTTTGTAAAACATTACCATAGTAAATAAAACATCTAAAAAATTAAAAATTGATATTGAAAAACAAATCTCTCAAAGAAATAACTGACAAAATTAGAGAGTAAAAATAATAAATCCCCAGGAATAGATGGTATAATAATGGAACTATATAAGATATTTCCAAATTCAGCAATTTCCTTACTTCATAGGACTCTAAACGAGTACAAGTTCAAAACATAATCCCACCATCTTGGAGGTATTCATTAATTACTCCAATAAAAAAAAAAAAAAAAAAAAAAGAGTACAAGGATCCTTCTCTCTGTAGTTCATATGGACCGATTTCCATACTCAGCAATAATTATAAAATATTTATGTCAATTTTAGTTAACAGAATTAAAAAATCCTTGACTAAAGTCATAAATGAAGACCAAACAGGTTTTATTTATAGGAGGCATACTTATGACAATATACAAAGAATTCTAACTCTTATTGATATATTGAATAGGGATAATCTAGAAGCTCTCATAATAACACTGGATACAGAAAAAGCTTTTGATTCAGTGAATTGGGATTATTTATTTAAAATCTTAGAACTTTTTGAGTTTCCTTTACATTTTATTAATTTGATAAAGAATATATACAAAGATAATTTGGCCTATGTAAAGTTGGATCTGTTCACATCAGAAACCCTAAAAATAACTAAGGGTACTAAACAAGGCTGCCCTATGTCTCCCATTCTATTTGCCCTATCAATAGAACTATTTGCGACAGCAATACATAGAGATTCAAAAATTAAGGGATTAAATATATATAATCAATTTTATTCTAAGATTATGTTATTCGCTGATGATATATTGCTCACTTTATCTGCAAATGAAGAATCCATACAGGAGTTAGAAATACAATTGGGAATTTTTTTTCTCAATTCTGGTCTTTGTTTTAATAAATCTAAGTAAAAGCATATCCTACTAAACAGAAAGGGGGACTTTCACTTAAGCAAATGTCATACACTTGGTGAAAGAATCTCTTCTTTAGAATATTTAGGAATTATTACATCTGATAACATTAACACTACCCTGACTCTAAATTATAATAAAATTTTAAACTCTACAAGAACTCACACAGAAAACTGGAATAAATTTAAAAATTCGATGATAGACTACAGTTAATAAAAATATTACTTCCAAAAATAAATTATATAGTCCAAGCTATAGCCATAATTCCAAATAAAAAACATTCTAAAAGAAATAAATAAAATTCTTTTAAATTTTCATTGGTTTCCAAAAAATAATAGAATTGATTTTTTTCATCATATTAGGCCATGGGAATTAAGAGGAATTAACTTTCCAGACCTAGAGACATACATCAAAGCCTCTGTCTTTATAATAGTTTTGAACTGGATAAATCCAAACTTCTCCTCTGCCTGGAAAAAATTGCATATGGTTATTTTCTTAAATGAAAACAAATTAACAAAAAAAATACCACTGAATAATCACAAGAATATGCTTTGGCACATGTGTTAATTTTCAAAATAATACTTCAAAACCTACCACTGTAAATTACTTAAATTATATCTACAACTTATTTAGATCTTTCATAAACTCCAATGTTGACATAAAACTATGGTCTGAATTGATAATTCCATTTAATATCTCAAAAAAATTTACAAATAAAATTCATGAAAGCACACATTAATTGGGAATCTAAACACTTTATATGCTGGCTCCAATGTATAAACAACCACAAAGTATTACGTAGTCATCAAGTTATAAATGAATTTGATATAACAAATGTAGATTGGATAAATCTCCAAAGTATTTTACTTTACTCTGAAGATCTATGCAGAAATATTAATGATTCATCCTTTAAATCTAAACCAAAATTTATAAACTATGAATATGAATCGATAACAATTATAACTGGTCAAATTCAATTTCTAAATTATATAAAACTCTAATAGTCTATAAGATTAAAACTGACCAGCACTTTTAGAATTTTATAACTGAAGGTTTATCAACAAATCTTTCAAATGATTGTAAAAATAACTTATTATATTCTATCAAACTAACATCTAATGTTCAAACCTGGAGAATTTTTACTTGGAAATTTCTGCATAGAGCCTTCTACACTCCCAGCAAAATAGCTAAATTCAATTCTACACAAAATGTTATTTGTTGGAGATGTTCTTTAAGTTGTGAAGCAGATTGGTTACATATTTTTTATGACTGCATCAAAAAAATTGGGATGAAATTGGTAAATTTCTCCAAGTCATTTTTACTGATTCATTTGTCTTGACAAAGTCTCTATTTTTTCTGAATGTTAATGAACTAGTAACAATGAATAAAAATGATCAATATCTTTTTTGGACTATTTTGACTGTAGCTAGAAAGTGTATCACAAGGAAATGGAAATCCACTACATTTCCCTGCTTTGAAGACTTTTTGTCCTTATTAAAAGAGATTGCACAGAAGAAGATAAAAGTCAAGGAACAAAGAATTTTCCCAGAAGCTGGACAAATAACCCTTGGAACAATATACTTTCACTTATTGAAATGACACAAATAGATACAGTCTCTACCATATGAGATCAAAGAGACATAGAATTTTGTTGGATTGCGAAAATTGTTTTTTCTCTTTTCATCTACTGAATGTCCTTTTTTCTTTTCTTATTGGGCCACTTGTAAATAATGTTATTATACTACTCATTATTGTTGAATTGTAATTTAAATTATTGTTTTTCTTCATAAATGAAATAAAAATTATTTGAGTAAAAAAAAAAAAAACTCCAGAGGCTCCCAACTAAGCTCACTGGTTTAAACACCCAAAGCTAACAGAAACACTGGAAGCACTGTCCCTTCATTAGGTACCTTACAGACTCCAGAGAAGAGACCTACGCCTTGCCTTCTGAGCCATTAGAGACCCAGTCATCCTGGATCTTTTGTATCTCCACAAATCAAATAGATCCACAAGTAACAGGACCAGGGATGAAAATTTTCATTAAGGTGGAGACAGAGTTTCATTACACACCACTCTCCCCACGTCTGGAATAGATTCCTACTGCAAGTTAAGCAGTGAGGTACATTTTCTTCCCTCAAATGGGAATTGAAAGATTGGATGGGCATTCACAATTTCATCTTTGGCTTGACTACCCTAGCCCTCACCGAGAGAAAATGTGGGTGGGCAATGTCAAGGTGTAAATGATCTTATGACTCGATCGTCTTGTATTTCCTATTATCTTAATCATATTTTACTTCATGTTTAGGTTCATAGGTTCATAGATTAGTACTAAGCTAACTGCCCTTGCGAGCCATTTTAAGCCTAGCCAATTATCCCTTGTGAGACTCAAACCCTGCACCTTGTGTTTGTAAGGCAAACACCTTAACCATTAGGCCACCCTCCCAACACCTTAAAAATGATCTGGCCTTGCATGCTTATCTTTTCCTTTCAGTTTTCATTTGGAATATCAAAAAAGTTGGCTTCTACTGGCTTGAGGATTTCTCCCTGGTATCTGTTTATGTGCATTTGGTAATTAACTGCCCTAAAGACAAAGATAAAGGCCTTCTTGCCAAAATGATTCAAGATCCTACTCGTCTTATCTTAAAGGGCTCATATTTAGTCCTAGAGCTAGTTTTGATCTTTGGGTGGCTTCCAGCAACACTATCACTTGGTCAGTCAAAGGACTTCAGTACAGATATCTGAATTCTTGCTCTCAATAGATCCTGCTCAGTTGCTTAGGAGCAGGAAGCTGAGAGCTCCAGATTCAGAGACTCTGATTCAAAAGTTTCCTCAATGGCCAGAAGCACAGGATGATGGTGTACCATAAGAGGCTTGGGCTCTTCCATGCCCCCCACATCAAAATTCCTTAGGTTTAGAGTAACACCAAATTACACATTTTCTTTAGAGGACACTGAAGAAATAATCTCCTCATTACCACTATCATAAGGAAAGAAACCTTGGACAAGTTAGCCATGTCTTTCTCTTCTATGTCTTAGTCTAATAAATCTGATGGAGAAGATTCTTTCTACTTATTTGGTTATGCAAGCTCAGTGTTAATCAGCTGCCAGCCCAAAACATACTCCTCTACAAATTTCCTGCACACAAAGGCAAGAAGAGGCATTTGCCTACAGATGGATGCCTAATTGTTGGTGTTGGGCCTACCCTGCAGACTGAGCATAAAGTCTCTGGGGACCTAGAGAATTTGCTGAAAAGGTCAAATGACTAACAAATGACAGTGGTCAGGATACAATCTAAATTCTGGTCACCCATTAAAGAAATCTTACTTCCCAGCTAAAAATTCAACTCTAACTCCTTTCTCAATTACTCACCACTTGAAACTGCAATAGAATTCAACTCTTATTTCATAGATAATATAGTATCCCTAACCAAGGATTCCCAAACATCTAATCCAAGCTTGCTTAACAGCCACATATTGTCAGACCCATTTTCACCTTCAAACATGTGCCAACATCGTATACAAAACTACTCAAACTCAATCCATGCTCTACTTCAGCTGATGATCTTCTAAGTCAGTACCCTAAAAAAGCAGCCAGTAACATTGCCTATTCTGTCTCAGTTCTTATAAAGCATCTCCTATTTCCTTTCTCTAGAAAAAACTGCACATTATCCCTCTACACAAAGGAGGAAATTCAGCAAACAACACTAACTTTAGACCTATAGCAATCTTATCCAACCTCTCCAGATATTTGAAAAATGTTTCAAAACCAATTGCTAAACTATCTCCTGCAAGAATAACTCCTATCCCCCATAGCACAGTATTATGGGAGGAACAGAAGCTAACATTGCACTTCTAACTCTTATAGATACTATCAATAAAGCTATAGATAATGGAAAACTAGTTTCCTCGTTATTTCTAGACTTATGTAAATTCTTCGACACAAGTTTGTCACAGCATTCAAATGTCATCGCTAGGTCTATCTAAGCCCATTTTACGATTCAAAAGCTACTTGTCCAATAGCTATCAGTTATTTAAATGGCACTTTAGTCTCTCTCTCTCTCTTTCTCTCCATACATCCCAGTCACCACTGGTGTACCACAAGAGTCTATCCTTGATCCCCTCATTTTTTAACATTGCCATCACCCTCCACAAAGCCACATTACAGGCCTCCCTAATACAATAAGCAGAGGATGCCAGCATTATATGAAAACCAGACAACATGGCACATCTCCAAATAATACTCAGGAAGCTTTAACAGCCATTGAAACATGGCCTTGTAATAAACAATTCATGCTCAAAACACACACACACACACACACACACACACACACACACACACACACACACGCGCACGCACACGCACACACACCAACAAACACTAAACTACTTATTTTTCCCCCAAGTTCCTCTCTCATGAAAGAACAACATTTAAAATAGTCTCTATCCCTCTCCTTCTCTCTCTCAATAATACAACCATTGAAGTAATTTCTCAGAACAAATTATTAGGGATGATAGTGGTGGATAACCTTAAACTCAATCTGCGTATACAAAATTGCATAAAATCTCACAAAAAACTAGGGATTCTTTAAAGAGACAAAAACTTCCTCACCAATGCAACTAAAATAAGAAGTTATGTACCTACCATAACGTTCCATGTTGGTTGTCTTCTTCTCGCCTTCTTTCTTGCTGGATGGGTTCGGAGCCGATCCTCGGCTCCGACTTGGCCAATACTAAAGCTCGAGAGCTAATTCCACCGGCTCGAGGCTCCCCTATATCCCACAATGCTAGGCAGTAACTACTCAGATCTCGTTTGATAGCCATACCAAGCAATCCTAGTCTCCATGGAATGGAGTAGGGAAACCCACCTCAAAACAATCTGTCGTAAAGGAAAGGCAGACCTCAGTAAGGATAGAAGAGGTGGAAGAATGTGTGGGAATGACAACTTTCAGAAGAAAAAACACAAAATGAATTCCCGACAGTCTGTCCAGGCTTGGGGGAAGGAGGGGGCCTTAGAAAGAAGAGAAGAAGACAACTAACATGGAACGTTATGGTAGGTACATAACTTCTTAATGTTAAGTTGTCAATCTCGCCTTCATTCTTGCTGGATGGGACCGCATCCCTAGCACCTTATCCCGGGTGGCCTATCGGAACAGACTCTTGAGAACAGTGGAACCAAAATTGGCACGACTTCTGGAAACCATGTCCAATTTGTAATGTGAAATGAATGTATGAGGAGAAGCCCAGGTGGCTGCTGCACAAATTGAATCTATCGGCAGCCTATCCTGAAAAGCTACGGATGTAGCTAATGCCCTAGTTGAATGAGCTCTAGGTCTTGAGGGTAGTTTTTGACGTCTGATCTCATAGATGAAGGTAATTATAGAGGTGAGCCATCTAGAGAGGGATACTTTAGTAACTGGAAGGCCCAATTTGCCTTCCGCATATGACAGAAACAACTGATTAGATTTCCTGAATTGTTTAGTCTTGTCTAAGTAATATCTAAGTTGGCGATGAACATCCAAAAAATGTAGCTTTTGTTCCGACCTGTTTGAATAGTTAGGGAAAAAGACAGGAAGATCAATAATTTGGTTTAGATTTGTTTGAGATTAAATTTTAGGCAAAAAGGATGGATTAGTACGGAGGGATACCCTATCTTTGTGAAAAACTAAGTAAGGAGGACGACTGCACAGAGCATGGAGTTCGGATACTCTTCTCGCTGAAGTTATAGCTACCAGAAAAAGTGCCTTCCAAGAAAGCAGTTTCAGAGAACATGAAGCCGCCGGCTTGAAGGGGGGAAGAATTAAAGATGCCAGAACCAAGTTCAAATCCCATTGAGGCGGGGGATCTTTGATTGGAGGTTTAAGAAGAAATACACCCCTTAAAAAGGCTTTACAGAGTTTGTGAGCCATGATGCTAGACTATCTGTCGAGGCCAGTAAGGGGCAATGAGGATCATTGTCACTCTCAAGGCGATGGCTTTCTGAATTAGTTGAGATATCAGTGGAAAGGGGGGGAAAGGCATACAGAAGTCCCCGGGGCCAATCGTGGACTAGAGCGTCTCTGGTGGGATGGCCTGGTAACGGGAAAAGAGTGAAGAAGTCGTGACACTTGCTGTTTTGGGGAGTAGCAAAAAGATCGCAGCAAGGCTGGCCCCATCTTAGGAATACTTCTTCTAGAACTGATTTATTTAGAGACCACTCATGTGGCATGAGAATTGCTCTGCTCAATTTGTCTGCAATAACGCTGGATTTCCCGGGAATATGCGTTGTTATCAGAAAACGCTGAGAAGAGATCGCCCATTGCCAAAGTCTGAGTGCCTCTCGACATAAAGGGTATGATCTGGTTCCGCCTTGTTTGTTGATGTACCACACTACGGACATGTTGTCCATTTGAATTGCAATAGTCCCAGTGGGAAGAGAGTCGTGAAGGGCTTGCAACGCTAAAAGCACTGCTCTCATCTCTAAGAAGTTTATGTGTAAGTGGCACTCGAAAGGTTGCCACGTGCCCTGGACTGTCCTGCCCTGATAATGCCCCCCCCCACCCGATCAGGGAGGCGTCTGTTGTCAACGTGGCGACTGGGGGGGGGGGAGTGAAGGGTCTTCCTCGGAGAAGTTGAGGTGATGTGATCCACCAAGACAGATGATTCTTGCATGCTTGAGTTATCAATATGGTATGGGACATCGGGAGCTGTTGAAAGGACCATTGAGTAAACAGCATCCATTGGAGGATCCTCATGTGAAAGCGAGCTAAGGGGGAAGGGGAATAGCTGCTGCCATGAGTCCTAGTACCTTCAACACCAGTCTGGCTTTGACTTTGACGCATTGTAAGAGAAGGGACACTTGGTTCCGAATGTCTGACACCCTCTGCTCTGTGAGTCTGGCTGAAAGATTCAGTGTATCTAAGGTGGCGCCTATAAAGACAATAGACTGACAAGGCGACAAGGCAGATTTTTCGAAATTTATCGAAATGCCTAGAGCTTGGCAAGATTGGATGGTGAAGTCCCTGGATAGGAGAAGCTGATGTCTGGTGGTGGCAGTAAGGAGCCAGTCGTCCAGATACGGAAACACCTGGAATCCTTGACGTCTCAAGTGAGCCGTGACCACTGCCATGCATTTGGTGAACACACGGGGGGCTGTAGTGAGACCAAAGGGCAGGGCCCTGAATTGGTAGTGACTGGCTCCCAGCCTGAAGCGGAGATATCTCCTGGAGCGTCTGTTCATTTTGATGTGGTAGTACGCGTCTTGAAGATCTATCGAGCACATCCAATTGTCCTGACCCAAGAAGGGTAGAATGGACTGTAGCGTGACCATCCGAAATTTTGTTTTTTTGACAAACTTGTTTAAGTAGCTGAGATCCAGTATGGGTCTCCAGTCCCCTGTTTTTTTTGGTACCAAAAAGAATTTGGAGTAGATTCCGGATCCTTGCTGGTCTGCCGGGACTGATTGGATAGCTCTTTTTGATAGCAGCTTTGAAATTTCTAATGCTGCTTGTTCCCTTAGACCGGGTGGAACATCTGGAAGGGATCTTTTTGGTTGGGTTGGGATGTGAGTGAAGGGAATTTTGTAACCCTCGGACATGATCGACTGTACCCATTTGTCTTGAGTAAGGGAAAGCCAGGCTTTTGGGTACAGTGATAACCTTCCCCCGACTACCTCCGAAGGTGGACAGCTGGGCAGCCCCTCAGGGGTGCTGAAAGGGTTTGTCAGAGAACATTTCTCTGCTACCCTGGTTTTGCGGACCTCCTCTGCCTCTAGGGCGGCGTCTGTTATTATTCCCCCCTCCTCGGACTCCTACAGCAGAGAGTCTTACCTTCTACCTCGCACCTGGTCAATGTATCCTTCACCTGTGGACCAAACAAGGATGATCCATCAAAGGGAGAATTGGTGAAGGACGCCTTGAAAGGGTCCGCAAAGTTGCATAGCCGCATAGACGTCGTAAGGCAACGCCTGTGCCTGCGGCTCTACTCGCCCCATCTGCTGCATATGAGACCAGCCGCATGGAGGAGTTAACGATGGAATTTAGGGTTGCCAACTGGGAGTTCATTGTGTCTTTGAACCCCTCAGCTGTAGGATCCTTCATCAGTTCACCCATATCCTTGAGTAAATCTCTTTGGAGACGAGTGAAGTGGCATAAGTAGTTCAGCGACCGCATTGAAAAGGTCGCTGATGAGAACATCCGCTTGCCGTACCTGTCCATGGTCCTAGATTCCTTATTAGGAGGATGGACAGGAACCGAAGGATCAGCTAACTCCTTCTTTGTGGCCGCAGCCACCACCATGGCATCAACAGGGACACCTTTGGATAAAAACTCTTTGTCTCTGGGGGAAGTAATAAATCTGGATGGTCTCCTCGGGGTGAGTTCCACTGAGTCAGGAGCCGTCCAAGCCTTCCTTGCCACCACTTCCATAAGGGGGTCAAAGGGAGGGGACACCCAGGAGGTAGAAGGGCGAGAACCAAACGCCTCAAGATACACTGACTCATCCTCCGAAGGGTTAAGGGCTGGCCAGTTCCCCCTCTGTTTCAGGATCTCAAGGATGTCAGCAAAGGAGACATCCTCAGAGGGGGATCGAGGGACCTTCGATTCCTCTAAGTCAGTGTCAGAGGTGATAGACTCAGGAGTCAATGTGCTTCCTCTTGCACTGCCTCTTCCTTGGGGGATCTCCTGCAGGGTCAGGAGAGGCCTCGGAAGAGGAGGAAATTCCCAATGGGGAATCTTGAGGAGTTGGCTCTCTGCGGTCTGAGACAAGGGGGTGAGTAGAAATCACCGCAGGCACTGTAGATGGAGGGGCTGAAGGAGCTGACTGTGGGACAGAACCTGGTTCTAGCACGCTCCGCATGACCTCGAAGGCACCCCTGTCAGGCAAGGCCCGAGGCCCCCGCTCCGAAGAGACAAGGACCTCCCCCGGCACCGACAGAGACGGCTCCGAAGCCGATGTCGGAGCCGAACTCACTGCCAAGCTCCGAGAGGGAGAGCGGGGTCGGACAAGGGTCCGATGCCACTTGCCCCCTCGGAGCCGACGAGGGAAGCTCGGCGCCGAGATCCCTCCAAAGAGGAGATCGGAGCAGACGACGGAGCTGAAATGGAAGGTATCGGATCCGATGCACCCACAGTCATGGCTCCGACAAGCCTTGGCTCCGAACTCAAAGGAGTCGGAGGAGGAATGTTTTGGGGAATGGGGATAGCCACTGACTGGTGAGTCGGGCTATGCAGCATTTGGGCCAGTGCCTCGGACTTGAGAAGTCTACTCACTACCCTTTGCAAGTCATGGTCTGATAATCTGGAAGACCGTGAGGAATGAGTTTTGTGACCGTTCCGAAAGAAGAGGGGATCCTAGCGCCGAGTGCACGGATCCGATAGAGGGGGATCTGGACCTCTTTCTCGATTGTGGCTCCGATAAGGGTATCGGAGCCGACAAAGTTTTATCAGCCTCGGCTCCAGCATGAGGCTTAGAAACATCGGCTCCAGCCGGAGCCGATGTCGAAGCCGACTTAGACTTCTCAGCAGTCGACTCAGGAGCAGGAGCCGACTGCTTGGAAGTTCTTGAAGGCTTCCCTGACACAGATTGAGTCAGGGGGGCTTCAGGCTTTAATAAGCCCCGCAAGATAAGCTTATTCTTGCGTTCCTGCAGGACTCTAGGGCTAAACCCATGACAAAAAGCGCAAGAGTCCTGCAGGTGCAAAGGCCCCAGGCAATACACACAAGAAGTGTGACCGTCTGTCAGAGACATTTTCTGACAGCACGAGTCACACTTCTTGAAGCCTGAGACCTTGTCTTTAGACATAGTAAGAAAAGAGAGCCTAACACACACAAACACACTCCAGACACTCTCTTTAGAAAAAATATTAAAAATAAATTATTAAGATTAATCCACAAACACACACACACAAGCCCTTACAACACTAATCTATTAAAGGACTAGGGTGAGGGAAGGGCTGAAGGCCTAGAACAAGGGAAAAAAAGGGAAGGGGGCTCGACAAACAGGGGTCGATTTATCTAAATCTTAAATTAAACTGAAAGAATATGTATAAAAAATAAAAAAGGGGTTATTAGAAGTACCTAAAGGTAAAATTGAACTAACCTGCCTGAGCCGGTAGAAAAACACACCTCGTCAGCTATAGCGGCAAATGAGATCTGAGTAGTTACCGCCTAGCATTGTGGGATATAGGGGAGCCTCGAGCCGGTGGAATTAGCTCTCGAGCTTTAGTATTGGCCGAGTCGGAGCCGATCCAGCAAGAATGAAGGCGAGATTGACAACTTAACATCTATACTTGCCATTACTTACCTCCTTCTGTCACTACTTTATGGCACTCCCATCCTTACAATCCTCCAGGCATCACAAAAAGCAAAATGTGAATAATGCTATGATAAAGTGGCAAAATTTGCAGTAAATACCTCTTAAAACCCTGCACTGCTGAGCCTAAACTGATAATAATTACCCCATCAACTAACATAAATACACAACTTCTTACCACCTGTACAATTATCCCGCATCCACCTGCTTTTCCAGCACTAAATACAATTCTACACAACTATGTTCCCACTCAAGTCATTACATTCCAATGACCAAAAACTCCTCTCTGCCCACACACCTATCAGATCTGTTGGGCATGGTCTGTAGTCATACCATGTTGCTAAGGCCTGGAAATGCTTACCTGTATTCCCAGCTGCAAACAAATGCAATCTGAGGGTCATGCTGCTCAACGCTAGAAGTCTAAAACTCAAAATGCACTCACTCGAAGCACTCCTTAAAATGGAGAACATCATTTGTGCTGTAACAGAGACCTGGTTCAAGGCAGCAGAAGGCATCCCTGCATTACCAGACTATAACTCATTCCACACCTTTCGGCCCCAGAACATGGACCGAAGCTCCAAAGGCGGTGGTGTTTCCTTATTCATAAAAGATGCACACACCTCCAGACTGGTCGCACAACATAATGCATCAGAGATACTTGAGGTGCAGCTAACACTGGATAAGACAGTGATTCAGGTCATAGCCTATTATAGGTTCCCAACCATGTCCCAAGACTTTCACTCTACGTTCCTAAGCACCCTGGAGAATATTAAGGTCCAACCTAACACTCTCATACTGGGCGACTTCAACTACCCCTTCATTAACTGGGAAAACTACTCATGTACCAATACACTTGCCCAACATTTCCTGGAATTCATTAATTCCAGTGCCCTGGACCAGCTCGTTCTTACCACCACTAGAGGTAGCAACATCCTTGACCTGGTCATTAACATAGGCGACCATTGCTCTACACCAACAGTCAACTCCTCCCTGGTTAGATCCGACACCCTCCCACCAAAGGTAACCACCATGAAAAACTTCTCCAAACCTAACTTTGGGATCCTAAAAATAAAGGTGGCTAACTTCACGGCACCCATGCAAATGCAGAATAGCTGCATGACTGCCGAATCATACACCAATGCACTGTACAAACACGGCCACAAATGCATGGATCTCGCCATACCCAATAGAACCAAGAAGCTCTCCTCCAAAAAAGGAAGCCAGTCTGGTGGTCCCCTGCCACAAAACAAACTCTACAACAGGAGGAGGAAACTGATACGTAATAAGGTGAAGTCCCAAGACTGGAAAAACTCCCTTATCAGCCGCAACAAAAAGTTGAGATCCCTCATCAAATCTTATGAAAACAGAATTGCAGCAGACAGTAAAGACAACCACAAGGCCTTCTATAGTTATGTAAAGAATCTCCACGGCAATACCCAGATTTGCTCTGAGCTAATGCACAATGGCACCTCCTATACTGAGCCAACAGATACTGCCAATATACTGGCCGACATACTCATTGCCAACTTTACCCCCCCCCCAAAAGACTAATCACAATACCAGTAAATTGCCAGGTACCCAGTATTACTGCTGCACATGTTAAAACAGCACTGTCCAAGCCAAGAATACAGCTTCTATGGGACCTGACAATATCCCTGGCTGTGTTCTACATGAACTACAGAGTGAACTGGCACCTCACCTGTGTGCCCTGTTCAATCACAGCCTCACCTCAGGGTTTGTCCCTACCAAATGGCGCACTGCTACAGTCATCCCTCTCCACAAGGAGGAGCGACTCCAAACTCTGGAAACTATCGCCCTATTATCCTGACAAGTCTGATATGCAAAGCTATGGAACACATCATCACGGACCTAATAAACAAGAATATAGGGAATCTCCAAACTCTGGATCCCACACAGTTTGGTTTTGTGAAGAGTAGATCAGGCCTGCTCAACTTGGTCAACTTCTCTGAGTCAGTCACCAGAACTGTGGATGAAGGCAAGGTGGTTCATACAGCCTGTCGTGATCTGGCCAAGGCCTTTGATACCATTCCCCACTCAGAAATCATAAAAAAACTCACTAAGCTAGGCATCAACCCCTATATATCACTAGGTGGGTTGCAAACTGGCTCACAGATAGAATCCACAGTGCGAAAGTAGCTGACTCCAAGTCAGACTGCTGACCAGTCACGAGTGGAGTCCCACAGGGATCGGTCCTGGGTCCTCTCCTGTTTGGTATCTACTTCTCAGAAGTCCAGGCCAACATGAAGGGACTCTGGCTGACAAAGTTCGCAACGATTGCAAGTTGGGAGCCATTATTAACTCTCCAAGTGATGTTGACATCCTACAAAAAGGCCTCACTGAGACCAACGACTGGTGTCAGAACCATGACCTTAAGCTCAATGCCAAAAAATGTGTCGTCATCCCCTTTGGGAAAAACCCAGTTCCCATGAATTACCACATCGATGGCAGTCCACTGAACACAGAAGGCGTTATAAGAGATGTGGGAACACAGGTTGACAGCAACCTCTCTTTTGACCACCACATTGCCACTGTGGCCAGAAAGTCCTTCTATGTGGCACATCTCATTACTAAGGGTTTTGCATCCAGGAAGAAAGAGGTCATTGTCTCCTTCTACTCCTCCCTCATTAGGCCAGTCATAGAGTACAATGTCCCATTTGGCATGTACCTCACTAGACACCTGCAAGAACTGGAGAGGCCGCAAAATTACTTCACAAAGAGGATTCTAGGCCTTAAACACTTGTCCTTTATGGAAAGACTCAAAAAACTCCCAACTATTCTGTGTCTCATATCACCTACTTAGAGGTGATTTCTGCTTGACTTACAAAGCCATGTCTGACCCAGCTATGTTAAAAATGCTACATCTAAAGAAATCCCAATCCCTCTGCACCACACGCTCTAGAGACTTCAACCTCATTACCACAATCAACAAAACGTGCTGGAGGGACAGGTTCATAACCCAGAGACTGCCTATGCTATGGAATAGACTTCCCATACAGGTCAAACAGAGCACTTCACTGGCCCTCTTCAAGAGAAATCTTGATGAGTGGATGGGATATAGAAAATTCACCCTGGGGATCACTCCAGTGGCTCTACTCGACAGAGGCACTGGGAACTAAGGTCAGGTGGCACGATGCCAGGGTAATCCTATGGGCTAGGCTTGTAAAGGCTCTAGGACCATTAGCCTAGTACACACCTATGAACCTATCAGGTCAATACTCTCACTCCAGTCTTATAAAAAACATTTTGAAAGACTTCATATCCAAAATCAGTATCTGGTCTTGCTCAACCCCAGGATAAACTATATCCTTAAATATAAATAAGCGTCAGTTCATATCTTACAGCTCTTTAATCCCACCTCTTCATTAACTTCCTTACCTCAGTTTCAGTCCTCTGACTCTCTCTCTAAATATGCCATAACACTGTTTTTTTCCTCTCACTTCATATTGCAATTTCTATTTTTCTCTAAACTGGCTAAAATTTCTCTAAACATTAAATAATTGATACACAAGTCATATCTACTGTTACCAATGTTTTCACATAATGTCTAATTTAGTATAATTATTTAAACTGTACACATTTTTGCATTATTTTTTAAAGAGTGTAAAATTATTCTTATAAATAGTTTTTGTATAATTGTAATTTTATTATTAGTTATTAATATTATTAGTTACATGGAGGTGCTTAGGAGAAATGGCAGTGGAATTTTTAACTAGATTGTTTAATGAAATTTTGGAAACTCAGAGGATGCCTGAGGAGTGGGGGAAAAAGTGTTTTGGTACCTATCTTTAAGAATAAGGGTGATGTGCAGATCTGCAGTAACTACAGAGGGATAAAATTGATCAGTCACAGCTTGAAGTTATGGGAAAGAGTAGTAGAAGCTAGGTTAAGAAGGGAGGTGATGATTACTGATCAGCAGTGTGGTTTCTTGCCAGGAAAGAGGACTACAGATGCAATGTTTGCTCCGAGAGTGTTACTGGAGAAATACAGAGAAGGTCAGAAGGAGTTGCATTGTGTCTTTGTAGACTTGGAGAAAGCATATGACAGGGTGCCTAGAGAAGAGTTGTGGTATTGTATGAGGAAGTCGGGAGTGGCAGAGAAGTATGTAAGAGTGGTACAGTATATGTACGAGGGTAGTGTGACAGTGGTGAGGACTGCAGTGGGAGTGACAGATCCATTTAAGGTGGAGGTGGGATTACATCAAGGATCAGCTCCGAGTCCTTTTTTATTTGCAGTGGTGATGGACAGGTTGACAGATGAGATCAGACATGAGGCCCCATGGACTATGATGTTTGCAGATGACATTGTGGTCTGTAGTGAGAGAGTAGGAATCAGATTGAGGAGACTCTGGAGAGATGGAGATATGCTTTACAGAGCAGAGGAATGAAGGTCAGCAGGGCTAAGACAGAATATATGTGTGCAAATGAGAGGGAGGGTAGAGGAATGGTGAGGATGCAGGGAGTAGAGTTGGTAAAGGTGGACGAGTTTAAGTACTTGGGATCAACATTTCAGAGTAATGGTGAATGTGGAAGAGAGGTGAAGAAGAGAGTACAGGCAGGGTGGAATGAGTGGAGAAGAGTGTCAGGAGTGATTTGTGACAGAAGGGTACCAGTAAGAGTGAAAGGGAAGGTCTACAAGAGGGTAGTGAGACCAGCTATGTTATATTGGTTGGAGACACTGGCACTGACAAAAAGGCAGGAGTCAGAGCTGGATGTGGCAGAGTTAAAGATGTTAAGATTTTCACTCGGTGTGACTAGGATGGATAGGATTAGGAATCAGTATATTAGAGGGTCAGCTCATGTTGGACAGCTTGGAGACAAAGCAAGAGAGATGAGATTGTGTTGGTTTGGACATGTGCTGAGGAGGGATGATGGGTATATTGGGAAAAAGATGCTAAGGATGGAGCTGCCAGGTAAGATGAAAAGAGGAAGGCCTAAGATAAGGTTTATGGACGTGGTGAGAGAGGACATGCAGGTGGTTGGTGTGACAGAGCAAGATGCAGAGGATAGGAAGAAATGGAAAGAGATGATCCGCTGTGGCGACCCCTAACGGGAAAAACCAAAAGATGATGATGATGATTAATATTATTAGTTATTGTAAAATTATTCTTCTTAAAATGGGGCTTCTGCTGAAAATGGGCACTTACCCAGTCAGACTTCCACAAAATCAAATGTCAGTAAATAAATAAATTATATGAAGACATGCTCAGCTCAGGTGGAGCAACTGAAGCCACTGAGTGGTGGCATTTTTGTGGGGGCCTAGAAATTTGCAACTAACTTTGGCATCTCAGCAATGTCCTCAGAGTTCTGAGACGCATCAGTCAAATACTTGAATTACACTATCTGCCTTCAGAAGGTTCAGGATAGGTAGGATTTTAACCCAAAAATATACTGGTCTGAGGGATTATGAAGCAAATTCTCATCAGCACTACAGTCTGCAGACCTTTGCTGGACTGAGAAGACCTTTTGTTCTCTGGCAATTGTTTATTCTGGATATTCTTCACCTGTTCCATTTTACTTGTTTTTCTAGTTTGTAGGCTAAGGTGGAAAGATTACTAGGCAGATGGCTGTCTTGGACTGATACTCCTTGCTTTTTCTGATATAAGTAGGTCTTGAAATTTCTGGTCCTACTCGCTAATTTTTGTGCTTCAGTGATCATAGAAAGAAATGGGATACTGTCCACCGAAACAACAGATAATGTGCCTGAAAACCTTTTGGCAGATCTGTCTTCTGCATTCACACTTATTGGAACGCTCTTCCTGGCAACACCACAGACCTCAGAAAATTTAGAATGTTAATTTACTAAGAAATAACTTCCCAAATTCACTAATAGTCACATAATTGCAATATAAAATCAAACAAAGCCAATAAAAGTTAAACTGGCTACACAGCATTCTGTGAAAGTCACCTGGAAAAGATTGAATGGACAGGGTGGACCAATGATAAATCACTTTTAGCATTAAAGCACAAGTGACTTCACCTTTTAAACAAATATCAGTCTGAAAGGCACCCAAAGAAGTTGTTGAAGTCAGACTGGGAAGACCGAAATCTTTTGGGAACTTCCCATGAATAAGGCACAACACTGCAGTGGTGATCCCTATGACAACTATCTCAGGGGATCCCAATAGACAACTCTACATTCAAAGAATCCTATTGCAGGGAAGTTGTGGAAAGTATCTAGAGGAGGGGATATGCAAATCCCAACAAGCTTTCACTATCAGCTAATACCTGAAGCCTCAGGTTTTGGAGCCTTACAGATTCTACCCCCAAAGGAAAAAACAATGTCACAAGGCAACCCAGCCTTGACTGGGGGGGGCTTGTATTCTACAGACGGCAACAAGATGTTATGTGGGGAGGAACCTCATGAAATTGTGTAACAGCACACCCTAGACCCAGGCTGTGGAAGGAGTTGGTGAAGTTCTCTTTCTCGTCAATTATAAGTAGCTTATGGGAGCTGCCCTCAAACCACCCCCTAAAAGTAAAAGGGAAACTGGCTAAGGAATTAAAAAAATCTTGGAAAGCACAGGGACAAAAGCAAGCAATACCTACTTCAGTCAGTGTCTAGCACCAGTGTGACCCTCTTTCTCCTCCTTAAAGAGGAAAAGATTTACCAATGATGCATTGGGCCCCACCGAGTGAGACAGGGAGATTTTCCTGCTACAGTGAAAACCATCCATATGTGACTGTCAGTCTTGTCCAAACAGCTCACTCCTGACAAGTACCATATCCAGTAGGAGGCTATTAAAATTATGCTTCAAGAGGGAAGACCTCAGGCAAGTTTTAAGGCGCAGGCACAAAGAAATGCCCACGGCCCTAGCCAGGGCATCAGTGGCAGACAGCAATGACTGAGATGTGGATGACCCACAAGAGCAGTATCCAGGATAGAAGCAAAGTTCCTCATTATTCCACTGTCAGGAAGGGACTCAAACACTGCCAGGACAGACTAGAACAGGGTCCTAAGCCCCAAAGTGGCAGAGGAGGAAATCTTCTTTGCTATCTTCTCCTCCTCAGATACCCCCCCCCCCCAACACAGCTCAGGATGCAAGTTCAAGGAGTAACGAAGGCCCATCAAGACCATTGGAGTATTTAGAAAGAGTGTTACTCTACCAAATGCCTACACAAAACACAGGCCCACTGGATGGGGTGCAGCAGACATACTCTGAGGATGCTTCCAGGCTTCAGTATTAACATTTATGAAGCCATGATCCAGGGAGAGAGATGGCTAGGAACTCCAGTCAAAAAAGAATGATGAAGCAAATTAAACATTACTACCCCCTACTCATTTCAGGAAAAGCGGAAGAGCTGAGGGAAACCAAAGCTTCATTTGTCTCAAACGATGCGCATTAATGTTCTACCAACATTTCTTAAATAAAACTGAGAAAGATAACAGACCCCCTTCTTATGCCAGTACATTGCATTCACTGAACACATATGGTTCTTCTGCCTCTCATGTCTTTTTAGTGTCAAGCACATTATGGCTGACACCTGATCACTCACCCCTGTTTAATTTTGTTGGGCTACTCTGCCATTACTTCAAATGTGTGTATTATACCTTAATCTGTCTTACTGATCCCTTCTCTGCACTCATCCATGTAAACAGACCCTCCTTCATTTTTTATTTTCACTGTTTCCTTATATTATCTTTATATAGCTGAATGATTGCCTCAGTTATGGTAATTTTATTCTAGATTATTTCATTAATTTACACAGCTGTTAAGCCAATCCTTATATTACATACAAGAGTCTACTTTTAGTTGTATTGACCCTTTCTGGAGTGAGACAGACTGACAGAGATAGACAGACAGAGAAAGAGAGAGAGATCCAGAGTGGAGATCTTGGCTTCAAGTTCCACTGACCCACAACTGGGTGACTCACCAGGTCAGGAAAAACCTCAGAAGCCCAGGAATGATGTCTAGGTATCTGGTGCTTTCTCCCATCTGATTTGCATCTCAAGCACACCAGAAGGAAAATCAACTGCTGAGAGAGTAGTGGAAACCAAGGGTGTTGTCAGAGTTGAGGACAAAATAACTTCAGTACCCTGATCTGGTTTAGACAGATGGGGACTGACACTGGAGACAGGTGACCTCTTTTTAGGAAATGTAACCTTACAGCAGCATGTGCCATCTTAAAACCATGACTGGTAATACAGCAACCTGCCCTAAAATTGGTTCCCTTCACAAAACCAAATGCTGAAGTGACCAGAAAGACATAGGTACACATTCTGTGCAGACAGAACAGTCCTTCATGGTAACACAGGTCTAGTTCTCTCACTGATGCCTAAAGAAGGGTATACGGTGCCTGATGAAGGCTATATTAATCCATTTTTGCTTTAATTTCTATTGATGGAGATACCTACTGCTTCCTTTCCTTTGATAAATGTTTAGATTTCTCGACTTTTAGTAAAAATGGAAAAAAAACATGGACAGAAATAACTGGATTTAAAGCCACTTATCTCCTACACTGTGTGAAAAAATGCACATTTTTAGCACTTCTTCCTAAAGTTTTTTTTATCACTGAACAGCATGTCACCTTCTCCAAAGATAATGCCAGGATACAAACAGAAAATGACTGACTTAATAATTGGCTTGGTTTCTGGTGTAATTCTAAGGGAGTGCAATATCTGTCACCATGGAAGGAGATGGTCAACAGGCCACACTGCTTTGCCAGGGATGGCCTGCTCCTCTCTACCCTAGGCTTTTGAATATTAGCTAAAACATTATCCTTCTCACAGTGCCTTTTTAGGCAATACAAAACTGAAAGCACTTCCAACATAGCAAATCAAAACCAAGAAAATCTAAGGGTGTTACTGCTCAATGTTACGAATCTAAATAAGAAACTCCACTCCCTACAAGTTCTCCTCACCCTATAGAGTGCCAAGGGCTGTACAGTAACTAAGACTTGGTTTAAAGCTGTGGAAAACACACCTGCAGTATAAAGCTATAATGCCTTCCATATATTTAGACCAGTTACTACACAGGCAGGAATTAAAAGTTGTGGTGTCTCAATTTACATAAAAAATAAATATACTTCAAGGTTGATCAAATGGGATGATGCACTTGAGCTTCTCTACTTTCACATCACCATATGCAAAATCCCATACCACTTCCTTACAAGCTACAGGTCCCTGTCTATGACCCAGGAAACCCGTAACACTCACCATCCAACCCAATACCATATTCAAGCAGGACTTTAATTACAAAGATTTATGCACTTACCATAACTTGACATCTGTGTTATCCTACGTCACTGTACCTCACTCTTGGGTCGTAGAATCAGATATCGGATCTGAGCCGGAAACTTCTTAGAGAGCTTCTAGGCTCAAGCTCCTTCCACTCCCATGATCCCTTGCTACCCTCTAACCCTCCGATCGAGTTTGCCCTAAAGCTAGAAAACAGCGATGGAAGATCTTAACCACCAGAGAGGACATCTCCACTTCCTCTAGGTCCCAAAGGATGGGGGAAGGATAGTGATGAACAGTGACATAGGATAAGACAGATGCCAAGTTATGGTAAGTACATAACTCTTTATCTAATGTTATCCATGTCATTATTCCTCATTTTTGAGTCAGAGTCACCAGCTACCATAAATCCTGGGTGGCCTCATGGAAGGACATGCCGTAGCACTGTGCATCCAAAAGAAGCCCTGTTCCTGGAAACAATGTCGAGTTTATAATGAGTAACAAAAGTGTGAGGTGTAGACCAGGTGCCTGCCAGACAAATCTCATCTAAGGAGTGACGGGCCAGACAGGCAGCTGATGTAGTCACGGATCTAGTGGAATGAGCTTTAACTGGTCCTGGAAATGGTAAAACTTTAGACGAATAAACCATAGAAATACACTCTGAAATCCAATGACATGTAAACTTAGAGACCACCCGACCGTGTCTGTTAACAGAATCCTAGTTGTCTATGAACGTCAGGCGAATGCAGTAAATATTCCCCTTTATTGGACAAGTTGGGGAAGAAAACTGGCAACTGAATGGATTGATTCAAATTTGCTTCTGTGGCTACCTCAGGCATGAAGGAAGGGTTGGTTCGGAGAACCACTCTGTCAAAAACACCAAATATGGTGGGTTAATAGAAAAAGCCTGCAACTCTGACACTCTTTTTGCCAAAGTTACAGCTACCAGAAAGGCGGTCTTCCATGACAGAAATTTTATATCATAAGTAGCAGCAGGCTCGAAGGGACTCTGTAAGAGACTGCAGCACAAATAAAAGGTCCCAAGGGGAAGAAGGATCTTTGGAGGCTCGAGCAGGAAACACCTTTCAAAAAAGCCTTACAAAGACGAGAAGGAAAAAGTAGATTCCTCACAAACATGGAAGCTAGAAATATCCAACAATTGCAATTTGATAGTATAAAAACTATCTCTGTCCTGAAAGAGTGAAGACAAGAAAGTACAGTTGTGTACACTTACCATAAATGTAGACGTTCAAGTGTATTCACTGTTGCAGTCATCACACTTGGGTTATCCTGCCAAGGGTAGCCCTCAGTCGGCCCGAATACCAGAGGCTTAGTATTTCTGCGTCGGGTGTTGTCACTTCAAGTACTGACGTCAGGTCGTCAGAGGTATAAAAACAGGCAGCCGACACCATTAAATCAGTTTTTCTTGCCCCAAATGTCAGAAACCCCCAAATAGGTAGCTAAGTTATGGTGGAAAAACACCACCAGTAAAACGTACATACCAACACCCCTGTAAGGAGTGAGGGAGAGAGATACAAGGGGGCTGGAGGGTGGGAAATCAGGACTGCAACAGTGAATACACTCGAACATCTACATTTATGGTAAGTGTACACAACTGTACTATGTTCTTCGTGTTTCACTGCTGCAGTCATCACACTTGGGTTGATTCCCAAAGCTGAAGAATGGGTGGAGGCAGTCAAGAAGAGTTGGGGCTGGCTAGTATGCCCTGCAGGACTACTGTTGCAAAGCCTGCCCTATTTTAGAAAAGATAGGCAGGTGGTAATGCTTGGTGAAGGTATGAACAGAATTCCAACTAGCAGCTTCCATAATGTCACTGGTAGGGAGTCCTCTGAGAAAGGCTGTAGAGGTTGAAGTTGCCCTAGTGGAATGCATTCCGACTCCCTGAGGGGGTGGTTTTCCATGGTGTTTGTAACAGAAATGGATACAGTGTACTACTGGAAATGGTTTGTATTGATATGGGTTTGAACTTTGCCCCTGGTGCAAAGCTGACTAGTAACTGTCAGATTTCCTAAAGGGCTTAGTCCTATCAAGGTAGAATCTGAGCTGACTGTGCACATCTAAAGAGTGGAGGATCCTTTCCCCCTTATTTTGAGGATTAGGAAAGAAGGTGGGAAAATGGATAGATTGGATGAGAGCCACACTGGACACCACTTGAGGCATGAAAGTTGGGTTAGTCCTGAGGGAGACCCTGTCAGCATGAAAATTAATGAAGGGTTCCACAGCCATATGTGCTTGTAGCTCAGACACTCTTCTAGCTGAAGTAATGGCCAGAAGCAACACTGCTTTCCAACAGAGGAATTTTAACTCTGCTGATGCTGCAGGCTCAAATGGGGATAGCGTGAGCTTTTCCAATACAAAGTTAAGGTCCCAAGCAGGGGTGGGTGCTCTTCTTGGTGGCCCTAAGTTGTTAGCCCCTCTCAGGAATTGCTTGATGAGAGGGTGAGAGAACAGAGGTGGCTCAGTGCTATAATGAGCAAAGATGGCAGAGGCATGGATCTTAATGGAGGAGGAGGAGAGGCCTCTGTGGAGTAGGTCTGCTAGGTAATCCAGGGTGAGAGGCAAGGAAGGCTGTGTTGTATCAGCTCCTTTAGTGTGAATACAGGAACAATACCTTTTCCACTTGTCAGCATAGGATTTCGTTGTACTGGGTCGTCTGGCTTCACGTATGACATCCAATACCTGCTTGCTTAGGCTGGCCACTGGAGGAGAAGTCAAGGGATAAGCCAAGCTGCAAGGTTCAGGGTCTGCAACTGCGGATGCAAGAACTGTCAATCCTGCTGAGTCAGGAGAGAAGGGATTTGGGGTAGGTGCCATGGAGACAATGGTGACAGATTGCACATTAGTGGGCATCAGTGTTGGCATGGCCAGTCTGGGGCAATCAGGATTGCCCTTGGTCTTTCCTCCCTTATCTTGAGTAATACTCTTGTAAGAAGAGGTAGAGAGGGAAATGCATAGATTGAGAGGTTTGCCCACTGGAAGGATAGGACATCCACTTTCCAGGCCTTGCTGTGAGGTACCCTGGTGCAGAATTTGTTGAGCTGGTGGTTGTAGGGGGAGGCAAATAGGTCCACCTTTGGAGTAACCCATTTCTGGGTCGCAAGGCTGAAGGTGCTGTGGTTTAATTGCCACTCGTGCGGGTCTAGAAGATTTCTGCTTAAGTTGTCTGCCAGAGAGTTTTGGTTGCCTGGCAGGAACTGAGCTTACAGGTGAATGTGCATGGCTGAGGCCATGTTTCACAGGGTCATGGCTACCCTGCAGAGTGGGTTCCCCCCTGCTTGTTTATGTACCACTGTGGTGTTGTTGGTTTTGATTAGTAAGGGCCCTGGTGAGAGTAGGGATCTGAAAGCTGTCAGAGCATGCTGAACAGCTAGCATCTCTTTTTGGTTGATGTGCAGATGAATTTGGTTTGGGCTCCAGTGGCCCTGAATGCACCTGCCATCCAGATGTGCAACCCAGGCATAATCTGATGCGTCTGTGGTTAGGGTCTGGGCGGAGTGGGGCTGTGTAAAGGGAAGCCCCTTGTTGTGGCTGCATGCTGCTGCCCACCAAAGGAACTCTTTCTTTAGACAAGGTATCATAGGTATGATTGTTTCCAGGTCCTGAGAATGTTGGCATCAAAGACTTTTTAAGTACCACTGAAGTTTCCTCACATGCAGTCTGGCATATGGAATTAGTAGAATGCAGGAGGCCATGAACCCTAGAGCCTGTAGGATTTTCCTTGCAGATGGCTGGGTTCTGGTGGACATTTGAGCGAAGTAGCCTGTCAGATAGGCTTGCTTTTCTGGAGTAAGGAATGCCATCTGGGATGCTGTGTCCAAGTTTGCTCCCAGGAATACAATTTTTTGACTGAGGACAAGTTTGGATTTCTTTTCATTGACAGTGTACCCCAGGGAGGTAAGATGGTCCTTTACAAATATCAGGTGCTGCAACAGCTTTTCCTAACTGCCTGAATTAGGCAATCGTCCAAGAAGGGATAAATTTAAATAGGGGTTGGGAGGGTGGCCTAATGGTTAAGGTATTTGCCTTACAAACACAAGGTACAGGGTTTCAATCTCACAGGGTAGAAATGACTAGGCTTAAAATGTCTCGCAAGGGCAGTTAGTCTAGTACTAATCTATGAACCTATGAACCTATATTTGTCTGTCTGTAACAGGCAATAGCTGGAGCCAGGCATTTTGTGAAAACTCTGGGTGCAGTGGATAAGCCAAAGGAAGTGCAGAGAACTGATAATAAATAGATCCTGCCTGAAACGTAGATATTTCCTGCAGGAGTCCTTTATTGGGATGTGCAGATAGGCCTCCTTTAGATCTAGGGTGGCTATGCAGATAGGCCTCCTTTAGATCTAGGGTGGCTAATCAGGCATCTTTGGACAGCATAGGAAGAAGCTGCTGTAGGGTGAGCATTTTGAATTTTGATACCACCAGAAAGGTGTTTAGAATGGATAGATCTAAGATTGGGCGCCAGGTGCCCTCTTTTCTGAGTAACAGGAAAAGTCTGGAATAAAAACCTTGGCTTATCTGTTCTGCAGGAACAGGCTGAATTGCCCTTATGGACAGCAGGGACTGAACTTGGTTTTGTGCCTCTGCCCACTGGTTTGGAGGAAGATCTGGGAACCCTTTTAGGGTTGGCAGCGTGTGGAAATAAAATTTGTACCCCTTGGATACTATGTTGAGAACCCATCGATCGTTGGTTAGGGATGTCCAGTTTTTTGCATGGTGGGCAAGTTTTCCTCCTAGGGGCACGAGCAATTGGGCAGAAGTGAGGGGTGCAGTTGAGAAGTCATTGTGAATTCTTTCTGTAAGGGGGTGGCTTAGCACTCCCTGCTTTACAAGTGGAGGTACTCCACTGCTTAGATCTCTGCATACCCCGAGACTGTAATCGGGGGGGGGGGGTCTGTTTCCCCTGGGTCTAATTTAAGATGTCCTTGAGGGTGCTGGAAAGGACCAATGTTTTGAGGGGCAATGCCTACTAAATCTTGGAGGCTGCACTTGCAAAAAATCTTTGACTGTCTGAATAGACTTCGCCTTTTCTTCCATCTTTTTTAAAACCTCTTCTGCTTTGGTGCCAACATATTTTCCTTGTTCAGAGGAGTGTCCAATAATTTTGATTTGACATGGTCTGCTCCTTAAGCCAGGCATGCCTTCTAAGTACAGAACCTGTGACTGCTGCCCTACAAGATGCTTCTAAGGCATCAAACTCGCATTGCAGGGTATGCTTGTTGACTTGGCTTGCAGAATGCATAAACTCCTGTAATTCTTTATTTTCTGCACAGTCAGGAAAGGTTGATAACTTTTGCTTAATAAGTTCCATAGGATGCTGATGGTATTTCAGCATGTGGAACTGACAATTTAATGCTCTAACAGTGAGAGTTGCAGAGGTGTAATACTTTTTTACCCCATCTGTCTAAAGCTCGGGAATCCCTGTCCGAGGGGGGAAGGGATTATTAGCTGTAGTTGCTTTTATTCCTTTAGGTCCTTGGGAGATGACCTCTGGGTCAGCAGTAGGATTTTTGAAGAGACATTTGTGAGAGTCAGAAACTCTGTAGTACCTGTCAGGTTTCCTTGGAGCAGGCGGTAAAGTATCAGGAGTTAGACTGGATTCCACAGACATTATCTACAACATCCAGAACAGGAGGGATAGCTAAGGGTCCGTGCTGTAGTAGATTTAAAAATTCCCTAAGTCTCTTTTTGGACCGAGGATAATCCTAGCATTCCCAATGGAAATGCCCTCTCAAAGTATGTAGAGTTTTACCAAAGGAAAAATCCTCTGGAGGGGAGGCAGAAGGAATGGATTCCTCTGCATCTGCATCCTCATAGGCATATAAGGGCAAGTCTTCATAGTCAGAAACCTCAGAGTCGTCGGACTCTTGGTCAGATAAAGCTGCTGGGGACAAGTCTCGTTTTCTTTTAGCAGGGGAAGGCTGGCTTCCCCTAATCAGCATGATCAGATCTTCTGCCATTTTAAGCATCTGAGATTGTGGCAAGGAAGCAGGTGCTTCAGATTGGGTCGTCGGTTTTTTAGGCGTAGCTCGAACTCTTGGCCTTAGAAGCTCGGTAGTTTCAGAAAGAACTGAAAATGAGAAAGAAGTTGTCTGTTTGTGTCGAATATCGGTAGTGCGAACAGGTTCCTCAGAAGTCGGTGCTTGCACAGCGGCTCCGGACCCATCCAAGGTAGAGACATCCGCAGGTTCCATAGTCAAAGAAGAGTCTTGTGGCATACTGGACACTGAACGGATCTCGGTAGCGGCCTGCAAATCCATTGGAGCGGGCATTAGGGGCTGCTAAAGCACTTCACTGAGTACTGCGAACTGACGACTAGCTTAATGGAAGCGTCGTCGGCAGTTTTGGACCTGTGCTGTCTGTCTCTGTCTTTATCCTTAAGTTTTTTCAGAAGATCGGTATTCGGATGGCTTACCGAAGCCATTTCGGAATACGGAGATCCAAAGTATTTAGTTACAATAAGGGCCCGACGACGAATAGTTCGGGCATTGAAGAAAGCACAAATCCGACAGCGAGGTACGTCGTGGTCTGGGCCTAAACAGGTGATGCAATAAAAATGGAAATCTCGGTGTGGTATTTGCTTTCCACAGGCGAGACAATTGTTAACTTTTTCTGACATGGTTAAGAGCAAGAAAAAAGAATCCCCAACAGGGTACTTAGCTTTAGAAGACTTCAAGAAGATTCAATTTCAGAAACGAAAACTCAGGTAGCGGCCGACCGGCACTCATGAGAACTGCTTCTGATTCGGGTTCCTCGGCAAGAAAGACTGATGTAATGGTGTCGGCTGCCTGTTTTTATACCTCTGACGACCTGACGTCAGTACTGAAGCGACAGCAACCAATGCAGAAATACTAAGCCTCTGGTATTCGGGCCAACAGAGGGCTACCCCTGGCAGGATAACCCACGTGTGATGACTGCAACAGTGAAACACGAAGAACATCAATAAGATATCTGGAATGGGAGCCAAGAAGGGCTCCAGATTACTCTGCTGGGCCCAAACAGAAAACCTTTTCCATTTCCTAGCATATGCCTTTCTGGTGGATGCATTCTGAGAAGCCAGAATAATACCTCTAATGGACAATGGAAGCCTGGACTGATTTCGGATTATGGGAAGTGGACAAACCACCTTGTCAGACCCAGAGTCTGAAGATTTGGAATTGGAAAATTGGAGGGGGGTGAGAAATGAGATCCGGAAGGGGATCTAGTACCCAACGGAGGTACCTCAGGTGAGACCACAGGAGAGGAAACCACACCTACTTAGGCCAAAAGGGGGCATGAGGATCAAGGTGGCCTTGAGGCACTGAGCTTTCTGAAGCACTCTGGGAATGACAGGAATAGGAAGGTAAGCATAAAGGAGACCTAGAAGCCAATCATGAACCAGACTATCCCTGGGGAACTTCCAGGACGGAGGAATCTGGGCGAAATATTGGCTGTATTTGTGATATGAGGGGGAAGCAAACAGATCGCAGCTCAGATGACCCCCTTGAAGGAAAATCTCTCTTGCTACTGAGGGATTCAGTGACCACTCGTAAAGACTTAGGATGGCCCTGATGAGTCCGTCTGCTAACACGATGGACTCCACGGGAATGTGTGCTGCAAGAAGAAAGCGCACAGAGGATATCGCCCATTCTCACACCCTCATGTCCTAGCAACATAGCCAGTAAGAACATGTGCCCCCTTGCTTGCTGACATACCACACAACTGCCAAGTTGTCCATAGGAACTGCAATGCTACCTAGAGGGAGACCGCCCTGAAAGACATAGACTGGTCACAGCTACTCAGTACATGCTTCACTTGTTCGACCAGTTAGGAATCACAGTGAAGCTACTCAAATTGAACCAGATTCCTTGCCATTGCTTGGAGTTCATCGGAATTCAGCTGAACACTGTGTCAGAGATTGCAGCATTAGCTTTCGGGTGTGTTCATCTTATCAGATCTCATATTCAGTGCCTCCTAGATCTGTCTTGTCCTTAGGTCTGCTTCATTCTCAAGGCCTTGTTGTCCATGGTGGTAGACATTTATTTGGTAATGCTAGCCAGGTTTTACATAAGGGTTTTGCAGTGGACTCTAGCAGTCCAGTGGTTGTCTCTGCTCTCGTCTCCAGTACGTTTATGTGCAGACTGGTCTCTGTGGGGGACCATATACCTTGAACAGTCTCCTGATAATACCCCACCCCAACATGGAAGTATACGAGGTCACCATGGCGCTGGGGGGAGGAAGAGAAAATGGTCTGCCTGCAAGGAGGTTGGGAGGATGAATACACTAAAGGAGATGACTCCTGCACCCTGGGTTGACACGAATTAAGGCAGTCATCCGTTGAAAAAGAGACGAACACTGGACTGCTAGACTCCACTGCAGAACCCTCTTGTAGAACCTGGCAAGTGTCACCAAATAAATGTTTGATACCATGGACCCCAAGGCCCTGAGAATGAAGTGGACCCGAGGATGAGATAGATCTAGGATGCACTGAATATGAGATATGATAAGATGAACACACCTGAGAAGTAATGCTGCAATCTCTGATACAGTGTTCAGCTGAATTCCAATGAATGAAGTTTTGGGAAGATATCAGGTTCGATTTGGGTAGATTCACTGTGATTCCTAACTGGTCGAACAGGTGAAGCATGTACTGAGTAGCTGCAACCAGTGTGTGCTTGGTGGGAGCTGTGAGGAGCCAATCGTCGAGGTAAGGGAAACACCTGGAATCCCTGCATTCTCAGGTGAGCTGTGACCACTGCCATGTACTTGAACACCTGGGGAGCTGTGGTGAGAACAAAGGGCAGGGTCCTGAACTGGTAATGACTGGTCCCTACGCGAAAGCGGAGATGTCTCCTGGAGTGCCTATCTATTTTTATGTGATAGTACACATCCTGGAGATCTACTGAGCATATGAAATTGTCCTTGTGCAGAAGAATCACAATGGACTGGACAGTAACCATCTAGAACTTGGACTTCTCGACAGAGAGATTTAACATGTTTAGGTCCAGAGTTGGCCATAGGCCCCCCGTCTTCTTTGGCACCAAAAAGAAGCAAGAGAAAGCTCCAGATTCTCATTATCCTCGGGCCCTCTTGAATGGCTCTCTTCTGAAGAAGTCTGAGTACTTCTCACTGAGCTAACTCCCTCTGATGGGGTGGTGCACTGGGGAGGCACTTCCTGATTGGAGGGGGTGGCTGGGAAAAGGGAATGAAATAGCCCCTGGAAATAATGTTTACCACCCAGCAATCTCTTGTAATGTTTGCCCAGTCCAAAGGGTGCAGTGACAAATGAGCTCAAACTGCCTCCAGAGCAGGAGAGTGCTTCAGGAGCACTAGGAGGGCTTCTAAGTTCCCTGGAGCCCTGATTTTGCAGACCCCCTCTGCCCCTGGGGGTGGTGTCTGCCATTGAACCCACTCCCCAAACCTGTAGAAGAGGGCTCATCCTGAGCATCTTGAAAGGAAGACTGTGACTTCCGAAACCATAATTTCCTACTTCCCCACTGAGTCTTAGAAAAGGACCACTGGGGGCTAGAAAACCTGATTCCCACAGCCGACAAGGTCTTGCCTTCCTGTTCACTATGGCCGAGTGTTTCCTTGACTGAAGGACCAAAGAGGGTGGATCCATCAAAAGGGCATCGGTGAAGGACACCTTAAAGGACTCCACAGACCTGCAAAGGCGCAGCCAGATGTGGCACCAAATAGCAATGCCTATACCTGCCACTCGAGAGGTGCCATTCAGCAGCTTTGGAGATCAGCCTCATCGAAGAATTTAACAGGGAAGCAAGAGCAGACAGTTTGGGGGACACCTTACTTAGTTCCCCAGCAGGCAACAACTCAGAGAAGAGATGAGTTCTTTTGACCAAATCCTTCTGGAGTTGGGTGAAATGTGCCAAGTAGTTAAGCATCCACAGACTAAAGGCAGGTGAGGCAAAGACCCGCTTTCCATGTCTGTCGATCGCCCGGGACACTCAGTTAGGGGGAGGAACAGAAGTACTTTGCTCCGCCAACTCCTTTTTGGTGGTAGCAGCTACCACAATTGCATCGACTGGCAAGCTCTTTGACCAAAGCTGCCTGTTAGAAGGAGGGCTCAGAAACTTGTTGGCAGGTTTCAGTACCAGCTCCAAAGTATCTGGCTCCTTCCATGCCCTGCTAGCGATGAGGTCTAGCAGTTCATCAGCAGGGGGGAAATGCAGGAGGTAGATAGTCCCATCCTGAAAACCTTCAGGAAGATGGACTCCTTGGAGGACGGGGGTAGAGAAAACCATCCGCCCTTCAACTTGAGGATTTCTAAGATGTCCCTAAAAGAGATCTGGGGGACCCACCCCTTCGAGGTCCATATCCTCAGTGAGAGACTCCATAGGGGAGTCTAGGTGCCCCCTCTTGCATGATCTCTTCCGAGGTACCTACTTCAGAAGGGGCTAGGGGGAGGATTCGGAAAAGAAGGGAACCCCAAGGGAGGTAGCTCCCACATGAAGGCTAGTTTGAGAGGGCTGACCAGGAATAGGATGAGAACAGTCCACTCTTGGGGGATGGGGAGGTCTCTGGAAGGCAGGGGAGGTAATTCCGGTGAAAGAGAAAGTACAGTTTTGTACACTTGCCATAAATGTAGATGTTCGAGTGTATTCACTGTTGCAGTCATCACACTTGGGTTATCTGCCTGCAGGTAGCCCTCAGTCAGCCCGAATACCAGAGTCTTAGCATTTCTGCGTCGGATGTTGTTGCTTCTTCCATGATGTCAGGTCGTCAGGGGGTATAAAACAGGCAGCCAATGCCATTATATCAGTTTTTCTTGCCTCAAATGTCAGGAGCCACCAAATAGGGAGCTGGTATATGGTGGGGAACACCACCAGTAAATAGCAATGCCATTAGGAATGGCCATAGAGAGGACAGGTAGAAGGATATGGAAAGCCAGGCTATTCATTTGGAAATGGTTTGTTGTGAAATGGCCTTGCCCTCTGCCCCTGTAGCAAAGCTGGCTAGCAGCTGGTCAGATTTTCTGAAAGGCTTAGTCCTGTCAAGGTAGAACCTGAACAGTCTGTGTACATCCAAGGAGTGCAGGATTCTTTCCCCTTTATTCTGAGGATTACGGAAGATGGTTGGCAAATGGATGGATTGGTTTAGAGCCACACTGGATACCACGTTAGGCATAAAGAACGGGTTAGTCCTGAGGGAAACCCTGTCAGCATGGAAAATAATGAAGGGCTCCACAGCCATTAGTGCCTGTAACTCAGACACTCTTCTTGCTGAAGTTATGGCTAAAAGCAAGGCTCTTTTCCAAGAGAGGAATTTTAACTCTGCTGAGGCAGCAGGTTCAGAAAGGGGAAGCGTGAGCTTTTCCAGTAGAAAGTTAAGGTCCCAGGAAGGGATGGCTGCTCTCATAGGGGGCCTTGTTAGCCCCTCTCAGGAACTGTTTGATGAGAGGGTGAGAAAAAAGAGGTAGTTCAGTATTATAATGAGCTGAAATGGCAGAGACATGAATCTTAATGGAGGAGAAGGATAGGCCTCTGTGGAGTAGCTCTGCTAGGTAATCCAGGATTAGAGGTAAGGAGGGCACTGTTGTGTCCTTCCCTTGAGACTGATTCCAAGAACAATATCTTTTCCACTTTTCAGCATAGGATTTCCTAGTACTAGGCCTTCTGACTTCAAGAACCTGTTTGCTGAGGGTTGCTGATGGGGTATTCAAGGGATAAGCCAGGCTGCCAGGTTTATGGTTTGCAACTGTGGATGCAAAATCTGTCCCTCCTGCTGAGACAGCAGGGTAGGAGACTGGTGAAGGTGCCAGGGTGGCACTGTTGTCAGGCTGCATAAGAATGGGTACCAGTGCTGGCGTGGCCAGTTCAGGGCAATAAGAACTGCCCTTGGCCTGCCCTGTTTTATCATGAGTAGTACTCTTGAGAGAAGGGGCAGAGGGGGGAAGGCATAAATTGAGAGGTTTTCCATAGAAAGGATAGGACATCCACCTTCCAGGCCCTGCTGTGAGGGTTCCTGGCGCAGTATTTGCTCAAATGGTGGTTCTCGGGGGAGGCAAAGAGGTCCACCTCCAGAGTCCCCCACCTCTGGATCAGAAGTTTGAAGGTGTTGGGCTCAAATCTCCACTCGTGTGGGTCTAGGAGATTTCTGCTCAAGTCATCTGCCAGTGAATTCTGTTTGCCTGGCAGGAACTGAGCTTGTAGATGCACTTGGGTACTCAAGGCTGTGTTCCACAGGGCCATGGCTAACCTGCAGAGTGGGTAAGAATGGGTTCCCCCCTGCTTGTTTATGTACCACATAACTGTGGTGTTTGTTTTTATAAGCAGTTGTCCTGGAAGGATTAGGTATTTGAAGACTGTCAGAGCATTCTGTACAGCTAGCATGTCTTTTTGTTTGATGTGCAGAAGAATCTGGCCTGGGCTCCAGTGGCCCTGAATCCATTTGCCTGCCATGTGAGCCCCCCATGCATAGTCTGATGTGTTTGTTGTCAGGGTTTGGGCGGCGAGGGGTTGAGTGAAAAGCAGTCCCTTGTTGTGTCTGCATGCTTCTGCCCACCAAAGGAACTCTGCCCTTAGTCAAAGTATGATAGGAATGACTGTTTCAAGGTCTTGAGAATGCTGGCACCAAAGACTTTTTAAATACCACTGAAGTTTCCTCATATACAGTCTTGCATATGGAATCAGTAGAATACATGAGGCCATGAACCCTAGGGCTTGCAGTATTTTTCTTGCAGAAAGCTGGGTTTTGATGGCCATTTGTTTGAAGTAGTTTGTCAGATAGACCTTTTTTTCCTGGAGTGAGAAATGCCATCTGGGAAGTTGGGTCCAAGCTTGATCCCAGGAATACAATATTTTGACTGGGTACCAGTTGTGATTTCTTTTCGTTGACGGTGTACCCCAATGAAGTGAGAAGGCTTTTTACAAATGTCAGGTGCTGAAGTAGCAATTCCTGACTGTCCGCCTGAATCAGGCAGTCGTTCATATATGGGAAAATTTGGATATTTCTCTGCCTGCAGTATGGAATGGCTGGGAGCCAGGCACTTTGTGAATACTCTGGGTGCAGTAGATAAGCCCAAAGGGAAGTGCAGAGAACTGATAGTGCATAGAGCCTGCCCTGAAATGTAGCTATTTCCTGCATGACTCCCTTATGGGGATGTGCAGATAAGCTTATTTTAAGTCTTTAGTGACTAACCAGGCATCCTTGGCTAGCATAGGGAGAAGCTGTTGCTGGGTAAGCATCTTGAATTTTGGGATCACCAGAAAGGTGTTGAGAATTGAAAGATCCAGCATAGGGGGCCAAGAGCCCTCTTTTCTGGGCAAAAGGAAAAGTCTGGAGTAGAAACCCTGACCCCTTTGTTCTGCTGGAACAGGCTGAATAGCTCTGATATTGAGCAGGGAAAGTACTTGTTTTTGAGCCTCTGCTCACTGGTTTGGAGGAAGGTCTGGAAACCCTGTTGGGGTTGGCAGTGAATGGAAGTAGAATTTGTACCCCTGGGATACAATGTTAAGAACCCATCGGTCCTGAGTAATGGACATCCAGTTTTTTACATGAAGGGCAAGTTTTCCTCCTAGGGGCACAAGTAATTGGGCAGCGCTGGGAAGGATAACTGAAAAGCCATTGTGAACTTTTTCCATAAGGGGGCGGCTTACCATTCCCTGTTTTTGGGGTGGGGGCACTCCATACCCTGAGACTGTAGTCTGGGTGGCCTGTTTCCCCTGGGTCGGGTCTGGTCTGGGAACCCTGGAAGGGGCTGGAAAGGACCAGTTTTTAGAAGGCCAATGCCTACTGAATCTAGGTGGTTGCACTTGTAAGAATTCTTTTAGCTTGCATAGATTTAGCTTTTTCTTCCATCTTTTTAAGAACTTCTTCTGCTTTGTTGCCAAACAAACAGTCCTTATTTAAAGGAGCATCTAGTAATTTGGATTTGACATGATCTGGCAAGGTTTGTTCCTTCAGCCAAGCATGCCTTCTCAGTACAGACCCAGTGACTGCAGCTCTGCAAGATGCTTCTAAGGCATCAAAGCCACACTTGCAAAGTGTGCTTACTAACTTGTTTTGCAGAATGCATTAGCTCTTGTAAATCTTTATTTTTTGCAGAATCTGGAAATAATACCATTTTTGTTTAATTAGTTACATAATATGTGGCTGGTACTTCAACATGTGAAACTGGCAATTCAATGCCCTGATTGCAAGAGTTGCAGGGGTATATACCTTCTTACCCCATCTGTCTAAAGCTCTGGAATCCCTGTCCAAAGGGGTAGGATTTTTGGCTGTAGTAGAATTAATACTTTTAGGTCCCTGGGAAATGGTCTCTGGATCTGCAGTAGGATTTTTGGAGAGAAATTTGTGGGAATCAGGTACTCTTGTGTACCTGTCAGGTTTCCTAGGGGTCGGGGGTAACGCAACTGGAGTATGAATAGATTCCATAAAAACATCATCTACAAAATCCAGGATAGGGAGCATAGCTAGAGGCCTGTGCTGAGGCAACTCTAAAAATTCTCTGAGTCTCTTTTTGGACTGAGGGTAGTCTTGGCATTCCCAGTGGAAATGCTCTCTTAAAGTATGCAAGGTTTCAACAAAAGAAAAATCCTCTGAAGGGGAGGCAGAGGGAATGGATTCCTCTGCATCTGAATCCTCATAGGCTGATAAGGGCATGTCCTGATAATCAGAAGGGTCAGATTCATCGGACTCCTGGTCTGTAGAGTCAGAAGGGAACTCAACTCTTTGTCTATTAGCAGGGGAAGGCTGGCTTTCCCTAATTAGGGTAATAAGGTCTTCAGCCATTCTAAGCATTCCTTTTTGTGGCATGGGAGCTTGAGCATGCACTTTGGTCGTCGGTTTTCTAGGCGCAGTGTGTACTCTGGGCCTAAGAAACTCGGTTGTTTTTACTAAAAACAAAGTTGCCGGTTTGATTCGAACATCGGTAGGACGGAATACACCCTCAGAAGCCATTGCCTGCACAGCGGCTCCGGACCCATCCAAGGAAGAGACACCCGCAGGTTCCTTAGTCGAAGAAGCATCTTGCGGCATACTGGACTCCAAATGGGTCTCAGCAGAGGCCTGTGAATCCACAGAAGTGGGCATCAGGGGTTGCAAAGGTGCCTCACTGAGTACCGGCGGACTGGAGACTAGTTTAACGGAAACGTTGTCGGCAGATTTAGACCTACGCAGTCTGTCTCTGTCTTTATCTTTACTTTTTTTGGAAGATCGGTAGTCGGATGGCTTATTGAAGTCATTTTGGAATATGGAAAAAGTACAGTTTTGTACCTACCATAAATGTAGATGTCCGATAGATATGCAACTGCAGTCATAACATATGGGTTGTCCTGCCTCAGGCAGCCCTCGGTCGGCCGGATTCCAAAGTCTGGGTCCGACGTCGGCTGATGTTGCATTTCTCTCCGACGTCAGAGCGGCAGGAGTATATAAGCATCAGCCGACACCATCTTCTTCAGTGTTTCTTGCCCCAGATGCCAGGTGCCCTCCAAGGAAGGCTGTAATCAATTTGGAAGACAAAAACAGGTTTCCAGACAAATAAATAAGCAATAAACAGATACACCATAACAGATATCCCCAACTAGGATAACAGGGAGAGGAGTGGACCCAAGGAATAGAGGGGAAGGAGGGAGGGAAAACCCGACTGCAGTTGCATATCTATCGGACATCTACATTTATGGTAGGTACAAAACTGTAATATGTCCTTCAAGAATGCAACTGCAGTCATAACATATGGGTTGAATACCATAGCTTAGCTGGGGGAGGTGGAATGCTCTAAGAAAAGGATGGTGTAGCTATCAATCCCTGCAGGACTGCCGAAGCAAAGCCTGCTCTGGATCTGGAATATAAAGGGAGGTTGTAGTGTTTGGAAAATGTATGCACGGAGCTCCATGTAGCAGCTTCTAGAATGTCTTTTGTAGGCACCCCTCTTAAGAATGCTGTAGAGGTGGCTGTAGCTCTGGTAGAGTGTGGTCTGATATTGGCTGGTACACTCTTTCCATGAAAGGAATAACAAAATCTGATGCAATGTCCAATCCATTTTGAGATAGTCTGTTTGGAAATTGCTTTTCCTTGTACTCCAGGGGCGTAAGCTACAAAAGCTGATCAGACTTCCTATTGGCCTTGGTTCTGTCCAGGTAGTAGCGAAGTTGTCTGTGAATGTCCAAGGTATGCAACAGTCTTTCCCCTTTGTTCTCAGGATTGGGAAAGAAGGTAGGCAGGTGAATTGCTTGATTTAAAGAAACCCTAGATACCACTTTTGGCAGAAAGCTAGGGTTGGTTCGTAAGGAGACCCTGTCTCTATGAAAGGTTATGAACGGTGGTATTGCCATTAGGGCCTGTAATTCCGAAACCCTTCTTGCTGAGGTAATTGCCAACAGGAAAGCTGTCTTCCATGAGAGAAATTTTAAGTCCACAGAAGCTGCTGGCTCAAAGGGGGGTAGAGTCAGTTTTTCTAGGACAAAGTTGAGGTCCCAGGCTGGTACTGGGGCCTTTCTTGGTGGCTTGATATTCTTGATTCCTCTAAGAAATTGCCTTAACAAAGGATGTGAGAACACAGGTGGATCAGTGTTGTATCTAGCTGAAATAGCTGAAGCATGTATTTTTATAGAAGAATATGAGAGTCCATTCTGTAGCATATCTGCCAAGTATTCCAGGATGAGTGGGATGTTCAATAATGATGCATCATGACCCTTGCTGGTATTCCAAATGCTGAATCTCTTCCATTTTGCTGAATAAACCTTTCTGGTGGATGGTCTGCGGGCTTCTGTTAATATCCGCTGAACTTCCTTGGAGAGAGATAGATTGAGGTTATTCATGGAATCTCCCAAGCTTTTAGCTGGAGCGTCTGAATGTTGGGATGTACCGTCTTGAAGTTGTTTTGAGTCAAAAGATGGGGCCATTGGGGAAGGGCCCATTTTTTGTTGTGGCATATGCTCCGTAGTAATGGGTACCAGTGTTGTCTTGGCCAGTCTGGAGCTATTAGGATCCCTTTTGGCTTCTCTGCTTTGATCTTTAGTAGTACTGTGGTCATCAGTGGCAGAGGTGGGAATGCATAAATTTTCAGGAAGTTCCAGTTGAATGAGAGAGCATCTGTTTTCCATGCTTGTGGATGATATGTCCTTGAACAGAACTTTTGTAGTTGATGATTGAGGTGGGAGGCAAATAGGTCTACTTCTGGGCTGCCCCATGTCGAGGTGAGTCTTATGAAGATTTCTGGATGTAACCTCCACTCGTGGGGGTCTAGGAAATTCCTGCTTAGGCTGTCCGCCAGCACATTGTCTTTGCCTGGAACAAACTGGGATTGCAACTGTATGTTTAAGCTCAGTGATTTTTCCCAAAGATTCATTGTAAGTCTGCAAAGGGGGTAAGAATGGTTGCCCCCCTGCTTGTTTATGTACCACATGACCGTGGTGTTGTCTGTCCGTATTAGCAGGTGGCCTTGCTGAAGTTGTTGTCGAAAGGCCTCGATGGCATGCATTACTGCCAGCATTTCTTTTTGGTTGATATGCAGATGTGTTTCCTTTGGAGACCATTGTCCTTGAATACATCTGCCCTCCATGCGCCCCCCATCCAAGGTCTGAGGCGTCTGTGGTCATTGTTTGTGTTATTTGAGGTTTTTTGAATGACATACCTGTGTTTGCCTGGCTTACCGAGGCCCACCATAGAAATTCCTTTTGTAGGCATGGAATGAGCGGTATGGTTGTCTCTAGGTTGTTGCTGTGTTGAGACCATAAACTTTTTAGGTACCAGTGAAGCTATCTCATGTGTAGTCTTGCTAATGGAACCAGGAGAATGCAGGATGCCATGTAACCCAGGGCCTGTAGGAATCTCCTTGCAGTCATCTGGGTGAGTTTTGCCAAACCTTTGAAATAATGAGTTAATTTCTTTTGCTTGTCTTCTGTCAGGTAAGCCATTTGAGAGGTTGTGTCTAAATTGGCTCCTAAGAAAGTTATTTGCTGGGATGGCTGCAGTCTGGACTTGTGGAAGTTGACTGTGTATCCCAGAGCTTGCAGCATTTGAATGACATAATCCAAGTTTTTTGTCAAAATCAGTTTGTCGTCCGCTTGTATGAGGCAGTCGTCCAGGTACGGGTAAATTTGGATCCCCTGGAGCCTGCAATGAGCAATTACTGAAGCCAGGCATTTTGTAAATACTCTGGGTGCAGTAGATAAGCCAAATGGCAATGCTGAGAATTGATAATGCTCTGGCCCTGCAAGAAATCTGAGGTATCTTCTGCAGCTGTGTCTGATAGGGACATGCAGGTATGCCTCCTTGAGGTCCAGAGTAATCAGCCAAGACCCCTTGCCCAGCATGGGAAGGAGTTGCTGTAAGGTCAGCATTTTGAACTTTGGTACTATGAGAAAGGTATTTAATGCGGACAAATCCAGTATTGGTCTCCATTGAGTTTCTTTTCTTGGAACAAGGAACAGTCTTGAGTAGAACCCCTGGCCTTGTTCTTGTTGTGGAACTTTTTCTATTGCATTGATCTGAGCCAGCAGAGAAATTTGCTTGATAGCCTCTGCTCTCTGGTTTTGCGGTAGGTTTGGCATGCCTTGTTTCCTTGGTAAGGTATGAAAGTGGAACCTGTAGCCTTGGTCTATAATGTCCAAAATCCATTTGTCCTTTGTCAATCTGTGCCAATTGTCTGAAAACAGAGACAATTTTCTGCCCAAGGGAAGTAGAGGAAAGTCATTGGGATTGTCCCTGTGGGGCAGGAGAAGCCCCTGTGTCACTTCTTTGGTTTGCTGGTTGCCATTGTCGTCCCCTGTAGGAACCTCTGTATTGTCCTCTTCCTCGGCCACGCCTGTTTTTGCCCCTTTGAAATCTTTCAGTATTAGGAAAGGACCAGTTTTTTGAAGGCCAATTCCTGCTGAATCTGGGTGGCTGAACCTGAAGGAAATCTTTGACTGTCTGAACTGACTTGGCTTTTTCCTCAATGGTCTTTAATACATCTTTAGCATTAGCACCAAAAAGCTTGTTCTTTTCCAAGGGTGCATCAAGAAGTTTTGCCTTAACATGATCTGGTAGAGGTTGTTCTTTTAACCATGCATGTCTACGAATGACAGCCCCTGTCATAGCTGCCCTACATGAAGCTTCCAAAGCATCATAACCACACTGAAGAAAGTGATTGCTAACTTGCTGAGAGTTATGTACAGCCTCCTGCAAAGACTTCCTATCTAAAGGTTCAGTAGAGGCCAAAGTTTTCTGTAAATCATCTAACAGGAAATCCTGGTATTGAAACATATGAAAGAGACAATTGAGAGCTCTCATAGATAAAGTAGTGGAGGTGTAAACCTTCTTCCCCCATCTCTCTAATGACCTAGCTTCCCTGTTGGAAGGCAAAGGATTTTTGGAGGTGGTAGCTGAAACCCCTTTCGGCCCCTGTGAAATAGTTTCCAAATCAACAGCATGGGCCCTAATGAAATGAGAATGTGTTTCAGGGACTCTATAGTATCTGTCCGGCTTGGCAGGAGCTGGAGGGAGAGTATCAGAGGTAACACTGGAGTCAGAGTATAGATCATCCAAAACATCAAGCACAGGAGGTATAGCTAAGGGCCTGTGTTGGGGCTTTTTAAGGAAGGTTCGAAGGCGCTTTCTGGAATCAGAATATTCCTGGCCTTGCCACTTAAAATGTTCCCTCATGGAATGCAGAACTTCCCCAAAAGAAATATCCTCAAGAGGGGAGGCCGAGGGGATGGAGTCCTCTGCATCTGAGTCCTCGTAGGTCTGGAAAGGCTGGCTATCGGAGTGGCCAGAGGCCTCAGAATCCTCATCTGAAGGGAGAGGGTCAGGGGGCTCAACCCTAGGCCTCTTATCAGGAAGAGGCTGGGATCCTCTCTCAGGATGGGCCTGGGAACCTCTGATCATGGAGATTAAGTCTGCTGCCATAGTCATGATTTGTGTTTCAGGAGTAGGCTGAGGTAAGGCTTTAGCAGTAAGGTGCTTGGTCTTGCTGGCTGGCTTAGCACGTGTGTAGGCCTTGATAGACATGGACATGGGAGGCCTAGCAGCTCCACGTGCAGGAGTGACCTTATCCACAGCAATGGTCTCGGGCATTTCCTCGGTTTCAGTATCCGGAGGAAAATCAATAACAGGCGTCGGTGTGGTCTCCGGTATCGGAGGAATCGGTAATGCGGTGTCTTCGGTTCGGAGTGGTGAAATAACCGCCTCAGAGGGAACCAGGGCACTCGCGGTAGGGTTTGGCGTGGTGTCGGTGGAAGATGCGGGCCGAAGATGTCGGTCCCGGTCTTTGCGTGTTTTAGGAGTCTGCGATGTCGGTAATTCCGACGGCATTGTGTAATCGAATTTTTCACTGAAAAAGTCTTCAGCGAACTCCGCCCGGCGCCTGAGAGTGCGCTTATTGAAGCGAGCACAGGCAGCACAGGCCGAGACGTCGTGGTCTGGGCCAAGGCAAGGAAGGCAGTAAGAATGGAAATCCTTATGAGGTATTTGTTTACCACATGACAAACAATTATTAACTTTTTCAGTAATTTCTGACATCGGCTGAGGCAAGAAAAGGTCCCCAACGGAGTACTTAGCTTTTTTGATGACTTCGGATCGAAGAATACAGGAGCTGACCGACCGGCACTTGCGAACTGCTTCTGCTTCGGGCACCGCGCGGCAAGAAAGACTGAAGAAGATGGCGTCGGCTGATGCTTATATACTCCTGCCGCTCTGACGTCGGAGAGAAATGCGACATCAGCCGACGTCGGACCCAGACTTTGGAATCCGGCCGACCGAGGGCTGCCTGAGGCAGGACAACCCATATGTTATGACTGCAGTTGCATTCTTGAAGGACATCAAGAGCGAAAGAATTTAGCGACAAAGCCTGATGAACGGTTCAGGCGTTAAACAAGGCACAAAACCGACAGCGAGGGACGTTGTGGTCTGGGCCTAAACAGGTGACACAGTAAGAATGAAAATCTCTGTGAGGTATTTGCTTTCCACAGGCAAGATAATTGCTTACTTTTTCTGACATTGGTTAGAGACTTCAGGATTATAAACTCAAAAATGAAATTTCAGGTAGCAGCCGACCGGCACTTGCGAACTGCTTCTGCTTCGGGCTCCTCCACAGCAAGAAAGACTGATGTAATGGGGTCGGCTGCCTGTTTTATACCCCTGACAACCTGACGTCATGGAAGAAGCGACAGCATCCGACGCAAAAATACTAAGACTCTGTTATTCGGGCTGACTGAGGGCTACCTGCAGGCACATAATCCAAGTGTGATGACTGCAATAGTGAAACAGGAATAACATCATCCTTTCTACTACCTGGAAGGCTGAAGGGATGGACAATGCCACATGCTCACTCCTGGCAGGTAGGCCCACCTGAGAAGAGGAAAAAGAACAAGACAGTGCCTCCCGGCCTCCAGACAGTACCGGCCCAAGCTGTTGAGGTCCAAAGCACCAAGGAGAAGGGACCACTCTGAAAAAACAGGACCGGAGCCCTCACCCAAGGACTCCGGGGCGACAGGTCAGGCCCGGGACTTTGTCTGCCCTGGGGGAGGATGAGCAGAGGAAATCAGGGACTCAGATGGGGTAGAGACAGAATGGGCTCTAGGCATCCCAGTCTAATCCTTGATGTGTCGCAGGGCCTGGAAGTCTGAAACCACCTGGATCACATGAGAAGAAAGCAAAAGGGTAGGAGAAGAGCCCCTGGCCACATGGGTTGGGGAATCAAGAAGCCCTAACTCAATCTGAGCCTGGAGGAAGGACCATCATCCTGTCCATATTGGATGGGAGCAAGCTCCTGGAGGACCTAAAAGCAGAGGAACTAGCTGGGGATGGTTGTCCGGACCCTGAGGATCATCCATGCCTCACAGGAGATCAGCTTCTGCACTTGGACTGCCCCAAGCAAGAATCCAAAGAGGAGTCCTCTATAACAATGGTAGGATCTGACACGGATCTGGATTCAGGCCTCCTCAGATCAGAAGAACTGAGGAGACGAGCATTTGGACCCTGCATGATTCGGATCCAAGGGAGTCGGATCCGTGGTAGGTCTGAATCTGGTTGGATCCGAGGGCCTCGATCCAGAACCCTTGGATCTGGGCATAGACTCCCTCAACCTCTGATCCGAAGGCTTCGGATCCAGGGGTAGAGTCGCGAGACCTGGGATCCAAGGTTGTCAGATCTGACAGAGCTGAGGCTGGAGTCAGAGCAGAAGAACTGGGGTCCAACAGCCTGGTCTTCTTAAAGGAAGATGACCTTAGAAAAGAGGTGGCTTTTCTCTTGTGGTCAGAGGGTCCAGGCTTGACCGGAGACTGGTCCAACGGACTCTCTTTGATCCTTCCCTTCAATAATAACTTGTTTTGGCACTCGACCAAAGCCCTGGGGTTGAATTAAGCACAAATGTCACATTCAACCTCCTCCAGGTGGTCAGCACCCAGACAACAGAGGCACTCCTTGTGCAAGTCAGACATGGGCATCTTCCAACCACACGAGGAGCACCTTTTAAAGACAACTGGTTTGTCCGACATGACAAAAGTGCAAACCAAGCACCAAAACCCAAGGGACCTCTCAAAATGGCTAACCAGGAGAAATGCCAAGGCCAAACAAACCAGAAAAGACTACCAACACAATAGACAATAACTGAGAAAGTACTACTACTCTAAAAGCCTAAGGAAGCAAGGAAGAAAAAGGAGGCCAAAACTACAACAACCACTGCAAAAAAAAAAACAAAACAAAAAAAAAAAAAAACGGGAGTGGAGGAATATGATAGACTAAGCCAGAAGGACAAACAAGCTACAAAAAACTACAAATTCACTAAAAATAGAGAGTTTAGCCAAAAGTAAAGAAATTTTAAAGTACTTATCCCCACTGGAGACTTGGGCCGGTAGAAATCATGTCTGATGCTGAGCGTGGAAAAGGAGATCTGGGGGGCAGGTGGAGGGTAGCAAGGGATTATGGGAGTGGGAGGAGAGCTCGGGCCTAGAAGTTGTCTGAGAAATGGCTGGCTTGGATCCAATGTTGGATCCTATGACCCAAGAGTGAGGAATAGTTACATGGATAATATCAGATCCCATTGTTAACTGGGAATCCAGAGATTCCTGGATTCTGTAAATACAAACTCCCTGGACCAGATTGACAAGATGCTGACCAGGGGCACAAAGATATTTGATCTGGTCCTCACTAATATGGAAGAGTGCTGCACACCCCCAAGTTTAATGCCCTCTCTGGTAAGGTCAGACCACAAAATGGTCTCCTTTGAAGTAAAAATAAAAACTAGAACCCCAGCGAATCCTGGAATATTCAGGAACTACTCTAAGGCTAACTTCATACTATTAAGCGATGACCTGGAAAAATTTAAAGTCCCCATAAACTCTGAGAATACTGCTGCCTATGCAGAACTATTCACAGAAACTCTATACAAATATGCTAATAGCTGCTCCCACCAAAAATAAGTACAGAACTAACTCAAAAGACAACTCACCCTGGTGGAATCACAAAATCAGTAGGCTGTATGACAGAAAGAAAATCATGGCAAACATTAGAAAGCGTAACACTCAGCAGGATAAAAACATTTTCAAACTAAACAAACCACTTAGAGGACAAATAAAGTCTACCAATGCCAAATCTGAGGTAAATCTGGCCTCCCAGGCCAAGGACAACTACAAGGTTTTCTTTAGCTATGTCATGTCTGCAACCACAAATGCCATACACAACTGCATGCAGTGCTCATTGTTAATAGTGCCACTGATACTGAGCCAGAATATATAGCAAACCTGCTTCAACTTTACCCTTTCAACCCCTCAACCTCGCTTCAGGAAATACCATCAAATATAACTCCTCCTATTATCACTAGGAAAAAAGTCCTCAATGCTCTCTCAAATGCCACAAACACTGCATTGAGGGGGCCAGACAATATCCCAGGAAGCCTTCTAAAAAAATATGAAACATGACCAATCAGGCCTTCTGGAATCACTGTCTAACCATAGCCTCCAAACAGGCTTTGTGCCTCGTGAATGGAGAACAGCAACAGTCATTCATTTGCATGAAGGTGGGCCATCTACAGACCATGGAGACTACAGACCCACAAATTCTACAGATCTCACATGCAAAGCCATGAAAAGAATTACCATGGAAATGATCAAAAATGAAACAAGAATTCTCCAGACACTGGACTCAACCCAATTTGGTTTTGTCAAGGGCAGGTCAAGCCTACTCCAACTAATGGACTTCCTGCAGACGATCGCCAAAGTAATGGATGAGGGCAAAACTGTTCACACTGCCTACCCTGACCTGGCTAAGGCATTTGACACTGGGCATTGTTGACAAACTCAAGAGGTTGGATATAAACACTTACATCACCCAGTGGGTAGCTAGATGGCTCACAGACAGGACTTGGGAAGTTAGAACTGGGGAGACCACCTCTATAAAGAGGTCCGTCACAAGTGGAGTCTCTCAGGGATCAGTTCTGGGACTGCGACTTTTTGGTACTTACTTCACTGAAGTCAAGACCAATGTCAATGGTCTCTGCCTGATAAAATCTGCAGATGATTGCAAATTAGGAGCATTCATAGAATCCCCCACTGACACTGATGTCCTTCAGGAAAGGCTGACACAGACAAATATCTTGTGTCAGAGCCATGGACTACAACTAAATGCCAAGAAATGCATAACAGTATCCTTCTGGAAGTCATCCACCGCCTGGTAACTATCATACTGATAACAAACAACCAAGAGTCAACCCATTAATCAGGGCCTTGGGGACACACGCAGACATTGCGTGTCTACAGTACTGAGGAAATCATTCCATGTTGTGCAACTTATAAACAAAGGTATGGCATCTAGGTCCAAGGTGGTCATTGGTCCACTGTATTCAGTGTTCTTCACACCTATCGCTGAGTACAATGCCCCTTTCACATATACCTAACCAGGCACATCCAAACATCAAACTGGAATGTCCACAGAGCTTCCTCATTAAAAGAATACAGAGCATAAGTAGCATGTCCTATGCAGACCATCTCAAAGCATTATCCCTGTATTCTGTCTTCTACAGCTTGTTGAGGGAAGATCTATGCCTGGCATACAAGGCATTGTTGGGCCTCACTCTGATGGATCTCATGCATATCCACAAAACAAACAGCACCAGAATTACCCGTTCTAAAGACTTAAGCCACACAGGCTTGTTGGCTGTTGGTGAAGCACCCTCCAAGAGGAAAAAACGCTGAGAGAAGAAGGGAGCCCCTTTTGAGATTTTAAGTATTTTTTCTCTGTTTATTTGCTAAGTTCTTCTGCATAGCTGCCTAGCTTGAGCATTTGCTGGCTTGTTAAACTTGATTTCTGTATTAGTAGCTGTATTTAGAGCACAACCAAAAGCTGTTTGCTGAATTTCCTGTTTGCACTTAATTTTAAATCGTTTTTTTCTTAAAACTTGCATATTTTCTGTCCTTGACCTAGCACTCTTGTGTGGGGTCATTTACTGCACTGTTATAACTTGATATTACTTGTGAACCTCTGCTATCTCTGAAAAAACAAAAACAAAAAAAAAAATCTTGCTTTTTCCCACTTTTCTGAGAGTTAAAAAAGTTCAGTTACAGGCTTGCTGTTCCTGAACTATTTGAAAGTTTCTGTGAGGCCATTTTTGCTTGGGCTAAAGGACAGTCTCTCTGTTGATCAGTGGCAGTGAATAACATTGAGCAGCTTGCCTGCCCCGTGAGGTGGTTACTGACTTGAAACTGTAGTTTTATTGGCCACTAGGGGTCATTTCCAAAACTCCTTCATCTTCCTCTCTTAAAACCTAGTTGCCTCGTGGTTTGGGCATCTTTTCAGGCTTGTTGGCTGTTGGTGAAGCACCCTCCAAGAGGAAAAAACGCTGAGAGAAGAAGGGAGCCACTTTTGAGATTTCAAGTATTTTTTCTCTGTTTATTTGCTAAGTCTTTCTGCATAGCTGCCTAGCTTGAGCATTTGCTGGCTTGTTAAACTTGATTTCTGTATTAGTAGCTGTATTTAGAGCACAACCAAAAGCTGTTTGCTGAATTTCCTGTTTGCACTTAATTTTAAATAGTTTTTTTCTTAAAACTTGCATATTTTCTGTCCTTGACCTAGCACTCTTGTGTGGGGTCATTTACTGCACTGTTATAACTTGATATTACTTGTGAACCTCTGCTATCTCTGAAAAAAACAAAAACAAAAAAAAATCTTGCTTTTTTCCCACTTTTCTGAGTTAAAAACGTTCAGTTACAGGCTTGCTGTTCCTGAACTATTTGAAAGTTTCTGTGAGGCCATTTTTGCTTGGGCTAAAGGAGAGTCTCTCTGTTGATCAGTGGCAGTGAATAACATTGAGCAGCTTCCCTGCCCTCCGTAGAGGTGGTTACTGACTTGAAACTGTAGTTTTATTGGCCACTAGGGGTCATTTCCAAAACTCCTTCATCTTCCTCTCTTAAAACCTAGTTGCCTCGTGGTTTGGGCGTCTTTTCAGGCTTGTTGGCTGTTGGTGAAGCACCCTCCAAGAGGAAAAAACGCTGAGAGAAGAAGGGAGCCACTTTTGAGATTTTAAGTATTTTTTCTCTGTTTATTTGCTAAGTTTTTCTGCATAACTGCCTAGCTTGAGCATTTGCTGGCTTGTTAAACTTGATTTCTGTATTAGTAGCTGTATTTAGAGCACAACCAAAAGCTGTTTGCTGAATTTCCTGTTTGCACTTAATTTTAAATTGTTTTTTTCTTAAAACTTGCATATTTTCTGTCCTTGACCTAGCACTCGTGTGGGGTCATTTACTGCACTGTTATAACTTGATATTACTTGTGAACCTCTGCTATCTCTGAAAAAACAAAAAAAAAAAAATCTTGCTTTTTTCCCACTTTTCTGAGAGTTAAAAAAGTTCAGTTACAGGCTTGCTGTTCCTGAACTATTTGAAAGTTTCTGTGAGGCCATTTTTGCTTGGGCTAAAGGAGAGTCTCTCTGTTGATCAGTGGCAGTGAATAACATTGAGCAGCTTCCCTGCCCCCCGTAGAGGTGGTTACTGACTTGAAACTGTAGTTTTATTGTCCGTTTTGGGTGTCTTCCTGCTTCTTTCCAGCCCCTGCTATGAAGCACGCTTTAACGTGCTTTAGCGCGATTTAGCGCGGAGTTGCCACTAGAGCAGCATCGGGCAGCGCCGGTTAAACAAGGTTAAACTCTTTCTGGCTCCAGAAAGTCTGTTCTTCAATTTTTCCCTTAGAACTGCTCTGTTAGGAACCTAAACAGTTTACACCTTCACTAAAAAGTGCAGCACTTGTTCCAAATAGCTTTTCCTTCTCAAAAAGCTCAGCACTTGTCTTATAAGCATATCCCTTGTCTTATAAGCATTCTCTTTGCAGGTCAAGCACTCCTATATTATACAAATCTCTCACTAGCAAAACCCCCCAGGAGTGTCGACTTCCCTGCTAAGCCCACTACTTTTCTGTCTCATACCAACTCATAAATCTTTCTAGCATGTCGAAGGTTCAGATGCTGGCGTCCTCTCCTGCCCAGTTGGTGAATCTGGGAATTCTGAGACAATGTTACAATTGCCTCATGTACACGGACAACCCTCTCCTCCTCCCACGTAACACTAACACTTGCGAGAGATGCAGCTATTTAGCCAAACTGGAGGCTGAGCTCTCTCAACTCAGGACTGGCAAGACCAGGCAGGAGGAGAAGGCAACTACACACACCACAATACCAGTCTCACATAACTCAACCACACCACTGAATCAAACACATAAACACACTAAGACATACTCGGAGGCTCTGAGTAAAATTTACCTAAACAGCAGAGGCCTCCAAAGCAGACACCCAAGCAACTGCAAACTCAATACACCACACAAACAACACATAAACAATAAAATCAGTGTGCAAAGCAGTCACTGCCCTTAAGGCCAAATACAACACCAAACATACTTGTCATAGGTGACTCCATAGTCAGACACACTGACGTCCCACTCACCAGGCTGAACAAGGAGAAGGTCACGGTAAGCTGCCTATCGGGCGCTAGAATCCGCCACATAACACAAGCACTCAGGTCACTCCACGGCAAGTACAAGTATGACACAGTCATTGTCCATGCTGGTGTGAACGACCCGAGACGTACCTCCCTGGACTACATGAAAAGAGACATAGAGGAGCTCTCTGATTATGTAGCCCAGGCAGGTATGACCCTGACCCTGAGCAGTATCCTTCCTTCACCAAGAATGATGCCACAATATAGTGACAAGATGATCAGCTTTAACAATTGGCTTAATTTCTGGTGTCATTCAAAGGGGATCCAGTGCCTGTCTGCCTGGGATGACATGCTCGACAAGCCACGCTGCTTCGCAAGGGATGGCTTGCACCTGTCACCCCTGGGATTCCGGATATTGGCCAAGGCTCTTGCCACCCCCATTGTGACTTTTTTAGGCAAGGCTCAAATTCTAAACCTACCACCCTACAAAACAAAAAACGTGAAGAAACTAATGCTGCTCAATGCCAGAAGTCTAAATCTCAAAATGCACGCACTCGAGGCCCTTCTCAGTATGCAGAACATCGATGTCTGTGCTGTGACTGAAACCTGGTTTCAAGGCTCCTGAGAGCACCCCGGCACTATCAGGTTTCATCTCATATCATGCGTTCCGGCCCCAAAACCCAGACCACACCACAAAAGGAGGGGGTGTATCCATATTCATCAAGGATACCCACACCTCCAGGTTGGTGGCTACGCATGAAGCATCGGAAACCATCCAGGTGCAATTAACCATAGGCAAAACTGCTCTACAATTTGTAGCATGCTACAGGCCACCCTCTCAAACTCAGGAAACCCACACAGCCTTCCTGAAGACACTGGAGGGTATAAATGTATCACCAAACACCATCATATTGGGTGACTTCAACTACCCGAATATAGACTGGGAACATTACTCAAGCCCAAACTTTCTAGTCCAAAGGTTCCTGGAGTTCATAAATTCAAATGCCATGGAACAACTAGTCACCGTCCCCACAAGAGGAGAAAATATACTAGATCTCATCATCACGAACATGGGGACAAAATGCTCCACACCGGAAGTATATCCCTCATTGGTGAGATCAGATCATAAACTAATCTCACTAGAAATCCACATCCCGCCCGCACCCCAAACAAAAAAGACCACGGTGAAGAACTTCTCTAAAGCAAACTTCACACTACTCAAGACAGGTGTGGTACCCTTCAAGGCCCCGAGCCAATGGAAACCACAACCCAAGCTGCGGAAGCCCTTACAAATGCCTTCTATGAACACCTTCAGGACTGCATGGATCAGGCAATCCCAAATAAAACCAAGACTCTTTCCACCAAGGGCAAACGTCCAGTCTGGTGGACCCCAGCCATAAACAAACTTTACAATAAGAGGAGAAAGCTATTACATGATAGAGCAAAATCCCAAAAGGGAAGGCATCTTTGATCAGCACTAGCAAGAAACTACGATCCCTCATAAAATCATCCAAGGCCAACTTTGAGAGAAAAATTGCCATAGATTCAAAAGACAATCATAAGGCCTTCTTCAGCTATGTCAGAAACCTGGGTGGAAACTCCCAGATATGCTCAGAATTAGTCCAAAATTATACAAAAATCACTGAACCCACAGACATTGCCAACATACTGGCAGACAGGTTCAGCGCAAACTTCACCCCCCTCTCCCCCAAAAGGAGAGATAACTATCCCAACTGAGAGTAGCCTCCCAGTCATCTCAAATGCGCAGGTGAAAGCTGCTCTCTCTAAAGCTAAAAACACAGCATCAATGGGACCGGATGGGGTCCCCGGCTGTGTGCTACATGAACTCAATGAAGAACTAAACCCGCACATAAGGCAGCTGTTTAATCTTAGCCTCACCACAGGATATGTGCCCAAGGAGTGGCATACGGCAACTGTGGTCCCACTCCACAAAGGCGGTGCCTCTACGGACCCTGGTAATTACCACCCCATAAGCTTAACAAGCCTGGTCTGCAAAGCTATGGAGAGGATCATAATGGAACTCATAAACAAGGACATAGGGGACTTGCAAACCTTGGACCCAACCCAGTTTGGCTTTGTCAAGGGCAGATCTTGTCTTTTGAACTTGGTCGACTTCTTCGAAACAGTCACCAAGGCCATTGATGAGGGAAAGGCAGTCCATACAGCCTACCTTGACCTTGCAAAAGCTTTCGACACAATACCCCACTCGGGTATTATAGAGAAACTTACCAGCTTAAATGTAAACCCATATGTCACAAGATGGGTTGCAAACTGGCTAAAGGACAGAACCCACAGGGTTAGAGTTGCTGGAGCCATGTCAGACTCCAAGCCGGTTACAAGTGGAGTCCCACAGGGCTCAGTCCTTGGCCCCCTATTGTTCGGCATCTACTTCTCAGAAGTACAGGCAAACATAGGAGGACTATGGTTGACAAAGTTTGCGGATGACTGCAAACTGGGTGCCACAGTGGATAGTACATCGGACACAGACATCCTTCAGAGGGGTCTCACGGAAACTGATAGCTGGTGCCAGAGCCATGGCCTGAAGTTAAACGCAAAAAAGTGTATAGTCATACCCTTCGGGAAAAACAGGGTAACCCCAAGCTACCATATAGTGGCAACCCACTAAGCACAGAAGAGGTTATCAGGGACCTGGGGACCCAGGTTGACAGTGGCCTCTCATTTGACGCTCACGTTGCTAAAGTGGTTCGAAAGACCTTCTACATTGCCCACCTGATCATGAAGGGATTCACATCCAGATCAAGTGAGGTCATTGTTCCCCTGTACTCTTCACTTATCAGACCAATGATCGAGTACAATGCCCCATTCGGGATGTATCTCACCCGACACCTGCAGCAATTGGAGAGACCCCAAAAGTTCCTCACCAAAAGGATAAAGGGACTCCAAAACCTGTCATATGCTGCCAGACTGAAGAAACTCCAACTCTATTCAGTTGCATACCATCTGCTTAGAGGTGACCTGTGCCTGACATACAAGGCCATGACCAACCCGGAATTAATGGACATGCTCCACCTCAAAAAATCCAAATCCACCAAAACCACTAGAGCAAGAGACTTAAACCTTAGCACGGATATAAATAGGACGTGCTGGAGGGATAGATTTATCACCCAGAGACTCCCCATGCTGTGGAATAAAATCTCGGTCCATGTGAGGCAGAGCACCTCGCTGGCTCTGTTCAAGAGAAATCTTGACCGGTGGATGGGAGATCGTAGGTTTACCCCGGGAATCATCTCTGTGTCACTACTGGACAGAGGCACAACAAACTAATGGGCACAGTATTTCTAACATAAGGGGCGGCGTAAGCCACATAACTTTGGGCTAGGCTTATAAATGCCCTGGGGCAGTTAGCCTAGTATAAACCTATGAACCTATATTAACAGGACCTGCTGGAGAGACAGCTATGTAACCCATAGACTACCCCTTGTCTGGAAGAGGCTCCCCATCCATGTGAAGCAGAGTTCCTCTCTAACCCAATTCAAGTGTAACTTGGACAACTGGATATTGAACAGGAAATTCATCCATGGTTTGGCAACTATGTCTCTAATGGGCACAGGCAACCTGTAAACTGTTCATCTCCCAGGCCCCTACTTGTAAATGTTTCATCTCCCAAGCCCCTGCTTACATTTATCAAGGGTACCAAAACTTGTCAGAGATTTGAGATGCATGGTTAGGCTGAAAAGTGACCTAGTGGTCATTATCCTAGTAAACATCTGTGACCCTATGAACCTATAAAAGTAGCATTGCATTCACAATTACTAGTATCATTACTTTCTCCTAAACAGAAAAGACACCGACAATAATTGCCTTTAATAGGTGTCTGACACTCACGTGGGTACTTGCAGGAAATGTTCTACTCAGCATCATTAAAAATTAAACCAAACTGTAAAACAATATTACTATTTCTATATATAAAAAGAAATAAATAGAAAATGTTTCTATACAACACTTCCACAAATTTTTAAACCCTAAGAAATGACGGACAAATTCAAGAAGCAAAGCAGGATGATCTTTCATTCTAGACTAAATAAATCAATCAATAAAAAAATCACTGACAGGATGCAGTGTTCTTTCTTTGGTGTCAAGCCTCTTTCTAAAGGCCAAGGTGCAAAAGCCATTTGCCCTTAGGGATATCAGACTGAAGAAAAAACTAGACCGGGGGGGGGGGTATCCACCTCCTTCCAACTCCCAGTCTCACCATGATTTTCTACAGCAATGACCTTTATTAATATCACTTAATCCTGCTAATGGTAAATTCCACAATTCTTTGCGTGATCTTATTCTAGTCCAATCTTATACACACAAAAATCTCCAGATTCACATTATTAGCATTGGCATTCAACCTAAATACCATAAAAATAACTATTAGCACTTTCCTCAATGTTCCATTCACATGCACTATGTTGTCATTCAGGAAGCTTATGTTCAATCCAGATTTCACATTGACATGTAAAAAGAACACCAGGATGCTAAAGCAGTAGAAGCATGAAGTGCTGGTTTGACAAAGATTAGAGCTAAATATGTGTTGGTCAGTGAGCCTGCTACAGTCACAAGGGAAATTATGCTTAGTTCGATTCTCAGCTAGAGCGTCTTCTTTATGGAGACATGCGTGAATGGGCGTACCTTCGTTGAAGGTTGTGCGTCGGGGCTGGCAAACTTGGCACGTAAAAAATCTACTGCCAATCATTAGCGGACCGGAGTTTCCGCTGTGGTGACCCCTAACTGGGAAAAGCCGAAGGAAGACTACATATGGGATAGCAAAAAGTGAGTGCATTTTAAATAACAGGCACCACAATGGAAGAAAAATTCACTGCTGCAAATTTAACAAAACCCTAACTCTTACGCATTTGTCTAAATCTAATTTGCTTCTGGCAGTTTTCTGCTATTGTGTATTGTACATGCAGGTTCAACACCTATGCAAGAATTTCAGTTTCACCTGCACAAACAAATCGGTAGCCCTGAGTGATGTGGGGGGCAAGTCCTCCACATTCCAAATGCAGGGAATAAACTTAATATAGAAACTTCTGAGGCTGCACAACCTCATGTAAAGTTCAGTATAATTATGCAAATGACTTAACCATGTTTTCTGCACAGTGTTATGCACAGTTTTCATGGATCTCAATCATTGCAACTACTGCCTTTGCCAAAAAAGGGAGGGCGAGGTTGATAAAATCAGAGTGGTTAGTTTAACAGGTGCACAGAATGAATTTTTCAGATTCGAACAGGGTACATTCTTGGGATAAGGGCACATACTAGCTCAGATCTGAATGGCAAGTTGAAAGATGCACAGAGAAGACGAGGAAAGAATAAATCAGATTACTGCCCAAGCCAGGGGCATCTCAAACAACTTAACCTGCCTTAGCTACCCTGACTGTTGCTCCACAGCTTAAAAAGACTGCTAATCCTGTCATGACCTTTAATAACTTACCCTGCCTTAGCCACACTGATTGTTTGTTGCTCCATAGCTTCATGAATACTCGTCCTGTCATGCTCTTTGATGCTGTTGAATTCATCAATACAGCACAAACCTCCATCTGCCAATACAAGAGCTCCAGCCTCCAGGTTCCACTCTCCAGAATCTTTCACAGCAGTAACAGTTAGGCCTGAAACAACAAGCAAATACTGATTTTGGTACCCTCAAATACACAGGTTTAGCTAGTGGTTTGAACTGTAAATTTTTTGTACGTTGTATTCTTTTCCATCATACATCCACTTAATTCAACTTCCTCCTAAGATGCTGTCACTGCCATTAACTTGGAGTAAGACTTTTATAAATATAATTAAACATAATTTAATATTTAACCTAATGTCTGAGTTCTATACTAAATCCCTCTTTATGATGTGCAAGTATTTTCATTATATAGACTTCACAGTACTTTTACAATATACTCTCTGCATGCTTGGTGTTGAAACTGTATTCCTCTGTTACATATATTGCTGCTTTGCAATCTTTCTGCCTAGGCAGAGCCAGAAAAGGGTCCATCTGGACCACACCTCTACCCTGGTGATCAAATGGTAGATCAAAAAAATCTTACTTTATAAACTATATGTACACTTGGGTTAGAATGTGGAAAAGTATTAGATAACATCCAGTAACTACTACAAAAATTATAAAATCATTATACATTAAAATAAAACATAGATTCTTAGAACAGAACAAACAGCAGTAAGTATAAACATAATGAAAAGTTTGCTGACGTAATTTGAAATCTGTTTGTGAGGAAAATGAATGCCCAGAAACAAATTAGCTTGGATTCAGAAACACAGCAGCCATGATTGCGGCCACCCCTCCTGTGTTTTCTGTGAATAGGTGATAAGCCCAGATGCTCATCAACAATGAATGCAACCAGGCAAATATCCTGGCTATGGCCACAGCAGGGGTTATGGGAACAGAGGATAGTAGTATGGTACACACACACACACACACACACACACACACACACACACACACACACACACACACACACACACAGGGATGTATGAGCAGCAGTAGTGCTTCTATATGAAGCACAAGCCTTGAGAGTCATTGATGTAAATCTTGCGAGCACAGGCACCCCAACGGGAAGAAAGTATGTGGCAACCCTATACAGTCATGAGGCATGTGTGCCAATCTATTTTTGATGCAATTCATAGAAAATAAAAAATGTACAATACGCTGATTGCATAAGTGTGCACACCCTTAAACTAATACTTGTTGTGTGTGCACGCCCTTAAACTAATACTTTGTTGAAGCACCTTTTGATTTAATTACAGCCTTCAGTCTTCTTGGGTATACACACCTGCGCCATCAATTAAAGAGACTCTGATTAACCCCAAATAAAGTTCAGCTGTCCTACTAGGATTTTTATGACAATTACTCAGTTGCCTGCTACAGCAAAAGCCATGGTTCACAGAGACCTTACAAAGCATCAAAGGGCTCTCATTGTTGAAAGGTATCAGTCAGGAGAAGGGTATAAAAAATTTTGCACAGCATTGGCTATACCATGGAACACAGTGAAGACATCAAAAAGTGGAGAAAATATGGGACAACAGTGACATTGCAAAGAACTGGACGTCCCTGAAAAACTGATGAAAAGACAATATGAAAACTGGTCAGGAAGGCTGCCAAGAGACCTACAGCAACACTGAAGGAGCTGCAGGAATTTCTGGCAAGTACTGGTTGTGTACTACATGTGACAACAATCTCCTGTATTCCCATATGCCTGGACTATGAGGTAGGGTTGCAAGACGGAAGCCTTTTCTTACATAGAAAAAGATCCAGGCCCAGCTAAAATTTGCAAAACAATACATCAAGTCTCCTAAAAGCATGTGGGAAAATGTGTTATGGTCTAATAAGACCAATGTTGAACTTTCTGGCCACAATTTCAAAAGGTACGTTTGGCGCAAAAACAACACTTCGCATCACCAAAAGAACACTATCCCCATGGTGAAGCATGGTGGTGGTAGTATCATGCTTTGGGGTTCCTTTTCTTCAGCTGGAACTGGGACTTTAGTCAAGGTGGAGGGAATTATGAACAGTTCAAAATACCCATCATTTTTGGCCCAAAACCTTCAGGCATCTGCTAGAAAGATGAAGAGGAATTTCACCTTTCAACATGACAATGACCCCAAGCATACATCTAAATCAACAAAAGAATGGCTTCACCAGAAGAAAATTAAAGTTTTGGAATGGCCCAGCCAGAGCCCAGACTTAAATCCAACAGAAAATCTGTGGGGTGACCTGAAGAGGGCTGTGCACAAGAGATGCCCTAGCAATCTGACAAATGTGGAGCACTTTTGCAAGGAAGAGTGGGCAAATAATGCCAAGTCAAGATGTGCCATGCTGACACACTCCTACCCAAGAAGACTGAATGTTGTAATTAAATCAAAAGGTGGTTCAACAAAGTATTAGTTTAAGGGTTTGCATACACGAAGTATTAGTTTAAGGCTGTGTCCACTTATGCAACCAATGTTCTGTACATTTTTTATTTTTTATATTTTTCCCCTAACATATTTGTTTGTTTTTCAACTGAATTGTATAGGATATAGGTCACATTAAAGATGGGAAAAGTTTTGAAATGATTTATTGTGGTCTCAGCTTTTTATATCACAAAAAACTGGCATTTTAATAGGGGTGTGTAAACTTTTTATATCCACTATATATGCAACTCCCTATGGGGCATGAACCCACAACCTCCCCTCACTTGTAGTGTGCAAAGCACTTCATTTACAGAATGAGCTACAGAAGCAGTGAGACAAAGGTGCCATGGAAATACACAGCATTTGGTTGTTACATTACACACCTGCACAAGGAAAGAAAAAAGACAAAGAATGCAACCATGAGAGGACTTTAACCTACAACCACAACTTATAATGTGGAACCTACAGTTATTCCACTTATCATTTTCAAACAACTTCTTTTACAGGTTAAGCTACAATAGTAGTGGGACAAAAAGGCACCAGGGAAGCACACAGCATTTGCTTGTTACACATTTACAGAATGAAAGAATAAAAGCGTCAATAATGACTCTTCAGGACAATACTTTTGGGGTGTAGTGACTCTGATGTGAGTACTGCACTCAGGTGACTTAAGCCCAGTAGTGATTGGGTCTACTTTTTATGCAAACTGAATGATTCCGAAACAATAATGAGTTGAGCTTTAATTAGCATAATCACCGTTCAGGCCAGCCAGTTGAATATGCACGATTCAAGTGCAACGGCAAGCAGAGAACCTCATCACACTATTGAAGAAACTATAGAGTAGCCAACTTTGGAAGCTAAGCAAGCTGAATAGCTGAATGCTTGATCAAGCAAAAGTACACCTCTGCTTTTACAAGATAAATGGTACTTTTTACAAATCTATCTTTTGAGGTACTGCTACTTTTCACAGCTGTTGGACTTGTGGACAAAAATAAGAAATAGGCTTGTCAATAAGTATGTTGGGAAGTTGCACTGACAGAGGTATGTAAGGGTAAAGTACTTGTTGGGCTAAAGGACTATTATGCTCATAAGTGTGTTTGCTGAATGCATTAAATATTTTTAACTCTCAGATAAACAGTCACATCAACTTGCTTACTTGCAATGGTATAGTTAATGTTTTTTGGAGGACATTTCCTCAGGAAACTTATCTGCCTGACTTTAATGAGTGCAGCTACACATGCATAATTCTCAGGTACACACAGCATGCGCTGTGTCCAAAGAGGGAACTGTTGGTGTATGAATTTTCAGGGCAACACAGGAACAAGGCTGCTAATACATCTTTTTCTCATACCTACAGAGCAATGCCTAAAACAGAAGCACATTGTTGATCCTACTGAGACAATTAGCTTTACTAAGTGCTAACACACTAGAGGGATAGATACAGCATGGGAATCACACCTTTTTAATTAATGAGGTCTGACGTTTATTCTCGTGCTTTTTTTTGTAATTTATATCTTTTAGTTTATGAAGGAATACCAAAATATATCTCTTGTGCAACCCACATGCATGGTGCACTAATGTCTCCAGCAGTTGGCCTTTTTTTTGGATAACAAAACCATCTTTTTAAATTGAGTTATTGCAGTAGACTCGACCCAACACCAGAAGTTACAAAAAACTGTAGAGACTACAAACATTTGAAAAGTTATACAGTAGTCTAATGCATCTCGTTTTATTCCCCAGTCTATATAACAGCTCTCACTTGCCTCAAGGCCCTTTGTACTAAGTCTTACCAAGCAACAGGGTTTTCCCATATATTATGGTGATAATGTCTGGTTCCAAAATGAAGAGCATAACTTTGATGTTAATTCAATCCTCTCCTAGTCTAGATGGTCTCCCTGATGCATCACTTCCTCCATTGTCACTCACTACCATTATGTACATTAACTCACCACTGATTTCAAAACCTTGGTGTACTTCTTACCAAATCTGCCATTTCCTTCTGTGAAATATTTAATTTCTAATTCATTCTGTGTGGAGACATGCGTGAATGAGCATACCTTCGTTGAAGGTTGTGTGCCAGGGCCGGCAACTTGGCATGTCAAAATCTACTGCCAATCATTAGCGGACCGGAGTTCCGCTGTGGCTAACTGGGAAAAGCAAAAAAACACAACTCCTCCTCTAAGTATCTTTGTTATTTTAAGGAGATCCAAAATGGTGGGTTCTTCTTTAGTTTACATTTTTTAGTTAATACTAAACAGACTACCACTACTAAATCTCTTCTGATAGCACTACCCACTTTTGGCGAAGGACATCCTATCAGATAGTCTGTTGCATTCTTCCCTAAAATTTGTCTTGTTATATTTCCCTATATTGGTGTGAAACTTTCCTATTTTTCTGCAATCCCAGAAGATAAAAGCATACCTCTAGACCCAAGTATCTCCAGCATCTCTGGTCTACTTCTGGGAACATCCTATTTAGTTTTTCCTGAGTATAAAAATATTTGTGCATGCACTTCCATGCAAATATTTGGTATTTTCTTCCTCTGGTTATCTTGACTAGGGTGGCACATATTAATTTTCATCTTTCTCTTAGATCCATTTCTCCAAGGGTATCCTGCCGCTACGAAATCAGTTTGTCACTGCATTTCCCCTTTTTAGTATTCCTAAGTACTTTATACAGTCTAAATAGTTTCTCTCTTCTCAACTCTTCTGTCTTAGCTTCTACTAATATTTGCACTAGCAACGGTTTCCCCTTTTTCTGACTCCTCATTTCTTTATCACACTTTTCCAATAAACTTAACAGCCTTGTATCTTAACTACTTGTGTAGGGGAACTGTATGAGTCTATAAATTCTTGCCAAGTCACATTCTTATCCCCCATTCCTTAGTTGTTCCCAATACAATATGGGTTCATTCTGAAGACCCCAATCCTTTAGTAACATAACATCCAGTTGCATACCTGGGTCACCCATACCTACTAGTGGGGTTTGGCTTTATTGCCCTGAATTTGTCCATTGACAGAAAGTCATGAATATTCAGAACTGCCATACAACTGAAACACCTGATGTCCTTAAGGGGTTATATGCATATATCCCATTATCCTCTTTTGCAAGAGGTTTTAAGGAATCAAACACTGAAAACTCTAGCTTGACTAGGTTTTTTTTTGTAGTTTTTTTAATAAATGAACTGGCTGTGTGTCCTGTTAATACTATAGTGCATGGAAATCTATTTGGGGGTCTGAAGACAGAAAAAGACATGTATGCTGCGTCAGGAAGTACTACTTCCTTTCCCAGTCCAGACCATTTGTCCGGCATGTCTATTACCCATTGATGACAGTCTCCACCCCTCTAGCCCTTCAGGCACATTGGTTAGATGAAGGTTCCGTCTTCTTTCCCTGACTTCTAATTCCCAGAATCTTTTTTCCATTTCTTCACAGGTGGCTTCCAAGTCTAGGAGTCTTTTCTTAGTTTCTTTTTTTTCCTGTCTTCAGTATTTCCAGTTTAGCACCCTGATTTGATAAAGTGGATTGTATCTCGTCTATCTTCTTCTTTTTTTTTTTTGTTAGGTAGTCCAACAATGAATCCCCGATCCTGACAACCTTGGAGTAGAGTTTATCAGTTTTCTCTCCCAAATCCAACAAACTCTGTCAGGAGGTGGAAGGCTGCAGATCATTGAACACATATTTTTGCACTGAAGCTCTTTGAATCATAGGACTAGTTGCAGGCAAACTCTTTTTGCCTGTATGTGCTCTTTTCCTCTTAGAGATTCAGTTGTATTACATCAACTGCAGCATTTTAATGTTCTCTTTTATCATTTTTAAACCATTACTTTCTATAGTTTTAAGTTACTATGGAGAAGCACATCTAATACACATCTCTCACATAAGCACATCTAATACACATCTCTCACATGTGGCATCATATCACAAGTTCTGCAGTTTATTCCTGTTTGTTTCAGAGTGGGTAAAGAAGGACCCTGTATATCATAACACAAGTTCTCCAATGCAGAAAATAAGCCAATATTCCAGGATCTCTGTACTGCCCCAAAAGAGCAACTCCTGGCACAGGAAGGTACGGCAACAAGTGGGTGGTGGTGAGGGGGCTTACGAGTGTACCACCTCTCACAGTGAAGAAAGAGTTCATGGCCCCTCTAAAAGATGGTGGCAATGCTACAGAGTCCTACAGTACAGTGCTGGGTTTTGGGGTAGAGCTAAGAAAGCCACAGACAATCCATTGGAGGTGCCACAAGCATGTAGATCGATTTCTTTGTAATAATACTTGCAAGTCCTGTATATCCCTTAACCACTAGCAAAATTATTAATGCTGACTTACAGTACACACAAGTACATCAGAGGTTCACCATTCACATACATCTGCATCAGGTATGCAAATAAAATACTACTTGTTATCATGTTTATACTTGTAAAACTCAGATGTATGTATACATCTAGTACTGGGAAATGTACTGGGGTGCATTCACAAGTGATTCTTTATTGGGCACCAGTACTGTGGAACTGCCCCTAACTGATGTTGGAGGATATGCAGCTTCTGACAGTGATGGCAGGAATGAGATGGCAAAGTAAGGATGTGTGTGTGTGTGTGTGTGTGTGTGTATTGGACACAAGGAAAGTAACCACTACATCCCCTGCACAAATCTGGTTCCTATTAGTACAACGAAAATGCATTTTGTCGAATGCGTTTTCGTCGACACACGTAGAGTGAACAGGAAAAACAGCGATGCGGCTGTTCAGCGAATTCTTTCCCTGGGAAAAAAGTCGCTTGACCGCTTCGTTGTTTTGCCGTGTTCTGAAGTGTAGTGTGGTCCCTTGTCCGGTATAGCTCCCGAGCATGACTGTGTAACAGTTACTGACCTTAGGGTTAGGGTGCGGGTTAAGGTAAGTACATAAGTATGAAAGTGTTTACTGTTTTATATTTTGTGTTAGATGTATGGTTGAGTTACGTGTGTATGTGTTTTCAGTTGTTTATTTTTGTTTTGGGGTGGAAGAATTAGGGTTAAGGTAAGTGTGTATGTGTTTGGAACTGTTTATGTAAATGTGAGAGAGTTACTGACCTTAGGGTTAGGGTGCAAGTTACAGTAAGTGCATATGGTTTAAAATGTTTACTGTTTTTTTTTTCCGTTAAATGTATGGTTGGGTTAGGTGCATATGTGTATTTAGTTGTTTACTGGTTTTGGGGGGGGGGTAAAATTAGGATTAGGGTATGTGTGTATGTGTTTGGAAGTGTTTAATATTTTTTTTTGGGGAGGAGAGGGTTGGAACAGCAAGTTCTTTCCCTAGGAAAGAAATCACTGTTCTGCGGTTTTGACATTTTCTGCTTTCGCTGAAAATGTGTCGATGAAATATCGTTCACTGTTTTTAGCGTTCGATGTTGCAATATAGACCCCACAAACCATGGAGATAGTTTCTATGCCTGCAGTTACCCAGGCTACTCACACTTCACAGGGAGTACAGGTTAATGGAACACTATCACCATCAGGGAAGTATGCTGGCCCTCAGCAGACAGATGTCAGAATCTAACCCTAACACCCATGGGCAGAAAGCACCACACAAGGGGGTGGGTAATGGTGCTCAGTGAAGACATGCTTAAAGCCCTTCACCTGAGGCTGGTGTCAGTTACTGCAACCCAGCATATGTGCTTTGCCATTATGCAGACACAGTCTAGCACCACCACCACCACAGAGCAAATAGTGAGGGTGATGCAGGGACTGTGTGATGACCTACAGGAGTGCATGATTTTTATGTGTGATTGCTTCAATATAAACTAAATCATACACAGGACAGTGCAATATCTTGTCTGGCTTGCCTTCTAGGGGTAAGGCACCATCCATGGAACCAGTCAGCTGCTAAAGCCATAGATGGTAGCCAACATGGTAGTGGACAACAAACATCCTATTCTTGCAGTGACAGGATTAATAGTGACATCTGCTGTGGAGGTGTATATGGCTAGTAGAGGACATTCTTGTGGTCCTGGCCATTGCCACAGTGGCATGTCTCATACAGCACTCAAGGTCATGCAGCATATCATCATCTAGCCATGATTATGGCACATCCAGTGGAACTCCTGGTAAAGCCAGCTCTCATTGGTGGGGCATAGAGAGGATGCGGAAACCTTTGCCATGCATGCCCTGGACCCAGTCTAGTAGATTTAGTCACAGTTCTGCAACTACTGTTGAGGATCTACCCCTGAAGACCCATATTCACAACCACAGCCTGCAGTACATCACACACTTCCACTACCACTGGCATTTTCCAAGAGTGTTAAGTTTTATTTGCCATTTGTTAACCAGGTTGGTCTGGCTGGGCAGGTGCCCTTTTTCAGCTGAGACCCGAGGAGAAAAGCTCCATGGTATACATTTTACAATTAGTTACATACGTCAGATGTCCACAGTACACATTAAACAATCGGTTACTAACTTTATTTACAAATGTGATTTACAAAAGTTCACAAATTTGATAAGAGTATGCAAAAAGAAAGAAGAGTGTAGCTATTGAGCAAAAAATGTAAAGAGAGAAACCTTGGTTGTTTTAGCCTTTCTTGAGAATGTATATTTACTGATTAATATAAAAACATATGTTGTTGCCTATAGCTGAATATGGCTGTTAGATGGGAGAATGAAAGAAGAGGGAGTAGGGAAGGTTTGTCATTCTAGTAGCAAAGAGTCAAGACCTGAAAGAAGAGGTTGGGAAAATGAAGGGAAAGATGAGGGTGGGAGTTATAAAGGTACAGAGAAGGAGGTGGAAAAGTTTATAGTTAGGTGAGTGAGGTATAAGGGATGGAAACGGGTATTATAGGTATGGATGGCAGGGGTGGGTAGCAAGGTAGGAAGAATTCAAGTGGGGTCGTAACAAGGACAGTACCAGGAGCTACTTAAGTAGTTCTTCATGCTAATCTTTAAGTTGAGAGTGTTTTGGAGATCTCTGATTTGGCAAGGGAGCTTATTCCAGGACAAGGTGACTGCATGACTGTAAAGACTTTTACCTATGGTTTTATTAGGTTTTGATACTAAGAATAGATGTTGGTCTGAGCTATGAAGTTCATGGTTGGTGATGCAGGGAGAGACAACAGATGATAGAGAGGGGCAAGCTGAGGGTTGTAGCAGGATGGAATGTAACATGTTAAGTTGAGGGAGGAGGAGCTGGTTTTGTAGTTCTAGCCAGTTTATTTTTTTCAGGGCAAGGCAGTGGTTGAGAGCGGTATGGGAGGTTTGTGGCAAACCTGGTGATTTTATTGTAAGTTAGTTCAAGTTTATTTAAGAGGGTTTTACTGAGATTAGTGGAGATAGGGGCGGTGTAAAGTAATGAAGGAAGGAGGCAGGTTTGGGTTAGGGATACTTTGGAGTCCTGTGTAAGGAATTTTTTAGTTCTATATAGTAGCCCGAGTTTCTGGTGGGTCTTTTTGATACAGGTGTGGATGTGGGTATCAAAGTTAAGTTCGTCATCTATGAGTACTCCTAGTAGTTTTGTGATAAGACTCAGCCACGATATTAGTATTGTTTAGGGAGGAGATTGAGAAGGAAGATTTGGTGTGTCGGAGAGACTTGGGAAGGAAGAGAAGTTAAAAGTCCCCTCCTCCCTAGAACTGGTAGGACACACAAAAGCAAGTTTTACCTTTCGTGTTCCTCAGCACTCTCACAAATCCACATGAAAGACATCCAGTCCTGTGCTTCCTTCCTCACCTGTACAAATAATAACTGTGCCCTGCCTGCACTTTGAACATTGCTACTTAGGTTGCCAATGTCTAATGCACAGCGTGGCCAGACTATGCATAATTATGCACAGCTTAGTGTTCATACAATTATAGGAGGTTACTAGGCTAATGACCCTAGGGCCCTTACAAGCCTCGCCAAGTTTTACCCTTATTTCCATGATCAGCACCTATTACCCCATGTCCAAGAGGGACACAGGTGGAACCCCTGGGGTGAACTTATGGTTAATCATTCAATTGTCCAGACTGAGTTTGAAGAGGGCCAATGAGGTGCTCTGCTTGACATGAAGTGGGAGTCTGTTCCAAAGGTGTGGAAACCTCTGGGAGAAAATCTGTCCCTCCAGCAGGTTCTATTAATGTCACATACCAGGTTAAGGCCATTAGAGCGAGTAACACATGTACCATTTGACTCATGGATATGGAGCATTTCCAATAAGGCAGGGTCAAAGGTTGCCTTACAGGCAAGGCAAAGTCTGTATGAAATAGAATAAAGTGACAGTGATTTCAGATGGTCCTCCCAGGACAGATGCTAAAGACTTTGAATTTTCCTACTGAGGAAACTTTGTGATCTCTCCAATTGCTGCAGGTGCTTGGAAAGGTATATACCAAAAGGGGCACTTCACTCAATTACTGGCCTGATGAGGGAAGAGTACAGGGAGGTTACAACTTTTTTTCTGGAGGCAATGCCCTTACTTATGAGATGAGCAATACAGAATGCCCTTCTTACTACTGTGGAGACATGGTGACAAAGGTAAAGTTGCTGTCAACCTATGTGCTCAGGTCTCTCATCCCTGAGTGTGTACTTAGGGTGTTGTTATTGATGTGGTAGTTAGTAGGATCATTACTCTTACCAAAAGGGATAATAACACATTTTTTACATTGAGTTTAAGGGCATGATTTTGGCACCAGTCATTTGTTTGTGTAAGACTCTCTTGTAGGATGCTGACATTGTTTGGAGATTATATGACCGCTCTCAGCTTGCAGTCATCAACAAACTTTGTCAGCTTTGTAGAAATAGATTCCAAACAGTAGAGGTCCCACAACTGATCTCTGTGGAACACCACTGGTTACAGGTCTGCTGTTGGAGGCTGATTCCCCTTCTTTGACTATATGGGTTTATCAGTGAGCCAGTTAGTGACCAATCTAATGATATTTATTTATTTACATTTGTTGACCGGGAGTGTCTGAGTGGACGTAGGTCCATTTTCAGCGGAGGCTCCACAGTTAAAATAAACAGACAGTAGTTACATTGGACTACATAGCGATTAACAATATAACATAGCAATTACTTACAACATATTTACAGATGAAGAACATAGTACATCAGTAGACAACTAGATATATGGGTTGATACCTAGCTGGGCGAGTTTGTCAATTGTGCCTGAGTGGGGGAGAGTGTCATAAGCCTTGGCTAAGTCTAGGTAGACTGTCTGCACAGATTTCCCCTCTTCAAGGGCCTTGGTGACTGTCTCGAAGAAGTCCACCGGGTTTAATAGACATGATCTCCTTTTGACAAGTCCAAATTGAATAGGGTCAAGTGTTTGGAGGTTACCAATGTCTTTGTTGATAAAGTCCATGATGATTCTCTCCATGGCCTTGCAGACAAGGCTAGTCAGGCTAACAGGTCTACAGTTCCTCAGGTCAGTGGAAGCACCAACTCTGGCCTTTTTCCATTCAGCTGGGATGAAGCCAGTGCTTAGACTGATTGAAAAGACTGCCCAATGGCATTGCTAATTCTTGTTTGAGCCCATGTAGGATGCAGCCTGGGATGTTATCAGGTCCCATGGATGCTATGTTTTTGACCTTAGAGAGGGCATTCACGACTTGCTCTTTAGAGATACAGGGTAGAGGACAAGGGGTGGGGATGTCTTGGGGTAAGTGTGGCAGGGAAGTGGGAGTGAAGTTTTCACAGAACCTGCTGGCTAACATGTTAGCAATGTCCACAGGCTCAGTATATGTGGTATCCTTAAATATTAGATCTGAAGTAGTTAACTTCATTTGATCAGCAACCTGTGGGTTACGGATCCGAGCCGGCAGCATACCAAGCTAAAGATCTGAGCTCCAAGCTCCACCCCCATACCCATACTACCCTGCAACTTCCTTCCAATCCCCAGATCTCGTTTGCCGCGGCTTTGCCAAGCACGGGATTCCTCGAGCTCCAGGCGAGTTTAGTATTTTCCATTTTATATATAAAAACTTTGGGTTTTTAGTTGTTTGTGTGTGTGTGTGTGTGTGTGTAGTATTTTCTATATTGATAGATATTCATTTTTCTTCTTAATTTATCTAACTCCCTCTTATACTTCGTATCTTTATCATCTAGTAGGTCCCTCTTTTCCTTCAGGTGTGCGTGTGAGTGTGGCTATGGCTGATAGCCAAAAGCTTACTTTTTCTAAGTACACGGAGTGTGGCCATAAACTGTCGCCAGCGGATGGTCACACTCGGTGCGTTCTTTGCTTGGGGGTGGCCCATCCTTCCTCAGGCTGCCAAATTTGTGCAGCCTTTAACCCCCAGGCCTTGAGAGATAGGAAGATCTAATCAATATCAAATCAATCGATATCAATGTTCTCCATTTTTAGGAGTGCCTCGAGAGAGAGCATTTTGAGATTTAGACTTCTAGCATTGAGTAGCATTACCTTCAGATTTTGCATGCTTGTATCTGTTACGGTGGTGGTTTTATCCTTTGAACCTTGCCTAAAAAAGGCACTACAGGGGTGGCAACAGCTTTAGCCAGTAACCTGAATCCCAGGGGTGACGGGTGCAGACCATCTCTGGCAAAGCATCATGGTTTGTCAATCATGTCTTCCCAGGCAGACAGATACTGGATCCCCTTTGAATGACACCAGAAGCTTAGCCAATTGTTGAAGTCAATCATTTTGTCCTTATACTGTGGTATCATTCTGGGCGAAGGCAGGATGCTACTCAGGGCTAGGGTCATACCTGCTTGGGCCACATGATCCAAGAGCTCTTCCATGTCTCTTTTTGTCAGAAAAATATTCATTTTTATATATGTCTAATGCTTATTAGAAGCTAAAAGAATTAACACGTTTTCATTCTATTTTATATACAGCTTAATTCTGTGTGAAATTATAAGATGCTTTTTGAAACTGCAGTATGCTTTCTGAAAACTTGCAAGATGCCCCCTGACCTAGTAATTGCTAGCACAGCAAAATTCATGTTTATGCCTTTTGGAAATGTACTGAGAAGCAGGTGATTATCTGCTAGGTTAGGAAGTAATAAATGAAACAATACTATATTCTATAATGTTATGATTTTGAACAATCAGCTCTGTTTGTGTTATGAGAACATGCACAGCTGCGGAAAAGAAGAGATACATAGGACAAAGGACTGCTTGAAGAATCTGTACTTGCTTTGTGCTCGAATTAGCTGTAGTACCTTGAATAGAAACATAACACAGTGGGAAACTGTATCTAACTGGTGGTCACCAAGGCCACGTTGTTTTTCTTAGGAAATTTTTCATAAAATTGATAGTGCAAGCAGAAAATTATGGATAAACAACTGCTATGTAATAATGATGTTAAAACTTGTGATCTGTTACGTCAGCTTGGTAGGCAATGTCTTGTTAGAAAGTGTATAAAGATGAAGTTACTTCCTGATTTTAGTTAGACAAACTTTTAGTTATGTACTTACCATAACTTTAGATGTTTGGGATCCATCTCGCCTACATTCAGTACTGATGGGCTCGGAGCCGATCCCTCGGCTCTGACTCGGCACGCCATGCTATAGAGCGAGGTCTCTTATTGGCTGAGCTATTTCTTATTCCAGGATGCACCACCACTAATCCCCCATATCTTGTTTGTCCGCATTCATGCACACGTACACAACTTGTTTATATAACATTGTCAGATGTTTCAAGATGAAACAACAGGATTCGGACCTTCTGATATCCTCTGATCTCCAAGGAAGGGGGAAGGAGGGTGGGTTATTAGGAATGTAGGCGAGATGGATCCCAAACATCTAAAGTTATGGTAAGTACATAGCTAAAAGATGTTATGTGATCCTATCTCGCCTACATTCAGTACTGATGGGACAGCGTCCCTAGCACCTAAATCCTGGGTGGCTCATTGGAAAACACTCCTGAGCACTGTGGAACCAAATGAAGCTCGTCCTCTAGATGCCACATCCAATTTGTAGTGGGAAATGAAAGTGTGCGGGGAAGACCATGTAGCTCAGCACAAATGTCACTAATGGCAAGCTTAGAATGAAATGCTATCAAGTAGCCATAGCTCTTGTAGAATGAGCTTTGACAGAGGTGGTAAGCTCTTTATTAGAATAAGAATAAGCTTGAGTAATACAGTCCCTGATCCATTTGGCAATAGTGACCTTTGTGATGGCTTTGCCCAATTTATTGTCCGAAAAGGATACAAACAACTGATCTGTTTTCCTTGTTTGTTTGGTCCTATCTAAATAAAAACGCAATTGCCTGTGGACATCTAATGTGTGGAATATGAATTCCGCTTTGTTAGAATACTTCGGAAAGAAGACTGGAAGTTCTAATGACTGTTGTAGGCAGAAACTGGAACAAACTTTAGGGACAAAGGATGGATTTAGCCTGAGAGATACTCTGTCTTTGTGAAAAACCAAGTACGGAGGTTTTACAGACAAAGCTTGAAGCTCTGAAACCCTCCTGGCAGAAGTAATCGCCACCAGAAAGGCAGTTTTCCACGATAGAAATTTTAAATCACATGTTGCTGCCGGTTCGAAGGGGGAGGAAGTTAAGGCGCGTAACACCACATCGAGATCCCATGGAGGAGCAGGATGAGAAATCGGAGGTCTTAAAAGCGCAGCACCTTTCAAGAAGGTCTTACACAATCTGTTGCTCATTAAAGGTGGGTTTATAGATTCGTGAAAATTGGAAATAGCTGCCAATTGAACTTTGATGGTAGAGACTGAAGAGACTTGATTGAAAAGAGAAGTTAGAAATTACAGTACTTCTGATACAGGAATAGTGATGGGATCCAGACCCCGGAGTTGAGCCCAAATAGCAAATCTTTTCCATTTGCTAGAATACAATTTCTTTGCAGCAGACTTGTGGGCCGAGGATAAAATGTGTACAACTTCTGGATCCAAGGTATGATTCCTGACTATAGTCGGAAGAGGAGGAGCCAAGCCGTCAATTTTAAGGTGTGTAGGGACTGGTGGAATAGTCCCGACTGATGAACCAATAGGTCTGGGATCTGATCCAGGAACCATGGACCTTCCAGTGCATATTTCCGAAGATAGGGGAACCATACTTGACGAGGCCAGTAAGGAGCAACTAAGATCATTTTGCTCCCCAAGATAGATGCCTTTTGGATCACCCTGGGAAGGAGAGGAACTGGGGGAAAAGCATAAAGCAAGCCGGTGGGCCACGGACGGGCTAGTGCGTCCATAGGGCTCTTCCCCAGAGCCGGGGTGAGGGAGAAGAACTTTTTGCACTTCGCATTCAGCGGAGTCGCGAAGAGGTCGCAACACGGAACTCCCCATTTGCTGAAAATCTGACTTGCAACTGTAATGTTCAGAGACCATTCGTGTGGAGAGAGGATAGTTCTGCTCAGTCTGTCGGCTATCACATTGGACTTGCCCAGGATATGAGTCGCCACTAGAAAGCGTTTGGTCGATACTGCCCATTCCCAAACTCTCATGGCCTCTCTGCAAAGGGGATAGGATCTGGTCCCTCCCTGTTTGTTCAGGTACCAGACCACTGACATGTTGTCGGAGTGAACGGCAATTACGCCCTGAGGGAGGTAATCGTGAAGGGCTTGAAGGGACAGAAGCACCGCCCTCATTTCTAGGATGTTGATATGAAGTAGGGTCTCTTCCGAATGCCATTTGCCTTGGACTGACCTGCCCAGGGAATGCCCCCCCCACCCCATCTGGGAGGCGTCCGTGGTCAAAGTGGCCACAGGAGGAGGTGGAACAAAGGGTCGTCCCTGATCCAGATTGGAGGGCACCAGCCACCAGCGAAGGTCCCGTTTGCAGGTTTCCATGATCCATATGAGGTGACTGAGAGGGAGTTCCTGAAAGGACCACTGAGTTGAAAGAAGCCACTGGAGAATTCTCATGTGCAACCTTGCTAGGGGAACTAGAAGAACCGTGGCGGACATGGATCCCAATAGCTGCAGGACCATTCTGGCTGGGGCTTTGGATCTGGGAAGTAAGGCTCGAACTTGAGCCTGTATGGTTTGTATCCTGTCTGTAGGTAGATAGACCCGCATTCGGTTTGAGTCTATCTCTACTCCGATTAATCTTAAGCGTTGAGATGGCAGCAACACAGACTTTGGCCAATTGAAGGTGATTCCAAGGGAATTACCCAGTGATATCGTGGCTTGTAGGCTCCGCAATAGTAGATGCTTGGAGGTGGCAGTTAGGAGCCAGTCGTCTAGATACGGAAACACCTGGAATCCTAGACTTCTCAGGTGAGCAGTCATGACCGTCAAACATTTAGTGAACACCCTGGGGGCTGTGGTGAGACCAAAGGGCAGCACACGGAACTGAAAATGACTGCCTCCTAGGCTGAAGCGCAGATGTCTCCTGGACGCTTGATGTACCATGATATGGTAATAAGCGTCCTTGAGATCTATGGAGCACATCCAAACACCTTTCTCCAGCAATGGGAGAATGGTTTGTAGGGTGACCATTCGGAACTTGGACTTTTTGACTGAACGGTTTAGAATGCTGAGATCCAAAATGGGCCTCAAGTCCCCGGTCTTTTTTGGCACCAAAAAGAATCTTGAGTAAGTCCCTAATCCGATCTGGTCTGCGGGGACCGGTTGGATGACTCCTTTTTGCAGCAGCTTTAAAACTTCTGAGGCTGCAGTTTCCCGTTGACTGGGTGGTGGGTCCGGGATTTTTTTGGACTGAGGTGGGGAGTGAGAAAAAGGGATGGCGTAACCTCCGGCGATAATTCGAAGCACCCATCGGTCCTGAGTGATACCTTCCCAGGCTTTTAGGTGCCTCGAAAAACAACCCCCGACTGGCTCCGGAGCTGCACAGTCGGGCAATCCCTCAGGGACTGTGAAAGGCTGAAGAGCCACGAAAGGACTCGCGGTCTCCAGTGTTGCAAGAGCCTCTGCCGCCTCTGGGACGGCGTCTTCCAGAAGAATTTCCCCCTCCCCTGCCTCTAGAAGGGGGATCGTCCTGCTGTGAGGAGTAAGACTTCTGAGATCTACGGAACCACATTTTCCCTCCTCTTTTAGCCTTGGGGTAAGGCCGAAAGGGAGTGGAAAATCGTGCCCCTACAGCAGTCAAAGTCTTACCTTCTTGCTCGCAGCCGGTTAGTGTGTCCTTTACCTTGGGTCCAAACAATGAGGACCCATCAAAGGGGGCGTCGGCAAAGGAAGACTTAAAGGCCTCTGCAAAATGACACAGGCGGAGCCAGGCTTGTCTCCGTAGAGCAATGCCTGTACCCGCCGCTCTACTTGCCCCTTCGGCCGCATAAGAAATGAGCCTCATGGACGAGTTTGATATGGACGACAGCGTAGCCAGCTGAGAGCCAACCGTCTGGGCCAGCTCCTCAGGCAGGTTACCCAAGAGGGTATCGGAAAGTTCTTTAATCAGATCCCTCTGAAATCTGGTAAAGTGCGTGAGATAGTTCAAGGACCTTAATGTAAAGGCCGCTGAACTTAGGGTGCGCTTACTGTACCGATCCATGCTCCTAGACTCCTTATTAGGAGGATGGACGGACGTTGAAGCCTCTGCTACATCTTGCTGGGTAGCAGATGCCACCACCAAAGCATCTACAGCCACACCTTTTGTCAGAAACTCTTTTTCCGGGGGTGCTGACAGGAACTTATTAGGACGAGCAGGCACCGGTTCCACAGAGTCTGGGTGTTCCCACGCCCTTCGACAGATCAAATCCAAGAGCTCGTCGAAGGGCGGAGACACCCAGGAGGCGGAGGGCTGAGCCCCGAAGGCCTTAAGGAACACCGACTCATCAGCAGAAGGGGGTTTGGATTGCCAGCCGCCTCATTGTTTAAGGCCTTCCAGGATGTCTGCAAAGGAGACATCATCTGAGGACGACTTAGGGGACCCCTCTGCATCATCGAGATCAGTGTCTGATGTAAGAGACTCATCAGGGGAGTCAACGTGCTTCCTCTTGCACGCTCTTTTCCTGGGGGGTTCCTCCGAAGAAGCTTCAGAGGGACCTCCAGGAGGGGGGGGGGACCCCCAGTGGGGGTAACCTCAGGCCCCGGGGCTCCGCTGTCTAAGGACAGAGGGACTGCCAAAGACCCAGTCTCAGTATGCAGGGAAGGAGCTGGGGAGACCATGGAGGTAGCCAAAGAAGATTTGGCTAACGCACTCCTCATGGCCCTGAAGGCGGGACCACCAGAATCCTGGGAAGGTCCCACCTCCGTGGCCACAACGGTAGACAGCACCCCCGCAGCAGACGCACCGAGAGGGAGGCTTGGGACCGAAAACATCAGTCCCGAAGCGTCCCCCCCGGGGCCGACAGAAGAAGTCCGCGTACCAAACTCCGACTCAAGAGCCGGAGTTGGAGTAAGGGTCGGGCCCGACCCGAAAACCTCCATCGGCTCCACCAGCACCGGCTCCAACGGTGCCGAGGCTGTTGGAGGAGGAACCATAATAGCAGGGTGGACCATCGGCTCCGACGCCGACTGGGCTGGAGCCGAAACTAACCTTTGAAACACCGGAGACTGGAAAAGTCTTAGGAGCACCCTGTCGAATCCGAATCAGACATCTTGGAAGATCTAGATGACACCGATCGGGTCTGAACCGATTTCTCCATCGGCTCCATAGGATTAGGGGACCGGCTCCGAATGGATTCGACCACTATCGGTTCCAAGGGAGATCTCAAAACAATTTCCCTCGGTGCCGAGGAGGGCTTCGGCGCCGAAGGGGAAGAGTCTGAGCCGGCAACCCTCATCGGCTCCAAACTCAGTGGAGCCGATGAAGGTGACCCGCCTCTCGATGCCCCAGTCCTCGGCTCCGAAACCAGAGGGGTCGAGACTGGAGGCATCGAGGCAGACCGTTCCGCCCTCGGCTCCGAAGTCCGTGGAGCCGATGGAGAAGCCTGCCTAGGTTTTTTGGCAGACGGTTCCGACAGACTGGTCGGAGCCGACGCTTTTTTCTTTTTCATAGGAGAGGAAGAGGAAGATAAGGCCTCCTCGAAGGAGGGCTTAATCAGACCTTTTAATATTAATTTATTTTTCCTCTCCTGGAGGACTCTAGAAGAGAAGGCGTGACACACGCTACAGGACTCTTGTAGGTGCTTGGCGCCTAAACAATAAACGCACGAGGAGTGGTCGTCCGTTATGGACATTTTGTAACCACACCTCACGCACTTTTTAAACCCAGAGGGTCTATGTTCCTTAGACATGCTGACTAACCCTAAGAAACAAGATTTACCACAAAGAAAGTGAAAACTAAGAAAGTTTTTTTTTTTTTTTTTTTTTTTTTAGAGACAAAACACAATGTCAGAAAACAATGCACAAACTAGTACCACAAACTCTGATAATGAGGGTCAAGACCCTCTAACTTAAGCAGGTACTTGACCTCTTGAAAACACAAAAAACGCTAGATAGGAATAGGGGAAGGCCCCTCTAACTTAAACAGGAAACCTTCCCTTAACAAAAAAACACAATCTTTCTCAACAAATTTTTTCTAAATACACTCGTACAACAACAATAGCTGTTAAAACAGCTTTTGGGTTCAAAATAGCAAAATTCCTGACAGGAAAACTTTGAATAAAACAGTACTTAGCCCAGCCAAGTTTGAGACCACGTCCTAGCTTGTAAGCGGCAAACGAGATCTGGGGGATTAGTGGTGGTGCATCCTGGGATAAGAAATAGCTCAGCCAATAAGAGGCCTCGCTCTACAGCATGGCGTGCCAAGTCAGAGCCGAGGGATCGGCTCCGAGCCCATCAGTACTGAATGTAGGCGAGATAGGATCACATAACATCTCTGTATTAGCACGTTTTTGTCTCCTTGCTGCAAGATTAAAGTGCCTTAACCTGAACCTACCGTGCACTGATCATTTTTAAAGTTTATTTTTCCTTTGACAGATTGGTCCTTCGGACCGGAAACATCTCTCGCTCTAGCTTAGGTCAGATGGGCCCGGTGGCATGAAACCGTACAGGGAAGAAGCCACATTGGTTCTTCTGCTTTGAAAAGACCTCCGACTGAATTGTCGTTCAAAAGAGGCCAGCCACGGTTTCTGATCTGCGACTGGAGGACGAGTCAACAGTTCCAGTGAAGAGATCAATCACGGAGGCTCAGGTATGGAGGAATTTACCTTTTCTTTGTTTCAGATCAGGGACTTGTTACAGTATTTGTTTTTGTCAGGGAGATTTTTTGCAAATCAGGGACAAAAAAGATTGCTGTCTTGTCATAGATCAGGGAAACAGGATAGGTAAGCAGTTATTCTAGATAAACTGTGAAGAAGTGAAAATCGTGGTACCACGTGATAAAAAGGGTTACGTAACAATTTCTAAGTCAAGACAACATGGGAAATAAGTGCACAAAAAGTTCCCGAGATCCGCCTTTAACCGAAGACGCGAAATATATGCAATTACAGCGTGCCGAATATGTTAGGTACTATACAAAATGGGTTAATAAATACAAATTTGATGGCAATTTAGATAAACCTTCACTTGTCAAACAACTTAAAACAGATGCAAAAGGTCATAGGAGTTTCTCAGGCACACAGGTGGCTTGAGGAAGCAAACCGCAGGGAACAAAAGAATAAAAATTCAAAAGCAATGTTTTTAGATAAAGAAGACAATAACTTGGTAATAGCAACAGCCCCTCTGCTTCCCTTACCAGAATATGGAGCGAGTGGACAAGCTGATCCACCTCCACTATATCCAGCTGTCCCTGCAAAACCAAAACCGTTTGTCAGAGATCCTATCGAGACTAGGTCTCGAACATGCAACTTGAGAGGGGATATTGAATTGTATGAAATAAATAAAAATTCACAAGCTATGAGTGAAGAAGAGATATGTCCACTCATAGAAGTACCAAATCCGCAGGCAGGACAGGCAGGACAGGACCCAACTCTTCTAGTATATAGACCGTGGACACCGGAAGACATCTGGAAAGCCACAGAGGGAATTCCCCATCCAAAAGTTAATTTTAGAAAATTCTTAGAAGACTTACAGGGCATGAGGTTAAGTTACCATTTAAATGGAGAGGAAGTGGAAAAAGTAGTCAGACAGATTGCAGGTCCAGATTGGCACATGATCAGTGACAACTGGAATCTCCGTGACGCAGAACATAGGCCACTCCCACATAATAACGCAGAACTGGATAACAGAGTGAAAGGTCTGACAGACCGAATCTCTGAGAAATGGAAGCCTAGGGCTGACTGGACTTGCATTAATCAATGCATACAACAAGAAGGTGAAACTGTAGATAGATATTATGCTAGATTATTAGAGTGTTTTAATAACCATTGTGGAATGCAGGAACCTGAGGACCAAACACATGACTCCCCATATGAGCAGCAGCTAAAGAATGCATATTTGAAAGAAGTATTGCACCCATTAGCAGCTTTATTACAAAGCACATGGTAGATCATCGTACAAGTAGATTACAGTCATTACTTGAATATGCAAGACATGCCGAAAGGCATTTTAATAGCAAAAAGAAAAAGAAAACTCAAGTATTTGCAGTAGAAGACGGATCAGAAGTCTTTGTAGTACAGGCCGGGAAGAAGGGTAAGAAAAATGCCCAGGGAAACAAACAATCTGATAAACGATCAGAGGAGTTTGAAGAGAAAGAAAAGGGGTGAATGTTTTAAATGCGGAAAAAAGGGACATTTAGCAAGGGATTGCAGGCAAAATAAAAAGGTAACCACAGAAGACAAGGAGGGTGAGGACTGACTATATGATAGTCAAGAATCACTAGAAAGAAATAATCAAGAAAAGACAAGTGCAAATGTGATAGAAGGAGTAGAGAATGTGATAGAAGAAATAGAGGATGTGCATGAAATCACAGATAATGAAGAAAATGAAATTTTAGACTTGGCATTATTGAGCCTAGAGCTCTACTTAGCAGACACAAAACCGGAAGTTACACTTCTGGTAGAGGGGAGGGAAGTTAAATTCCTGTGCGACTCAGGGGCTTCACGAACCCTGATACATCCTTCCAAACTACCAGAAAATTCAGAATCACTTGATTACATATTGGTGAAAGCAGCTAAAGGACAGCTGTATCGGGAGCCACTCTCCCACAACATAGCAATAACTGACCCTGTTTCAGGGATGACCCAGAAAAGCAAAATTGTTGTTTCTGCAAAATGCCCAGTAAATCTTTTGGGCAGAGATCTAATGCAGATATCTGGCATAGCAGTAGTTCCGACTATGCAGGGTATGGAGGCACAGCGACAAATGGATACTTTTGTAGTGCGACCGGAGGATGAAACATTTTATTGGTACAGCCAGGACTTGGTTACGACTGGTCTAGGGGCAGTAACCGAAGAACTGATGAACGTAGCCATCAGTAAATCCCCCTCCCTTGACACTGACAAACAGCATTTGTTGCATTGCACTCTATATTACTGTAGCAAACCAGGACCTGATAAAGAATATGAGCAAGAATTGTTTAGAAACCATGCTAACAGATTAGTATTACGAAATCTGTACTGGGACATAGAAGGAAACAGTGTAGTAAGCTGTTCATTGCCCCAGGAATTCCTAGCACTTTACAAATCTAATCGATTACCACATGTGAGTTTGACTAAAGATAAAAATATGAAGTGGGCAGACCTAGGAGAAAAAGTCACAAGGTGGGAAAAACAGACAGAATTAGAACTTTCAGAACAGGGAGTACAAAAGCAGAAGTTGAACTGGATAACACAGACACACCCAGCTGTGCACTTGCAGGCAAGTGAGGACAGCTGAGTAGCACTTTTACTAGAAGAAGAAGATTACGAAACATACCAGAGACTCTCTGGTCAACAGGAAAATCAGTTGTAGGACTTTTCGTACAGCAGGACCAGTCACTATCACACCAAAGTCAGCATTTAGACCTCAAAAGAGACAGTATCCCTTGAGAAAGGATGCAGAAGTAGGAATCAAACCTATAATTAGCAGCCTTACTTAAGGAAGGAGTATTGATAGAATCTCTCGATTCGCCATGTAATACACCCTTATTTCCTGTTAGGAAAGCAAATGGAGAATGGCGTATGGTCCAAGATTTACAAGCTGTAAATGACGCCAGTTATACCTAGGGCACCTACGGTGCCAGATCCACACACCTTATTAAATGATTTGAAACCTCAACAAAAGTATTTTTCTGTGGTAGATATTAGCAATGCGTTTTTCTCAATACCGATACACCCTGACAGTCAACATTGGTTTGCATTTACATTTCAGGGGAAAAGGTATACATATACGCGACTACCACAGGGATATTGTGAGAATCCAACAATATTCGCAAAGGAAATGGCAAGTAACCTGGCGGGATTTATCCCACTGAAAGGCAGCCAGATTTTACTTTATGTACACGATATTCTGCTGGCAGCCCCCACCCAGCAAGAATGCAGAGAAGATACCATAGCATTACTACAATTTCTAGCTACTCAAGGACACAAGGTAAACAAAAACAAACTGCAACTTTGGAAAAAACAGGTCAAATACCTGGGTTATATAATATCCAAAGAGGGCAGAATATTAGATGAAGACAGAAAAACAGCAATATTACAAGCACCCAAACCAACTACCAAGAAGGAAATGATGTCCTTCCTAGGTACGACTAATTTTTGTCGGAGTTGGATTCCAAACTATGCCTTGGAATCTGCTCCTCTGACCAACTTGATATTCAAGAAGCCTATGGCAGCACAAGATTTATTACAGTTGACACCAGAAGCAGAATCAGCTTTCTGCAAATTGAAACAACTGATAGCATCCTCATTAGATTTAGGATTACTGAACTATCATAAACGATTTTTCCAAACTGTAGATTGTAAGCAGGATTATATGACATCAGTGTTAACAAAGCAGCATGGGGACAAACAACGTCCCATAGCTTACTATTCATCACAGCTAGACCCAATGGCGCGATCATCCCTGCCCCACTGTGTACAAGCAGTAGTCACAGCTGCAGTGGCAGTGCAGGCTTCAGCCTCAGTAGTGTTATTCCACCCTCTCACGTTGAGTGTGCCTCATGCAGTCACGATTATTTTACTGCAAGAAAAAGTAGCACATCTTTCTCCTGCTAGACATCTTTCCTGTATGACTATACTGCTGAGCCAACCTCATACGACAATTGAATGATGCACAACTTTGAATCCGTCAACCTTGCTCCCAACCCCTGCAGATGGCAAACCACACTGCTGCCTGCAGGAGATTGAGTAAATGACACTACCCAGAAAAGATCTCACGGATGTTCCCTTGGATGATGCTGAGGTGACATACTATGTGGACGGCTCGTGTAGGAGGGGTCCTACAGGACAGAATCTAGTGGGGTATGCAGTAGTTTCTGATACTGAGATTTTAGAAGCAAAGTCTTTACCACACAACTTATCAGCACAGGCAGCAGAATTGACTGCTTTAACAAGGGCATGTACCTTGGCAAAGGGTAAACGAGTGAACATTTTCACTGACAGCCAGTATGCTTTTTCTACTGTACATGTTTTTGCGCAGCAGTGGAAAAATAGAGGAATGATAACGTCTACTGGTAAACCAATCAATCATGCGCAGCTTATTCTAGACTTGTTAGACTCTATTCAGTTACCTCAAAAAATAGCTATTTGTAAATGCGTAGCTCATACCAAACAACAGGATAAGATTTCAAAAGGTAATGCGAGAGCTGATACAGCTGCAAAGCAATCAGCTTCAGAAGTATTTCTTTTGAGTGAGGAATTACAACCATCTGAGATTTTAGACTTAAAAATGTTAAAAACAATGCATACACTTACTACAAATGTAGAAAAACAAAAATGGATAAAACGAGGAGCAATTCTTGAGAAAGGGCTGTACATCTCCAAAGAGAGAAAAACAATTTTACCATCTAACTTGTTTAGATATGCAGCTTTGTTGAGCCATGGGCAGTGCCATGTCTCGAATGAAAACGTATACTAAGAACAGCAATTAAAAAGTATACACAAAAACTGGAGAAAACCACTTTATAGAAAATAAAATAAAACACAGCAAAGCTTTCAGGCATAAAACCCTTCTTCAGTGCATTACAGTTCAAAAATTAAAAGCATACTGAATATATAGTGGGTCAACATCACATGACTAGCAGCCAATTAGTCATATGACACATATACATTTAAAACCATTAGATACACTTCATTTCAGTTTAGTCTGTTGCATATATTTAAGAACAGGTTTTAAAGTGATAACATCATTAAGTCCTAGCCATCTATCTGCCTTTAATCTAATCATCCATTCATACTCCTTTAATTCAAGTTTATTATTAATATCACCTCCTCGTGGTGTTGTTGCAACTATGTATATGACTCGAAAGAGAAATCTATGTTGAGCTCCATTCTCCATTATGTGTTTATATAAGGAGTTGGTGGTTACTGCTCTATTTATCTCTGATTTATGCTCAATTATTCTGTCCTTTAATTTTCTTATAGTTTTTCCTATATAGAAGGATGAGCATTCAGAACAGGTGACCAAATAGACCACGGATGTAGTGTTGCAAGAGGCTTTGACATTAAAAGTATATGTTCTATTCATAATAGGATGTTTAAACTGGTGACTATTTTGGTCAAAAATGTCAGGACAGCAAGAACAGTTGTAACATTTACAAGTACCCGGCTTTACAAAGGTTGGTACATAAGGAGCATGTAAATCCTTATAACACAACTGTTGTTTAAGTGTTCTCATGTTCCTAAAGGAAAAATAAGGTCTGTCATCTAATACTTTTCTAACATCCATACATGCCATGAGGATAAGCCAGTTTTTTTGTATAACCTGTTGTATTAAATGCGTCTTAGAGTTAAAAGAAGTAACAAATCTAATTTTAGTATTAGATTGCCTACCCTCATTCCTAATGATCCCTTCTGTAAATACTGGTTTAAGGGTGGTGGCTCTATCGGCCACAGTTTTATTCTTAAGCTCTAAAATTAGTTTATTATCATATCCGCTAGAAATCAATTCTTGTGACATAGATTCAAGTTGTAATTTAAATCTACCATCATCTGTATTCAACTTACTTACTCTACCTAATTGAGATGTAACTATGCTTTTGAATACATGAGGCGCGTGCATACTGCTAAAGTGTAAGTAGCGTCCAGAGTGTACTACCTTCTGGTGTATACTAGTATGAAAGGAGTCACAAGTCCTATCTAACAATAAATCTAAAAACACTATCTTATCTTTAGAAAATTCCATTTTGAACTTTAAAAAATTGGTACTATCATTCAAATATAATAAGAACGAACTTAATTGGACTTCAGTACCCCTCCATATCAAAAAACAATCATCTACGAAACGTTGATAAAATACAATATTTTCAGCAAAACAATTATTGTCATTTAATATAAATTTCTGTTCCCAAATATATAAGACTAAATTAGCATAAGTGTTCGCTGTAGATGTGCCCATAGCCACACCTGACGTTTGTAGATATAGTTGTTTGTTAAATAAAAATATATTATTGGTCAACACCAAATCAAGTAGAGTGCAAATGCTTTCTATCTTGCGTGATGTTAAAGGGGTTTGTTGCATTAAAAATTCTCTTATACACTCAATACCAAAATCATTTGGTATTACTGTGAAGAGTGAGGCTATATCTAAAGTTACCAAGAAGATATCACCCTTCATTGCTTCCTTAGCCCGTGGAGTCAGCTGCCATTCCTTTAGCTTTAATAGGAAATCAGTTGTATCCTTTAAAACTGTGTTACAATTTTCCAGTAATGGATATAGTTGTTGCTGCAAATAAATAGATAGGGGCTCTGTAATCCAACCCCCTCCCGATACTATTGGTCTCATGGGGGGGTCACTCATGGATTTATGGATTTTGGGAACCCCATACAAACATGGTATGACAGGACATGATACAGTAAAAAATTAAATAAATCTATGTTGATATCTTCCTGCAGTTGTAATTCATATATTGCCATGTTAATTTTGCTAATACATTTCCTAACATCATTATGGTTAATGTTTTTAAAGGCATTGCTATCACTCAACAGAAGTTCCATTGAACTTATATATTTCTCCTTATCCATTATCACAATGGCATTGCCTTTATCTGCTGACTTTATAATGATATCATTGTTGTTAATTAATGATTTAAGAGCCTTGTGTTCTAAAATAGTCAAATTGAAATTCCTGGATGTTACAGAATACTTATTTTTATAAATTGCCCAAATTTCCTGCTCACAAAGATCATGAAAGGCAGTTAATACGGGGACATTACTAGGTATGAACGTACTCCGCCGTTTGCATAATGTTTCAACACTACATGTATTACCAAACAGCATTTTTAAAGTCACTGTTCTTACGAACAGTTTAAGATCAGTAAGTACATGCACAACATCATCAGTGGCCGTGGGGATAAAATTTAATCCCTTTTTCAACAACGAGTAGTGCGCTTCATTCAATATGAAGTTGGATAAGTTCAGAATACCTTGCTTCATCTCCGGACCTGCTTGCTCAGTCCTAAAGGGCTGTCGTTTTTTCTCTTCACAGGTGTAGGAGTTCTATTCGATGTCATCCTTGGTTTTGATGTACTTCGTTCCACCACTGCTTCCGCTTGGGTTAATTGGAAGCGCGCTAGATTAAGCGTTGTTTGTTGGAGCCTACCACGCTGTTGTACTCCCTTTTCCTTACTGTCTGAAGGACGTTTCTCCATCTTAGACGCATCTACGTCAGTACTATGCGTATTAGATGGTGTCACTACGGTAGTGCTATCAGATTGGTCAATAGTTTCAATTACAGATACCGGTTCCCGTTGTTGCAAACTAGTTGGAATCTCTTCGAAAGTAGTATCTAGAGTTATTCTTTTATTATTTTTGTATTTAGTTCCATTACTGCCAGCAGCTTGATTCACGGGTTTAGGCCAAGAAAAGATATGACCCAAAGTAAAATCGTTCATGTCACGTAAAAGTTTTTTCTTCTTTGATTCTTCCAACCGCTTATCTAAGGCACACACCCTATTAAACAGCTGTTCATAGAGAGTATTATTACTGTCAAAAGCTTGTGATTCACGTAATTCATTATCTAGGTCATATATTTCTTTTTTCAAGTCTGTTTCAATTTGTACAAAAAAGTCATTCATCAAGTTCATATAATCAAGGCTCAGTTGTAAATTAAGTTGTTGCCAGCGTTTTAATAAAGTCGGATAGACATTCCCATATGAAGGCATCTTAAGTATTCTAAGGCCTCTAGGCACTATCCCTCTGTCCAAATAGGCAGAAAAACTGAAACGCTGCCATTGTAAACGTTTGAAGGAACATAATTTCCTTTCAAAAAGTTGTAATTTCCGTATAAATTCAGTAGAATGTACAGCATTGCTAGAAGTATTACCTTCCTTGTTTAGGTTTTCCATTATAGCAAATTGTAACAGCGGATTTGTCTCATTGGTAATAAGAGACTTCACCGAAAAATTCAAGGTTGCTGGTTCCATGTTACCAACGATACTTGGCTGCACACGACCTCAAGGATATCCCCAGTAGCAAGTCAGGAATGAAAACGTATACTAAGAGCACCAAACAAAAAGTATACACAAAAACTGGAGAAAACCACTTTATAGAAGATAAAATAACAAAACACAGCAAAGCTTTCAGGCATAAAACCCTTCTTCAGTGCATTACAGTTCAAAAATTAAAAACATACTGAATATATAGTGGGTCAACATCACATGACTAGCAGCCAATTAGTCATATGACACATATACATTTAAAACCATTAGATACACTTCATTTCAGTTTAGTCTGTTGCATATATTTAAGAAAAAGGTTTTAAAGTGATAACATCATTAAGTCCTGGCCATCTATCTGCCTTTAATCTAATCATCCATTCATAATCCTTTAATTCAAGTTTATTATTAATATCACCTCCTCGTGGTGTTGTTGCAACTATGTATATGACCTTTAGGACTGAGCAAGCAGGTCCGGAGATGAAGCAAGGTATTTTGAACTTATCCAACTTCATGTTGAATGAAGCGCACTACTCGTTGTTGCAAAAGGGATTAAATTTTATCCCCACGGCCACCGACGATGTTGTGCACGTACTTACTGATCTTAAACTGTTCTTAAGAACAGTGACGTTAAAAATGTTGTTTGGTAATACATGTAATGTTGAAACATTATGCAAACGGCGGAGTACGTTCATACCTAGCAACGTCCCCGTGTTAACTGCCTTTCATGATCTCTGTGAGCAGGAAATTTGGGCAATATATAAAAATAAGTATTCTGTAACATCTAGGAATTTCAATTTGACTATTTTAGAACATAAGGCTCTTAAATCATTAGTTAACAACAATGATATCATTGTAAAGTCAGCAGATAAAGGTAATGCCATTGTGATAATGGACAAGGAGAAATATATAAATTCAATTGAACTTTTGTTGAGTGATAGCAATGCTTTTAAAAATATTAACCATAATGATGTTAGGAAATGTATTAGTAAAATTAACATGGCAATATATGAATTACAACTGCAGGAAGATATTAACATAGATTTATTTAACTTTTTTACTGTATCATGTCCTGTTATACCATGTTTGTATGGGGTTCCCAAAATCCATAAATCCATGAGTGACCCCCCCCCATGAGACCAATAGTATCAGGAGGGGGGTGGATCACAGAACCCCTATCTATTTATTTGCAGCAACAACTATATCCATTATTGAAAAATTGTAGCACAGTTTTAAAGGATACAACTGATTTCTTATTAAAGCTAAAGGAATGGCAGCTGACTCCACTGGCTAATGAAGCAATGAAGGGTGATATCTTTTTGGTAACTTTAGATATAGCCTCACTCTTCACAGTGATACCAAATGACTTTGGTATTGAGTGTATAAGAGAATTTTTAATGAAACAAACCCCTTTAACATCACGTAAGATAGAAAGTATATGTACCCTACTTGATTTGGTGTTGACTAATAATATATTTTTATTTAACAAACAATTATATCTACAAACGTCAGGTGTGGCTATGGGCACATCTACAGCAAACACTTATGCTAACTTAGTTTTATATATTTGGGAACAGAAATTTATATTAAATGACAATAATTGCTTTGCTGAAAATATTGTATTTTATCAACGTTTCGTAGACGATTGTTTTTTGATATTGAGGGGTACTGAAGTCCAATTAAGTTTGTTCTTATTATACTTGAATGATAGTACCAATTTTTTAAAGTTCAAAATGGAATTTTCCAAAGATAAGATAGTGTTTTTAGATTTATTGTTAGATAGAACTTGTGACTCCTTTCATACTAGTATACACCAGAAGGTAGTACACTCTGGACGCTACTTACACTTTAGCAGTATGCACGCTCCTCATGTATTCAAAAGTATAGTTACATCTCAACTAGGTAGAGTAAGTAAGTTGAATACAGATGATGGCAGATTTAAACTACAACTTGAATCTATGTCACAAGAATTGATTTCTAGCGGATATGATAATAAACTAATTTTAGAGCTTAAGAATAAAACTGTAGCCGATAGAGCCACCACCCTTAAACCAATATTTACAGAAGGGATCATTAGGAATGAGGGTAGGCAATCTAATACTAAAATTAGATTGGTTACTTCTTTTAACTCTAAGACGCATTTAATACAACAGGTTATACAAAAAAACTGGCTTATCCTCATGGCATGTATGGATGTTAGAAAAGTATTAGATGACAGACCTTATTTTTCCTTTAGGAACATGAGAACACTTAAACAACAGTTGTGTTATAAGGATTTACATGCTCCTTATGTACCAACCTTTGTAAAGCCGGGTACTTGTAAATGTTACAACTGTTCTTGCTGTCCTGACATTTTTGACCAAAATAGTCACCAGTTTAAACATCCTATTATGAATAGAACATATACTTTTAATGTCAAAGCCTCTTGCAACACTACATCCGTGGTCTATTTGGCCACCTGTTCTGAATGCTCATCCTTCTATAGAGGAAAAACTATAAGAAAATTAAAGGACAGAATAATTGAGCATAAATCAGAGATAAATAGAGCAGTAACTACCAACTCCTTATATAAACACATAATGGAGAATGGAGCTCAACATAGATTTCTCTATAGAGTCATATACATAGTTGCAACAACACCACAAGGAGGTGATATTAATAATAAACTTGAATTAAAGGAGTATGAATGGATGATTAGATTAAAGGCAGATAGATGGCTAGGACTTAATGATGTTATCACTTTAAAACCTGTTCTTAAATATATGCAACAGACTAAACTGAAATGAAGTGTATCTAATGGTTTTAAATGTATATGTGTCATATGACTAATTGGCTGCTAGTCATGTGATGTTGACCCACTATATATTCAGTATGATTTTAATTTTTGAACTGTAATGCACTGAAGAAGGGTTTTATGCCTGAAAGCTTTGCTGTGTTTTGTTATTTTATTTTCTATAAAGTGGTTTTCTCCAGTTTTTGTGTATACTTTTTAATTACAGTGCCATGTCTCAACAGGGGGGATGGTACAATTAGTGAATCGAGTGTTACAATGTATGGATTTACAAACTACACAAAAAATTTTTGTGCAGCATGCCATGTTTGTAACAAGTATCATGCAGAGGGGGCATTGAAGCCTAAGCAAGGGAGTTTCCCTACACCACCGTATCCGTTCCTTACTATCTGTATGGATTTTATAGAGCTGAACAAATGTGAAAATAAAAAGTACTGCCTTGTCATTATAGATATGTTTTCCAAATGGGTGGAAGGTTTTCCAACTAAAAATCCAGATGCAGCTACTGTTGCAAAAGTCCTCGTTAAAGAAATTATTCCTAGATTTGGCATACCAGAAAAGATTTATAGTGACAATGGCACACACTTTGTAAACCAAACTATACAACAATTGAGCTGTTATTTCCGGATTTCTCTGAAAAAACATTGTGCATACCACCCCCAATCTGCAGGATTAGTAGAGAGGCATAATGGAGTTTTGAAAAATAAGCTTAGGAAATTGATTAGTGAGACACAAAAGAACTGGATGCACTGTCTGCCTCTGACATTGTTGAGTATGAGAACTGTTCCAAATGTAAAAGGGTTAACTCCTTTTGAAATTTTGTTTGGGAAGGCATATTATACACCTCAGTGGAAACCTCTCATGCCTGCAGACCAGGAGGCTGACAGTTCGCTTGCAGAGTATATGAGGCGATTTTTGAATAACAAACTTTTGCACTTAAACTCTGTTTCAGATAAAGAACAAGCCAGACCATCGGAAGCAGGAATAGTCCCAGGCACGTGGGTCTGGGTGAAAGTCGTGAAGAAAAAGAATTGGAGTTCTCCGAAGTGGGAAGGACCGTACCAAGTACTACTGTCAACACCCACTGCAGTCAATATTGCAGAGTGAGCGTCCTGGATTCATCTGACACACTGTAAATTGGTTAAGAACTTTGAACTGGACAAAAACCTTGTTACTGTTGTACAACGAGAACAAAATGACCAGGTATAGAGTAAACAGAGATGCAGAACAACCTCAGAAAAATTGCATGATTATCCTGATAGCTATACTGATAACAATGATCTTTTTGCTGTGGCCTTTCCTTTTTCCAGCCACACGAGTTGAAATGAACAAACGTGATGCATTACTCATAGACTGGCATCCAAACTTTAACACTTACCAAGCAATTAAATATGTGTATGCTGAGACTTTTAATGTTTCAAACTGCTGGATTTGCACAGCTATACCAACAGCATACGCGGGATTATTGATGACTGCTGTCCCCCTAGGGGTCAATGAGACCTGGGAAAACTTGATTTTTGATACTACACCCGTGAAATCACAAGACAAAATAGCATTGTACCTACCTGTTACATAAAAAGGGATTGTATGTTTTTATAAAAATGACACTATTCAGGTGGGTTGGAGCAATTGCAATGTGACTGTTTCTTATAAATGTTATATTAAGGCTAATAAGGCAGAAAATATCTGTGATACGAACTATGACTCATATTTTGAAAAAATTAGGAGAACTGTTAGTGAAATACAGCATAATCCTGTTCTTTTGAAGCAACTTTGTATTATTGACAAAAAAATGTTTCATGCAGGGTGAGCATATATCAATACTAAAGTAGAGAATTTTGTTTGTGGGAAAAAAGCATATAAATGGCTACCTGAGAATTGGTCCGGCAGTTGTTTTTTGGGTTACCTGGTTCCGGCCATACGACACACTGCAGCTTTGCCTCAGGGGAAATTCGAAACGTCAGAGAGGTTAGCAGTAAACCTAGAAGTCCAATCAAGAGACCCGAGAATCCAGTAGGACGAATCGAAGCAGGGTAGAGAAACCATAACTCTGTGAAAAACAAAGATAAACTGACACATATGGACTTGAATGGCACTATTATATCATGGGCAGGCATAGCCTCTGCATGTGGTACAGTGAAATCGATTTGGGAGCTGAGAAAACTGTCCAAACTTCTCAAAGTTATGAATAATGCAACTTTTTCTGCTCTCGAATTAGTGACTGATGAACTAAATGCTATGAGAACTGTGGTACTTCAAAAACCGCATGGCGCTTGACTTCAACCTAGCGGCGAGAGGTGGTACGTGCATTTTAATCAAAGAAGAATGCTGTTCGTATATTCCTGACAACCAGCACGAGATAAACGACCATCTTGTGGTGATCCAACAAGTGTCGACCATGACCAAACCAGGCCCAAACCCTCTGACGGATGTTTTCCAGAATTTGTTTGGGGGTGGGGTTCCATCCTAATGAACATCCTGATTGCCATTTGTGTGGGATTACTCCTATTAGGTGCATGCATTTGTTGTGGTATTCCCTGCATGAAAAAGTTAATCAAAGATTTTATAGACATGTCAGTTTCCGAGACTTTGTATCAAAGTACTGAAATTGAAGAGTTGTTAAAAACTGAAATGCTTTCATAAGTCTAAACTACATGCTCTCTTAACTGCAAATCCGGAATGGAAGAGGTTAGGAGAAGTAGTAAACTGTTTATGCTTTTGAAAATAGAATAAAAAGTATTAACGGGGGGAAATGTCAGAAAAATATTCATTTTTATATATATCTAATGCTTATTAGAAGCTAAAAGAATTAACACGTTTTCATTCTATTTTATATACAGCTTAATTCTGTGTGAAATTATAAGATGCTTTTTGAAACTGCAGTATGCTTTCTGAAAACTTGCAAGATGCCCCCTGACCTAGTAATTGCTAGCACAGCAAAATTCATGTTTATGCCTTTTGGATATGTACTGAGAAGCAGGTGATTATCTGCTAGGTCAGGAAGTAATAAATGAAACAATACTATATTCTATAATGTTATGATTTTGAACAATCAGCTCTGTTCATATTTATGAGAACATGCACAGCTGCGGAAAAGAAGAGATACATAGGACAAAGGACTGCTTGAAGATTCTGTACTTGCTTTGTGCTCGAATTAGCTGTAGTACCTTGAATAGAAACATAACACAGTGGGAAATTGTATCTATCACCAAGGCCACGTTTTTCTTAGGAAGTTTTTCATAAAATTGATAGTGCAAGCAGAAAATTATGGATAAACAACTGCTATGTAATAATGATGTTAAAACTTGTGATCTGTTACGTCAGCTTGGTAGGCAATGTCTTGTTAGTAAGTGTATAAAGATGAAGTTACTTCCTGATTTTAGTTAGACAAACTCTGCATTAGCACGTTTTTGTCTCCTTGCTGTAAGATTAAAGTGCCTTAACCTGAACCTACCGTGTATTGATCATGTTTAAAGTTTATTTTTCCTTTGACACTTTTCATGTAGTCCAGGGAGGTATGTCTCAAGTCATTCACTCCAGCATGGACAATGACAGTTGTATTTATACTTGTTGTGGAGTGACTTGAGTGCATGCGTTATGTGGCGGATCCTGGCACCAGACAGGCAGCTGACTGTAATTTTCTCCTTGTTCAGCCTGGTGAGTGGGGCATCAGTGTGCCTGACTAAAGTGTCACCTATGACTAAAGTGTTGGGTACATTGTCTTGCCTTAGGGGCTGTTGGTGGCACACTGGTGTTGTGAGCTATGTGTCACTTTGGTTGTGACTGGTGTTTGTTTGCGTTTCAGCTTCGGAGGTCCTTGTTGTTTGGGCAGGTTAATGTTAAGGGCCTCTGCATATGTGGGTTTAGTGTTGCTATGTGTGGGTGTTGATGGTGTGGGTTTTGAAGGGCTATGAGTTGCTTGAGGTGTAGTGCAGGTGTTAACCTTTTCCTCTTGACTGTCTAGCACAATCTTGGCCGGAGAGAGCTTTGCTTCCAGTTTGGCTATGTAAGTGCATCTCTCATAGGTTGTAGTGTTGGGTGGTAGGAGGAGAGGATTGTCTGTGTACATGAGGCAGTTGCCACATTGGCCCAGTATGCCCAGATTCTCCAGGTGTGGACAGGAAAAATCACCGGAAGCTGACCCTTGGACATGCCTGTTTAGGTGCTTTTTTGTAAAGTTTAAGAGCTGTTTTCCCTTACCTTTGCAAGGTACTTTGCAATTATTGGCTGCTTAGTGCCTACGATTAATTTCTCCTTATTGGCAAGGAGAGTTGAGTGCTTGTATCAGTTTCAGGCTTCCTAGTGCTTTCCAGCAAGTTCTAGAGCAAGTGCTAGTCACAGGGGTTCAGATTTTAATGCTACTACTGAGAAACCAGCTAGTTCTAAGGGAAAATTTGAAGTGCAGACTTTCTGGCACCTGAAATAGTTTAACTGTAGCCTCGCAGTGCTGCACGATGCGAAAAATGTGCAAACACATGCGTTTTTAAGCCATGAAGTTGAAAGGGATAGAAATCAGCCCAAAAAGGCCAATAAAATTACAATTTCAGAGCTGGAAACCACTCCTCTCAAAACCCATGACAGAGGTTTTTATGTTTTTTTTTCTGTTTCTTCCTCGCATTTTCTGTTCTGTGCTTTGCCCTTTGATCTTTCTACAGCCCCAAGGATGTTCAACAAATGTCTGGCCCCTATCATAGCGTTTTGCAGGCTTCAAGGAATCCTCCCAATTCAGTTTTTTTGCAGGATCTGAAGTTCACCAAACTCCTCCTCTGCAGTCTGGGATTCACCATCAATCTCAATTCCAGTCCACATTTTTCTGGAATGCAATTTCAGACCTTTCCAATGCTGGCTTCTCTTTCTTCTTCCCTCAACTGGATATATTATACAAAACAAATGTTAAATGTAATTATCTTCACAGGTCAAGCATTTGTATTTAAAAATATGGTTAAAAATCAAATGTGTAGAGTAGCCCAACTCAATACTGATGATGAAGTCATGCTTGATCAGATGCTGAATTTATCATCTGATTTTATACAAAGAGGCTGCCCTCCACATGATGTTAAATGCATTCAAAACAATATAGAACTGGTAAATGCAGTAATGATATTAAGCCTATTTTTTCAGGACATGAAACAACTAACAAAGATCCCAAGGTTAATTTAGGACATACATGTCTGTTAACTTTTAACTGTAATAGAAAGGATGTTCAAAATATAATAAAGAAATATTGGCCAATTACTGAACAAATACCAGGGTTTATAACAGATAACCAACATAGCCTTAAATTTGGCTATAACAGAAGTAATAATCTTAAAAATCATTTATGTCATAAAGAACAAATAAAGAAATTAAAGAGGTTTAAACCATCTAAGCAAGGCACGTTTAAATGCCATAAATGCATCTATTGCATGCATTTATACACTGAGAAGTCTATATAGCACCCTGTACTTAAAAATACTTTTTTCTACATGAATTTGGAACTTGTAATACCAAACATATAAGTATGGCTAAATGTGTATCCTAAAGTCTAAAGAACGTATTGACAATTATCTTTTGGACACAGGTAGGAAGGCACTTATTAACACACTTTATAAACATATTAGCTTAACAGATGCAAAACACTTTTTTAAATTTTTTATACTGCAGGTGATACGAACTCCTATTAGGGGTAGTGATTTGAGAAATACTACAGAGAAAGAAAAATTAAAATGAATTCTGCACTTTTGAGCACACACCCCTCCAGGTATTAATGGTAGTGTAAGCATATTTATTTATTTACATTTGTTGACCGGGAGTGTAAGCATTCAGCCAACTTTAAATGAATTACATAACCAGATTTAATGAAACTATTTATTTAAGTTAAAACTGAATGTTTGATCATGACAGTTTTATTTCCTACATAAAGTAGATTATTTTATTGCTGTGTTATTAAGCCTGATGAAGTGATATGTGAACGTGTTTAGCTTGTGTTATTAAATCTGTTTTATGGTAACATTTTGTGGTTCTCATGGACTTTTCATACTTGCTGTTTTTTTTGAAGGTCACTTGATTTACTGCTATGCTTGATTTGTTTTTCATCAAAGGCAGACTCAGACAGTAGTTTCTCTGAAATTTTTGTATGGGAGAAACAAAGATTTGTTTACGATCCTACATTACTTTTCCTTTGTCTTGTCTTAAACAAGTTAGCTGCAGCTGTACAAAAGAGATTCTGATTGTCCAAAGCAGCATTTAGAAGCATGACTTTAATATAAACAGGTAAACCCTGTATTCAAAGCCAAGAGTACTTTCTCATAACAGAACCAGAAGCTCTAAAGGATGCATTAGCTACATCATAATTGCATTTGATGGAGTGATGAGCAACCTGAGAAGAAGAACTTAGTAAGGAGAGAGAAGCAGTCTTTCCTTTAGAGTCAGGAAGATCAGACATCCCTCCCCAGCTGTGTCAAAAGAGCCAAGATATATCTGACCACATGGGTTTGATAATTAATGGCCCTGAAGGCTAGGGTGGCAGAAGTGTACACTCCACCCCCCAACCCCTCCATAGCCTTTACTATCTATCACAAGGAAGGAGCTTGGAAAAGGGCAAAAGCATGGACAGCTTATTTGCAGAGACAGAAACTAGAGCAGGTCCTGAAGGAGGACACCCATAGATGTACTTAAAAGCCTCGGGCACTTTTAAAAATAGTCAGACTTCTTAGGGGCCAGAGCAGCAGCATCAGCGTATCCAACAAGTCACCCAAAACATGGGGACAGCAGAAGGTTTAGGAGATGCCATCTGCAACAACTCGTAATACCTTTTTTGAATACCAGAGACTTGTAAGCAATCTTACTTAAAAACTCCATCATGTGGTCTACTGTTTCCCCAAAGAATAACTTCCCTGGACTCAAGGAATCATCTCATTCAGAGCCATTGTCTAAAGGAGAGGTAATTTCTAAGCAGTAGGCTAATTACTCATTCTCAGAATCCACCTCCTCATCTGAAGAATCAGACTCTCTAACCCTTTTAGCTGGAACACAGGACCAAGGAGAAGCAGGAACAGACACCCCCAGAGATGGTCTTATAGCCATCAGGACACTGAACAAGCCCTGTATTATATCCTACCATTACCTCTCCGGGTCCCTTAGCAATGGGAGGAATGTGCTTAGTTTTCTGCTTTTTCTTTAGTGGGACATCCACCTTGACCAACCTAGGAAGCTCCAAGTTATGCCGAGACTCAGTGAGGGTACCAGGGACCTCTTCCCTTACCTGAATCTGGGGAATCCCCCCCACCCCCAAGTCTTTCAGAAACGATCAGCTATGGTTTCCTGTTAACGTCTGCTGCGGATGTTTGCATTGCCTCAGGGGACATGACAGAAGCTGGTTCCATGCTGGCCTCCAACAGGGTTGTGGCAAAGGAAACTGTTTTTTTTGGGGTCTTCACTCACCTCAAGAGAGACATTCAGCAGAGGCTGGACAGCAGCAGAATCAGACCAAGACTTCTTGGTCATCTTCTTGAGAGACAGCCGTACCTCGGAGTGGGAAGATTTAGCCATGGTACCCTAGGTCAAATGCGTGGGATGTTGGTTCTCAGGGTAAATATAAAGAGAAAGGACACGGCTGTAAAGTGTTTTAGGTACAAAGGCCTGACAAATGGTACACTGGGTATGATCATGAGAAAAACACAAAAACAAAACAAACACTTCCCGTGATGGTCTTTATGGGCTATCTGCCTCCCACACTGACACTTTCCCTTCCGGGCTGACATGAACCCTAAGTATACAAGTAAAGGAAGAAAAAAAAGAATCCAAATGGGACACTTATCTGTAAACTGTTCAGTAAAAATCAGCTGAGAGAAGGGTGTTCAGACAGACATTCAACTGCAACTTTTGGACTAATGGCAACAAACTTCTGAATATTCGGCATACGTGTGTCACCTTTATGCCCTACACCTGGGTGGGAAGCATATGACTGATGTACAACACCCTTTGAGAATGTAAAAGCTTTGGTATACTGGCTGAACATTGGACTATCCTTAGCAGGAGATCCCATAGGTAATGAATACTGCAAAAGTGATATGGAAGGACATTTTGATTTGCAACAGTGAGGTTGCATCATAGTATCATATGTGTTTACTAGGCTAACGACCACAAGGGCCTTTTTAAGCTTAGCCATGCACCCCAAATCTTTGACAAGTTCTGATACCTTTGATAAGTGTAAGCATGGACCTGGAGATGAACAATTTACAGGTTACGTGTCCATTAGAGACATAGGTGCCAAACCAGGGATGAATTTCTGGTTTCCCATCCAATTGTCCAAGTTGCACTTGAACTGGGTTGGGGAGGAACTCTGCTTCACATGGATGGGGAGCGTGTTCCATAGACAGGGTAGTCTCTGAGATACATACCTATCTTTCCTTCAGGTCCTATTTATATCACAGGCAAGGTTTAAGTCTTTAGAACAGGTAATTCTTGTGCTGTTTTGTGGATATGCAGGAGGTCCATCAGAGTGGAGGTCTGACAATGCCCTGTATAACAGGCATAGATCTCCCCTCAAAAGCCCATAGGAGGCAGAATATAGGGATAGGACCTTGAGGCGGTCTGCATAGGACATATTATTTACCCCCCTGTATTCTTTCAGTGAGGAACCTCTGTGGACGTTCCAGTTGTTAGATATGTCTGGTTAGGGACATAACAATGAGGGCATTGTACTCCATGACTGATGAATGTCGAATACAGTGGAACAATGACTTACTTGCACTTAGATGCCATACCTTTGTTTATAAGTTTTGCAACATAGAATGATTTCCTCACCACTGTCGACAAGTGATGATCAAAGGCTAGATTACTATATATGTGTGCCCCTAAGTCCCTGACTATTGGGTCAACTCTAAGGGGTGTGTTGTCAATATGATAATTACCAGGGATGGACGACTTCCCAAAGGATACTATTATGCATTTCTTGGCATTACTTTTAGTCTATAGCTCTGACACCTGTTTGTATGTGTCAGACCCTCCCGGAGAACATTTGTGTCAGTGTGAGATTCAATGACCGCTCCTAATTTGCAATTCAGTCAGCCAGAGACCACTGACATTGGCCTTGACTTCTGAGAAGTAAATGTCAAAAATGAGCCATCAAAGGACTGATCCCTGAGAGACTCCACTTGTGACTGGCCCCTTTGTAGAAGTGGACTTCCCAATTCTAACTTCCTAGGTCCTGTCTAGGAGCCAGTTAGCTATCCACCAGGTGACATACAGGTTTTTACTTAACCTCTTGAGTTTGTCAACAATGCCCGAGTGGGGTATTGTGTCAAACGCCTTGACCAGGTCAAAGTAGGCAGTGTGAACAATTCTGCCCTCATCCATTGCTTTGGTGACCTTCTCAAAGAAGTCCACCAGACTGAGCAGGCATGATCTGCCTCTGACGAAAGCAAACTGGGTTGGGTCCACTGTCTGGAGGTTTATTATATCTTAATTGATCATCTCCATGATAATTCTTTCCGTGGCTTTACATAAAAGACTAGTGATATTTATGGGTCTGTAGTTTCCAGAGTCTGTAGATGGCCCACTTTTGTGCAGAGGGATAACTGTTGCCTTTCTCCATTCATGAGGTATGAAGCCTAATCATAGGCTACAGTTAAATAGTAATTCCAGAGGCCCTGATAGGTCATGTTTCATGCTATTAAGAAGGCATCGTGGGATACTGTCTGAGCCCATTGATGCAGTGTTCTTGGTCTTAGACAAAGCATTAAGGACCTGTTCCTTAGTGATAGTAGGTGGAGTTATATTTGATATTTCATGAGGGAAGGTTGAGCGGGAGAGAGGAGTAAAGTTGGAGCTGAATTTATCAGCCAGGAGGTTTACTATATCTTCTGACTCAGTATAGGTGGCTCCATTTACAATGAGCTCTGCACACAATTGTCTACTGCCTTTGAGGTTTCAGACAAAGCTAACGAATGCTTTGTGGTTATCCTTGGCCTGGGAAGCCAAACTTACCTCAAATTTGGCTTTGGTACACTTTATTCGTCCTCTGAGTTGTTTTAGTTTGATGAGACTGCTTTTAACCTGCTAAGTGTTACATCTTCTAATCTTTGCGTTGATTTTCTTCCTCCTGTTATACAGCTGATTGATTTTGTGAATCCACCAAGCTGACTTGTTTTTTGAGTTAGTTCTGTACTTCTTCCTGGTAGGTACACAGCTGCCTCTATGCAGCTATTAACATGCTTGTATAGGGTTTCTGTGAACACTTCTGCATTGGCAGAAGTGTTCTCAGGGTTTATGGGGGCTTGAAATTTTAACAGGTTCTCATGTAATAGCAGGAGGTTAGCCCTAGAATAGTTCCTGAATATTCCAGGTTTAGCTGGGGGTCCAGGTTTTATTTTTACTTCAAAGGAGAACATTTTGTGGTCTGACCTTATCTGGTCGAGGAAGTTTGTGTTTACAAAATCCAGGAATCTCTGTGCATGTACGTTTGGTTTCATATAGGATTCCCATTTAATAGTGTGGTAATTAAAGTCACCCATGAATATGAATATGGTATTGGGTTGGATGGTCAGTGTTTCTGCAATGTCTTTCAGCTTTTCCTGGTTAGGGGTCGCCACAGCAAATCACCGGTCCGCTTATGATTGGCTGTGGAGTTTTACGGTGCAGAGTTGCCAGCCTGGCACCCAACGTTCAAAGAAGGCACACCCACTCACACAAGCACCTACCTGCATGTCTTTAAACTTCACTCAACCTCTGGGAGGACATGCAGACTCCGCACAGAAGCCGCTCCAGCCGAGAATCAGACCTGAGAGCCTCTTGCTGTGAGGCAACAATGCTAACTGCTGCACCACCGCGGCCTTGGATGGTTAGTGTTTCTAATACTTTTAAATACATGGTATGGGTTTCCTGGGTCATACAGGGGGACCTATAGATTTTAAGGAAGTTGTACTGGATTTTTACCTATGGTGATTTGAACACGGAGCAGCTCAAGTGTATTGTCCTGTTTGACCAGCCTTGAAGTACATTTATTTTTTATGTAAGTAGAGATACCTTTAGTCCCTGCCTGTGAAGTAGCTGGCCTAAATGTGTGGAAGGCATTATAACCTTGCACTGTTGGGAGTGCTCTCTGCGGCTTTAAACCATGTCTCAGTGACCGTACAAACATCAGCATTTTCTAGGGTAAAGACAGCTTCTAGGGAATGGAGTTTTTTGTTTAGACTCCTATCACTGAGCAATAATATCTTTAGGTTTCCTTGAATTTGATTTGGTAGAAAAAATATAGAAAAGAAAATATAACAAAAGATGGTATATTTCTGAAGAAATTTATGAAAATAGTTGGTATGGATGTGTGAATTCAATAGTAGGAACTCAGAATTTATACATTATTCCCCAGGATACAATGACTGGGTTAGACTAGACAAAATTATATTTCACAGGGACATGTGCATTTAAGTGAAAGCTTCAACACACATTCAATAACTATTTTAGACCATGCACCAATAACAACCAAGATAAAAATGCACGGTAATGACACAAAAATGAGACCCTGGCACTTCCCCACCTATCTGTTAAAAAAAGGAATTTAGGGAATGGGTGGTGGAAATTACTTGAGAGTTTTTAGGGAAGACAGAAACTTCTTGGGAAGTTACAGATAGTGAGTGGGATAAAATGAAAGTGAAGTTTAAAAACTAGGGTAGAAATAAAAAAATGAGAGATATTGTTAAGAAGTAATAAGAATTATTTACATGGGCTGACAAAGTTTGAAGTGTTGCAGTGGGGGAACCCACAAAACAATAAGTGCAACTGCAGAGTGCTAAAGAGAAAATAAAGGAGTACTTGGATAATATGCAGGAGTTTAGAAAGATTGCTGTTAACCAATCAACACTCCAGGGTACAAAAAACTTTTAGTACAACAACTGAGGCAACAGAAAGTAAAAAGTGTTGTTGCCAAACATAGGGAATCTGTAATAAAAACAGAGATCCTGTACTGATACTAGATATTTCAGAAATTCTATAAGATTTGTATAAAGCAGAGAAATGTGGAAACCAAGAAATAGAACAAATGGAAATATTTATGGAAAACTTAAGTATGCTTAGGCTATAGGTAGATGAAGCTCAGCAATTAACAGTTAAGACAGGAGGAGAGGAGATGAAAATAGTGACATATAATCAATCTTCAGGAAAGTCTCCAGCAATAATTGATATTCCTGTGGAAGTCTGGAAGCTAGGACTGAAGAAGGTGATAAAGATCTGCAAGGTTTTGTTTAACAGTATTTTAAAAGGAGAGAAAGCAACAACATTCTGGAAGAAAGCTGTGGTGGCTGTGATACCTAAAAATAGTAACGATCCATCAGAACTAGCTTAACATAAACCCATTTCAATTTTAAACCATGATTATAAAGTGTTTATGTCCATAATAGCTAAAAGAATGGCAAAGGTGTTGCCAAAATTGAATATATGGATTGTGTGGTTTTGTAGAGTGAAAACAAACACTTGGCAACATTAATAGAACAATGATGATCCAGAGGGAAGCAGAATATGAGAAAAATGCCTCTGTTGTTGGTGGGTCTTGATGCAGAGAAAGCTTTTGACAGAGTAAGCTAGGATTTTATGAGAGCACCTTTCTGATAAGTTGTGTCTGAACAGAGGAACCAGGCAGGGGTATCATCTTTCACCTTTATTTGCATAATTCTTACAGCCATTGGCAAAGAAAACAAGGGACTCAGAAATTGAAGGATTTAATTGCTATGGTAATGAAGTAAAGGTGGCTTTATTTGCAGACGATATTTTGTACTTGACAAAACCAGAAAATGATATTTTATTGTTGTGGAACACTTTGAGACCGTTTCAAGCCTTCTGGGACTATAAAACGAATGAAGATAAAGGCTACAGCTGTAAACTATATATCCACACATGAATTTGTTCAGCAAGATCCATATTTATGTGGATATGATGAAATGAAGTATTTAGGAGTATGGATTAAAAAGGAATCTGTTAGTAAGCCAGCTAAGGATATGTGGGAAGAGACTAAAAATATAGTACAAAACCTGAAAAACTGGAAGCTCTTGTTTTTAGATATGGATAGCAAGATACACACAGTGAAAATGTTTTTAGTCACTTTAGTTTTATACACAAGTCAGGCATATTTTTATCAACCAGAAAATAGCACTATGTGTTTTAGAATTACCTGATTGATTGAAGGTATATTTTAGAGGTACACAGTTAAGGCTCATATACAAAACAAATGTAGAAAGCTTTAAATTGGAAAGGGATAATTCTGAAGCAGGGGGAAATTCAAGAAACAAGGAGAGAGTAGGATACTGGATGCATATCCTTAAAGAGAACAGCAGCCATACAGAATATTATATTCAAAGTAGCAGAAAGTATTCCAAGAACTAAAACTACATGAGAACAGAGAAAGGAAATTTTGCTGATAGGAATGACTGCAATTAGGGGTACACAGAATAGGTAAGAGGGGGCTGGAATTTACTGGAGAAAACTGGCAAAGGAACCAAGGTATTGGGAACAAACAGCTACAGGGAGAAAGGTCATAGAATGATAAGAGTCCAAGAAGACATTTGGACTGCAGGCTAGAGACTGCCTTCCATATCAGGTATTGATATCCAAGTATAGGTAAAGAGAAAGGCACAGGTAAATCCTAAGTGAAAGATCTGCTCTGGCAGAGTTTTTAGTTGAATCTAGCACAGAAGCTGCTGTAAACAAAACAGATAATTAGTTGGGTATGTAAAATATTGCACAATATCTATAGGGACCAATCAGATGAGGTAAGAAAAGATTGGGAAGAAAGACTGGATAAGCAATTCACAAAGAAACAATGGGAGGACATACGTATGTCTCCCAAATATGCAGCAAAATCTAAAAGATTTAGGATTTGTGCTTGGGAAGTGTTTGCATAGATATTTTTATACCCGAAACAGACTCCAAAAAATGTTTCCTTCGGGTAGATGCCTGATGTTGGAGGTGTGATGGGGAAGAAAAAGGTAACTGGGAGCATACGTTCTGGGGGTGTAATGAGTTGGCAGACTTAAAAATTTCTCTACAGAGTACTCTTGTCAGAAATACTGGGTGAACAAGTGGGTGTGACAGGAAATTTTTTTTTTTTGAGCTGGGACACTGGATGTAATTGCTCAGATATAGTAAGGCCTTGTTAAGTTTAATTCTGGGGATTGCCAAAAAACAATTAATAGAAAATGGAAATCAAAGTCTAAATCAAATGTATTTGAAGTATTAAATATTCTGAGATAAAAACTAAGTGGGATCTTCAGAAAAGGGTAGGAGCAAATTACATACAAAAAATGGAAATTGTGGAAACAATATACGAGAATAATATACTGGAGGAGGTATGAGGTTTAAGGGAAGGCAGGAAGTGAGCAATTTAAACTGGATTGATGATAATTCTACAAAATAATGTGAGTGATGTATAATGTTTGTAACTATGAATATGTTAATATGGTTTGTTTTCTTTAACATAAACATATGTTTTACCTATCCCTTATGCGATAATTCAATAAAGATGCTAAAATTAAAAAAAAGAGAAACTATAGCAGTAGTACTCTTTTTTTTTCTCCAAACACCTTTATTAAATTTTCACATATATAAATGTAAGATTGCCTTTGCTACAAACGAAAAACATACAAAATTATACCAGTTTAGTTGCAGTTTCCATCACAGACACAACTGAAACAACTGTAGCTGCAAACACTATACATCATTTATAAACCATCCAGTGATTGTCAGTTAAGTATATGGCTCATGTAAAATCCTGCCTCTTAAACCTCATTCCTGCTCTACATATATTGTTCCCACAATTCCCATTTTTTCCTAAGTAGTTTGCTCAATCCCTTTTCTAAAGATCCCAATTCCAGTTGTTTTATCTCTGTTACTATATTCACTACTTCTAGTAAAGTTTGTTTAGAGTTTGATTTCCATTTACTAGTAATTGCTTTTTTGGCAGTCACCATAATTAGACTCAGCAAGGCTTTACTATGTATAGGCAATTCTGACTCTGTAGCATAACACAAAAAAAAAAAAAAAAAAAAAATCTCCCCAATCAGTCCAATCTGCTCACCCAGCATCTCTGACAGAGTGGTCTGCAGGGAATCCCTGAAGTCTGCCAGCTCATTACACTCCCAAAAAATATGTTCCATGCTACCTCTTTCTTGCTTGTCACACCTCCAACATTTGCTATCCGCCTGAGGAAAAATTCTTTGGAGTCTACTTAGGATATAAAAATACCTATGTAAACACTTCCAGGCAAAGATCCTAGGAGTAGTACTCATAAATCTTATAAAAACATAAAAAAATCCACTTAAAGTACTTATCTTTGCTAGGATTGCACTAGACACAAGTCAAGTGTTTATGAGATTTGTGGAAATCAGCCAAGAACTTTGCAAATACACTGAATTTAGAGAGGCAGGGAAAACTGACTAAAAGCAATAAACTGTCGGATCACAGAATCAGTCTTACTCACTTCAAGCTCACTACATTAAGCTTTATTTATATGTTGGTGAACACTTTGAGGCCTGGTTCTGGTATCTGTAGGAGTATTTGTTTTATGACAATACAGCGGGTCCTGGGCATTTGGGTCCCTAATGGCTAAGAAGGCAAGGCACAGATGTCCTCTCAAGAGTCTATAAGACACAGGAAACAGAGACAGCATTTCAAGTCTTTCTTGCTAGCTTAATGTTTTTAAGCCAATGATCTTCTTTGTTTGGAACATCGTCATATTTCTAGTTGCTTGATACGTCTAGTGAAGTACATCTCAAAAAAGGGCATTGTAACCAATGACTGGCCTAATCAATGCTGAGTATAAGGGAAACAATGAACTATTTAGATGTGGATGACATTCCCCAAGCAATTAGTTGTACCAAGTAGGACTTCCTGACTACACGTTGATTGGAAAGGGAATTGCCATGTTCCAAGCTCTCCAACAAGGTTTTCATATAAAGATGGCACTGTCTATATTGTCCATGGAGAGGATTTGTCTATCAAAAGTGCCGATGTTGCATTTTTTAGTATTTAAAGTCCATTTTTTTATACACCGGATATTTGCAAAGGCAAGTTCTTACTGAATGGCTTGGGTATCAGAAGGTGACTTGACAATAACTCAGAGTTTACAGTCATCTGCAAACTAAGTTAGCCATGGTTCTTGGTTTATAGTTTGGAGAGTAGAAGAGTAAACGTTAAACAAAAGGGGTCCAGCATGGAGTCTTGTGGGATACCAGTGGTCATCTTCATACTCTGATGAGGCACCTGAAACCCACACCATGTGTTTTTTTCTGTTCTTTAGCCAGTCTGCCATCCATTTTACCACATGTGGAACTATTTGTAAGGCATTCAACTTTCTAATGATGGAAGCATGGAGAATGGTGTCAAATGCATTGGACAGGCCAAATTATGCCAAGTGGACATCATGGCTACTGTCAACAGTTTTACACTCTCAAAGAAGTTGACCCAAAGTCATACGACTGGATCTACACTTCACAGAGCCAAACTGCTGTAGGGCTTGTCTGATGGGATTTTTAATGTAAAAACAACAAATACTGGCAAAAAGAATAGTCGAAATGCCCAAGTGAAATGTCAAAAACATAAAATTTTATTCCATCCACATAAAGCGCTTTCCATCATAATTTATCAGGTTAGTTATATGTTCCATGGCTTTACAAACATGACTCGTTAGGTTGATAGGGCTGAGTAGGCTGCCTGCCTAGCCAGATAGAATTGTGCAGATAATTCTATCATTTGTAAATATGAATGTTGAACTACAGACTTGTTTTCTTAAATGAAAGAATATGCTGTGAAATGTGAACTTAAAACAATGTAACAACATTGCCTTCTGCTGTAAAGAAAGCCAAGTCAAGCATTTCTTATCTGTCCTTTAAACTTCAAATTATTTCATGACTGTCTTTGATGTTTACAATTCTTCTCCGGCCAGGCTAGATGAAGGCATCCTGCCTATTGTTTTAACTTAAGGAATAATTACTAGAGTTTACATGTGGAATGTCTTTTACGGCTGTAGTTTCTTGCAGGTGCAAGATAATAAGAATATAGTTAACTGTCAGCCTGAGAACACCAGGAAAGTGTGAAATGATGTAAAGTTTATTAGAACTGCAACTGCAATTTAAACAGAGAGAATCAGAAGGCATTAAGCATTTTTGTCTTGATCATTCAACTCACAGCACTGTCTTGCTCATATGCAAGTTATCTTAGACTTGTTATTTATTTTAGAAATAGCTAGGAACTAGAAAGATTAGACTAAGTGTTTTTTCCTGTGATGTCAGAACTGTACTACTGATTTATTTCAAGTATTTCTGTGTGATCTCTGAACTCTTGACTAGCCCTGTGTAGTGAAAAGTATTGTCTTGTGGTTTTAATTATTTATTATTAAATATTTTAAAACCTTTTAACTGTGGCTGGTTTGTGTAGAGATAAGTTAAGCTCTTAAAACTACTTGCATGCCTTTGGTAAAACTGTACAAAGCCACTCTAATAACTTTAGCCCTGGGCTATACTATCAATTGGATAATAATACTGCATAATAATAATTGGACACCCTTTTAAGGGCCTTTGAGTAGCTGATAATTATTAGTGGGTGGTGTCAGCTGGTACTACCATACAGTCTGGGGAAAAAGGGGTACAGCTGGAGAACCTGTGCCAGCCTTCCCCAGAAGTGTCTGTGTGGTTGTATAAACTCTTCTCAAAGTGTGTATGTGTCAGCTACTTGGGCAGGGACACGAAGTACTGGTTGGACAGACAGGGTGCTGGAGATTTTAGCTTGCCCAGCTGGCTGAAATCTGGACCCTACAGCTGTTCCAGTGGGGAGTCTTATTGGGGACCTGGAGAGCAAGGGAGTGACCAGCCCCAGACTGACTGTGATCTCTGTGTGCTCTTAAGGGAAATTGCACTTTACTTGTGTGTATTTGTTATCCTTTCCTCATATATGAGACTCTGGTGTTAGTGGTGAGGATTGAGGCTCCTTGATTGCTGGGTAAGGGCACGGGCGTCACAGGGCCTATAGTTACGGGTGTTCGTAGTAGGACCACCTTTATGGAGTGGCATCACCAACACTGTATGCCAGACCTCAGGACAAAGCCAGTGGCTAAACTTAGGTTAAATGGTTTATGGAGCAGATCTGGCATGGATTGTTTAGTGTTTATTAAATAGCAAGGTATATTACCTGGTCGCACGGAGACAAAACCACTTAACAGAAAAGTAGAAGGTTTTGATCCAGAAATTTAGTTTATTCCTCACTACAAACAGAAAAGCAGAAAATCTTGAAAAGGAACAGTGTGCCACACTTCTGCATGTTATTAGGCAAGAATGATAGTAGGTTAAGATTAGAAATGGACAGCAATTAAGGAATAACACCAAACATTGCTCTGAACGAAATCAAAATTGTACCACCTATTTGGATCCAACAGACATTGGTAATAAACTAAAACAAATTTAGTACTATTTACCCCACACACTTACTTTCAAAGTCCATGCATATGTGAATCCTTTAAACCTCTAAATACCACAATGGAACATGTACTGAAGGTGCTTTGTAAAATCAAAATACTTCTTCCATGGGTCCTGACAGCATACCTGGTTGTTTAATAAACAGTACTAAGCATGCACTGGCGGTCAGTCCTCAAAGAGTTTAATGAAGATTAGTTTCAGATTTTGTCCCAAAGGTTTGGCACACCATGGTAGTGATGCTACTCCATACGGGTGGTCCTACCACTGACTCCAGGAATTATAAACTCATCAGCTTGACGAGTCATCTGCAAAACCATAGAATGCTTTGTATTATAACTATCCTTGCAAACTATAATATTAAAACTCTCATCAGACTGGACCCACAGTAGTTTGGCTTTGTCAAAGAAAGATCTTGCATAATGAATTTGGTCAACTTCTTCAAGAGGGTTACCCACGCTGCTGACAGAAGTCATGATGTTCACACAGCATATCTTGACCTGGTCAAGGCTTCTGATACCATACCCAATGTTGGCACTGTAAGGAAACCAAATGCTTTAAATATAGAACCTTAAGTGGTACGAGGGACAGCAAAACATGTTAAATGACCAAATCCACACAGTACAAGTAGCAGATCCTACATCAAAAAGTATGAGGGATACCACCAGTGTCCAACAGGCTCAATGTTAGGACCCCTCATTTCTGGCATTTATGTTTCTGATCTCTAGACAGGAAGCGAAGACATCTGGATAAACAAATCTGAAGAGTGAGAGTTACTGGGAAATCCCTTCTGAAACCCTAACCCTTCAGCAAGAAAGTACATTTAAAAATACCTGGTGTACTGAAAATGACCCCAAATTAAGTACAAATAAGTGCAACAGTGTCACAATTATTGTAAAAAGAAGGACACGTCTCTTCAAAAGAATTTGCATGGTGCTAAACAGAAACATGTTAAATGATCAGTTAATGTCGGTACTTTTAAAGTGAAAATTTGATACAGTGAAGTCTGAAAATGAAGAAGAAACCGTGAGACAAGTGTGTGTGAAACTACTGGCAAGAAACATTGAGATATAAGAAAAATATTGAATTTAAATTAGACAAATGTAGAATGTAGGTGTATTTTTTATGAAGATACACCTAAAGCAGTTAAGCTAAAAAAGTACAAATTAAAGAAATGAATGCACAATGTTAGCACATTCAGGATTAGAGTATAATATGTATTTAAATTTATTTACATTAATTGCTAAAAGTGCCCAACTGGGTCACTTAGCATCCCTTTTCGGCAGAGGCCTGGGGAAAAAGCTCCAGAAGTACAGACCATAATATTTACATGAATAAAACAGTAGCATGCAAGTTAGGATATCTTAAGTCAAAAAGCACTGTAAATACAGAAATATAATACCTACAAGAATAAAGCAGTAGTATACAAGTTAGGTTTATATAACGTTTCAGAAAGACACAGAAGTAAAATATTGCATGCATTTATCTGCTACTAAAATAACACAAGGCAGTAGGAATATTTACAGAAAGGATTTACTGAGCATTCATAGAAAGTTATTTATTATTTTATTGTATTTTATTTTTATTTTTTATTTTACATTTGTTGACCGGGCTAGTCCAGCTGGATACATGTCCATTTTCAGCAGAGGCCTGGGGAGAAAAGCTCCTCGAAAACACAGTAAAATATATATAAAATGACAGTTTTCACAGATGCAGATACAATACGTATATAAGCAATTTTTTACATGGCAGTTTTTACAGATGTGGGTGCATAAAAAGAAGTTATGTACTTACCATAACGTTCCATGTGAGTTGTTTATCTCACCTTTATTCTCACTGATGGGTTCCTCGGCTCCGACACAGCCTATAGCAAAGCTCAAGGTTTGCCAGTAGCTCAAGACCAAGCCCCTTATCCCACAATGCACTGCTGGAATTACTTCAGATCTTGTTTTCTGCAAATATATACATATATATATATATACCTTACCCTAAATGGGAACACTCTCCCACTGAGTAGCCAGGATGATACTAGCCTCTAAGTCAACTGTCAGCCAGGAGGGGGAAGGAGGGAGGGACGTGAGAATAAAGGCAAGATAAACAACTCACATGGAACGTTATGGTAAGTACATAACTTCTTTATGTGAAGTTGTTAAATCTCAACGTTTATTCTCACTAATGGGTAGCGTCCCTAGCACCCTGAATCTTGGGTGGCGCATGGAAGTACATTTTTCAGCACCGTGGAACCAAAGGAAGACCTGTCCCTGGAAGCCTTGTCTACTTTGTAATGCATGATAAAGGTATGAGGCTTAGACCAAGTGGCTGCAGCACAAATATTATCAAGGGGCAATTTAGCTTAAAAGGCAGTAGACGTAGAAATAGCTCTGGTAGAATGAGCCTTAGGTCTGTGTGTCAATGGCATGTTTGTATTCGCATAAACAAAGGATATACAATCTGATAACCATTTAGATAGGGTTGTTTTAGCCACTGGATTGCCTTTTCTGGCCTCTGAAAAGGTTACGAAAAGTTGATCTGATTTTCTAATATCCTTAGTCCTGTCAAAATAAAATCTGAGCTGCCTGTGTACATCAAGTTTATGCAGCATGTATTCCAATTTATTAGAGTGGTTAGGAAAAAAGACTGGCAACTCAATAACTTGACTGATATTGGATTCGGAACAGACTTTAGGCAAAAAGGAGGGGTTTGTTCTGAGAGACACTCTATCAGCATGGAAAATCATGTAAGGTGGTCTGATATATAATGCTTGAAGTTGTGACACTCTGCGGGCAGAAGTAATGGCCACAAGGAATATCGTCTTCCATGACAAATACTTGAGATCACAAGAAGATGCTGATTCGAAGGGGGGAAGAATTACTTGAGATAGCATAAAGTTTAAATTCTAGGGAGAATAAGGAATTTTGACAGGAGGTCTCATGTGAAAAACACCTTTGAGAAATGTCTTAGATAACTTATGGCCCATAACGTTCAACCCATCGAATCCAAGGTGGAAATCTGATATGGTGGCGAACTGGACTCGAACTGTGGCAGCTGCTGCTCCTTCCTTAAAGATCTTTGTCAAAAATTCTAAAATGGGCGACAGAGGAGCTCGGAAAGGGTCGATTTTCTGTATATTGGCCCAAATTGTAAACCTGTTCCACTTACTGCGGTACAATTTCCTGGTGGATGTCTTATGAGAAGACAAAAGGATTTGTCTTGTATCATCTGAGATAGAATGAAGCCTGGCAATTAGGGGAAGTGGATTAGCCAAGCAGTCAGCTTTAGGTACTGCAGTGAAGGATGGAAGTCCCCTGACGGGTGTGTCAGAAGGTCCAGAACTAGGTCCAGGATCAATGGGTTCTCCAGCAGATGATGGTGAAGGAAGGAGAACCACATCTGTCGAGGCCAGTAGGGGACAATGAGGATAACTGTCCTTCCTAGCGATTTCACTTTCTGTAAAAATCTGGGTATCAATGGAAAGGGTGGGAATGCATAAAGGAGACCCGGGGGCCAATCATGCACGAGTGAATCTCTTGGCGGATGTCCTGGTGGTGGTATTAGGGTAAAGTAACTTCTGCATTTGGTATTGATGTGACTGGCAAAAAGGTCGCAGCAAGGCTGGCCCCATTTGCGGAAAATCAAATCCGCAACTCGGTTGAGAGACCACTCGTGGGGCAAAAGTATTGCCCTGCTCAGCTTGCCCGCTATCATGTTGGATTTCCCCGGGATGTGCGTTGCTAACAGAAAACGCTGGGACGACACAGCCCATTGCCATACCCTGAGGGCTTCTCGACAAAGGGGGTAAGATTTGGTTCCGCCTTGCTTGTTCAAGTACCAGACCACAGACATGTTGTCTGTCTGAATTGCAATTATCCCTACAGGAAGAGAGTCCTGAAAGTACTGCAATGCCAGAAGTACCACTCTCAACTCCAGAACATTGATATGCAGATGTGACTCTTGATCCGTCCATGTGCCTTGGGCAGTCTTTCCCTGAAAATGCCCCCCCCCACCCTATCAAGGAAGCGTCCGTGGTCACAGTGGCTACTGTGGGGGGGAGAACAAAGTGTCTTCCGATTGTGACATGAAGAGACATCAACCACCACCGAAGGTCTCTCTTGCAAGAATCCGTGATGAGAATCATGTGGTGCATCGGTAGTTTCTGGTAAGACCACGGAGAAAAGAGGAGCCAATGAAGAATTCGCATATGCATCCTTGTGAGTGGTATAGCCAGGATTGCTGCCACCATCAAACCTAGCACCTTCAAGACCTCTGCTGCTGTAGCTTTGTCCTTTGACACCAGTGAGTTGAGGTGTTGGCGGAGAAGTGAGACTCTTTCGATTGGAAGACGTAGAGTGGTGGTTGAGGTACCTAACTCTGCTCCTATAAAAACGGTATGCTGCGATGGCGATAAGGCAGACTTTTCGAAATTGATTGTAATGCCTAATTGATGGCAGAGTGTGAGAGTGTATTGTGTTGCCTGAGTCGATTGATGCCTGGTGGTAGCAGTGAGGAGCCAATTGTCTAGGTATGGAAACACGTGGAATCCTAGACGCCTCAGGTGAGCTGTGACCACTGCCATGCATTTGGTGAACACTCTGGGGGCTGTAGTGAAACCAAAGGGCAGGGCTCGGAACTGGTAATGATTGGCTCCCAGCCAGAAACGCACGCGATCTCTGGAGCGTCTGTTCATCTTTATGTGATAGTACGCGTCCTTGAGATCTATGGAGCACATCCAATCGCCTTTTCCCTAGGAAGGGAAGAATGGACTGAGGCGTGACCATTCGGAACTTCTCTTTCTTTACGAACTAGTTGAGTCTGCTGAGGTCCAAGATAGGTCTCCAGTCCCCTGTTTTCTTTGGTACCAAAAACAATCTTGAGTAAGTTCCGAATTCAACTTGGTTTGCTGGGACTGGTTGGATGACTCTTTTTTTCTAGCAATTTGTGGACCTCTACGATTGCTTGCTCCGAGACTGAGTGGAACATCTGGGATTCTGTTTACAGGAATGGGAGGGGAAGAGAACGGTATGAAATATCCTCTGGAAATGATGCTTTGTACCCATGTATCTGATGTTATGTTTAGCCAGGCTTCTGGGTACAAAGACAAGCGACCCCCGACTGCCTCCAAAGCCGAACAGCCGGGCCCCCTTTCAGGGGCGCTGGTAGGGTTGACCAAAGAACTGGCCCCTGTCACCCTATTGCTGCGGACCCTCCTCTGCCTCTAGAGGGGCTTTCTCCACGTGTGTCCTGAAAGGTTCCCTGTGCTTTTCGGAACCACATTTTCCCTCCCCTAGGGCCCTTGGGACGGGCCGAGTAGGGGTAGAAAAACGGACTCCAACGGCAGATAGGGTCTTGTCTTCCTGCTAACACCTGGTTAAAGTTTCCTTTACTTTAGGCCCAAACAGTGATGAGCCATTGAATGGGGTGTTGATAAAAGAAGTCTTAAAGGGCTCCGCAAAGGAACAGAGACGCATCCAGACTTGTCTTCGCAGAGCAATGGCCGAAATAGTGGCTCTACTCAAACCATCAGCTGCATAAGATACGAGACGCATGGACGAGTTCACAACTGAGTTTAGGGTAGCGAGCTGTGTATTGACTTTGTCGGCAACCCCTGCAGCTACCATACCCTGGAGAGTATCTCCTAGCTCTTTCTGGAGATCTCTTTGTAGTCTCATAAAATGGGTTAAGTAGTTCAGTGATTGCAGAGAAAAAGTCGCTGAACTAAACATGTGTTTCCCATATCTATCCATGATCCTAGAATCTCTGTTAGGAGGATGGATAGATGCAGATGTTTCAGACACTTCCTTTTTGGTGGCTGCAGCTACCACCATGGCATCAACAGGCACTCCTTCGATCAAAAAGGCCTTGTCCACTGGGGCAGAAATTAATTTATTTGGCTTGCGAGGGACAGGTTCCATGGCCTCAGGTGACTCCCATGCCTTACGAGAGATCAGTTCCATGAGCTCGTCGGAAGGCGGAGACAACCAAGAAGTGGAAGGTTGACACCCAAAAGCCTTCAAGAGCACGGACTCGTCCTCAGTAGGGGTCTTGGACTGCCAATCGCCCCTCTGACTAAGGATCTCTAATATCTCCACAAAGGAGATATCCTCAGAGGGGGATTGAGGGGACCCTTCTGACTCATCCAAGTTCGTGTCAGATGTCAAAGACTCCTGTGGGGAGTCTAAGTGTCTCCTCTTGCACAGTCTCTTCCTGGGCACTTCCTCAGTGGGGAGATCTGGGGAGGTCTCGGAAGAGCAGGGAACGCCCTGTGGGGGTACTTGAGGCTCAGGGTCTCTATGCTTAGGGGGACCGGTAGACAAAGAAGCAGACACAGGAGCTTGAGGGGAAAGGGAAGGCCGAACCGATGCCGATGTTGTCTTGGGAGACAGGACTCTCCTCATAGCATCGAAGGCGCCATGGCTCTGACGAGAAGGGGTAGACGGACCCGAAAGGACCATCCAATCCTCCCGCACCGAAACCATGGGCTCCGAGCCTGAGGTAGGAGCTGAGCTCATCCGAGCCGAAGCCCCGAGAGGAAGAGTCGGCGCTGACAAATCGGTCCGACTATCCTCCCCAGACCCGATGGAAGAGCGTCAGCTCCTAGAGTCCTCGGTCGACGCAGAGGACGTCCAAGTAGATGGAGCCGATAACACCGGTGCGGGTCTCAGCTCCAAAGGTTCGACAATCATCGGTTCGGGTTCCTTCGGCTCCGAGGGTCCAGTATGGCTCGGAGGAGGAGTAGACAAATCCGGTTCAATGGTCTTCATTCCGACGAAATGATCAGGGCCAACAACAATTTGACAAGTCCTTGTGCCTGTAAAAGCTTCTGCACTAGCCGATCCATGTCCAAATCCAAAAGGCTGACCGAAGACTTAGATGAATGCACCAAAGGTGCTGACTGGAGAAGAGGGAACCTCAGAGACCAGCTCCAAGACTGGGAGCTGGCTCCATATCAAAGGGACACTCGGTTCTGAGAGCTGTGGAACCGATGACCCTGTACCCTCTGAAGTTCTTGCTTTTTTACAACTTTCAAATCTGAAGATTTAGAAAATTTGGAGGATTTGGAAGAAGTGCTTGCACCTTCCTGGCTACTAAACACCTCAGAAAAAGAATGTTGCATTTATCCCCTGTCAATGAGTTTCCTCCTTTCTCTCCAAGAGGACTCTTGATGAAAAGGAATGGCAAATACTGCAAGTGTCTTGGAGGTGTTTAGCCCCTAGTTAGTAAACACATTGGACGTGTCCGTCAGTGATGGACATTTCCTGCCCACAATCTGGGCATTTCTTGAATCCCAATTTGGGATGAGACTTTTCATCCGACATGCTCTAAACAGTACAAACCTGTAGAGTACAAATAACAGTACACTGAAATCTAAATAGGGTAAAGAGACCCAACACTAAGTAAGGAAAGCAAACTAAACCCACACCGGGCACTATCTAGCACAGAGGTAAAACTATAAATTTCAAATACAGGGCTAAAAAGGCCCACTGAGAAAAATCTGACTAGAAGAATTATTGTTATTATTAACTTTAAATAGGGCTAAAAGGCCACACAAGGTGACTAAACCAACACAGGGCACTAACCCACAAACTACTATTTCTATATTATAATTTTAACAATAACACACAAACTGATTAGATGAATAAGATCGAATAGAAAGAAGAAGAATTTTTATCAAAAAACTTGCTATTTTTCACCAAATGGTCTGAGCTAGCTGGATCACAGAGATCTCTCTTGTCGCGGCAAACTAGATATGAGGTAATTCCAGCAGTGCATTGTAGGATAAGGGGCTTGGTCTCGAGCTACTGGCAAACCTTGAGCTTTGCTATAGGCCGTGTCGGAGCCGAGGATCGGCTCCAAACCCATCAGTGAGAATAAACGGCGAGATTTAACAACTTCACATCATACATTAGCTATTATTTTCACTTCAATACATTTCTGCTTACAGAATTGCTTTACTTACAACATTAGGTAAGTTATAAAAGCCCATTTTCTTTAGGGTTTTCAGAAAGCAACTAGTATATAAATAAGAAGTGAAGGGTGTCTTGTGATAAATGGGGTAAATTAGTCTGGATTTGCACATGGACATAACCAATGGGATTTAAGGTAGATTTTCAGTTTGTTTTTAAATAGGGTTGTTGAGGATAGAGAGGTCAGGTCACTAGGGAGTGAGTTCCAGGTTTTGCCCACGATATTAGAGAACAATGAGTCACCAGCCATATTGTTGGTTTTACCTATTTGTATTAATATTTTATTAGATGAGCATAAGGTCTTAAGGTTGTTATAGGGGGTGATAAGGTTGGAGAGAATTGGAGTATTGGTAGGCTGATACAGGATTTTATGGGCAACTGTTAATTGGTTAAATAATAGCAAGTTTGGCAACTCTAGCCATCCTAGTTGTTCAAAATGAATACAGTGATGGGTTCTGAACCTGTTGCAATTCTGGCAATATTACTGAAGGAGATAGCCAGCTTGTTCTAGTTGTTTTTAGAGAGGTTAGCATATATAGGGGAGGCATAGAGGAGGGTAGAGATTAAGTGGGTGCGAGCAATAGTAGCCCTTGCTAGTGGGGTCAGAAAGGGTTTGATTCTATAGAGGGAGCCTAGTTTTTTATTGACAGTTTTTATAGTATTGTTAATGTGAGTATCAAAGTTAAGGTTATTATCAATTAGTACCCCTAGTAGTTTTGTAGTTGAATCAGGAGATATGACAGTACCGTTGTTTGATGTAACAAAGTTAATAGGGAAGGCCCTACGGGTGGGAGTGAATAGTAAGAGTTTTGTTTTTTTTGGGTTCAAGATGAGGCAACGGAGTAGAATCCATTTCTTGACTGTGTTAAACACATTTTGGGTGATGGTCTGATGGAGAGGTGGCTGAGCAAATTAATGTGGAATAATCTGTGTATTGTATATAGGTAGCTTGAGGTATTGCAGAATGTAGGTCATTGATAAAAAGGGAAAATAGGAGAGGTCCTAATATTGAGCCTTGGGGGACACCAATCGCAATTGGGAGATGGGTAGATAAGTTGTTCTCCCACAGAACAGCCTGTTGCCTATTGTTTTTACATTTGTTTACCAGGAAAGTCTGACTGGGATAAGACCCATTTTCAGTGGAGGATCGGGGAGAAAAGCTCCACATACAGAGATTATACAAAAACATATACAAGAAATTATACAAAGCTTATACAAGAAATTAGACACAAAATATATATGCCAAGACATACAGTACACCAGAAGTTACATTCTGTGCTATTATAGCTGATATTTGTGTTACACAATCATTTTATATAATTCCTTATTGTAGTGTAAACATTGTAGGGTGGCCACGGTTGTGCAGCGGTTAGCATTGTCGCCTCAAAGCAAGAGGTTCTCCAGTTCGATCCTTGGCTGGGAAGCCTTCTGTGCAGAGTCTGCATGTCCTTCCTGTGCTCGTGTAGGTTTCCTCCGGGTGCTCCAGTTTGCTCCCATATCCCAAAGACATGTTGTGGGTGGATTGGACACTCTAAATTGGCCCTAGGTGTGAGTGCGTGCATGTGTGTGCCTTCCATGGAAGGTTGGGTGCTAGGCTGGCAACTCGACACTGTAAAACTCCACTGCCAATCATGAGCGGACAGGTGATTCGCTGTGGCAACCCCTAATTGGGCAAAACTGAAAGAAGTATAGACATTGTAGTTTCTCAAAATAAGCTGAGGAAAGGTTTGTAGGGGGGAAATTGGATAGATAAAGATGAGGTTAGAGATTATCTAGACATGAGAGAGAACACTGACTATAAGGTGGTCAGGGAAGAGGAAAATGTATGACCAGAAGCTATTAAAACTAGTTAGCCTGGAGTAGTACAGGAACAAAGCCAGGTGTCATTATGGTACTTTTTAAGACTCTTTTTGAACTGTTTGGTATTTGTGTTGGTTCTGATGCTGTGAGGTAGTGAATTCCACCTTGCTACTACATGATGAGAAAATAACGAGTCCTCTGCCATATTAGAGGATTTGGACACTTGTAGTAGAGATTTATTTGTCGAGTGAAGACTTTTATTTGTGATATGGGGATGGAGAATATTTAGAAGGGTAGGTTTTTTTCAGGTTGATACACTAGTTTATGTGCTAAGGTTAATTGGTTATAGGATAGAAGTTGTGGGAGTTCTAACCAGGAGAGTATTTTTAAGGAGTGACCGTGATGGGTATGATGTGGGCAGTCAGTTGCAAATGTAGCTATTTTACTATAGCACATTTCTACTTTAAATCTGTCTTTTTAAGGTTGGTGATAATTGGGGAAGCATACAGAAGTGTTGATAGAAGATGGATTCTAGCAATGGCAATCCTAGAGGAGTGTGTCATACAATTTTTATTTCTGTAAATAAGTACCCATTTTTTGTGAACTTTTTAAATTGTTTGTGCTATATGTAGGTCAAATCTTAGGTTGTTATCTATTATTACACCTAGCAGTTTTGTTTGTGAATTGGCATTAATTTTAGTATTATTCCTAGTTGCAATGTACAAGGTGCTGGGGGGGTCTTGTTGGTTGTAATATCAGGAGTTTTGTTTTACTGAGGTTGAGTATGAGCTGCTGGTTAGAGAGCCATAGCTTGGTATCTGAGAATGATTTTTGGGCTATATCATGGAGGTGCTGCAGGTTATTAGTGGCACATATAAGTGTTGTGTCATCTGCATATTGGATAGTTGAAGCCAGTGGAGTAGCACTATGGAGGTTGGTTGTAAAAATAGTGAAGAGTAGCAGCCCAAGAACTGAGCCTTGAGGTACTCCTAGTTTGACGGGAAGAGTGTGTGTGTGTGGGGGGGGGGGTGTTAGGACATTAAGCCATTTTTCAGATTGTTGACGATCCTGTAGATAGCTTCAAAACCAATGAAGTGCAGAGGGGATGAGATACATTTTTGAGTGTATTTAATAGTTTGGGGTGGGAGACCGTATGAAAGGCCTTCAACATATCTAGAAAGACAGCAGAGACTATTTTACCATTATTTCTGAGTTGGTTGATGGTATTGGTGAAACTGAAGAGTGCAGTTGTAGTACTACGATGGAGCCTGAAACCATGTTGACATGTTGCTAACACGTTGTTGATGAATCAGTTGGGAGTGGATACATCTTTCGAGGAGTTTTGATAGTGGAGAGAGAATAGCGATCGGTCTGTAGTTGCTCAGCTCTGTGGAATTTCTGCCTTTGTGTAAGGGGATAATATGTGTGATTTTCCATATTACTGGGACATGTTCTTCTGCTATGGATCTATTAATAAGGATCGGCACTGGATAAGATATGGCTTCAGCTGCTAGCTTTAAATATTCGACTGGTAACTTGTCGTCTGCTACTGAAGAGGGTTTAAGCTTTTTCAGTAGTTTTTTAATGGTAGCTGTGGTAACAGGCTGAAAAGAGAAGGAGTTGGAGTTAATCTTGTGAGGTTTGGAGGCTATTGATGGCTCTGTGGACTTGCTTTTAATTAGAGCTAGTACACTTTCAATTAAGTATTTATTGAATTCTTCTGCAACAGTGGTAGAAGAGTGTGGTAAGTTGGGGGAAGCGGTAGTGGAATGTCCTGACTGGAGAACGGCATTTATAGTATTTACAATTTTTGGGGGGTTATGTTGCAGGTTATAGTAGAAGTTCTTTTTATCTAGGTTAGAAAAACACAAAAGCACTGAGTGATATGAAGATAAAAGTGGGTGTAGACTACTAATATAATGTACAAACTGCATGACACAACTGAATGTGAACACCAGTTCCTGAGATCCACACTCTCCTTTACATATATATTCCAAATCCATATTTACATGACACTGGGGAAGAGACAGAATCTTCAGACACAACAAAGTAGTCACACACACACACACACACACACACACACACACACACACACACACACACACACACACACACACACTCTGTACTAAAAAGAATTAGAAAACAAAAATAAAAAATATTGGGAAATACAACTAATAATAATATTAAGAAAGTTTCATTAAGAAGTTAGAACATGACTAAACCTCCCTCTGTGACTCAAAGATAAAACCATTCAGGCCACCAGGCATAGCTACTGAGTTGAACACTACTGACATGAATATAAATACATGTGTCAGCTCTACTCATGTACATAAAATACTGACCAAGACCAAAGTGACAAGTTCAATTAGCAACTTGGGTACCCTTTGAAGCTGGTGAGTGAGTGTGTACCACTTCTGCAACTCTGGTGCAAGTCTGTACTCGGTAGCAGCAGATGGGCTAGTCGAACATGACTGTTTGGGAGTGGGAGGTGACAATGCAACTAGGCCATGCCTCATGGTGCTCAGTGGCCTGTGCAAAACGTATGCTAGCTATCAAAATAATGAGAAATAAAGCAGAACACAAATATCTGAAAACTTAAAAAAAAAATGCTTGAAATGTAACTCGTCAGATGTTAACATTTAATAAAAATTGCCTCAAAGAGCTATTTGGACATTATGCAATTTCTAGACGTGTTTATGCATTTTTGACTGTAAAAAGATAGACTTACAATTATTTTTAGTGTGCCTATTTACGACCTCCCCCATCCCATTAAGACCTACTGCTGCATAGACATGGTCAAAAAATTGAATGACTTTATACTTTAATTAAAAGCAAACTAAAGAAATATGTTCCAAAGCCAAATCATGTATTCAAGAGATGAGGCACTTCATTCAAAAGACAAGGGAAATTATATGCTGACATTTGGTCTCTAGTCACTGTACTTCCACACACTGTGAACTGAGTCAAACAGCTGACCAATGAACTGTTAGAGGATTAGGATGAAGTACAGCTGTGTAAATTGAACTTACCATAACAGTAGATGTTTGAATGACTACTGCTGCAATAGCCTTAGCTATTCGAGTTACATCCTGCAAGGATATAACAGCCAATTAGCTTCCAAATCTTCAGGGCACCTTCCACATACCCAAACTCTCAAGCAACTCTAGCTGAGCTGACTAAAAGGCAACTTTGGACACAAAGCCTTTCAGAGCTTTCCTGCCAGCAGAGAGGGAGGCTGAGCCCTAAAAGGACAAGGCTAGGAATAACAAAAAATAAATGTCTATACCCAGGCATACAAAACGCACACAAAAAACAAGGGATATGGAGGGAGGGAGAGGTTACTGCAGCAGTGATCATTCAAACATCTACTGTTATACCAAGTTCAACTTATACAACTGTACTATGTTCTTAATATTGATCACTGCAACAGTAGACTTAGCTATATGGGTAGGTAACCATAGTTAACTATATTTGGGAGGAGGAAGGAGAAAGGTCCAGGAGCCCGTGGAGAATGGTCCTAGCAAATCTTGATCTAGACCCACAGAAGGAATCCCGCTTATAGTGCTTTGTAAAAGTATGTACAGACGACCAAGTAGCAGCATCTAGAAAACTTCTAAATCCTTTCCAAAATGCCACAGAAGCAGCTAAGGTCCTTGCAGAGTAGGACTTGACCCTGCCTGCAAAAAGTAACAGCCTTAGACAAGCATTTGGAAATTGCTTGCTTTGACAATGGTTGTCCCTTTTTCTTAACTTCACAAAAAATGAACAATTGATCCAATGATTTGAAGGACTTAGTTCTGTCAAGATAGTACCAGAGTTGTCTGTCGACATCCAGGGTATGGAGTATCCTCTCACTCTCTCATTTTTTAAGTTCAGGAAAGAAAATGGGGAGATAGAGAATTTGACAAAGTAAACTTGTATACCACTTTATGCATAAAAGCAGGATTAGTTATTAAAGAAACCCTGTCCTTGTGGAAAAGGAGTTAAGGTTGGCTCACCAAAAGAGCTTGCAACTCAGTTACCCTTCTTGGAGAAGTCACAGCATTCAATAAAACTGTTTTCCATGTTAAGAACCTAAATCAGACAGACTAGCTGGTTCAGATAGAGCAAGTGTTAATTTCTCCAACTCAAAATTAAGACCCCAAGGACGGGACACTACTCTTGTGCAAAACCCTTTCAAGGACATTTTGGCATGTGACTGCCTTGAAAGTGGAAGATCCATGGGCAGACATGCTGAAATGGCAGATAAATTAACCTTGTCAGAGGAACAAGAAAAGATATAGGATATTAACTCACACAAACATTGTAAAACCAGAATACAACTAGCCTCACTGGGAGCTGATTATGTTGTTGACACCACCTATAAAATATTTTCCATTTGCTAAAATATGATTTTTTAGTAGCAGGCATTCTAGCCTCCATTAGTACCTGCTGCATGTCCTCAGAAAACAGGTGCCTAAAAGGAATTAAGACCCTATCATCCAGGTAATCAACTAAGGATGATTGATATCAAATATCCCTGTTTATGTGCGAGTAGATCCATTCTGTGAGGAAGCTTGGGGTAATTACCCATGGCCATTTCCAGAAGAAGGGAGAACCACAGTTGCCTAAGCCAGAAGGTAGTCACCAGAATGATCTTGAAGGATTCCATCTGAATCTTCAAAAGTACCCTGGATATTAGTGGAAACGGTGAAAAGGCATGCAGGAACATTCCTGTCCAAAGAAAAGAAAAGCCATCCATCTTTCAGGCCTTTTTGCATGGAGTGCTGGAACAAAAGTTTGCCAGTTAATTGTTCAGACAGGAGGCAAACAGGTCTACCTGAGGAACTCCCCACAGATGGATTAATCTCGGAAGTCCCCCAGATCTAGTTTCCATTTGTGAGGGTCTGCCCTGGTCCTGCTAAGTTTGTTTGCCAGACAATTTTGTTCTGATGGAATGTAGGATACCTGTGGAGTTGGACTATGCTATGCTATGAAGCTATATCCCACATTAACAAGGCTTGTCTGCAAAGGGAGTATGACCTGGGTCCCCCCTGCTGGTTGATGTACCACATCACTGTGGTATTGTCTGTAACCACTTGAAGAGGTCCAGGGGACTAAAGATTGTTCAGGGAATTGAGTGTCTCGATCAGGGCAAGCATCTCCTTGACATTTATGTGTTTGCTTCTGTCCTTGGTGTCCCACATCCCTTGCACTTTTCTCTCTCCTGCAACTGCTTCCCAAGCAAAGTCTCGAGTATCTATGGTGACTTGACTACTTTGCAGCAGGGAGGAAAAAGGGGAGATCTTGATTTAAGGATATCTGTTGTCTCTACCAAGTAAGTTCTCTTCTGACAAACCCCAGTGCTGGGATCTGAAAAGAAAAAGGGTGCTGATGCTTGGATCAGAGAGATTTCAGATACCATTGTATCTTTCTCGTGTGCAGTCTTGCCAGGGGTATCATGAGAATCAAGATGCCATGAGACCAAAAATCCAGAGGTATTCCCTCAAAAGTGACTGAAGTTTGAATGGAAATACTTAGAAACACGTCTAAAGATCAATTTTTCCTGTGTAAGCAAAGCTCTTTGAACTGAGGTGTTTAGATGACATCCCAAGAACAAAATCCTGTCTGTGAGTCAAAAAATACTTTTGAATGTTCTCTTGGAACCAAGAGATAGATTCCTGACATTTTGAAAAATACTCTACAAAGGTAAGCAAGTCAACTAAATATGGAAAAATGTGGATACCCTGTAACCTGTAATGGGCTATATCTGGAAATAGACACTTTGGACTATCCACTGCACCAAGAATGTTCACAAAGTGTAAGGCAGATAACTGATAATATGATCTAGATATACAAAACTTTAAAAAAGCCTCAAGTCTAGATTAATAGGAATGTGATGAATCTACTATTACCAGGAAACTTGAGAGTGTAAGATGATGCAACAGATTGTAAAGTGACATTACTTTGAGTGTGGACACTACCACATACAGGTTTACGAAGGAAAGATTCAGAACTGGTCACCAAGCATTTTCTTTCTTTAGGACTAGGAACATCCTTGAATAAAACCCCTTCCCCACCCAGGAAGGAGGAACTGCTACTATCACTCTTTGGGACAGCATGTGATGAAGAAAGTACAGTTGTGTACACTTACCAAAAATGTAGATGTTCGAATGTATTCACTGTTGCAGTCATCACATTTGGGTTATCTGCTTGCAGTAGCCCTCAGTCAGCCTGATTATCAACGTCTTGGGTCCTACATCAGTTGCTGTCTCATCTTCCATGACGTCAGGTAGTCAGGGGTATAAAGCATGCAGTCAACGCCATTACATCAGTTTTTCTTGCCCCAGATGTCAGGTGCCCCCATTAATGGGAAGCAATCATATACAAGGTTACACCTCCAACAAAAAAGTAACTACACCAAAAAGCTTTAAGCACAGTAAACAAGAATAGAGGTATAGCCAGTAGAAGTCAGGGGGCTGGAGGGAGGGTAAGCAGGACTGCAAAAGTGTATACACTCGAACATCTACATTTATGGTAAGTGTACACAACTGTACTATGTTCTTCATGTTTTACTGTTGCAGTCATCACATTTGGGGAGATTCCCAAAGCTAAGGATGGGAGGAGGAAATTAGACAGCATTAGGTCCAGCTATAAGACCCTGCAAGACTGCAGTGGCAAGCCCAGCTCTAGAGGTAGAAAAAAAATGGCAAATGGTAATGCTTTTTGAAGGTATGTACAGAACTCCAGGTAGCAGCTTCTAGGATGTCCCTGGTAGGAACACCTCTGAGAAAGGCTGTAGAGGTAGATGCAGCCCTGGTTGAATGTGGTCTTAACCCCCGTTGGGTAGGTTTTCCATGGTGCTTATAGCAGAAATGAATGCAATGGCCTATCCACTTAGAAATGGTTTGCTTTGAAATGGCCTTCCCCTCTGCCCCTGCAGCAAATGCAACCAGCAGCTGTTCAGATTTCCTGAGAGGTTTAGTCCTGTCCAAGTAAAATCTAAGTTGTCTGTGCACGTCCAAGGAGTGCAGTATTCATTCCCCTTTGTTCTGTGGAATACAAAAAAAGGTTGGCAAATGAATGGACTGATTAAGGGCCACACTGGATACCACCTTGGGCATGAAGGAGGGATTGGTTCGGAGGGACACCCTGTCTGCTTGAAAAATGATGAAAGGAACCAAAGCCATGAGGGCCTGTAATTCAGACACCCTTCTTGCTGAAGTGATGGCTAAAAAGAAGGCTGTTTTCCAAGAAAGGAATTTCAACTCTGCATTTGCAGCTGGCTCAAAAGGAGGTAGAGTGAGCTTTTTCAATACAAAGTTAAGGTCCCAGGCTGGAGTAGGGGTTCTCCTGGGTGGTCTTAAGTTTTTGGCCCCTCTGAGGAACTGCTTCAGCAGTGGATGAGAGAAAAGGAGTGGTTCTGTATTGTAATGAGCTGAAATGGCTGAGGCATGAATTTTGATGGAGGAAAAGGAAAGGCCCTTGTGAAGCATCTTAGTTAAGTATTAAAGAATCTGAGGTACATTGGGCACTGCTGTGCCCATCCCCTGAGTTTGGTTCCAGGAACAGAATCTTTTCCATTTTTCAGCATAGGATTTTCTAGTACTAGGCCTCCTTGCCTCCAGAATGACATCCATCACTTGCTTACTGAGGGATGGTAACGGAGAGATCAGGTAATTAGCCAGGCTGCCAGGTTCAGGGTTTGAAGCTGTGAGTGCAGAATCTGGCCCTTCTGCTGGGGCAGCAGGGCAGGGGTCTGAGGCAGGTGCCATGGTGCCAGCAGTGACACACTGTGCAAGAGGGGGTACCAGTGTTGGCGTGGCCAGACTGGTGCAATCAGTATTGTCCTTGGTTTGTCCTTTTTAATCTTTAGTAGTACCTTGGAGAGGAGAGACAGAGGGGGAATGGCATAAACTGCTAGGTTTTTCCAGGTGAAGGACAGGGCATCCACTTTCCAAGCTTATTTCTGGGGAGTCCTTGTGCAGAATTTGTCCAATTGGTAGTTCTGGGGGGAAAGGTCTATCTCTGGGCTCCCCCATTTGTTTCTCAACATGTTGAATATCTTTGGTTCCAGTTTCCACTCGTGTGGGTCCATGAGATTTCTGCTGAGTTCATCTGCCAGTATATTTAGCTTTCCTGGCAGGAATTGAGCCTGTAAGTGCCCATGGTGGCTCAAGGCTGTGTTCCACAGAGCCATGGCTAGTCTTCAGAGAGTGTATGAGTGGGCTCCCCCCTGCTTGTTTATGTACCAAATAACAGTGGTGTTGCCCATTTTCACCATTAATTGTCCTGGAAGAATGTGGTGCTTGAAGGCTGTCAGAGCATTCTGTATAGCTAACATTTCTTTTTGATTGATATGCAGGTGAATTTGACTTGGGTTCCATTTGCCCTGAATGCACTTCCTTGCCAAGTGAGTCCCCCCATGCATAGTCTGATGCATCTGTTAGGGTTTGGGCGGCAGGGGGTAGAATGAATGGCAGTCCCTTGCTTTGGTGGCAGGCCTCTGCCCACCAAAGGAACTCTATCTGTAGAGAAGGTATGATAGGAATAATTGATTCTACATCCTGAGAATGTCGACACCATAGGCTTTTAAGATACCATTGTAGTTTCCTCATATGCAGTCTTGCATATGGAATTAAAAGAATGCAGTAGGCCATGAACCCCAGGGCTTGCAGTATTTTCCTTGCAGATAGCTGGGTCTTTGTGGCCAGTAGTATGAAGTAGGCTGTCAAATAAACTTGTTTTTCTGGCGTGAGGTAGACCCATCTGGGAAGTTGTATTCAAGCTTGCTCTCAGGAATACAATTTGTCGGCAGGGTACAAGATGTGATTTCTTTTTGTTTATGGTGTACCCCAAAGAAGTTAGCAATTTCTTTACAAACGCCAGATGATTTAATAGTATGCCCTGGCTTTCTGCCTGAATTAGACATTCGTTCAGGTATGGGTATATTTGAATATTTCTTTGCCTGCAAAATGGAATGACTGGAGTTAGGCACTTTGTGAATACCCTGGGTGCAGTAGATAAGCCAAAGGGCAGTGCAGAGAACTGATAGTGCATGTAGCCTGCTTTGAAGCGTAGGTATCTTCTGCAAGATTCCCTTATTGGGATGTGCAGGTAGGCTTCCTTTAAATCCAGTGTTGCCAACCAGGCATCTTTGCCTAGCATAGGAAACAACTGCTGAAGAGTTAGCATCTTGAATTTTGGGATCACCAAAAAAGTGTTTAGGATAGACAGGTCCAGAATAGGACGCCAGGAATTGTCTTTCCTGGGTACCAGGAAAAGTCTTGAGTAGAAACCTTGCCCCCTTTCTTTTTCTGGGACAGGTTGAACAGCCCTGATACTTGAGAGAGAGCTTGCTTTTGAGCCTCTGCCCACTGATTTGGGGGTAGATCTGGCCAACCGTTTGGGGTTGGTAAGGAGTGGAAGTGGAATCTGTATCCTTGGGAAACTATATTTAAAACCTATTAGTCCTGGGTAACGAGTTCCCAATTTTTTGCCTGCAGGGCAATCTTTCCCCCTAAAAGGACAGTCAGTCGTGCAGTGCTTGGAAGTTTTAAAGTTAAGTTACTGAGACCGTTTAGCATAGGGGGAGTCTTACTATTCCCTGCTTTGGAAGTGGAAGCCCCCCACTGCTTAGTCCTGTGAGTACCTAGGGACTGCAGCCTGGGTGTTCTGCTGGTTCTGGGTTTGGACTGAGAAGGCCTGGAAGAGGCAGGAAAGGACAAATCTTAGAAGGCGAATGCCTACTAAATCTGGGAGGCTGTACTTGAAGGAAATCTTTAACAGTTTGCATAGATTTAGCTATTTCCTCCATCTTTTTAAGTACTACTTCTGCTTTGTTGCCAAACAGGCGTTCTTGGTTTAAGGGAGCATCCAGCAATTTAGCTTTAACATGATCTGGCAAAGATTGCTCCTTAAGCCAAGCATGCCTTCTAAGTACAGACCCAGTGACAGCAGCCCTGCAAAATGCCTCTAATGAATCAAAACCACATTGCAAAGTATGTGAAAGTGCTTACAACATCTTCTGTTTGTGTCACAATAAATCGGAATTTTAAAGTTTATGAAGCAGCGTTTTTTTCAGCTTTGTTTCCTGTATTTTGGTTAGTGCTGTGTTTATTGCTTGCATCGCTACTGTGCCTTTTATGTTAGTTTACAATGCAAAGTATGTTTTCCAACTTGTTCAGCAGAATGCATTAAATCCTGTAAATCTTTATTTTCAGCACAGTCAGGAATCAATATAATTTTCTGTTTAAGCAATCCAATAATGTGCTGCTGATACATTAACACATGAAACTGGCAGTTTAAGGCCCTAATGGCCAAGGTTGCAGAAGTGTATACCTTCTTACCCCATCTATCCAGCAGCCTGGCATCTCTATCAGAGGGGGTAGGATTTTTGGCAGTAGTAGCCTTAATGCCCTTGGGTCCCTGTGAAATGGTCTCAGGATAAACAGTAGGGTTTTTAAAGAGGAACTTGTGAGAGTCAGGAACCCTGTAATACCTATCAGGTTTTCTGGGAGCAGGAGGTAGAGAGCCAGGGGCCAAGCTAGATTCCGAGTAGGCATCAACAATGACCAGTACGGGGGGGATAGCTAAAGGCCTGTGTTGGGGCAGGAGTAAGAAATCCCTAAGTCTCTTTTTAGAGTCAGAGTAATCCTGGTTTTCCCAGCGAAAATGCTTCCTGAGAGTATGCAAGGTTTCACCAAAAGAGAAATCCTCTGGAGGGGAAGCAGAGGAAATGGAGTCCTCCGCATCAGAATCCTCATAGGTAGATAAGGGTAAATCCTAGTCATCAGAGGAAACAGAAATTTCAAAGTCCTGATCAGAAGAATCATAAGGAAAATCAGTCCTAGGTCTCTTAGAGGGGGAAGATTGGCTACCTCTGATTAGAGTAATAAGGTCTTCAGTCATTCTTATCATTTGTTTTTTGGGCATAGAGGCGTGACCATGCGGTCTGGGCGTCGGTTTTCTAGGCATGGATCGAGTTTTAGGCCTTGAAGAAGAAGATGTCGTTGGTTTAATATGCAAGTCTTTAGGCCTGAACACACCCTCAGAAGCCGGTGCCTGCACAGCAGCTCCGGACCCATCCAAGGTAAAGACATCCGCAGGTTCCACAGTTGAAGAAGCATCTCACGCCATACCGGACTCCGAATGGGTCTCAGTAGAGGCCTGCGAATCTGAAGTAGCGGGTATCAGGGGCTGTGAAAGAGCCTCATTGAGTACCGGCGAACTGGTGACTAGATTAGGAGAAGCGTCGTCGTCAGCTTTGGACTTATGCGGTCTATCTCTTGTCTTTATCTTTGCGTTTTTTCGTAATGTCGGTAGTCGGTTGGCTTACTGAAGCCATTTCTGGATAATTGAACGGAGTACCAAAATATTTAGCAGCGTAAATAAACCAACGAATAGTTCATTGTTTAAATAAGGCATAAAACCAACAGCAAGGTACGTCATGGTCTGGGCCTAAGCATGGAATGCAGTACGGGTTTACAGCAAGAAAAAGTTTCCCCAACGGGGTACTTAACTTAGTTGAAGACTTCGGTTCTGAAACTCGAAAATGAAATTTTCAGGAGTCTGCCGACTGGAACTTGCAAACTGCTTCTGCTTCAGGCACCGCACGGCAAGAAAGACTGATGTAATGGTGTCGGCTGCATGCTTTATACCCCTGACTACCTGACGTCATAGAAAATGAGACAGCAACCAACGCAGGACCCAAGACTTTGATAATCAGGCCGACTGAGAGCTAATGCAAGCAGATAACCCAAATGTGATGACTGCAACAGTGAAACACGAAGAACATCAGATGGAAACAAAACAGTCTGACCTGCAGCATGAGGAATGACCCCCTGGAAAGGGGGAATTTTTTCTCACTGCCATCTGTAACCATGACTGATTTTCAGAGCCCATTTGTCTGAAGGAATCTGTTGCCAAAGATTCAGACTTTCTGGGAGAGAAAGGGTTTTTTGGAACCTCCTTGCCACTTCTTTAAGCATCTGCTTACCTGAATTCTGTTGAGTGTGTTTATTCTGTTTTTTGATGAAAATGGATGAGAAGAAAATCCTTGGGCAATTTGAAAAAGGAGGGCTAAAACTTCTTGAGACTCCCTGGGTCAGCTTGGCCCTTTCATCATACTTTTTGATCACTTCCTCAGCAGACGGTCCAAACACTTAATCTCTATCCAAGGGAGAATTTAAAATCTCATTTTTAACACCTGGAAGGTTCTGAAAATGCAGCCAAGAAAACCTCCTTAAAAATCATACCAGTGGTCAAGGCCCTGGAAGAAGTATCAATAAAGTCATACACACACACTGTAAACAATGAGTAGTGACCTGTGCAGTAGAAGAAACTAAGTTCTTTAAAGTAGATTTTTCTTCACAAGAAAATACTGCAGACAAAATATTCCTCATACTTTCACAAAATGGCAGAATAAACTTTAGCAAATGAGCCTAACAATTTAAAATTCCGAAATTCAAAGTTACAGAAGTATATACTTCTTTCCTATATCTATCAATAATTTTCCCACCCTTGTTAAAAATAATAGTATTGGAATTAACTAAGTGCTTAGCAGCCAAGGAGTCAACTAAGGCTATAGCTGCTGGGTCAGGATTGGGAATAGTGCATAAAAACTTAAAAAACTGAGGAACTTTATACATAATATCTGCCTTTTTAAGGACAGCTGGCTGACTATCAGAAAAACTACAGGCAGTAAGACACACATCCTCTACAGCAGACAGGATGGGAAGAATGGAGTAGTTTTTGGAAAACCCTGTAACAACCCATAGTGTTTTTTGAGGGACTAAGAAACCTAAATGTTTTCCTACTGAAAACACTGGGACACTGTAGCAATAGTTTTAGAAAAAGAATTCCCCACAGTGGGAATCAGAAAGAGAGATCTCCCTCCCAGGTCTGAATCAGAAATCAGATGACAAAACCCCAAATCTGTCCCTGTACCTTCCTGCTCAGATTCAAAATCTTGGATCTCTTCAGGAAAAGAGGCATCCCTCTTTCTTTTACCGGAAATAACTCTATAGGAAGGATCAATAGCCTAAATCAAACCCTGAGCCAGTCCCAGTCAACTACTCCTATTCAAAGAAATTTAAGAAGTAGATACTTCTTTTTGTCAGGGGAAAAAAGGGGCTAATCATGTTACTAATGGCAGCTGCTGCTTCCCCAGTGATGGGCATAGCATTCTGACACAACAAGAAAACCTTCTCAGTTCCTTCTACCACGACCAACAAAAGTGGTTCTCTCTTGCCCACTGAAGGAACCCCAAAAGCCACAGAGGACGTGGCTAACCCTGGGTCCTTATCAGCTGAAGATGTTACACCAGAGAGATCTGAGGTAAAAGATGAGTTGTCTGAGGTACGACAAAAAAAAAAAAGAATATGTTATGTACTCACCATAACGTTCCATGTGTGTTGTCCATCTCCTCCCTATATTTCATTATTTCACATTTGTTAACTGAGTTTGCAAACAAACCCATTTTCAGTAAAGACTTGAGGGGAAAAGCCCCAGCAAATGTAAGTAAGGATGATAAAGTGACAATATACAAATATTAAATAACAATCACAACACAAAATAATTGTAAAAAAAAAAAAGTTAACTATTTGCATTGCATTGATAGCAAGCAACCCATTTTCAGTGGAGACCCAAGGAGAAAGAGCCCCAGCAAACATAGGCAAAGATAAACATACAGGACAAAAACTATTAAAAATAACAATGCAAATACAAAATTAATTATAAAGAGAAAAAAAGAAAAGAATTATGAACATTAAGGGTTGCACTGACAGCAGTGGTCTAAATTTACTACAGAGTAACAACAAAAAGATAATCATTGCTAAAAAGAAGGAAAATGTACAGACATTGATAGGAAGTGGGGGGAAAAAGATAAATAGTGTGGAGAATGGAGAGGGAGAGAAAGGAGGGTGCTATAGTAGTAGAGCTGAGGGTTTAGGAGGTTAGTTTAAGCAGAAGTTACTAACAGAGAAAGAAAGTTAGGAGATGCAACAGGTTATAAAGTAGCACAGAGTAAGAGTACATGTGGTCAAGGCTACGGCATAATTTCAAGTTTAGTAGGTGGTATTTAATCTCCTTTTTAAAACAGGGAAAGGGAAGGTTGGATCTAATATGGAGAGGGAGTTTGTTCCAATTTAGTGAGACAGTGTGTTTGTAAAGTAGTTTGCCAATATTCCTTTTGGGTCTTTAAACTAAGAGAAGATGCTGATCAGCACTCCGGAGAGACTGGGGGAGAGCAGAGAGTAACATGGGAGGTGAGAGCAGGGCAGGTAGATGTTGTTGAGTATGGAAAAGGCAGTGTGGAGATGCAATTATAGCAGAATGTGGGAAATTCCAGCCACTGAAGTTTGTTTAGTGAAAGGCAGTGATGCAATGAGAGTGGTTGGTTTAGAATAAATCTGGCAATTTTGTTGTGTGTTTGTTCCAATTTCTGCACTGAGGCAGTTTGGATATTGGTAAGGATGGGGGAAGCATATGGAAGACCAGGTTAAGAGAAATGTCTGTGCAAGAGTGCATTTAGTGGCAGTAGTGAGGAATTTTTTGTTCCTATAAAGTAGTCCAAGTTTTTGGTGTTTTTTTTTTTTTTTTTTTTTGATGGCCTGTTGTACGTGGAAGTCAAATTTTAGTCAATCATCAATCATTACCCCAAGGAGTTTGGTGTGTGAGGCAGGGGAGATAGTGGTGTCATCCAGGGAGGAAAGAGAAAAGCTGGATTTAGGGTGAGAGTGTCTGAGGTAGGAAGAGAAGGAGTTGAGTTTTTTCGAGTTAAGGATTAGTTGATTATTTCTGAGTCATTTTTCAACAGAGATAAAGGAATTCTGTGTTAGTGTGTGTAGTTCAGAGATGGTATTGGTGCTAGATAAGAGAGTAGAGTTGTCTGCGTATTGTATTACAGATGAGAGACTTCAGGATGAATGTAGGTTGTTGCTAAAAATGTTGAAAAGGAGTGGTCCAAGTATGGGGCCTTGGGGTACTCCTGTTTGAACAGCAAGGAAGGGTGAGAAAGCCTGCTGCCATCTAACAGCTTGTTTTCTGCCAGTAAGGTAGGACTGGAACCAGCCAAGAGTAGAAGGAGAGAGGTTTAGGTCTGAGAGTTTGTTAAGAAGGATGGGATGAGACACAGTGTTGAAGGCTTTAGAGAGATCAAGGAATAGACAGAAGACGAAGGGGTTGTTGTCCTAGCTTCTGCAACCTTTTGAGTAAAGGATAGTAAGGCAGTTGAGGTATTGTGTTTAGAGTGGAAAACATGTAGCGAGGGAGTGAGGAGATTTTCGTGAATGAGATAGGACAGTAGTTGAATATGTATATATTTTTAGGAACCACAAAAGCACTTCAACCAGTATAAAACCACCAAAATAAGACAAAAATACTGGTAATGGCATGGGGAACAAGACAGGGAGAGCTATATAAATAGAGGAGTTTTTATGTGATGATTTTAGTTCTGAAGTCGTAAGACGAAAGCGGTGAAAATAAAGTGTACACTAAAGAAGTGCTGTTCCTGTCTTTTTCCTCATGCCATTACCAGTACGTATACATTTTTCAAGGATCTTAGAGAGCAGTGAGAGAATAGCGACTGGACTATAGTTAGAGGGTTTAACAGAATGGCCACCTTTGTGCAGAGGAGTGGTATACGAGGGTTTCCACATTTCCGGTACAGTAGATTCCTGAATGGAGCGGTTTATTAAGATAGATACAGGATATGCAATAGTCAGCAGCAATTTTCAGAAATTGGGGGGGGGGGGTTATCAGTGGATGGAGAGCATGCTTTTAGTTTAAGAAGCAGGGATTTGATATATTTAATATTTAGTAGAAACATGTAAAAAGCTGAGTGAGAGAGGAGCATACAGGTTTAGGAGGAGGTGAGGGTGACACAGAAGAGTTGGGATGACCAGAGTTACCAGAGGGTAGCAGTTTAGAGATGCTGTCTATGAAGTGTTTGTTGAGTAAGTCTGCAGTTTCAGAGGGAGAGTAACAGAGGAAAGGGTTAGGGATGGTAGGAGAACCAGTGTGGAGCAGGGAGTTGATAGTACTCCAGAATTGTTTTGGATCATTTGGGTGAGAGCTTTGAAATTTAGTAAAATATTGTCATTTATCCAAAATAATAAATTGTTTTACACCATTTCTGAGTTGCTTATAACCTTGGAGAAAGGTGAGAGTTTTAGTGGTTTGCCATTTTTTCCATAGAGCATCTCTTTTATGCATCAAAGCATGAGCAGTTTTCGAGAGCCAGGGTGCGAAATTAGATTTGATTCTGATTTTGCGAGTTGGGGCAAGAGAGTTTAGAACATCAAGGAAAATGTGGCTGAATTTAGTAATAGCATCATTGAGCAGGAGAGTTTTTAGGAAAGAACAGTTGATGGCAGAGAGTCGGTGGTTAAAGGTTTCAGGGGAAAAGTTAGTCAGTTTCCTACAATCGCTGTAGAGATGGGGCTTAGAGAGATGCGGACAGTACCTTAAGATAGAGATGGGAGAATGGTCACTAAAAGAGTCAGGAAAGGTAGAAGGGTTACAATAGTAGTTTGGAGAGTTGGTCAAGATCCAGTCAGTTCTGGAACCAGTACCATTTTTACTGTAGTGGGTAGGGGTAGAGATCAGTTGTGAGAATCCATACAGGTTTCTGAAATGCTGGGGTGAGTCACCAATAAGGGAGTTCCGATCTATATTAACATCTCCAAGAATGGGGGTGGAGGTGTTTATCCAGGAGAGTATATGCTCAAGGACAGGGATGTTTTTACCGGGGGGGGGTATAGATAGAGGCAATAGCAAACTTCCTATAGTTATTGATGTGGTAGTCTAGGAGCAGTATGGAGCAGCATCTCACTGATGGGGTTGGATCCAATCCATCAGATCCATCTCGGCCTTTACCAAAGCTCAAAGCCTTCAACAAGCTCGTGGGCACTCTCCCTATCCCAGGATGCATCTCACAATTACCTCAGATCTTGTTTGCCCATTAGAAAAAAATATATTCATGAGAAATGAGGTTGTTAGACCCTTATCCAGATTAGCAGATAAGAAGAAAACATTTCTGAAGTCATGGAGTCCATAATAGTCCAAATAGTATAACCTGGTCTACCAGGAGCACAGCTAGGGGAAAGGTGAGTGGGTTGTGAGAATAAAGGCAGAGAAGTACAACACATATGGAACATTATGGCGAGTACATAACTTCTTTATATGATGTTGTTCAATCTCGCCTTTATTCTCACTGATGGGACAACATACCTAGTTACCTAAATCTTGGGTTGGTCATGGAAAAATATTCCTCAGAACCACAGACACAAAGGAGACCTGACTCCTGGAGGCCAAATCTACTTTGTAATGAATAATAAGGGTATGAAGGCTTGCCCATGTGGCTGCAGCACATTTGCTGCCCATGGAGTCTCGCGATAAGAAAGCTGAGGAAGTAGCAACTGATCTAGTTGTGTGAGCTTTGACTTGTAGAAGATGCTTGTTCTAAGATTTGTAAATAAAAATTATACATTCTGAAAGTCATTTAGTTAAGGTTACTTTGGACACCAGCTGGTCAGACTTTCTGAAATCTGCAGTTCTGTTCAAGTAAAAACGTAACTGTCTATCAACATCTAGCAAATGTAAAGAATAGTTGCATAAGAATTTACCATAACCTTAGCTGACCTTCTCTTCCTGTAGGGAGGTTGCTGCCTGCAGCACCAGATATGCGGCCAGTATACCAAAGTCTTGGCGGCAGGGGTATGTGCAATGTCTGATGTCAGAGCCATAAACCAACGTTGGCTATAAATGTGACATCTGCAAATACCCTTCAGAATGGACTACCGCATACAGTAGTACCCCTGGTAAGCAAGAAGATAAAGGGAGAAAGCTTTTCAGACCAACATACGAGACCAAGCCACAGGGTACCTCATGGAGGCATGTTCCTGCTGCTGAAGAAAGATAAAAGGAGGGATAAGTCCCATCAGGTAAATGAATAGGCAAAGATGGGGTAGGGGTGGGACTGAATACTGCAACATGGAAGAGAAGGACATCCAAGGTTATGGTAAGTTCTTACACAACTACTCTATGTCTTTCTATTCTTATGTTGCAGTATTCATAACCCTAGGGTGAGTACCACAGCTTCTAGGTATGAGCCTGGGAGAAGGGATGTGGTCCCTGGTCTATGAGACCATGTAGAATGGATCTAGAAAATCCAGTTCTAGCTCTGGAGACCAAATCTAGTTTATAATGCTTGGTAAAGGTATAGACTGATGATCAGGTAGCTGCTTCTAGAATAGAAGCATAGTCTATCCCCCTGAAGAAGGCCACTGAAGAAGCAGTTGCCCTGGTGGAGTAAGCTTTCACATTTCCAGATAGAACTTTCCCATGAAGAGAGTAACATGCAGAGATAGCCTTTGAGATCCATGAAGATATAGTCTGTTTTGAGAATGCTTTCCTCAAGGCCCTTGGGTGGGTAGAAGGAGACGAACAGCTGGTCAGACCTTCTAATAGGTTTTGTTTTCTCTAAGTAATACCTAGAAAGTTGTCTGTGGACATCTAAGGAATGTAGGGTCCTTGCAGAGGAATTTTGAGGTTGAAGGAAGAAAACAGGAAAGTTAATGGTCTGATTTAAAGATAGCTCATTAACCACCTTAGGCATGAAGGAAGGGTAATTCCTGACGGAGACCCTATTTTTATGGAAGATGAGGTAAGGAGAAGTGGCCATCAAGGCTTGTAATTATGATACCCTCCTGGCAGATGTGAGGACCACAAGCAGAACAGTCTTCCAGGTGCATAGCTTCATTGATGCTGAATGAGCTGGCTCAAATGGTGGTAAAGTAAGTTCCTCAAGGACAAAATTTAAGTCCCAAATAGGAGGTATTGCCTTCTGAGGGGGTATGATACGGAGGACCCTTTTCAAGAAGAGCTTAACCTCTAACCTATGCCAAAGGAGGTACCAAAGGCAGACAAGCACAAATGGCAAACAAGTGGACCTTAAAAGACAACTACGTCAGTCCTGAATGCAAAAGTTCATACAAGTAAGAAAGGACCATGGGTACAGGGAATGAGTAAAGGGTCCTGTTTTTTTTTTTGACACCACCTGGAGAATCTATTCCATTTTGTTTGAGATTGGTCACCTGAGGGAGTATTAGGGATTCCCTGTCTTGTGTGAGTAGGGCTAAATGGTGGGGGTAACCTGTGATGACTGCCATTGGCTAAAAGGTTAAGAAAGGGAAACCAATGCTGTCTTGGCCAGTATGGAGTCACCAGCAGGATTTTTGGTTTGTCCCTCTGTATCTTCAGAAGGATCTTCTGAATCAGTGTGAAGGGGGAAGGCATAGAGATAAATCCCCTCCTAAGAGAAAGAGAAGGTGTCCACTTTCCATGCCTGGGGGTGTAGATCCCTTGTACAAAACAGAGGCATCTGCCTGTTCTGGGAGGAGGCAATCAGATCTGCCTGAGGAATACCCTACTTGTGTATAAGATCCAGGAATACCTCTCTGGGAAGCATCCGTTCGTGAGAGGGTGCAAAGGCTCTGCTGAGCATGTCTGGCACTGTATTCTCTGCTAAAAGAATGTACACTGCTTGCAGGTGGATGTGGATATGGATATGGAGTGTTGATGCTAAGGTCCAGATCTGTATGGCTAGGCTGCAAAGGGGGTAAACCTTGCCCCCCCCCCGCTTATGTACCACAAGACAGTCAATATTGTCTATGACAACTTTCAAGGTGCCTGGTAGGAGGACCTGTCAGAAGGTCTGTAATTCTAGGTAAAGGGCTCTCATCTTTTTGATGTTGATGTGGTCCCTTTGTCGGAGTGGAGGCCACTCTCCCCTGTACTTTGCTTAGCTTGTGGCTGTGCAGTAGACTGCCCCCCAGCCCATATCTGAGGCATCTGTGAAAATTTGCTGTAAGGGTGGAGGCATCTGCAAAGGCATGACCTGGTTGAGACTGATGGTTGCAAGCCATCATTCCAGTTCTTTTTTCAGGCATGGAAGGAGAAGGAGCGAAGTGTCCAGAGGGCGAGAATGTTGGTTCCAACAAGTCTTTAGTACCCATTGAATCTTTCTCATATGCAGCCTTGCCATAGGGAGTATGGGTATCAGGGATGCCATGTGGCCCAGGACTCTCAGGAATTCCCTGGCTGTAAGTGTTTGAAGAGTGAGGAGGTTCTTGAAATAATGGGTGATGTCTATTATCTTCTGGCAGGGGATAAAAGCTGCCATCTTGTCTGTTCTGATCCTGCACCCTAGACGACGAGGTCTTGTGTAGGGGTCAGGTGGGACTTTTCCTGGTTCACCGTGAACTCTAAGCCTGCCAGGGTGTTGGTAACCTGGTGTAGATGATGGTAAAGAGTGTGACGCTCCTGGTGCAGTATTTACAGGTCATCTAGGTATGGTATATCTGAACACCCTGTGTTCTGCAATGGGCAATCACTGGAATTAGATACACTGTGAACACCCTGGTGGCTGTGGATAGCCCAAAAGGTAATGCAGAAAACTGAAAATGCAAGGAACCTACTGAAAAATTTAGGAATTTCCTGTAGCTGGGGTGAAATGGAATGTGAAGTAGTGCAGTCTCGGAGTTGGTATATTTAAGTAGGAGGGTGTAGGGGGTGCAGTCCCCCACTTAATGTAACGTTTAAAGTGTTTTATTTTATTTATTTTTTTGTTGGAACAGCGATTTTTTTCCCTTGGAAAAAAATCGCTGTTCTGACAGTTCGACATTGTAAGCTTTTGCTTACATAGGGTCGATTAATCAGCATTCGCTTTTATAAGCATTCGGTGATCTAATACAGACCCGTGGAAAGTAGGGTGTGAAGCTTGGCAAGTCTGGTACTTCAGGTAAGACGGCTGAAGCCTTAGAGAGGGTGTCCAAAACAAACCTGGCCATGTGGGTTTGGTAATTTATGGCTCTAATGGCAAGAGCAGAAGTAGTATAGACCTTCTTGCCTAGACTACCCATGAACTTCCTGCCCTTGTCAGTAGGGAATACAGAGGATGAGGGGAGCTGTCTGGAGGATTTGTCAACAGAGACTGCTATGACTGCAGGGTCTGCAGTGGGTTCTTGAACAGGTATGGAGTATCTGGAGGTACATTATAGAACCTGTCTGAGTGTTTTGAAGCAGGGAGCTGAGAATCAGGGGCCTGTGAAGCAGCCATGAAGGCACCTTGAAAGGCTGGAAGCAAGGGAGGTACAGCAGATGGGGAGGGCTGATCCATTTGTAATAATTCAAAGTACCTCTTTTTTGTTTCTGAAACATCTGAGTCCTGCCATTTAAACTGTTCTCTCATGAGAGAGATAGTATTCCCAAAGGAAACTTCTTCCCCTGGAAACTCAGGGCTGAAAGAGTCCTCTTCCTCGGGAGTGATAAAATCCTTGTGGGATTCAATTTGAGAGCAGTTAGTCTTCCTCTGATTCTTCTAAGGCCTGTGCATTAGGGGGAGCAGATTGAGGGACCTGTGACTGGAGGGTCTGGAATGCCTTGAAGAGACTTTGTGAGAAAACTTCCCATTCAGGTGCAGGTTGCTGTTCAGTACGTCTTAATTTCAGTTTCCTCTTCAGAGTAGAAGGAAGGGTCAATTTAGTAAATGACGCCTAGGAGGTTGGCACTCAGACGGCACAAGCCGTGGTTCCCCCTCACCATCAGGAGCTGATGGCTGATCTTCCTCAGCAGACATACTCAGCATTTCCTCCAAACCGGCTTTCATCGCGATTCCAGCTAGGAAATGGACATCCGATGGGACCCTAGGCTAACATCTGCCTCAAGATTCTCACCGGATTCCTGAGGTGCAGCATGGGTATCGGGCCTAACTTTTTTGGTCTTCTTCTGAGGCCGCTCGTTAGAAGTACCTACACCCTGCCCTCCACACCTAATGCTAGTCGCTGGAGTCTCTGGTTCTCGAGAAATAGTTTGAGTGCAGTCAAACAGCTGCAGGGAGTTTTAGGCAAAAACGATTTACAAATTTCGCAAGACGTGTGGTTGTGGGCCTCCCCTAAATAGAATACACACTTGTCATGTGTGTCCTTGTGAGGAATTTGTCTCTGAAAAGCACAATTCCCCTTTCTAGTTGACAAGTACATCTGAAAAGCTAATAATAGACAACAAGAAAAAACAAAAAGGGCACTTATCTGTAGTTGACAGCCAAGTCAAATGAGTGAACTGCTTCCCGAAGTTGGTGATGGGAGTTCCGAAGATCACTGTGGCAAAAATGTTCTGAATTGGGTATGTGCAGACCTCACCTTTATAGCCAACGTCAGTTTGTGGCTCTGACATCAGACGCCACATGTACCCTTGCTCCTAAGACTTTTGTATATTGTCTGGATGTCCGGTGCTGCAGGCAGCAACCTCCCTACAGTTATGAATACTGCAACATGAGACTAGAAGGACATCATGTATTCTGCCTTATTTTCAAATTTTGGAAAAAAAAAAAATTGGCAATTCAATGGATTAAGATTATTTTCCGATACAACTTTTGGCAAAAAGGAAGGATTAGTTCGTAGTGAGACCCTGTCCTTGTGAAATACCAAATATGGTGGTTTGATAGATAGCATTTGTAGCTCTGAAAATCTTCTTGCTGATGCTATAGCCACTAAAAAAAATTGTTTTTCATGATAAAAATTTTAATTCACAATTGGTTGCCGATTCAAAAGGCGGACAGATTGTATGAGACAGAATAAAGTTCAAGTCCTAACAGGGAGCTGGATCCTTGTATGGAGGCCTCAATAAAGGTGTCCCTTTAAGAAAAACTTTGCAGAGTTTGTTAGACATAACAGAAGAATTATTTTCTCCTAAATGGAAATTTGAAATTGCTGCTAATTGAACCCTGATAGTAGCCACAGCAGCTCCTTCACTGAAATGCCTAGCTAGAAAATCTAAAATGAAGTGCAGAGGAGCAGTAAAAGGATCAACATGTTTTGAGTTTGCCCAAATCATGAATTTCTTCCAATTTCCTTTATAACGTTTACTTGTGGAAGCTTTGTCAGAAGAGATCTAGACATGTCTCACTGGTGATGAAAGAGAAGGATACCTGGCTAATAATGGAATTGAAGCAGCCAAGCTGTCAGTTTGCAGTTGTCATTCCCGAAGCATGTGTCAAAGATCCGGAACTGGGTTCAGTATCCATGGCTCATCCCGAAGATGAGGCGAAAGGAAGGGGAAACAAATTCTTTGGAGCCAGTAGGGGGCAATTAGAATTATGGTTGTCTTCAACAAACTTACTTTCTGTATTACTTTGGGAATCAGGGGTGTTTGGTGGGTAAGCATATAGGAGTCCCAGGGGCCAATCGTGAACAAGTGCATCCCTCAGGGTCTTCCCTGGAGGGGGGATTAGGGCAAAGCAGTTGTTGCATTTGGCATTCATGGGTGAGGCAAATACGTCCCAGCAAGGCTGGCCCCATATTAGGAAGATCTCTTCCACAATTTCCTGCTTAAGGGAGCACTTCTGAGGCATTAGAATAGCTGTGCTCAACCTGTCTGTAATCACGTTGGATGTCCCCGGTATGTGCATTGCAATTAGAAATTGACTGTAAGAAATTGTCCATTGTCACATCCTTAGGGCTTCCCGACAAAGGCGGTAAGATCTGGTTCCTCCTTGTCTGTTTATGTACCAGACTACAGACATATTGTCTGACTGGAATATTGTCCCTAGAGGGAGACTGTCTTGAAAGGCTTGCAATGCTAAAAGCCCTGCTCTCATCTCTAGAATGTTTGTGTGTAGATGGGCCTCGTGAGGGTGCCAGGTGCCTTGGACCGTCTTTCCTAGATAATACCCCCCCATATGGGAAGCGTATGTGGTCACCGTGGCTTGAGATTGGGGAAGCCTTGAGTTACCTGAGGTGATTGAATCCACCACAAAAAGGTCTTGTTTGCAAGAATTGGTTATCAAAATCTTGTGAGTCATTGGAAGGAGAGACCATTGTGTCGACAGCAGCCACTGAAATAACCTCATGTGAAGGCGTGCTAACAGTACCAGAACTGAAGCGGCTATCATGCCAAGTACTTGAAGTACAAGGTTGGCAGGTGTTCATTTCTTCCTTATTAAACTCTTCACATGACGTCGTAAAGTGTGCATCCTTTCTGGAGTAAGACTTGCTATCATCCTTTGTGTCTCTAACTCTGCTCCTATAAAATTCAGTTTCTGAATGGGTTTTAAAGCAGATTTTGCATAGTTTATCACAATACCTAGTCTTGAACAGGTTTGTAATGTAGTCTTCTGGCCTGTAGTAGAAGATGCCTGGTCGGGGCTGTTATGAGCCAGTTGTCTAGATATGGAAATACCCAGAATCCTTGCTGTCTCAGGTGAGCCACTACTGCCATGCATTTGGCAAATATTCTGGGGGTGCAGTGAGACCAAAGGGCAGAGCTCTAAACTGATGATGACTGGCTCCTAGCCGGAAGAGCAAATGCTTTCTCAACCATCTGTCTATTTTTATGTGGTAGTATGCATCTTGGAAGACTAAAGAGCATACCTAATTGTCTTTTTCCAGAAACAAAAGTATCGATTGCAGAATAACCATCTGGAACTTGCTCATCTTTACCGTTTTGTTTTATTTACTGAGATGCAAGTCCCAGTTTTCTTTGGAACTAAAAAGAATTTTGAGTAAGCTCCAGATCTGTGGAGACTTCGTGGATGACTCTTTTGTTTAGCAACTTTGAGACTTCTAAGGTGGTTGCTTGTTCCATTTCACTGGGTGGAACATCTGGAATTCTCTTGTTTTTGGGAACTGGAAGGGAAAAATGGATAATGTAACCTCTGGATATTATTATTTGCACCCATTTGTCACTTGTTATGTCTAGCCAGGCTTGAAGGTGCAGAGATAATCCCCCCCCCCCGATTACCTCCAGAGCTGGACAATTGGGCCTTCCTTCAGGAGCCCTGAAAGGGATTTTCAAAGAAAGTTTCTCTCCTCTGCCACATGGTTGGCATCTTCTATTGTTGTTCCCCCCTCTGCCTCTGGGGGAACTTTTACCCATTGTCTGGGAAAGACTTTTGAGATCTCCTGAACCACATCTTTTCACTACCTCTCTGTCCTTTGGGAATAGGTCTAGCAGAAGTGGGAAAATGTACTCCAATGGCTGATAAAGTCTTGCCCCCTTGTTCACACCTGGTGAGTGTTTCTTTTACATTGGACCCAAACAAAGAAGAGCCATCAAATGGGGCACTGACGAAGGAAGATGTGAAGGGCTCCGCAAAATCGCAAAGGCACATCCAGGCCTTCCTCCTAAGAGAAATACCTGAACCCGCTGCCCTACTCGTTCCATTCGCTGCATATGAAATCAGCCTCATGGACGAGTCTGTTACAGAGTTTAGAATAGCGAGCTCTGAGGCTATCTTCTCTGTGACCTCATTAGTTACAGCTCCTTGGAGGGTATCTGACAGTTCTTTTAAGAGATCCCTCTGCAGTCTCGTGAAATGGCATGGGCAGTTCAGTGACTTGAAGAGCACAGGTCACTGAAGAGAAGATATACTTCCCATATCTATCCATGGTTCTAGAATCTTTACTAGGAGGAGGGATAGAGGAACTTGTTTCAAAGTTCCTTTTTAGTGGCCACCACCGCAACCATTGCATCTACAGCTACTCCCTTGGATAGAAAAGTTTTGTCTTTCATAGGATCTAGGTTAATGACCCTGGAGCCCTTACAAGCCTAGCCAAGTATTTATCCCAGAAAACGAAACCGCAGTGAGCACCTGTCGTCCCTTTTAATAAAGGACAAAGATAGAATCCCTGTGACAAATTTGTTTCCCATCCACTCATCAAGGCTGCGTCTGAAGAGGGTCAATGAGGTACTCTGTTTGACATGTATGGGAAGTCTATTCCTGAGACGGGGCAGCCTCTGTGAGACAAAACTGTCAATCCAGCAGGTTTTGTTGATGTTGCATATTCGACTTAGGCCTTTTGAGCGGGTAATGCGCAAGGAGTTAGACTTACAGATATGGACCATCTCTAGTACGGCAGGGTCTGATTTCGCCTTGCAGGCGAGACACAGATCACCTCTGAGCAATAATGTACGATACAGAATAGAGTGATAGTGATCTGAGCCTGTCCATACAGGACAGGAATTGGAGGCAACAGATTCTCCTTGTGAGGTGCTTCTGTGGTCTTTCCAGTTGGTACAGGTGTTTGGAGAGGTACATACCAAACGGGGCATTATACTCAATTATAGGCCTAATGAGGGAGGAGTACAGAGAGGTAATATCCTCCTTTTTCTGGATGCAATCCCTTTACTTACGAGATTAACCAAGTACAAGGCTTTTCTGACCACTGCCACTACATGATGGTCAAATGTGAGATTGTTGTCAACCTGAGTATCCAGGTCTCTCACCACAGGTTGTGTGCTTAGGGGGTTGTCATTGATGTGGTACTTAGTAGGGGGCCATGATTTTGCCAAATGGTATTTTTTGCACTTAACTTAAGGCCATGACTTTGGCACCAGCCATTTGTTGCTGTGAGACCCTCTTTTGCAGTATGTTATCATCACCTGGGAAGTTGATGACAGCACCCAACTTACAGTCATCCACAAACCTGGTCAGCCACAGCCTCTCTGTCTTTGCCTGGACCTCTGAGAACTAGATGCCAAAGAGTAGGGGTCCCAGGACAGATTGCTGGGAAACACCACTAGAAACAGGTCTGCTGTTGGAGGTGGTGGCACCTACTTTGGCCTTGTGGGTCCTATCGGTGAGCCAGTTGGCCACCCACCTGACATGATAGGGATTTATGCCAAGTTGAGTTAGCTTTTCGATAATGACTGAGTGGGAGATTGTGCCAAAGGCCTTGGCCAAGTCAAGGTAAGCTGTATGTACCTGACTTTCCTTCATTCAGAGCCTTGGTGACAGTCTCAAAGAAGTCAGCCAGGTTCAACAGGCAAGATCTGCCCCTGATGAATCCGAATTGGGTGGGGTCAAGTGCTTGGAGATTGTCTATGTCCTTGTTTATGACAGCCACAATAATAAGTTCCATGGCTTTACAGATCAGACTTGTCAAGCTAATGGGGAAATAGTTTCCTGAGTCAAGTAGTGGCACCACCTTTGTGCAAGGGAATGACAATGGCAGTTCTCCACTCTGCTGGAATGAAGCCTGTAATTAGGCTGTGCTTGAATAAGGTGCTCAATGGCGAAGCTAGTTCTTGCTGGAGATGGTATAGAATACAGCCTGGGATACTCTCAGGTCCCAATTAAGCTGTGTTCTTTGCCTTGGATAGGGCCTTTAACACTTGATCTACAGAGATTTGAGATGTGGGACAAGTACTGGGGATACTGAATGGGCCTTTGTGGTGTTGGGGGCGAAGTTTGCATTGAACCCATCAGCTAGCAGGTTGACTAAGTCAACAGAATCAGTGCAAAGGGTACCTGGTTAAGTACTAATTCGGAACAGACCTGGCTTTGCCATGGTGGTTCTGACATAGCTGAAGAAGGCTTTGTGGTTTCCCTTTGTTTCGGAGGCTAGTTTCAATTCATAATTGGCTTTGGAGATTTTCGCTAGTGATCTAATTTGCTTGTTGAGGCTGAGGAGGGAGTTTTTCCAATTTGGAATTTGTTCTTTTTTACCCCTGGAAAATAGTTTCTTCCTTTTGTTGTAAGGCCAGTTGATAGCGGATGTCCATCAGACAGGTTTGGGTTTCCTTGAGGAGCAGATTTTAGTTCTGTTGCCTATGGCTGAGTCTATGCAGTTGTACAGGTGCTTGTATACTGTATTGGTCTACTCTTCAGCATAGTTATTTGCATCTTCTGAGGGGGGCGGTCGTGTGAAGCTAATGATGCCCTCCTTTAGGAGGTTATAGTCAGCTTTTCAGAAGTTTTTTTTATCCTGGTTACAGCTGGGGGGGACAGAAACTTTGAATGAGACAGACAGATCTGATCTCACCAGAGAAGAACATACTATGGGAGTGGTGCAGCAGTCACCCATGTTGGTGAGAACCAAGTCCAGAATGTTATCTCTCCTTATGGGGAATAAGACAAGCTGGTCTAATGTGTTAGAACTGATGAAGTCAAGGAATCGTTGGGTGAGTGCCTTAGTGCAGGAATAGTTCACCCAGTCTATGGTGGGATAGTTTAAGTCACCAAGGATCAGGGTCTTATGGGGTACCTTGATGGAGTCAAGTAGGTCCAGGTAGGAGGAGTGGGTGTCCTGAGTCATGGGGGGGGGGGGTCTATAGCTGGCTATAACTTGGATGAATGTCTTGCCAACTGTCAGTTGCACATGGAGTAATTTCAGTGCATCATGCTGGCAAACCAGTCTGGAGGTGTGCCTGTCCTTAATGAAGATAGAGACTCCACCACCCTTGGTATTTCAGAGTTTGTTTTGGGGTTGGAAAGTGTAGAATGAGGTATAGCCTCGTAAGGCAGGGGTGCTCTCTGCAGCCCTGAACCAAGTTTCTGTGATCGCACACACATAGTCATCTTCCAGTGTGAGGAAAGTCTCCAGTGAGTGCATTTTCAGGTAAAGGCTCCTAGCATTAAGCAGCATGACCTTCAATTTGCTTTTAGACAGATCTTTTATGTTGGAAGATTTGTTTTTGGGACACTGCCTAAAAAAGGCACAATGGAGGAGGCAAAGCTTTTGCCAGGATCTGGAATCCCAGGGGTGACAGGTGGAGGACATCTCTGGCAAAGCATTGAGGCCTGTCAACCATGTCATCCCAGGCAGACAGATACTGGATCCCCTTAGAATGACACCAGAAACTAAGCCAATTGTTGAAGTCAATTATTTTTTGTTAGTATTATGGTATCATTCTTGGTGAAGGTAGGATGCTGCTTAGGGCTAGGGTCATACTTGCCGGGGACACATACGCTGACAGCTCAATCATGTCTCTCTTCACATAGTCCAGAGAGGTACGTCTAAAGTAATTCACACCAACATGGACAATAACAGAGTCATAGTTGTTGTGGAGAGACTTAAGTGCATGTGTGATGTGGCAGATTCTGGCACCTGACAGACAACTGACCGTGACCTTCTCCTTGTCGAGCCTGGTGAGGGGGGCATTAATGTGCCTCACTATTGAGTCACCAATGACTAGTATGTTTCGTTTATTGTTATGCCTAATGGGCTGTGATTGTGAGACATTGGTGTATTATCTACTGTGTGTGATATGTTTGGTGTTGTGTGTGGAATGTTTGTGAGTGTGTTTTGTGTGTCTCTGTGGTTTAGGTAAGTTTTTATTGAGGGCCCCCTGCAAAGATGGGTATGTGTTGTACTTGGCTATGTGATGTGGGTGGTGTGGTGTTCCGTTGTTTTTGTGGTGGCAATTTCCTCTTTGTCAGGAGTACTGACTGTGGCATGAGACAGCATAAATTCCAGGTTACTGATGTAACTGCATTTCTAGCAGGTAGAGGAATTATGTGCTAAGAGGAGAGAACTGTCCGTGAACATGAGGCAGTTGTTACACTGTCTCAGTATGCCCATGTCGACCATGCTGGCAGGAGAAACTGGTGGGAATTGTCCAGACATAGTGTTCTGAATAATTGGTGGACTTATGGAGAGCAGGTTTTGATAAGGGCTTGTCCACAAGAGTTTAGCCCACAAAAACCTTTAATGTAACATTGTAATGTAATGTAGTTATTTGGCCTCCTAGGAGTGGGCTCTATGGTATTTGGGGTCACCCACGCCTTCTGAGAGATTAACTCAATCAGCTCATCGGAAGGCGGAGTCACCCAAGAGGTGGAAGGATGAGACCAAAAGGCCTTCAGATAGACTGACTCCTCAGCCAAAGGGGAGCTGGACTGCCAGACACCTCTCTGTTTTAACATTTCCAGGATGTCTCCAAAGGAGACATCTTCAGAAGGTGACTGGGGCGACACTTCTGTCTCATTGAGGTTAATGTCTGAAGTGACGGACTCCTCTAGTGAGTCCAGGTACTTCCTCTTGCATCTCCTCTTCTGAGGGACTTCCTTAGAGAGGTAATCTGGGGAAGTGTTGGAAGAGGAGGAAGTCCCTTGCAGGACATCCTGAGCCATTGAGTCTCTGCGTCCCTGTGGATGGGTAACATGAGTAGATACAGGCACTGGCTGAGAGGAGGGAGGAAAGTTCCTGAGTAGCCTGTGTTTGTGTCTGTGGAGACAATATTCTCTTCAATCTCAAAGGCCCCCCCCCCACCCCACCCCTCGTCTGAAGAAATCCCTATATCCAACAAAAAAGACGTTGGAGCCAATGGAACCCCCGTAGCAGAAGACAGTTGACCCGATCTCAAGGTAGGAGCTGTACTCACCTGCGCTGAAGCCCCAAGAGTTAAGATCAGATCAGACAACTGTCCGATCCAATCCCACTCCCCAGCTCCGAATACGGAGTGTCGGCTCCTAGAGTCTTCCGGCTCCGAAACAGCAGAGGAACTCGGAAGAGCCTTTGGGATTTGGATCTGATCCTGACACTAGCAAAACCTCAGAATCTTCTGGCTTCAAAGCATGAGGTCGGATCGGAGGAGGAATAGGTGCTGAGGACAGGCAGGTTGTTGGATCCAATACCTGTTGTTCAGATCCAATAAAAGCTAAGCCAAGGCTAGTGTCTTCAGGAGTGTCTGCACCACCCGATCCACATCTTAATCAGAAAGGCTCCTGATAGACCAGATTGATAGGGTTGGAGAGTTCCCCAAAATTGGAGAAAGGAGCCGAGGAGACACTGGATCCAAATTAGGGTGATCGGCTCTGTATTGAAAACTCTGCAGGACCTGAAAAGGTTGGACTTGAGAGACTTGACTGTTTTGGCTCCTTCTTGGATCTGGTCTGTGTCTGCTCCAATGAAAAAGTAGCAGGGGAAGACATCTTCTGTATTTTTTCTTTCGGCTCCGAAGAGGAAGCTCTTTTGGTAGACTTGTCCGATTGTTCAGATTTTGAGGACTCCGGTCTTTCAGATATGGCTTCTGAGAATGGGGTTTTCAATAACCCTTTCAGAATAAGCTTGTTTCTACACTCCAATAATGCCCTTTGATTAAAACCGTGGCATATGGAGCATGACTCCTGCAGGTGCAATGGCCCTAAACAATACACACATAGCATGTGTGTATTGCTTAGGGGCATCTTTTTTCCAAAGTCCTCACATCTTTTAAAATCCAATGGTTTATCATCTTTCTGAAACATTTTAAGCAGAATAAGTCAAGGAAAGGGTCAAACAAAAACAGAGAAGAGAAAACAGGAAATAAACAACACTAAATGCCCTCCAAATTAAAAGGATATTAAAGAGTTATTAAATAACACTACACCTAAAACTTTAACTTTTTTTTTTTTAAACTAGGTGCTCTCTGAATTAGTGGACACACACAAAAGATTAACTTTAAAGGGAGATTTAATGAAGTGGTTAAATGTTAGTTAGGAAGAGAGAAACGATGCCCTCTAACTAAAAACGGTCTTAAAACAGGAAGAGATATCAAGTAATAACAAACAAATACAGAATTAACAATTAAAGCTACAATATTTGAGGAAAAGTAAGTACTTGGCCCAGAGCTGTTAAAAACAAGTTTACCTTCCTGACTGGAAGACGAGATCTAGGGTAATTGTGAGGTGCATACTGGGATAGGGAGAGTGCCCATGAGCTTGTTGAAGGCTTTGAGCTTTGGTAAAGGCCGAGACGGATCCGATGGACTGGATCTGACCCCATCAGTGAGAATAAAGGTGAGACTGAACAATATCATATCAGCCACATTAGAATCACCCACTTGCGAATGAGGCATTTCTTACCTACTGTGGTGGCACGGCCTGTATGCTTAACTTTTTCTTTCTATGGCTGGAAGAAGGACTGACCATGGGAGTGACAATCTGTTCCATGGTCAAGCTGAAAATGGTGGCTCTATCCTGGGGTATATAAGCAACAATGCCAGTAAAACTACCAGTCCACAAAACTTTTTTTTCTTATTTTTATTTCTGAAAGAAAAAACGGAGTAAAAAGTACTTTCAAACACTATGGCAACCCCGTAACCTTAAAAGTAAACACAATTTCTCCACAGAAAATAATCAGTTAGATAATACAACTTTTAAACTGACAAAAACGACAAGTGCTCCATTTAAAAGTACATAACAATCTAGATACAACACTCCTAGCTTTAAAATAGCTTTCCTGAAGAGGGACGTAATCAAACATCAATAAAAAAAAAAAAGAAAAGGGAAGGTTTTCCCCCAAAGGGAACTTGTCTGCCCAGCTGAGGAAAGCACAAGCTGACTGTCAATCCTTAAAAGCTTCAGAGGAGAGTACTCTTTGGAGGCAGTAAAGCTCTGAAGGGCTTCATGCCCAAACTTGCCTTTTAGTCAGCTCAGCTCAAGCTGCTTGACAGTTTGGGCATGTTGAAGGTGCCCTGAATGTTTGGAAGCTGGCCGGCTGTTATAATCCATATAGCGAACGCGACTGCATCAGTGATCTATATAAACATTGTCAGTTCACAATATGAAAGTTACTACAAAGTTATTGGATATAAAGCTAAACATTTTTTGTTTGCAAGGATAGATTTTTTGTTTTCATCAAAAACTGGTGTGGCTATCTATGGCAGCCACTAAGGTTCCCAGTTATGACAATTCAGGTGGGAAAAATGTTTACATCAATGAAAAGTTTCATTTTGTTAAATGCTGACTTTGATTCACTGATATATATTTTGTGTGAGCAGGAGACAATCTTGAAATGTAGCTTTCTATAGATGTACTCAACACCAGTACAGATTTTTTTAATTGAAGAGAAATCCAGATGTTAACAGCATTAACTTTGCAGAATTAGTAGTATATTAAAAGAATCAACAGTAATATACTGGCCATTAATATTAATTAAGACTGTTGCAAGAAACAGGATTATGCCTTACCACAGTATGTATTCCCAAGCATTAAAGGAATGCATAGTATGATGACTACTGAACCTGAAGTTGTTCGACAAGAAATAGATACTTTAAAAGATAAGTTTCTCCATTAGAAGTTATTCATACATTATTACTAAGCTAATGACCCAGGGGGTCTTTCTAATCAGAGCCAAGTTTTCCCAAAATAATAATGATGTCCTATATCTAAATAGGTTATTGAGGGCCAGGCATTTATAAGCTACCTTTATCCATAAAGGACATGGGTGGCAGGCTCGGTGTAAATTTCCTACTCCCCATTCACTGGTCTAAGTTGCACTTAAACTGGGTAATAAGGCAAACTCGACTTTACATAGATGGAAATCCTGTTCCATAGGAGGGGCAGTCTCAGAGACAGATACCGGTCTCTCCAGCATGTTCTAATTAAGCCACAGACAAAATCTGGGTACTTAGACCCTGTATTTCTGGTAATGTTTGACTTACGAATATACAGAAAATTCATAAATGTGGGTTTGTGGGCACCTTCTAAGCTAGACACAGATCACCCCTCAGTAATCTATAGGAGACTGAGTAGACAAACAGCTTTAAGGCGCTCTGCATAAGGCAGGTTGGTTATGCCTTGTATTATTTTTGTAAAGAAGCTCTGAGGTGGCTCTAGTTGCAACATATGCCTGCTCAGGTACAAACCTAAGGGAGCTCTGTACTTTATGACTGGTCTGATAAGGGTGGAGTACAGTAGGATAATGACCTCTTTGTACCTAGATGGCATACCCTTACTTATAAGCTGCATAACATAAAAGGATTTCCTCACCACTGTGGCCACATGGTGGTTGAACGTAAGCCTAGTGTCAATGTGCATACCCAGGTCTCTGACCATTGGTTCAACTCTTTGGAGTAGATTATCAACACGGTAATTAGCCAGGATGGTTGACTTCCCAAAGCGTACAATTATGCATTTCTTAGCACTTAATTTAAGACCCTGGCTTTGGCACCATTTGCTAGTCAGAGATGAGCCTTCTTGATGAATGCTAGTGTCTACAGGGGAGCAGATGATAAACCCCAGGTTGCAATCATCTGCAATCTTAGACAGCCATACGTCTTCAAAATTTGCTTCTATTTCAAAGAAAGAGTCCAAAAGGTGTGGGTCTGTTAGTGACTAGTCTCTTGGTGGAGTTGGCCTCACCGATTTTGACCTCCTGGGTTCTACCAGTGAGCTAAGCTGGATATTCAGTTGATGCTAAAAGGGTCTGTACCTAAATTAGTGAGTTGTCTATAACGCCTGAGCAGGGTATTGTATCAAAAGCCCTGTCCAGGTCAAGGTAAGCTGTTTGTAGACTTGCCTTCATCCAATGCTTTGGTGACCCTCACAAAAAAAGTCCACCAGATTTAATAGGCATGACCTTACTTTAACAAAACCAAACTGTGATGGTTCTAGTGTTTGCAGGTCACCTATGCTCTCATTTATCAGGTCCATGATGACTCTTTCTAAGGCTTTACATATCAGGCTGGTCAGACTTATGGGCCTGTAGCTACCCAGAATCAGTGGTTGGACTTCCTTTCAACAAAGAACTGCAGCCATCTTGCATTCCTTGGGCACGAAACCTGATTGTACACTCCAGTGGCAAAGTGATTTAAGTGGAGCAGAGATGTCATAAAATGTAATATGCAATGAAAACAGTGGGATTAATAAGACTAGTAGTGATGAAAATCATTCCTTTGTAACAATTGATAGAGCAGATGTTACAGAATTAGAACTTGAAACTTCTTCAGATCTGGTCAGAAAAGATATTTTTGCAATTGGAGACTCAATTATAAGAGGAGCTGATACTTACATTTGTAGATAAGATAACAAAAATCAAGGAGCAAAAATACAGAATGTGACAAGCCACATAACGCTTCAATGCAAGAAAGTAGAGATCTATTTTTATTCATGTCGGTACTAATAATCTCATTCACAAGGACTCCTTTACTGTTAGTAGGAGACTTACAGCCCTCTTAGATAGCATACGATGTACAGGTGTTAGGAGGTATTTTTCACAAATCATATATAGAAAGGAAAGTCAGGTCACTGTGAATGAAAATGTTTGGGTAAATACCTACATTAAAAAAAGTCCCATTTAAAAAAAAAGGAAATGTGTAGAGAATCCCAGCCTAATTCTGAGCACACATGTTCAGACATGATGGTGTGCATCTGTCAAGATAAGGGAAGAGAATTTTTGCAGCAGATATTATGTAATTTTTGACAAACACAAGGCAGGATTTTTGCTACGTTGAAAATTTTTAACAGTTCACAGATAGCAACATCTAATGCATCTCTGACAGTTATTAATGCTCCTAGCATTAATAATAAATTTTTATATTGGAAAATTTGCTATGTCCCCACAAGACTGATGTTGTTATTGTTTGCGAAACATGATTAAAGAATAATGACTGGAGACCAGTTGTGTCGGGGTATAAATGTTTTTACTGTAACAGATATTCTAACAAAAAAATCAAATGGAGGTGATACGATAGGGTTTAAAGATAGCTATAAGACCTGTGATTATTACATGTTCAAATATAACAACAATACTATATAGACTGCGTAACTGTGACAATAAAGATGACTCTGGAACATATAACAATTGCTAGAGCGCTGATGCGCTAGAGGAATTCATACACTTCTTGGATGAAACACAGGAGGGAAGAATAATAGTAGCTGGAGGCTTAAATTTACTAGAAGCAAACTGGAATAATATTGATTCAGCAACACTAGTAAGGAAATTATGCATAACGTATGTTCAGGAACAATTGCTTCAGATTAAAAAAAAAAAAAAAAATCCAAGGGAACGGAACATGATTAGGAATTGTTTGTGGCCCTAAAGAAAAAAGAAGTTATGTCTTACCATAACGTTCCATCTGTATTGTTGATCCTCGTTCAGTCATTACGTATAGGTATCTGTTCCGACCTCGGAACCGAGCCAGCCATCTTCCAAGCTTGTGTCAGCTACAAACTCTTGAGCTAAATTCTTATCCAGAATTCCCCTCTCCCTATTACCTCAGATTGAGTTTGCAAGTCAAAAGAAAGTAGAGGCTACCTCTGGTCAAATGACCTAAAAGAACCGGATGGTGAGATCCACTAGAAGCCACAGGAGGGGGAAGGAAGGGTCGTAATGACTGAACGAGGATCAACAATACAGATGGAACGTTATGGTAAGACATAACTTCTTTATCTGATATTGTTAATCTTCATTCATTCCTTATGTATGGGACAGAGTCCCCAGCTACCTCTATTCCTTGGAGGCTCTCATGAAGGACATTCCTGAGCACCATAGAACCAAAAGATGCTCTTCCCCTGGAGGCCAAATCCAATTTGTAATGATTGATGAAGGTATGAGGCATAGCCCAAGTTGCAGCTGCACAGATATCATGTAAAAAAGCTCTGTAATGGAATGCAGCAGAAGTTGCCACCGACCTTGTCGAATGAGCCTTTATGGTAGTAGGCAATGGAATATTACGTTGTGTATAAATGAAGGACACAAGGTTTTTCAACCATCTAGCCAATGTGACCTTAGCAACAGCACATCCTACTCTAGGTCCAGAATAAGCCAAAAATAACTGGTCTGATTTACAAAAGGCCTTAATCCTGTTCAAGTAGAAGCGAATTTACCTGTGAATATCTAAGGTATGTAGGCAATACTCTCCTTTGTCTGAATGATTGGGGAAGAAAACTGGCAACTCAATGGTTTGATTAATGGACATTTCAGAGATCACTTTTGGTAGAAATGAAGGATTAGTTCTCAAAGACACTCTATCTCTAAGAAAAATCAAGTATGGACTCTTGATGCATAAGGCTTGAAGCTCAGAGATACGTCTGGCAGAAGTAATGGTGACCAAAAACAAGGTTTTCCATAACAAATATTTGAGGTCACAAGAAGAAGCTGGTTTGAAAGGTGGCATTGTCAGAGCTTGTAGAACTAATGACAGGTCCCATGGTTAAATGGGTTCTCTAAAACGGGGCTTCAGATGATTCACACCTTTAATGAAGGTCTTGCATAATTTGTGTGACATAAGAGAGGAATCTTGGACACCCTCATGGAAATTAGATATTGCAGCCAAATGAACTCTAATGGTAGAGGCCGACAGACCCAAATGAAATAGGTCAGTTAGATACTATAGTACTATCGACACTGGTGTTGAGAAGGGATCTACTTGTTTTTCTTTCAGCCAAAAGGTAAATCTTTTCCACTTGCTTAGATAAGTAATTCTAGTGGAAGACTTATGAGATGCAATAAGAATGTCCCGTACTGGTAAAGAAAGATCATTCTGCCGGGCAATCAAGGGAATTGGAGGAGCCAAGCTGTGAGCTTCAGGCTGTTCAAGTTGGGATAAATCAGGTTCTGTGGATGTGAGATCAACCCCGGGGTTGGATGGAGAATCCATGGTTGATCTAGCAGGTGAGGCCAAAGGAAGGGGAACCAAATCTGACGAGGCCAATATGGTGTTATTAGGATCACCTTGCTCTTCAACTGACGGGCTTTCTTCAGAAACTGGGGAATGAGAGGGAGAGGTGGAAATGCATAAAGAAGACTCGATGGCCAGTCATGGACTAGAGCCTCCCTGGGTGACTGTCCCGGAGGGGGAAGCAGGGCAAAGTAGTTGCTGCATTTGTAATTGGTCGGGAATACAAAAAGGTCACAGCAAAGACGGCCCCAGCGATGAAAGATCTCCGCCGATATCAAGGGATTCAGGGACCACTCGTGAGGTTGTAGAATGCACCTGCTGTGTTTGTCTGCTATCACTTTGGAACTCCCGGGAATGTGCGTTGTTAGAAGAAAACGGTTGGTAGCCATTGCCCATTGCTATATCCTCATGGTCTCTCGACAAAGGGGGTAAGATTTGGTTCCGCCCTGTTTGTTGATGTACCAGACCACTGCCATGTTGTCACTGTATCGCAATAGTCCCAGACGGCAGCAGGGGATGGAATGCTTGCAACGCCAGAAGCATCGCCCTCAGCTCTAGAACATTTATATGCAGTTGGGCCTCCAATTCGGACCAAGTGCCTTGGACTGTCTGTCCCTGACATAGCCCCCCCACCCCATCAGGGAGGCGTCCATGGTCACTGTAGCCTTGGACTGCTGGGGGGAGAAGGGACGAGACCGGTGTGACGGGTTGTGGGTCATCCACCAATTTAAATCCTGTTTGCACCTGTGAGTTACTCGAATCTTGGCTGAAAGAGGATATTGAAAAGTATACCATTGGGTGAGCAGTAGCCATTGTAGAAGCCTCACGTGAAACCTGGCCAGGGGGACAATGGTGAAGGAGGCTGCCATGGAACTCAACAGTTGTAGGACAGAGTAAGCTGTGGATCTCTCTCTTGAAAGGATTGGGATCAGCTGTTGCTTTATCCTTAGAATTCTGTGCTCTGGAATGGATGCTCTGCAAATCTTTGTATCCAAGATGACCCCTATGAATTCTGTGGACTGAGATGGGGTGATATTGGATTTTTGCCAGTTTATGGTTATGCCTAGCCTTTCTGCAGCGAGGAGAGAGTATGCCAGGGCTTCTTCCAATAGATGTCATGATGGGGGTGGAGATGAGCCAGTCATCTAGGTATGGAAACACTTGGAATCCTTGTAGTCGCAAGTAGGCTGTAATGAATGCCATGCACTTTGTGAACACTCTGGGGGCTGTAGAGAGTTCGAAGGGCAGTACTCTTAACTGGTATTGACTGGCTCCCGCACGGAAGCGCAGAAAACTTCTTGATGGCCTGTCCACTTTTATGTGGTAGTACACATCCTGAAGATCTATCGAACACATCCAATCATCTTTTTCCAAAAGCGGGAGGATAGACTGTATATTGACCATCTGGAATTTTTGTACTCTTACAAACTTATTCAATACACTGAGATCCAAAATTGATCTCCAGTCCCCGGTTTTCTCAGGAACCAAAAATAGTCGAGTAGAATCCGGATCCTATCTGGTCTGGAGGGACTATTTGGATGACTTTTTCTTAGCAGCGTTGCTATCTCTAGTGCTGCTTCTTCCCTTTGACTGGGTGGAACGTCGGGCAAGTTTGTTGGGGGAGGGCAGGACAAAGATCGAAGGGAATATGGTAACCTCTGGTTATTATCCTTTGTACCCAAGAGTCGGTGGTTATGGTTAGCCAGGCAGAAGGGTACAAGGAGAAATGACCCCCAACCACCTCCAGAGGAAAGGAGTTGCGCCACTCTTCAGGAGCGCTGGTAGGATTGACCGGGAAAAGGGTCCCTGGAACCCTGGTTATGCGGACCCCCTCTGCCCCGAAAAGGGTGTTTTCCCTGTGAGATCCCCCCTCTGCCTCTAGGGGAGAACTCAGCCTGTGTGTTACAGAAAGGACCCTGAGACTTTTTGTACCATATCTTCCCACTCTTCTGGTTTCTGCAGAAAGCACGTTGAGGGGAAGAATAACGGACACCCACTGCCAGAAAGGGTCTTACCGTCCTGTTCACGTATGGCCAGTGTGCTTTTAAGCTTAGGTCCAAACAATGAAAAGGCTTCGATGGGAGCACTGAGAACGGAAGCCTTGAAGGGTTCCGCAAAATTACATAAGCGCATCCAGGCATGTCATCTCAAAACAACGCTTGAACTCGCCACTCTAGCTGCTCCTTCTGATGCATGAGATATCAGATGCATGGAGGAGTTTGATATAGATTCAATGGAAGCCAGTGGAGAGGCCACTTTGTCATGGACCTCATCAGGCACGGCAGCAATCAAAGTTTCAGAGAGCTCAGAAATTAAATCCCTTTGAAGCCTGGTAAAGTGTGCCATATAATTCAAGGACCTGATTGCAAAGGTCGCTGATGCAAAAGTACGCTTCCTTATTCTGTCCAGAGCCCGTGACTCTTTGTTGGGTGGATGGACAGTCTGGCTTTCTTCTTCCACCAGGTCCTTCTTGGTTGCGGCCGCCACCACCAGAGCATATACAGGAAGACATTTGGACCAATGGGGGTCAGTAGCAGGAGGGGACAAAATTTTATCTGGCCTCCGGGGAATGGCCTCAACGTTGTCAGGAGCCTTCCACGCATGCTGCACAACGAGCCGGACCAGTTCGTTGGCAAGTGGAGTAACCCAGGAGGTAGGGAGCCGGGCGCGAAAGGCCTGCAGGAACACAGACTCTTCAGAAGTCATGTTAGAGGGCTGCCAGTCACCTCTCTATTTAAGGATTTCGAGGATATCACCAAAGGATACCTCAGAGGGTGACCAAGGGGATGCTTCCCCATCATCAAAGTCTGTCTTCAGTAAGAGACTCCTCTGTGGAGTCCATGTGCTTCCTCTTGCACAAGCTTTTTCGATGAACTTCCTCAGAGAGAGAAGCTGGGGAAGACGACGCAAAATGGGTTTCCTGTGGGAGTACATCTTGAGGACCTTGCGCCCGGTGTCCGCTAGGAGCGACTTGTGTACAGTGTGGTCCAGAGGAGAGCGAGGAGATTGACAGCAGAATATCGCCAGCAGATGTCAAAGCCTTCTCCATTAGTTGGAAGGCCGGTCCACCTGAAGAGGGGCGAGTGTCCAGGACAGGGGTCACCCCTCCCCTAAGTGGCTCAGCCTGCCGGCTCGGAGTCCCTGGATGGCTGTGAAACACCAAAGTACGTACGCCACAGCTGACATCCTGGGTCGTAGCAAATCTCTCCTGCCATGAAGGCAACTGTGGTTCCTTAGTGAGGTTCATAAAAAGAACCGTAGAGGGGGAAGACTGTGCTATATCAAGGGGCTTCAAAGGCAATGAAGGAGGAGAATAAGTAGGAGTCTTTGGCAAAGGGTGATCACCTCCCAAGGAAGGATAGGTCCAGGGGGGCGGGATACCTCTCGCCAAAAGCACTTGTTCCACAAGACGCAACATGTCATGTTCAGAGAGGCTTCTAGTGGATTTCACGGACACGGCTGAGGGAGAGTCAGGTTTATCCAAAGATGGGGCACTCTTGGTGCCCACCTCACCTGTCTGCACTGAAAACAACGGGGCCGTAAGGGACTGAACTACACGTGTCTGCACCGAGGAAATCATCGGTGCCGAAGTCATGGTCTGCACTGACAATAAGGTCGGTGCCGAAGTGGTTGTCGGCTCCGAGGCTGGGACTGAAAAAATCAATGTCAATTACTAAGGTGTCAGTTCCGTGTAAGGTGTCGGAGCCGATGTGGTTACAGTCTGCACTGACTAGATAGTCGGTGCCGGTAGAGAGGTCTGAACCGAGGAGCCCCTCAGTACCGATACGGTAAAGGGCACACTAGGTGCCGAAATTACAGATGGCGCCGACGGCCTCGGTGCCGAAGGTTCAAAGGTTCATAGGTTCATACTAGGCTATCTGCCCAAGGGCATTTATAAGCCTAGCCCATAGTTATTTGGCTTTCGCCACCCCTTTAGTTTGAATAAAACTATGCCTATTATTTTGCTGTGCCTCTGTCAAACAGTGACACTGAAGTAATCCCTGGGGTATATCTGCGATCCCTCATCCATTGGTCAAGATTCCTCTTGAACAAGGCCAGCGAGGTGCTCTGCCTCACATGTACCGGGATTTTGTTCCACAGCATAGGGAGTCTCTGGGTTATGAATCTGTCCCTCCAGCATGTTCTATTAATAACCGTGTCAAGGTTTAAGTCTCCGCCTTGTGGTTCTGAGGGATCTAGATTTTTGAGGTGAAGCATATTCATCAAATCAGGGTTTGACATGGCCTTATATGTCAGGCACAGGTCACCTCTGAGCAAGCGGTATGAGACTGAATAGAGCTGGAGTTCTTTCAGTCGGGCAGCATAAGGCATATTTTTGAGACCCTTTATCCTTTTGGTGAGGAACTTTTGGGGCCTTTCCAGCTGCTGCAGGTGTCGGGTCAGATACATTCCGAATGGGGCATTGTACTCAATCATAGGTCTAATGAGTGATGAGTACAGGGGGACGATGACCTCCCTTGATCTAGATGTGAATCCCTTCATGATCAGGTGGGCTATGTAGAAGGTTTTCCTAACTACTTTAGCAACATGTGTCAAACGAAAGGCTACTGTCAACCTGGGTCCCCAGATCCCTGATGACTTCTTCTGTGCTCAGTGGATTGTCACCTATATGGTAGCTAGGGGTAACCTTGTTTTTCCCAAAGGGTATGACTATGCATTTCTTGGCATTTAACTTTAGGCCATGGCTCTGGCACCAGTTATCCGTTTCTGTGAGGCCCTTCTGAAGGATATCTGTGTCAGATGTGTTTTCGACTATAGCGCCCAGTTTGCAGTCATCTGCAAACTTTGTCAGCCATAACCCTCATGTGTTTGCTTGTACTTCAGAAAAGTAGATGCCGAACAAGAGTGGACCCAGGACTGAGCCCTGTGGGACACCACTTGTGACAGGCTTTGAGTCTGACATGGCTCCAGCAACTCTGACCCTGTGGGTTCTGTCACTTAGCCAGTTTGCAACCCATCTAGTGATGTATGGGTTTACATTCAAGCTGATGAGTTTTTCGATGATACCTGAGTGGGGTATTGTGTCAAGGCCTTTGCCAGGTCAAGGTAGGCTGTATGGACTGCCTTTCCCTCATCAATGGCCTTGGTGACTGTCTCGAAAAAGTCAACCAAGTTTAAAAGGCATGATCTGCCTTTGACAAAGCCAAACTGGGTTGGATCCAAAGTCTGCAAGTTCCCTATGTCTTTATTTATGAGTTCCATTATGATCCTCTCCATGGCTTTGCAGATAATGCTTGTCAAGCTAATGGGACGGTAATTTCCAGGGTCGGTGGAGGCACCGCCCTTGTGAAGTGGGACCACAGTCGCCGTGCGCCACTCCTTGGGTGCGTATCCTGAGGTGAGGCTAAGATTAAACAGCTGTCCTAACTGCGGGTTTAATTCCTCATTGAGTTCATGGATCACACAGCCGGGACACCATCCGTCCCATGGATGCTGTGTTTTTGCTTTGGAGAGAGCAGTTCTCACCTGGGCGTTGGAGATGTTTGGGGGGCTACAATCCTCTGGTATAGATATCTCTCCTTTTGGGGGGGGGGAGTTTGCACTGAACCTGTCAGCCAGTATGTTGGCAATGTGTGTAGGTTCAGTAATCTTCACATCATTTTGAACTAATTCTGAGCATATCTGGGAGTTTCCTCCTAGGTTTCTAACATAGCTAAAGAAGGCCTTATGATTGTCTTTTGAGTCCTTGGCGATTTTTCTCTCAAAATTTGCCTTGGATGATTTTATGAGAGCGCTTATTTTTTTTACTTATAATGATCAAAGGTGTCTTACCTTTCAAGGATTTTGCTCTATCTTGTAGTAGCTTCCTCCTTTTGTTGTAGAGCTTGTTTATGGCTGGGGTCCACCAGACTGGACGCTTGCCTTTGGTACAAAGAGTCTTAGTTTTGTTTGGGATTGCCTGATCCATGCAGTCCTGTAGGTGCTGGTAGAAGGCATTTGTAAGTGATTCAGCGGTTTGAGTAATGTTTACCACTGGCTCAGGGGCCTTAAAGGAGACCACACTAGTTTTTAGAAATGTGAAGTCGGCTTTTGAGAAGTTTTTCACTATGGTCTTTTTTATTTCAGGTGGGGGCGGGATGAGGACCTCCAGCGAGATTAGTTTATGATCTGATCTCACCAGTGAGGGGTATACTTCCGGTGTTGAACATTGTGATCCCATGTTCGTGATGATGAGATCAAGTATGTTTTCTCCTCTTGTGGGGATGGTGACTAGTTGTTCCATGGCATTTGAGTTTATGAACTCCAGGAACCTTTGGGCTAGAGTGTTTGGGCTTGAGTAGTGTTCCCAGTCTATATTAGGGTAGTTGAAGTCACCTAGTATGATGGTGTTTGGAGATACATTTATCCCCTCCATTGTTTTCAGGAAGGCCATGTGAGGTTCCTGAGTTTGAGAGGGTGGCCTGTAACTAGGCACCGAAAGCGATGGAGCTGAAAGAGTCAGATCCGATGTAGAAAGCTTAGCCTTCTTGGGTCTTGGTTGGTGGGAGTCCCCAGTTGGGGAGGAAGGAAGAGACTTGGTCTTTGTATGATCATCTTTTTTTTCTTTTGGGATCTTGGAGAGGTTGAAGCCTCTGACCCATAAATTGCCTCTGAAAAGGGAGATTTGAGTAGTCCCTTCAGTAACAATTTATTTTTCTCAATCAACGTCCTGTTAGAGAAGTTCTTACAAATTCCACAGGGCAGATCAAGTGATAAATGAGACACACCCAAGCAATAGACAGAGAGAGAATGTGCATCTGAAGTACGTAATTTATGTCCACAATCTGAACATCTCTTAAATCCTGGACTACCTTTTTTATCTGCCATGATAGGAAAGGGGGAAATCAGAAAGAATACCAGCAATGGTACAAGAAATACCCGAAGGTAATGAAGAAAAGGTCTTGCGGTAAAAAGGGCTGAAAAATTTCAAGAAAGGATAATCGCTAAATGCGATAAGGTGAGAGAAAACAATTTAGTAACTTTTCTGAGAAAAAAGATTGTTTTAGACTAGTATGACAACAAAATATTGTACTTAGCTGAAGAGAAGTAGCTTGACACAACCGAATGGCGATGCGGCAAATGAAATCTGAGGTAACAGGGAGAGGGGAATTCTGGGTAAGAGTTTAGCTCGAGAGTTTGTAGCTAACGCAAGCTTGGAAGATGGCCGGCTCGGTTCCGAGGATGGAACCGATATGTAAGGAATGAACGAGGATTAACAATATCAGAGTTACTGTTACTTAACGTCAATTTTTACTACCACTGATGTGCTGTGATCATGGGATTATAAAAGGGTAATTTGTTGCTAGATAATTCTGCCAAACTGAAATCTAAAGCAATACACAGGAGCTTAATTACAGATCATATGGAAGCAAAACAGTCACTATGTAAAACTTAGACAATAAGAGCGATAACAGACTGGAACCAGAAAAAACAGAAAAGCGCGGACTTGACCGACAGAAGTTTAATTGAAAGATAAATAAACAATAAATATCACAAAAATCAAGTATCGGATAACTGCTTTCGTTTGGCGCCTGTCAAACTTTTTCAAACAGTTATCACATCACTTCCTGTGAACTAAATAGTGTTTATCAGTGATGTAAGCAATCAAAAATGTAAACGATTAAAAATTCAAACTATTAAAGAAACAGCACGTCACCCTAAAGTAAAACAATTTTCTCTATATTAGGAAAGTACCAAGTTGATGATAAATAAATATATGTGTATGTAGAAAAAACAGCAATGTGTTATATACACCCTCGTTCAAACTCAAATGTACAAAATATGCGTACATAAAGTTAGTTAGTGTAAATCATTATGCCAAACCAATACATTTAATAATTTTGGTTTTGTTCTTATGCAAACAAAATTAATGATATACATACGCAAAATATAACTAAAACGAACCAAAGAAGTGCTACGTGTGGTATGACTTTATACATAAGCCTTTTTTGTCAAAACAAAAGCACTTACTAACTTATTTTTCATTCTACTGCAACAGTTCTTAATTTAAGTATAAAAAATATACAATGTATACTAAATGTTACTTTCACTTTTAACTTGCGCTTAATATACTGTTTGCTTAAAAAAATATAGTGTTATTCTTCGTCTAAATAAGACAAATTAACAAAACACCGGCATGAGTATAAAATAGGTAAAATGGTGATAGTAAAAATGGTGTGCATTATGGTTGTTATACAAGTAAAACCTAAACATCATAACTATATAAGTGTGTATAAAAATGTATTATATTAGAATTGATGTTGAAATAAATTATTTACACTAATAACCTAGTTTTAAACAATATAAATCAAAAATATATAATTAAATATAATTTATTGTACGTAAAACGTAATAGATCGTAATATCTAAATGTGAAATTTGTATTCTGTATGAAACTAATATTAATGTAATTTTATATGGATGATTTACAAATAAGAAAATAAAAAAGTAAAAACAACAATTCTATTGTGTAGTGAATAGAATATAATGCAATATATATGTATGTGTTTATATATATAATAAATGTACCAAAATGTACAAAAACATTTATGTAAATGTACCTGATAATATGTAATAATATATAATGAGGTATGTAATAAATTTAATAGTATTAAAATTAACTACTAAATTAATTTTAATGTTATTAAGTGTACCTATATATGATGAACCAGTGATTGTACATAAAATGTATAATAAATGTATTTAATTTATCTTAACAATGATTTTAACTTTAAAATACTGGCAATAGATATAGCATTGTTCAAACCTGGCCAGTTATGTGCATTTAGTCTTAATTGCCATTCAAGTTCAAGCCTTTCTAGTAATAGTTGCCATGCACCACCCCTAATATCTACTTTTAGGATGTCCAACACCACAAATTTAAAATTGTGAGATGTATTTATACTAATATGTTTTGCTAAAGCGTTTAGTTCATTTCCATCTCCTATAGCCCTTATGTGTTCACCTATACGCTCTTTAAATTTTCTTTCCGTTTTACCTATATAAAACATTGTACAATTGCAACATAGAGCGCAATATACAACTTTTTCACTGTTGCAACAAGCTTTTTCTTTTAAACGAATCTTAATATCATTTATCATCACGTCGTTTGTTTCAAAAACATAAGAGCAATATTTACATCTACCACATCTAAATGTTTTACCATATTTTGTATTTGATTTATGTTCCAAACATTTTTTTCAAATTCATACCCTTTTTGTATACTATAGATGGAGTAAAATCAAAATGGTAATGTAATGATGGATCAGTCACAATAAGCTGCCAATTTTTCTTTATAATATTGTTTATAAAACCACTGTCAGAATTAAAGGTAGTGATAAAACTCTTAGAAAAATGTTTAACTTCTGTAATAGTTGATGTTTCAGTACTGTTTTGGGTGATATCACTAGATTCTAAAATATTGATTTCACTATTTAAATTTCCTGTATTATTTGTACCTAGTGTATTAGAAGTAGCTATAACAACCTGATTAAGTAAAGGTGTGAAATATAAATTATCTCATTTAGTTATTACTTCATACATTATATTATTTATCAATTTATTTGGGTATCCTCTATTTTTGAACATTTCACATAAATTCAAACATTTGGCTATAAAGTCATCTCTTTTACTAATCAGTCTAGAGGCCCTAACAAATTGGCCTTTTAAGACTGCTCTTTTCTGAGTATAGGGGTGGCAACTGTTAAAATGTAGGAAACTATTACTGTAAGTCTTTTTGCGATGTGTTTTAGATATAAACTCTCCTTTTGTAGTGTCTTTTTCTAATAATACATCTAAGTAGGCTATAGCAGTGTCATTTGTTTTTGCTGTAAATTTTAAAAAAGTAGTTGTTGAATTAATGTAAGTTAAAAACTCTTCTAATTTCTCATTACTTCCACACCATAAAATAAGTATATCATCTAAAAAGCACAAATAAGTTTTGCAATAGTTGAAAAATAGTGAATTAAAAAATGTATTTTTTCTCCCATATGTGCATTACTATATTCGCATAAAGGCCTCCGCAGGAGGACCCCATGGCTACTCCTTCATTTTGTAAATAAATATTATTATTAAAGGATATACAATTATTTCTTAAAATAATATCTAAAAGTTGATCAAATAAATTGATTTTAGTTTGAGTTGAGCCCTTTTCGTACAAAAATGAATTGAACCAATCAATCCCTATGTCATGTGGAATAACGGAATACAAATCTTTAACATCAGTTGTGACAAAAATATCATTTTCGTTATATTCAGTAGAACCAATAGTTGACAAAAAATCCCATGAATCTTTCAATAAGTATTTTTCAGTATGTATATAAGTTTTTAAATTATTGTTGATAAATTTTGCTATAGGATTAGTAACAGATCCCTGTGCATCCACAATTGGTCTAAACGGAGGTTTGTTTAAATCTTTATGAATTTTTGGGACTCCGAACATAGTTGGAGTCCTAGGATGACAAACATTCATATAATTGAACTTGTCAATATTTATATTTCCTTCAATGAATAAATCATAAATAATACCTCTAACGAGTCTGGAAGCTCCATTTAGTTCATTTATTGAACTCAATATATATGTGTTGCTATTTAAAATGTTTTCTAGTGCAGTGTTATAATCATAAGTGTTAAATATTGTCATGCCACCTCCCTTGTCTGGTTTAATGAGTCTAATATTTTTGTATCCATTAACAGATTTAGGGTATTGTATTCACTTATAGTTAAATTATAACTTTTGTTCTTTGTACCTAGTGCTTCAAGAGCACGAAAATCAAGTTCACATATTTTTTCAAATGTTTCCAATGTAGGATGCAAAGGAGGATTGTAGGAACTAGAAACAAAGTGGTTTCATTACTTGCTCAGTGTTATGGAACAATAAACTTAAATTTAATTTCCTAACGAATATTTTCAAATCAATAATGGAATGCACAATATTCATTTTTTTGCTTGGAATAAAAGTTTGACCTCGTGAAAGCAAATCACGGATGTTGTGGTCGAAAATAAAATCTGAATAATTGTACACAGTAAAGTCTCTAGTAGTATTAGTGTACATAATGGGCCTCTTAGTTGATACAATATCACTCACTGGTATCCTCTCCATTGGCCCCTGTTGTAATTGTTTCTCCCTCTGGAAAAAGTTCAACGTGTGTAAGTTTGATTCTGTGGCCCCCAGTTCTTTTTCTGGTTTTGGTGTTGAAAAGTTTGTTGTCGTTGTATTAGTCTTTCGGATCTCCGGAGGGGTGGAAACATTTCTGTTTCTAAAAAAGTACTGTCCTTGAATTCACGCTCGTCTCCAATTGTGTTCAAATTAATGTTGTTGTTTCCACTATCGTGGGGTACCAGTTCCCCCCCCCCATTGTTGAGAAATAGGGGGCGGAGGGTAAGCCGTGCCTTGCCCATAAGAATTAAGGTCGTGAAATAATTTTTTAAGCTTTCTGTCTTTTATTACTTTCATTTTTTTCATCTACAGATTTAAAAATTCGTTGGTAGTCAAAGTCATTACTAGTGAAAGCTGAATCATTTTTTACTATTGCATTCAGTTCATTAGCTATTTTTGTCAATAATGCAATAGTCTTTTTATTGCCCACTATTACCAGGTTCATGTAATCCATACCAAACCTATTGAATAATTTAATTAAATCTAAATGTAATGATGAATTTGCTATCAGTCCTGAAGGAAATCTCCACACTCATAGTCCCTTAGGAACAATGTTTTTCTTTATACATTTTTGGAAATAATTATTGTCCATCTGTAGTTTTTTAATTTTGAGAAGAACGTAATCTAGTTCAGATAATCTGTCATTAAATGACATTGGGGAACCTGTGATGGTATTCGTGGTCGATGAAAAACCATAATTGTTGTTTAACCAAGAAGACATTTCATTGTTCCTAGTTGTGTTTGGATTAGATGAAGTAGATGGTTGTTCACTTTCTCTTACTTCAATACAACTTACGGATGAAGAGCGTCTCCTATTTGGTTCACTCGAATCAGTCCCGTTAATGTCCACAAATGGATTAGGATGTAGAGATAGGTTTGAAACCTGCGATAAACTACGTTGTTCCAAACGGTCCATTCTGTCCATTAATTTTTCAATTAACTGTGTTAAACTACAAAAAATACTTTCTGGTGCTGTTTCAACCTCCGTCTCAGCCATGTCCGTACCAATAAAACCAAGACAATAAGAGCGATAACAGACTGGAACCAGAAAAAACAGAAAAGCACGGACTTGACTGAGAGAAGTTTAACTGAAAGATAAATAAACAATAAATATCACAAAAATCAAGTATCGGATAAGTGCTTTCGTTTGGCGCCTGCCAAACTTTTTCAAACAGTTATCACATCACTTCCTGTGAACTAAATAGTGTTTATCAGTGATGTAAGCAATCAAAAATGTAAACAATTAAAAATTCAAACTATTAAAGAAACAGTGTATAAAAGTCAATGGCAAGGAGCGAAGCAGAATGAAGTGTCCAACATGAAATATCCAAACTATGAATATCCAGCTGTAAGATTATGTTAACCAGGATAAGTCCACATGAAACACAGATTCTGATGATATGTGCACAAGAACTTTATTGTATCAGACAAGCGCTTTCGCTAACTAGAGCTTCTTCAGATCTATTCAGTGATACATAAAATAAGAACGCCCATTATATAGGTGTACCAATAAATCAATTATATTAATAGTTCATTGTTAAACCTCTCATTACACATTTAAAAGGGAAATGTAAAAAAGGAGACACAATCCCTTGTGGTTAAAAACAATGTACAAAAAGATGTATATATTCACAATGCAATAAAATATGGAGAACCTCTGTTCATGAAATATGTCATTAAAAACCAAACTTTAAAAGATCCAGGAGAAATGTATAGATGCCAAAATAATGTAGCATATAAACTAGGTGGTACATATATATAAAGAAAAGTATGCACAAGTACTCATAGAGCATATCAAAAATGTTAAAAATAAAAATAAAAATTAAAAATAAAAATAAATAACAAAGATAAAGTACTATTAGTCTCTATAGTCTCTTGTGTCAGGCCTTAATGAGACTTAATATTTTCTGTGTTTCCAGTTGCATGTACAAATGACTGCTTAGAAATGCATAACTTCAACAAAATGCTAGTATTGAAACAACAAAGTGATTTAATTTATTGGCATCAATTCTCAAATAGAACATTCATACTGTTAAAAAATTAAGGACCAAATACAATAATTTAAGGACCAAATACAATCAAAATTCTGGGAATTGGTCAATTTCTTTTCTTTGTGAACACAGAGATTAATAAGATATTTAACCTAGATAAAAATATTGCCCCAAATTACTGGAATTCTTAATTAATTTCAATAATGCAATGAAAAATAAATCATATTTTCACAAATTTTTAAAATACTTAAGTTAGATTTCACATATTTAGAAAATTCCTATTGGAACTATTCCTCAAAAATTAAGAATGAAGACTTCACTGAAGAACACAAGAAAATAATACTAAAATCTAAGACTTCTCTGAAGAATACAAGAAAATACTAAAATCCAAAGATAAAACTACATCTTCATTATATTGGAACACTTTCACTTGGACATTTTTATTCAGAGCTTTTATCACTCCTAACAAAATTACAATAAATGTATAACTCAAACAAAATTAAATGCTGGAGATGTGATTCTGAAATAATATCTGATTAGGCACATATGGTATAGGAATGTGAAGTCATCTACCCTTTTTGAAATATGGTCAGATATATGCAATATTTCAAAATCTTTAGTTTTATTTAATGCTCCAATTCCTGAGATAATTCCAAAAACCCAAGTGCCTCTTTGTTGGTCTATAGCCTCTATAATGTTGAATTTCTTAGTATGGCAAAACTGTTTGCAATAGTGAACTCCATACTGTAAAGATAAGAACTTCTAATATTATACATTCATAAAAATCTTGGCTTAAACTTAAAGCCTTGCTTGAAAAATATTAATTGTTGATGTGTATAACTTTGATGTATTGATCAACTGTGGACCAATGTAAATAGTTTGTTATATAATTGATTTGTTTATTAAAACTAAATAAAAAATAAATAAATAAAAAAATTGAAGAAAATTTATATAAAGGTATTGAGCATAATAGGAAACCATTTTACAGATGCATACGATGGAAGGAGTAAAGATATACAAATTGATAAACTGTATCTAGATTCTAAAATGTATTTGTCTCCAAAGGAGACATCATCAGGTGAAGATCTGGGGGAGCCCTCGCCTTCCTCCCAAGTCAGTGTCTTTGTTGACAGACTCAGGGGTGGAGTCAATGTGCCTCCTCTTGCACACATGCTTCCGGTGGAGCTCTTTGGGAGGATATTCCGAGGAGGAGCCGGAAGCCTAGGGCTCCACAGGGAGAGTGACCTGGAGAGTAGGGGCAGGCTAACCCTGAAGTGGAGGATTGAAAACGTTGGGTTCAGAGTCCAGCTGGAGCAGAAAAGGATCCGGAGGGGGGGTGGCATCAAGGATCTCGACATCAGGGTTGACAGAACCCTCTCCACCAAGTTGAACGCCTATGGAAAGTGGAAGATCAGTGCTGAAGGCACCGGCACCAAGGCGCTTAATGTCAGCACAGCTGAAAACCCTGACCCCATCTGCGCCAACGGGGGGGGGCAGTGCCAAGCTGCTCAGCACTAAAGCTCCAAGGGGAAGGGATGGCACCGAAACCCTCAAAGCCACTGCCAAACCCTCAGAACAGATATCAAGCGGACTACAACAGCCCTCCAGCACCGAACTGAAAAGGGCCTAGGAACCCAAAGACATAGTCGGCATCGAAGAAACCAAAAACATCTACGTTGGCAACTCCCAACATCCGAAGGTGCCAAAGCCATGGGGCTCAGGAAAGGACAAAGCCCAGAAAGGGAAGGACCCACTGCTCCCGGTGTGGAGGGGGCTGGAAGGACCCCCAGCTGGATCTGAGACCACAGGAACTGTCTCATCAGGCGGTCCACTTCTCTCTCGGACAAACTACGGGATGATCTAAAAAAAGAAGGCACACACTCAGGCCTGGAGTGGTGCTTGGGCGAGCCTGACTCTGGGGGCTTGGGAGTGAACCTAGGCTGAGACGAGGGTTAACCTATGCCTAATTCTGGTAAATGGTTCACCAGCAGTGGGGGAATAGTCTGGCAGTTTCCATTTCTCCATGGGCATGTCTTTGCCTCTGGGCTTCTCTCTCTCTGATTTCCTGTCCTTGTCTTTTGCTTTTACTCTCGGGCGACTTAATAGGAGGTTGAGTCCCTGCGCCTGGACCAGCAGAACTGGGTAACTGACACTTTAAAATCAGCTTATTGCACCTATCCATGAGGGTATGGGCAGAAAAACCCACACAAATAGAACATTCAATGCCCAGGTGACTGGGGCCTAAACACACTACACACTAAGTATGGGCATCGGATGGTGGAAGTTTATGTCCACACCTAGTACATTTTTTTAACCCCGCACCCTTATTAGATTTATCAACCATGATAGTAAAGATTGGAAAGGGAACCTGACCATTAGAGAAAATATATATACATATATATACGCGCACACACACACACACACACACACACACACATATATATATATATATATATATATATATATATATATATATATATTTTTTTTTTCTTTTTCTTCTTTATGGAGAACGTGTAGGGTACGGAAAAAGTTAGAAACTTAGAAAGGAGATGAACAATACCTGAGGTATGCAGATTTCTCAACAATTTTCAGAAAAAAACTGACACCAAAGACGGAGCTCAGCCCACTCACTTATAGCTGCAATGGCGGCAAACAAGATCTGAGGTAGTGAGGGAAAGGGGTGCATTATGGGTAGGGGAGGAGCTCAGTTTCAGCACCGTAGCTTGGATATGGCTGGCTAAGCATCGATGTTGGTGCCTAACCCACAGGTTGAAGATCAAATGAAGACAACAATGTCAGATCTATAGATTGTATAAAAAAATGAATGAAGTCTAAGAAATCAGAAATGATGAAGACATTGTTTGTTAATTACATTAGACCCAACCTTGAGTATGGAATAACAATATGGAAACCTTATAAGAAAACAAGCATGAGTAAACTGGAAACAGTACAGCGTAAAAATACCAAGGGAATCCATGGATGTGAAAATTTAAGTTATTATCAAAGACTAAAATATTTGAACTTGTACAGTGTCTCGTATAGATATTTAAGGAGCAGATCTTATTCAGGTATTTAGAGAACTACCTCTGGGAATATATGTGCTGATCAAAAAGTAGTAGAGAATCATCAGGCAACCTATGCAAAAGAGTCTACAGAAATGAGAAATGTACTAATTGGTTCTCGGAGAGAGCAGTTGATGCATGGAACAGACTACCAAATTACATTAAGCAAGCACTAGTTTAAATATTTTTAAGAACAGTCTGGGCACTTATTATGGGAACAACTGTTTTAATAATATGTTGGTAGGCTAGAAGGGCATTAATACCCATGCTTGAAATATTTGTATGCATGTATGTTTCATGCTATTTATGTATTCTGGGATATAATTGGGACCCATCAATACAGTGTTTTTGATCATGGAAAGTGCATTGATGACCTGTTTCCTACTAATGGTTTGGGGGGTTGTGGTATGCAGTATTTCCTTTAAACTACTGCGGGGGGGGGGGGGGGGGAAATTGAGCTGAACTTGTCAGCCAAAAGGTTGACAATGGTCTCTGTTTCATGTGGGTGATGCCATTTACAGTAAGTTCTAAACATTGTTGCTTATTTTCCTTGAAGTTATGGACATAGATGTAGAAAGCTTTGTGGTTCTCCTTTGCCTGTAAAGCTACTTTTTATTCAAATTTATCTGTTGAGGTATTAATTAACCCTCTTAGCTCTTTGTTTAGCTTGGTAAGGGGCTTTTAGTATCTATGGCTTTGTTCCTCCTACTCTTGGGCAAGATATTTTTTTCTTTTGTTGTATAACTCACTGATATTGTGATTCCACCAGGATTGCCTTGTCTTTTGAGGCTGTCTTATTCTTAATACAAGTGGGCACAGCTTGCTCTATGCAGCTATCAATATAAGCTGTACAGAGATTTTGTAAATAGCTCAGCATATGCTATGGTGTTTACTGGGTTTTTGGGAGCTTGGCCTTTAGCCAAGGTGCCGCTTAATAGAGAGAATTTAGCTTTGGAATAGCTCCTAAAGGTTTTTGGTTTCACTGGATCCCCGGTTTTAATTTTTATTTCAAGCAATACTGCCTTATGGTCAGATATGATGAGCAAAGACATTACATTTGGTGAGGGACATCAAACCCACATGTTTGTGAGTACAAGGCCAAAGATGTCTGTATCCCTGGTAAGAGAATGGACCAACAGTTCCAGGATGTTGGTATTAAAGTTTAGGAATTGATGGACTTGTGCATTAGATGGGGTACAAGATTCCCACTCTATAGAGAGGTAGCTGAAATCCCACAAGAATATTATATTGGGTTGAAAAGTGAGTGACTCTAGTGCACTGAGATAGGTAGTATGGGTTTCCTGGGAGATGGAGGGGGAACCTATGGGTTGCAAGGATATGGCAGAAGACCCTGTTCATGGTGAGTTGCACATGTATGACCTCCAGTAGTCTGGATGCAAGGTTGGTTTTAATATAGACAGATTCCTCCACCTTTAGTTCCCTCCTGTGCAGTAGTTGGTCTAAAGGTGTGAAAGGTATTATAACCTTGCATTGCTGGGGTACTCTCTGTGACTTTAAACAACTTCTCTATTACTACACATATGTCAACACTCCCCAGGTAAAGAAAGGCTTACAGGGAGTGGAGGTTCGTTTTTAAGGCTGCTATCATTGGAGCAGTATTACCTTCAGATATTCCTTTGTAGGTTCAGTTAAGTCAGTACATTTATTCAGTCTGCCATTGCCTAAAAAAGGCACTATGGAGGTGGAAAAGGCTTTGCCAGTATCCAAACCCTAGACGGTATAAGTGCAGACCATCCCTGGCTACTTAATAGGCAGCATGGTCTGTCAGCTATGTCCTCCCAGGCTGTTAAATATTGTACCCCTTGGACTGACTCAGCATCTATGCAGATTAACTCTTTCATTCCAATGGAGCTCAGGAAGTTTCCACTGTAATTTCCAATGGGCAGAACCTAAGCCTTTTGACAAAATCAAATTATGTCCTCACATTTCAATCAAATGTTCATATCTCTGGAACCATATGGGGTTATAAGTATAAAGGGCAAACTCTTCAGCACAAACTATTTTTATAGTGTTAGTATTCTTTAGGTTATAGGTATTAAACTAAATTTTCTAAGTCACAGTAAACACAGTAACTATTATATTTGTAATATTTTGTAAACAACTTACAATATCTCAACAACCACTCAAGTTACACACATACTGTCAGCAGCATTTTATTAATCTAGCTGAGAGCTTTCATATGGAGCTAATGAGTTCTGTCTGTTGTACTTGGTTGTTGAGACATTCAGAAAAATGTGAAGATTACATCTATATAAATTAATATCATAAAAATAACAGCTAATATCTATTTACCTGTACTAGAGAGAGGTCAAATATTAATGCAGTTAAGCTTGCCATTATGTAAGCTTTAAGATGAAATTGTTTAAAACCTTGTACATAGCATGGTTTTGGAATTACTGATGCAAATATGAACAAACAAAATTTGACGCCTAGAGGTGTCAGTAGGAGTTAACTACAGATGCACCTGGAGGCATCACTTGGATGTAATGAGTTAAAATCAATCATTTTCTGTTGGTAACATGGCAACGTCCTTGAAGAAGGTAGTATGCTCCTCAGTGCTAGGCTCATATCTGCCTGAGACACATTCAGAGAGCTCAATCATGTCTCTTTTCATATAGTCAAGGGAGGTACATCTCAGGTCATTAACACCTACATGGACTATGACAGAGTCATATTGGTACCTGTGCTTCAATGATATGAGTGCCTGTGTGACTTGATAGATCCTAGCCTCAGAAAGGACGCTAACCATGACTTTCTCCTTACTCGGTCTGGTGAGATGGACATCTGTGTGCCTCACTAAAGAATCACCAATGACCAGGAAATTTGGAGGTGCACTGGTTTTCTTTAAGGGCTGAGCAGCAGAGTCATTGGACACAGTGTTACTATGTGTACCTGTGGGTGGTGTTTTAATGGAGTGTTTATGTGATGGCTGAGGACCAATTTGTTGACTGTACTGTGCAGGAGGGTTTTAGGAAGGTTACATGTAAGTGCCTCAGCATAAGAAGTTTTGTGTGAAGGGTCTTTATCCTGTGCAGAGGCATGGTGCAAGTGTCACTAACAACCTCTAAAAGATTAGTTTTGGTTGTATGAGAGAGTTTTGCTTCCACTGTTAAAGTGTATTTACACCTCTTGATTACTTTATCTGTTTTATTAAGCATCGTCAGTGTACATGAGGAAATTGCTGCAAGGCCTCCAAATACACGTCTCAACCAGACAAGTGCATATCCATGGCTACTGATCTAGTAGGGAGAAGTGAGGGAAATTTAAATACTGAATATGTCAGTAACACAAGGAACTTAATAAGCAATGCTCAGCTATGCACAAACCAGATACTATATTTGTTAACAAATCTATCTAGACAGTGAGAGTATTTAAACAGACACTTACACTGTGACAGATCGGTGTCTACACAAATTACAAGGGTGAATTAGACTGCAAGATAGCGACATCTGTACCAGATCAGTGCAAGGCACCATTGAGAGGAAAGCAGCAGTTCTAACTAAATACTGTAAAAAAAGGTCAAAAAGTGCAGATATTCAATACAAAAAACACTCTTCTCAAGTAGCATGGTTGCCAAATAACACCAAACGCCCCAAGCACAGAGACAAACAAGCTAGCTCTCTAGCCAATGAAATAAAGGCACAATAAAACCTTTACCAGCAATTCCCAGCTCAGAAGGGCATAGGCTATCCTCTCCTCCCGCAAGAGTGTAGACCACAAACCTTTTTAATGTAAAATAACTGGTTTGCAGTAAAAGCATTTATTTATTGATTGACTGATTGACATTTGTGGATCAGCAATCCATTTTCAGTGGTGGCCCGGGGAGAAAAGCTCCAAATACAAGTCACAAAGAAATGGCATAACATTGTAACAGCAAGTATACAGTGTATAAAAAGAAGGTGAAGTACAGTTACAATACAAAATAATTATATAAGCTGTAAAATACGGTTACAAAGAATAGTGAGACATTATATCAATTATACAGTATAAACATCAATTACAGAAGGTATATACAGAATATATTCAGTTTTTTTTTGTCAGTTACACAGTTTAAAACAGAACTAAGTTATTTTTTAGAATAAAAGACGCACTAAGCCTTCAGCCAGCAATTCCTAGCTCAGAAGGGTGTAAGCTATTTCTGCTTCCACGACAGTGCAGACCACAAACCTTCCTTATGTAAGAGAACTAGTTTGGTGCCCAAGAGCTTAAATCAGAACAAAGGGGCTTAGAATAAGTTATAATATAAATCAGGCTACTAACAAGCAATAATAAATGCAGCAGATTAAATGCAACTGAACACTTTAAGAACATGAAGCAAAAAGCTAAATAAAGTAGGAAGAAGCACAAATACAGTAAAAGCAGCTGAAAAAAGTGCAATTTTTAGTAGGTGGGAGGGTAGGAAAAAGAAGATGATCCAAGTTTATGAGTCTAAGGGGGGTGGCCTTACTAGATGACCTCTCAGTACTCAGCAAAATCAGCTGATGAGATGAACCTGGAAGGAGTGTACAAAATCAGATTTACAGTAGGGACAGGGAAATCAAAAGCCACGGAGTTTAAAAGCATAACAACAACAAGGCAAAAGAGTGGGAAAAATCAAATGCAGAGATCAGCAATAGTCAGGCAGAGAACAGCAAGTCAAACAAGCACTATAGCTACATAAAGATGCCAGTAAACATTTACAGTTAGATAAGGAATGATATTTCTTGGCTCCTACCACTAATTAGTTGGATGTTATTCACCATCTGCAAAATAATTATTTTCCAACTGACCCAAGCCAAGACCTCTTACAACTCCAAAAAGAGCAAAAAAACTTAAAACAAAACAAAATGCAATATTAAAAAAAAGATAAAAAATAGAAGTAATAACCCCAATCCAAAATCAAATGCAGACAGAACAGGAATTCAAACAAGCTCTACAGCTACAAATAAAGTTAGTAACAGGGAGATATTTAAAGCTTTAAAAGCTTTCTTATACTCAAAGAGTAACTTTGGTGAAAGTATCCTAGCCTTAGCCATCAGCTACGATGTTGAAGTACTCTGCAGATGTTAACAGTATTAAATCTACTTTACACAACTATCTGAAGATTTGTCTGCCCACCATGAATTGTCTCATATGACAGGTTAAAAATTCTTTTGTGATGAAGAATGTACACAGTTTTAAACAAGAAGTTATGTACTCACCATAACGTTCGATGTATGTAGTCCATCTCGCCTCACATTCTTACCCGTGGGTTCGGAGCCAAATATCAGCTCCGACTCGGCCGACTTTTCTAGCTCGAAGTCTTTCATGCACTGCTCCATATCCCCAGATCTAGTTTGCTGCGAAACTCATTTGTACCCCATGCACACACCACATCCAGGTAAAAGAATAAGCCAAGTAAGGGAACTCTGCAGATGAACAACCTAACCTCCAAATCCTCCAGGAAGGGGGAAGGTGGGAGGGTAAGTAAGAATGTGAGGCGAGATGGACTACATACATCGAATGTTATGGCGAGTACATAACTTCTTGTTGTTATGTAGTCCTATCTCGCCTACATTCTTACCCGTGGGGCAGCGTCCCTGGCACCTACATCCTGGGTGGCTCATAGGAAAATACTCCTGAGAACTGTGGAGTCAAAAGGACAACCTGCCCCTAGAAACCACATCCAATTTGTAATGAGAAACAAATGTGTGAGGAGAAGCTCAAGTAGTTGCTGCACATATATCATCCATTGACAATCTGGCCTGATAGGCTGTAGATGTAGAAACAGCCTGAGTAGAGTGAGCCTTGACCGGAAATGGCAGATCTTTACCTCCTGCTTGGTAGACGAAAGAGATACAACTAGATATCCATCTAGATAGGGTGACCTTGGAGACCGGGGACCCCATTCTGTTTTCCAAAAAGGCAACAAAAAGTTGATCAGACTTCCGGATATCTTTTGTTTGGTGCAGATAGAAGCGCAACTGTCTGTGTACATCCAACTGATGAAATCTAAACTCAGCCTTGTTCGAAAAGTGAGGAAAGAACACAGGCAACTCAATGGATTGATTAAGATTAGACACGGAAGCCACTTTAGGAAGGAACAAAGGGTTTGGTCTAAGAGAGACCCTGTCCTTATGGAAGATTAAGTATGGAGGTTTGATGGAGAGGGCTTGAATTTCTGAAACTCGCCTTGAAGTGATTGCTGTTAAGAAGGCTGTTTTCCAGGTTAAGAATTTCAATTCGCAGGTAGCTGCAGGCTCGAAAGGTGGTAAAGTAAGGGCTTGACGAACAAAATTGAGATCCCAGGGCATGATTGGTTCGGAAACCAGGGGACGGAGCAACAGAGTACCCTTCAGGAAAGCCTTGCATAGTCTATGAGTCATGAGACTAGGCTCATTAGCGACATGAAAATTAGAGATCGCTGCCAATTGAACTTTGATGGTAGCTGATGTGGAATCCTGATGGAGAAGCATAGACAAAAACTCCAAAACTGAAGGGATTGGAGCTGTGTTAAGGATCAATGCCTCGGGTATGTGCCCAGATAGAAAACCTCTTCCATTTACCAGAATAAATCTTTCTAGTAGATGGCTTATGAGAGGACGATAATATATGAACCACGTCTGGTGAGAATTTATGAAGTCTAACTAACGATGGAAGTGGAGTAACCACGCTGTCAACCGGAGGGTCATCAGGGAGGGGTGGAACTGTCCTGACATGTGTATCAGTAAATCTGGTTGTGGGTCCAGAATCCAAGGAGTGTCCACAATGTATTGCTGAAGAAAGTAGAACCACACTTGGCGAGGCCAGTGTGGAGCAATCAGAATCATTCTGCTTCCCAAGGATTGCGCTTTCTGAATCACCTTTGACAGCAGAGGAAATGGAGGGAAAGCATAAAGCAGACCGGAGGGCCAATCGTGAACCAGAGCGTCCCTGGGTGACTCCCCCTGTGGGGGGATCAGCGTGAAGTAGCTGCTGCATTTTGCATTAAGGGGGCTGGCAAAAAGGTCGCAGCAAGGCTGACCCATCTGCTGAAGATTCGCTCTGCAACCAGGCGATTCAGGGACCACTCGTAAGGCATCAGAATTGCTCAGATTAGCCTGTCTGCAATCACGTTGGACTTCCCCGGAATGTACGTTTCCACCAGAAACCGTTGGGAAGTTACTGCCCATTGCCACACTCACATGGCCTCTCTGCACAGAGGGTAAGACCTGGTTCCCCCTTTGCTTGTTCAGATACCACACTACTGACATGTTGTCCGATTGTATCGCAATCGTCCCTAGAGGTAGAACACTCTGAAGTGCCTGCAACGCAAGCAGCACTGCTCTCATCTCTAAGACGTTTATATGCAGATGTATCTCGTGCTCTTGCCACGTGCCTTGGACTGTCCTGCCAAGATAATGTCCCCCCACCCCATCTGGGAGGCATCTGTTGTCACTGTGGCAACCGGGATGGGTGGAACGAAGGGCCTTCCCCCGTCCAAATTGTTGGTGCAAAGTCACCAACAGAGGTCCTGCTTGCATCTGTCCGTGAGCAAAATGGGGTGAGTAAGTGGAAATCTTTGGAGACCATTGAACAAAGAGGAGCCATTGGAGAATTCTCATGTGTAATCTCGCTAGAGGGACCAACATGACTGTTGCTGCCATGGTCCCTAGCAGCTGGAGAACCCATCTTGCCTTTGCTTTCCTCAGGGGCATCAACATGTGTATCTGTTGTTGTAAGACTCTGATCCTCTCCTTCGGTAAAAATGCTCACATTTGAATGGTGTCTAATTCTGCTCCTATAAAGGTGACACGCTGTGAGGGCAATAAAACAGATTTTTCCCAATTTATTGTTATACCCAACTGGTGACATAGAGTGATGGTAGCGTCCCTGGTTTGAACTAGTTGATGTCTGGTGGGGGCGGTAAGGAGCCAGTTGTCCAGATACGGAGACACTTGGAATCCCTGACGTCTCAAGTGAGCCATCACCACCACCATACACTTGGTGAACACCCTGGGGGCTGTGGTGAGACCAAAGGGCAGGGCTCGAAACTGGAAATGACTGGCTCCCAGCTGGAAGCGTAAGTGAATCCTGGATGCCCTGTCCATTTTCACATGGTAGTAAGCATCCTTGAGGTCGATGGAGCACATCCATACCTCCTTTCCCAACAATGGGAGAATCGACTGTAGCGTGACCATATGGAACTTGGACTTGTGTACATAGTTGTTCAGTTGGGCTGACATCTAATATGGGTCTCAGGTCCCCTGTTCTTTTCGGCACCAAAAAGAATCTTGAGTAAGTCCCTAATCTGATTTGGTCTGAGGGGACATGCTGGATGGCCCCTTTTCCTAGCAGCTTTGAAACCTCTGAGGCTGCTTGATCCCTTTGACTGGGTGGAACGTCTGGGATTTTTCTGATTGAAGGGGGGGGGGGGTCTGATGTAAACGGAATGAGATAACCTTCAGAAATTATCCGTAATACCCATCGGTCCTGGGTGATGCTTTCCCAGGCTTCCGGATATAACGGAATTCAACCCCCGATTGGCTCCAGATAAGCACAGCCGGGCACTCCATCAGGAACGAGAGTAAGGAGAGCCACGAAAGGAATCACGGTCTCCCGAACTGCGGGGGGGCCCCCTCTGCCTCTGGGGCGGCGTCTCCTTGAATAACATCCCCCTTCTCTGCCCTCTGGAGGGGGCTTCACCTTGTGGGGCAGGAAAAAACCTGTGTGATTTCTTGAACCACACCCCCCCCCACTGAGCCTTGGCATGAGGCCTAGAAGGAAGGGAAAAACGGACCCTTATGGCAGACAGGGTCTTTCCCTCTTGCTCGCACCTGGTGAGGGTGTCTTTCACTTTGGTCCCGAACAAAGAAGAACCATCAAAGGGGGTGTCAGTGAAGGAAGACTTGAAGGCCTATGGAAAGTGACACAGGCACAGCCAGACTTGCCTTCTAAGGGCGACTCCTGAGCTTGCTGCCCTACTCACTCCCTCGGCTGCATACGAAATGAGCTGCATGGATGACTTGACAATGGAATTGAGGGTAGAGACCTGGGCGTTAACCGTCTGGGCCACCGCCTCAGGAACGTTACCCGCAAGAGTATCTCCTAACTCCTTGAGGAGATCTCTCTGGAGCCGAGTGAAGTGAAACAGGTAATTCAGCGACCGTAAGGTAAAGGTTGCTGACGAGAAGGTACGCTTCCCGTACCGGTCCATGGTCCTAGACTCCTTGTTAGGAGGATGGACAGATGAAGACGACTCTGCTACTTCCTTCTGAGTGGCTGCCGCCACCACCATGGCATCTACAGGGCCTCCTTTAGTTAGGAGCTCTTTGCCCTGGGAGGTGGAAAGAAACTTGTTGGGACACCTGGGCACGGGCTCCACATAATCAGGGTTTTCCCACACTCTTCGACATATCAGATCAAGGGGCTCGTCGAAGGGTGGAGACACCCAGGAGGCAGAGGGCTGAGCACCAAAAGCCTTAAGGAATACTGACTCCTCCTCGAAAGGGGCTTTGGATGGCCAGTCGCCTCTGTTTCAGTATCTCCAGGATGTCAGAGAAGGAAACATCAGAGGATGACTTGGGGGACCCCTCCGATTCCTCAAGGTCAGTATCAGAGGTGAAGGACTCATCCTGGGAGTCTATCTGCTTCCTCTTGCACATTTTCTTTCTAGGAGGCTCCTCAGGCACGAACTCTGAGGGGCCCTCAGAAATTTGGGGACCACTCGTGGGGGTATCCCTAGGCCCTGGTGCTCTGCTGTCCATGGATAGGTGGTGATCAGAGGCTCTCACCGGAGTGGTGGGGGACAGAGTGAACGACCCGCCTGATGTAGCTGACGATCTGGCCAGCACGGTCCGCATAGCCTCGAAGGCAGGCCCCCCTGGGTCCGAGGAGCGACCAGCCTCCGAGGCCATGACAGGGGTCGGTGTTCCCTGAGTCGAGGCACCGAGAGGGAGACTCGGGACCGAAATAAGCCCAGAGATGTCCCCCTCAGGCCCAACCGAAGAATCCCAAGTCCCGAACCCCGAGGACAGAGCCGATGCCGGTACCGATGGAGCCAAATGGGCCATCGGAGCCGGCCTAGGAACATCACACGGCGCGGAACACTCCGGCTCTGAAAACAGAGATGCGCTCGGAGGATAAATGATCAAAGACGGGGTCGGGGTGGGCTCCGGAGCCGACTAGGCCGGAGTCGAAAATAATTTAGCCAAAACCGGTGACTGGAGGAGCCTCTGGACCACCCTATCAACATCCACATCAGAAAGGGTCCTGGAGGATTTGGAAGACAGGGAGGGAGATCGAGATGTCCTCTCAGGAAAGACTGGTCTGAGACTGGGCGATCGGCTCCTAAGAGGTTCCAATAAAATTGGAGCCGACGCCGGTTCCGTCAACACCGACACTTCCTGCGGCCCCGAGGACAGTGGAGTCGAGGAGGTCGATGCAGTTTTTGAGACTTTCTCCGGTGGCTCCAATGAAGCTGACGGAGCCGGAGATCTCTTTTTAGACTTGTCAGATTTTGATTTACCACTGGGAGACGAATCCATAGCCTCTTCAAAAGAGGGTTTTAAGAGTCCCTTTAAAATCAGCTTATTCTTTCTCTCTTGGAGAACTCTAGGACTGAACGCATGACAAAAACTGCAGGATTCCTGCAGGTGAATGGCTCCCAGGAAATAGACACAAATGGAATGCCCATTAGTGATGGACATTTTGTACCCACATTTAGAGCACTTTTTGAAACCCGAAGGTTTGTGCTCCTTGGAATATTTGGACATCTTCACTACTACACACAAACGCAAAAACAAGTCTGAGAAGAACTCACAGGCGCTCACACCACAAAACGCGGGAACGAACACTAAACAGTGACCAAGCACACACACTAAAGAAACAAGTCCAAACCTCTAACCAAAAACGGTTGATGACCACAAGGAAAGGGAATACCCCAAACCTCTAACTTAAACGGTTTAGACCGTACACACACAGTAGGCAATATGAGAAGGACACAACACAAAAAGAAAGATGGCAGGACACTGCTGCTGCTCAATAAAACTTTTAATAAAAGCTTAAAAACAAGTAATCCAAGTACAGATAAAGTTGAAAAGTAAGCGCTTTCGGGTTACACCCTTCATCAGACATCAAACACTTCATACACCTTCTTTTTAAATAATTCTTAACCAATAAAATCCTTCTAAGTCAGTGAAATAGGTCTATTGTCAATTAGTCAGTGAAAGACACGCCTTTTCAAAAGTGTAGGTTTTAAAGGAATGACATCATTAAGACCAGGGGGTATGTGTGCCATTAGTTCTATAATCCATTTGGTTTCATCCAAAGCAGTCTGCAACCTGACATCCCCCCCCCCCGATTATTCAGTCTAACATTGACAATTACTCTAAACAAAATACTATGTGTTGGATATATGCATATATGCCGAATAGAGCATTGCTATCATCCCTATTCCTTATACTACCTAGATGTTGTAGGATTCTTACCTTAAACATATTTGTGGTCATTCCCACATAAAAACTGGGACACTTTATACATTCAGCCAAATAGACCACATTTGGGGTCCTACATGTGGCCCTGCCTTTAAAAACAATGTTCTTACCTGTTGCTCTATGTGAGAAATTAACCTCTTTATTAATGAAGCTACAGGCTTTGCACGTGCCACATGGGAGTGTACCTGCCATGTTCTTAAATGGCCTGCTCTCAGAAGGACATTTCTCTTTACATAAAAGGTCACTCAAATTCTTATTCCTTCTATATTGGAAATAAGGTCTATTGTCAATTAGCCCCTTTAAACTGGTATCACTAGTAAGGATGTTCCAGTTATTGTTAACAATTTTACAGATGTCACTTATATTACTCCCATAGGTGAACAACATCTTAGTACCTCTCAGTGGGGGGGCATCCTGCATGTTCACTGCGGGAGCCAGACGCTGATTCCTATTAAGCCAAGGTCAGGCTTGAGAGGGTCTGACAAAAAGCCAGGCTGCAACAAAAAGCTTTGTTCTCTCCTTATCTGAATGATACAGCTGGCCTCCTTAGGGACTGAAGCCACTATTAGTGTTTCCCCAAACCATTTCAGTAACATCTTTCAGGATATCAGAAAAAAAGAGTCATCAATCAGGTGGATTCATTGGTAGACCTAAAGGCCTTCTACAGTCTCTTCTGCAGGAAAAATACTGGATCAGTGGACTATCCTACCTCCCACTACTGCATTTATTCTAAACATTCCCCAAATTTGGGGTCATCGACGTGGCTCCGGTGGAGTAGGTACTTTCTTCATTTTTGACATCTACTGTGGGAGACTCCAGAAGGAAGTTGATGTGTTTCCTCTTACCTAGGGCCTTCCTAGGTTACTTTGTTGGTTCCAAAAATAGAGGAAGAGACCCTCATTGATGACGATGCTGTGTCTCTAGATGCGCTGCGATTCACCTAATCTGCTTCTGGGGACAGGTGGTAAAGTCAATAAGTCAAATGGCTATTCCAGTAGACTAGCAGCTGGCCTTGAGGCTGAAAGGGTCCAGCACCAATGGGAACCACCTGCAGTGATGACTGCTGGTTTTATACTGAAGTAAAGTACTAGAGTGACTCAGGAAAGACCTGAAGCTAAAAATCCAGGGGCTGGGCAGATCAGGTTCAACACTGATGCCAAAGTGGCTGGAGTCAACATCACTGCCTAACATTCAAACCTTGGCATCATCATAAAGAATAAAGGAATTAACAGCACCAATACTGAGGTGATACCCAATGTCACAAACATAGATAAGATATTTTGTGTTGAATTCAACACAGTAGCATGTGACAAGTGATACAGGCCCTGAAGTTGGGAATGACAGTGTCATGGACAGTGTTGGCGTCCTCAGTCCTGTGGTCACTTAAAGTACTGTGGTACTAAGGAGGAAAGGGGACGACTGGTGAGAGCATCACTAAGGACTCCATTGCTTAAACAGAAGTAGTACTGGGCATCAAATGCCATGCTTGAGCCTTCAGCACAGCCTCTGCAACTTGTCAATCTATTTGAGAAATCAAAGGAGAGGGGGCTTTGTTGGGCCTAGCCAATCTTGATGACAGTGGATCAGGGAACGCCTCCTGACTGGAGCAATGAATATGGCACTAACTGCAGTTTTTTTAAATGATTAGGAGAGGGAAATGTACTTTTTTGTTACACGAAGACAAGGCCAGTTCAGATCTTTCTTCAAATGATTTTCTGGGGGAAGTAAAAGAATCATCATAAGGTAGATCAGCAATGTCTTAAGAAGAAAAATAACATTTGATAAGACAGTAATTTAAATGCTGTTTTCTTCTTTTAACTATAGACTTTAAAAAATCTCTACAAATCTGACACTTGTATGGCTTCCCCTGAAGCACTACATGAACTGGGTATGCTTATATTGTGAAGGAATCTTCCTCCTGCAAGCACAATGGTAAAATTAACATTCTGTATTTGTGAAAAAAGGAGGGCCTAGGCCCAAAAAGGGAATAGAAAGTTCTGACAGAAAATGTAGGTAAAAAGTTAAAAGCATGTTAAAAGCAAAACAGACAATAAGGAAAAGTAACCCAGTAAAGGCATAACTCACAAATCTACAAAAATTCAAAAAGGAATCTTGATGCTGTAATTCCTTAACTATATGGTTAATGTGGCAACAATGTTTTTGAGGGACTTGGCACCGTGGTACATTATGTAAAAGGAGGACGTACCTAGCAGTCTGGAATGGTTTTACTTGCAGAACACTGCTAAAATCTGCTAGTCTTCACCCTGCTATTAAAAGAATGGACCTCCACTTCCAGATTACTAAATAGGCCTCAGTAACATGCAGAAGACTAACATAAGATGGTATTCATGTTTTCATTCTGAGTGAAGTTTTTCCTTTAAACTTTGGTATCTTTTGGAAATATCAAAATTACCCAGTCATTCAAGAGCTCCTATTGCTATTCTCTTTATGCAGAAACTTTAGGTTATGAATGTTCAAGTTAAACAGTAAAACACTACAATTATTTGAAAGGTAGTGCAGTTGTGGAAGTAAACTTACTTTTACAGTAGATGCTACAATAGATCACTTCTGCAGTAGCACAGAGCTATAACAGAGGCATTCCACCAAGGATATCTGATGTTTGGTCAGTATACTAAAGTTTTGGGGCACATTCCTCATGCACCCTACACCTACAAGCACACAACTGTACTGATATAAGATCATACAGGCACCAAATTTCAGAGTTTTCTTGCCTCAAAAGACAGAGACGGCACCAAAAGAGGTGTCATATACTGATGCATCAAACTGTGTCAAAACTTATGTTATGCAAGAAACCATCGGACAATGATGACTGGGTTCCCACAAAAAGAAAAGTAACAAATAGGGGGCTGGTGGGAGATGGCTAACACTACAACAGAGATCAATTCAAACATCTACTGTTATTGCACAACAGTACTAAATTCACCATTAGATTACTATTGTAGTAGCATAAAGCTATAGTATATGGGACAATTGCCAAAACTTAATAGAGAAAAGATGGAGGAGGCAGGACTAGACCCCAAAAACCTGTAAAGAACAGATCTAGCAAATCTTTCTCTTGGAAGATTCATTTTTGTAGTGTTTAGTGAAAGCTTGCACAAAGGGCCAACTAGCCACCTCTAGAACAGCTCTAGAGTCCAATCCTACCTAAAAGGCCCCAGAAGTAAACACAGCTCTAGCGGACCACGGCCTAACTTTTTTTCTTTTGGGGGGGGGGGTCAAGGTGGGAATTGTAGAACCGAACAGCCTGAGATAACCATCTGGATATGGTTAGCCTGGAAAAGGATTCACCCTTTTTCTTTTGTAGAAAAGAAATGAGTTATTCTGAAAATCTGAAATCTTTTTCTTATCATAGTAGTATCTGAGTTGTATGTGGATAGCCAGGGAACATAAAATTCTTCTTATTTGCTCTCATGCTGGGGAAAGAAAAAGAAGGAGATTTACAGATTGATTTAAAGTAAACTCAAACAACCTTGGGCAGGAATGAAGGACTGGGTTGTAAAAATCACTTTATCTTTATAAAAAAATGAGCTGAGAAGACATGAGGGCTTGCAACTCAGACACTTGTATAACTGAGGTAAGAACAATGAGCAAAACTTTCTTTTCAAGTAAGGAACATTAGGAAAGAGCTAGCTGTAAGGTTCAAATGACTGTAAAGTTAGCTTTTCCAAGACAAACTTAAGATCCCAGAAGGAAGGAATTGCTTGACATGGAACAAGGGATAAAAATGGGAATCTACTGAAGCAGTATCCTTTATCAGGGCCATTATTTCTCCAAGACAGCTGTTTTTGTGAAATGTGGACCCCAAATACCCTGTACTACAATTTTCCTTAAATATCACTCCTCAGGCAAAGGCTGAGACATTTGTTATGATGGGCTGAATTGGAATGTGGAGAGAAAAAGGGAACCCTAGATTTTTGCCCATCAAGGAAGTAACTCTTTGATGAAGTTAAGAACTGAAAAAGGAAAGCATAATGCATGTTTGTGCTGGGACCATACAGAACAACTAAATATTCCTTGTGTGAAGTCTGGCTAAATGAACCATGAAAATAGCTGTTGTCATGTAACTTAACTCTGAGGAACTCTCTTGTTTTGAAAATTGACTGGTAAGCCAGGTCTAAGAACTGTAAATGATAAAAGGAAACTTTCTTTGGAGAGAGGTATACCATCAAGATGGAGGTGTCTAGGAAAGAAGGTTAATCTGCGAGTTGGAACTAGGAAAAACGTCTCTTGATTTAGTTTAAAATTTTAGCTTTTTTGAAAAAAGTCTATGGAATAAAGAATAGATGCCTAGGCTTCTTGGGTGGAATCTGCTAAGATGAGGCAAGTGTTCAGGTAAGGCCAAGTGTGGATTCCCTATAGTCTGTGGAAGACAATGATTGGAAAGAGACATTTTGTGAAAACCTTTGGAGTAAGTAAAACATGTAAATTAAAAATGTAACCCAGACAGAAAAAATTGAACACCTATAGTCTCTGAACTGGAATATGGTTCTTACTGCTGAAGTCTACAGTTATTAAAAAAGAATTGGGTGAAAGAAGAGGAAAAGGTGACTGTAGAATCAAACATCTTTAATTTTAGTACTGCTAGAAAGAATTCAGAAATGAAAGAACTAACACTGGTCTTCAAGTGCCTTCCTTCTCAGGTACAAGAAAAATCCATGAGTAAAAGCTTTTCAATGTAGGGAAAGGGAATCTTTTTCTTTAACACCATGAGATAGCACATCTAATAGAATCTGAAAAAAGACTGCCTGCTAATTTGGGGGGTGACCAGGGTGGGGAAGGAAAGGAATACTGAGGAAGTCCTGCCACTCATTTTGGACTGAGAAGACCTCTGGAGACCACTGCCCTTCTTTTTGGGGCCTCCCTTGCTACTTCTTTTTATATTGTTGTTTAATGGACTTTTTTGTTGACCTGGGTTGAAAGGCTTCCAGAAGAAATATTCAGAACTTGAAGGCTATTTCTGATATTTAGGGAATGGTGAAAGAAAAAAGCAGTTTCATCCCCTGCATTACTTACCAATTTCTTCTAATCTTTTAAGGACTTCTGATGTGGCTTTGCCAAAGACAAAATCCTTGTCAACGGTGTATTCAAAATCTGGGATAAAACATCTTCCATAAAAGTCTGAAGCCTGACCCAGGAATGCCTTTGCATTAACTGATTCTGTGGCAGCAGCTCTTGACATAGTATTCGCTGCATCACAGCAGTACTTGATTGAATGCGTTGTGACATGAGAAGTAGAATATTTATTTATTACATATTTATTTTACATTTGTTTACCGGGATAGTCCGACTGGATACATGTCCATTTTCAGAGGAGGCCAGGGGAGAAAAGCTCCACATAGACAAACTTACATAGATTACACAGAAGTTAGCAAACAATTATAAAAACAAAGTGATTATATACAATGGGTTAGTAGTGTGCCCTAGTAGGGACTCACAATTCTCATGGACAGGCAATTAAAAGTAAGAGACATCAGATTGGAAGCAGAGCTTGGTGATGTAGCTACAAGTTATGATGTTGTTGTGTCTTTCGGCTTTTCCCGGTTAGGGGTCGCCACAGCAGAACTCTGGTCCGCTAATGACTGACAGTAGATTTTTACGTGCCAAGTTGCCAGCTCTGACGCACAAGCTTCAACGAAGGTATGCCCATTCACGCATGTCTCCACAGAGAAGATGCTCTAGCTGAGAATCGAACCGGACAGCGTCTTACTGTGAGGTGACAATGCTACCGCAGCACTACCACCGCAGTACAAGTTATGATAATTGCAGAATATGTTTTTAGTTTATAACTTAATCATGGTTGGTACATGGGCATAGCCAATTCACTTTGAGATACTGTTTAAGTTTTTTTTTTTTTTAAGAGACTTTTGGAGGATTGTAGAGTTATATAGTTTAGCAATGAATTCCAGGTTTTGCCAATGAAGTTGGCAAACAGGGATTCACCAGCAGAGTTATTAGCTTTGTGGGTTTGGACCAGTAGTTTATCGGTTGACCGTAGGGATCTTAGGTTGCTATATGGCTTAATATTTTTAAGTGAGGGGGTATCCTCAGGGTGGTACAAAATTTTGTGCGCTATTAAGAGTTGATTGAATTGAATTAAGCTGGGCAGTTCTAGCCACTCTAGTTGTTTAACGTTCTGGCAGTGGTGGGTTCTATAGGTGGAGCCAGTGGCGAATCTGGCAATATGAATGTAGCTATAGGACAGCTTACCTAGTTTGGATTTGTTGAGGTTTGAGAGTACAGGCGAGGCATATAAAAGAGTAGAGAGTAGGTGTGATCGGGCAATTGCAGTGCTAGCCAGTGGGGTTAAAATGTCTTGTTTCTATACAGTGATCCAAGCTTCTTATTGATGGTCTGTATGGTTTTGTTGACCTGTAGGTCAAATTTGAGATTGTCTATGAAAACCCCTAGCAGTTTGGTGTGATTATCTGGGGAAATAGTGGTGCCATTGTTAGATGTGACAGAGAGTGAAAGTGTGGTGGATCTACTAGTGGGAGAGAAGAGTAGGAGTTTAGTTTTATTGGGGTTCAGAAGTAGGCATTGGTTGGTGAGCCAGTTCTCAATAGTGTTAAATGCATTTTGGGTTAAGATTTGCAAGTCAGACAGGGAGGTGGCTGAGCAGATGAGAGTGGAATCATCTGAGGATTGAATGCAGGTGGCTTTAGGGATAGCAGTGTGGAGGTTGTTGATAAAAATAGAGAAGAGTAGTGGACCTAGTATGGACCCTTGAGGGACACCGAGTGTGAGAGGTAACTGGCTGGAGAGTCTGCCCTGCCATAGTACCGCCTGCTGTCTACCAGTCAGGTAGGACTGGAACCACTGGATAGCAGGCTTGTTGAGGGAAATAGATTGTAGTGGAAGAATGAGAAGTTCATGGTTGACCATGTCACAGACTTTTGATAGGTCAAGAAAGAGGGCAGAGGTTAGCCTATTGTCATTCCTGTTTTGGTTTATGGCAGTAGTAAAGGAAAGGAGGGCCGAGGTGGTGCTGTGGTATGGTCTGAAACCATGCTGGGAGTTGGATAGTAAGTTATTCTGTGAAAGGTGTTGCATTAGTTTCTTGTGTACACATTTCTCCATTATTTTGGCTAGTGGAGAAAGAATGGCAATGGTCTATAGTTGGATATGTCTGAGGAGCTACCACCTTTATGGAGTGGGATGACGTGAGATATTTTCCAGTGGGAGGGGATAGCATTTTCGGATAAGGTTCTGTTGATGAGGATAGATATGGGATATGCAATGGCATCTTCAGCTATTTGTAGGTACTCAGCAGGGAGGAGGTCAGCAGTGAGGGTGGTAGGTTTTAGTTTTTTTAGAACTGTTTTGATAAAACTAGTGGATATTGGTTGGAAGCTAAATTCTGGGTAATTATTAGGTAGATTAGGCATGTGGTTTAAGTTAGAGGGAGTTAGTTGATTTGCTAGGGATTGGATTGTTTCAGTGAAAAAGTTATTAAAGGTGCTAGCTATGGTCTCTGGGGAACTATGGGTGTAGTTAGCCGGGGTTGGGGGTGGTGGAGTGACCTGGACAAAGTAGTTGATTTAAGCCTCCCCAGAACTTTTGAGGGTTGTTGTGGTGTTTTTGTAGGAGATTTTGGTAGAAGCTTTTTTTATCAAGTAAAATAGTTTTTTTATATCATTCCTGAGTTGATGATATTTTAGATGGTCAAGTGGGGCGTTGGTTGTTCTCCAGCTGGCCCAGGCTCTGTTTCTAGTTTTGATTTTAGCTTTGGTATCTTTTGTGAGCCATGGTGCTGTATTTGATCTAGTTTTTATTGAATGTGCTGGAGCATGGGAATCAAGGATACTTAGGAATTTAGTGTTAAAGTGATTTATGGCCTCCTCTAATGTTAGATTTTTTTAGTTTTGACCAGTCAACTGCTTTTAATTCATTTTGGAATATAGCAGCATCAAAGTTTTTCCTGTTTCTAAATGTTTTATATTTGGGCTGGTGAGGGTTTCCTGCCTTATGTTTTATGATACAGGTTAGACAATGGTCGCTGAGGTCATCAGGGAGAGTACTAGCTGTGTACAGTAGGGGTTGGTTATTAACTAGGATCCAGTCTAGGATACTTTCGTTGTTGTTTTTTTGTTTATCCTAGTCGGAGAGGTTATGGTCTGTTTAAACCCAGATAAGTTTATATGAGTGTGTGTTTGTGTGTGGGGGGGGGGGGGGTCAGAGGAACAGGGGTGCCAGTCGGTGTTAAAATCACCAAGAATTAGAAGTTATGTACCTACCATAACGTTCCATGTTAGTTGTCTTCTTCTCGCCTTCTTTCTTGCTGGATTGGTTCGGAGCCGATCCTCGGCTCCGACTCAGCCACTCTAAAAGCTCGAGAGCTAGTTCCACCGGCTCGAGGCTCCCCTATATCCCACAATGCTAGGCGGTAACTCCTCAGATCTCGTTTGAAAGCTAAGCCCAGCAAGGACATTCCATAAAAGGAACAAAACAAACTCCTCTAGGTCTGTCCAGGCTAGGGGGAAGGAGGGTGGGACGCAAGAAAGAAGGCGAGAAGAAAACAACTAACATGGAACGTTATGGTAGGTACATAACTTCTAAATGTTAAGTTGTCTATCTCGCCTTCATTCTTGCTGGATGGGACCACGTCCCTAGCACCTTGTCCCGGGTGGCCTATCAGAACAGACTCTTGAGTACAGTGGAACCAAAGTTGGCTCGGTCCCTAGAGGCCAAGTCCAACTTATAATGAGAAATTAAGGTATGGGGAGAAGCCCAAGTAGCTGCAGAACAAATCGAATCAATAGGCAGCCTATCTTGGAAAGCTATAGATGTGGCTAAAGCTCTAGTTGAATGAGCCCTGGGTTTGGATGGCAACTGTTGATGTCTGATCTCATACACAAGGGTAATCAACGAAGTAAGCCATCTAGAGAGAGATACTTTAGAAACTGGAAGGCCCATTCTACCTTCTGCATAAGAAACAAACAGTTGATCAGACTTCCTGAATTGTTTGGTCCTGTCTAAATAGTACCTAAGTTGGCGATGAACATCTAAGCAATGTAATTTTTGTTCTGACCTGTTCGAATAATTAGGGAGGAACACAGGAAGATCAATGGTTTGATTCAAATTTGCCAGTGAAGCTACCTTAGGCAAAAAGGACGGGTTAGTACGCAAGGACACCCTATCCTTATGAAACAAAAGATAAGGGGGTCGACTACACAGAGCATGGAGTTCAGAGACTCTTCTAGCTGAAGTGATAGCTACTAAAAAGAGTGTTTTCCAAGATAGTAACTTCGTTGAACATGAAGCCGCAGGTTCAAAGGGGGGAAGAATTAAGGACGCTAGAGCCAAGTTGAGATCCCATTGAGGAAGAGGATCCCTGACAGGCGGTTTGAGGAGAAAAACTCCCTTTAAAAAGGCTTTGCAGAGTTTGTGAGACATAATGGAGGAGTCTGAGACTCCAACATGAAAGTTCGATATTGCTGCCAATTGAACTTTGATGGTAGACGGAGACAAACCTGAGTGGAAAAGTTCGGCTAGAAAGTCTAAAACTGATTGAATGGAAGCAGTGAAAGGATCTATATTCTTTGACTGCGCCCAACAGGAAAAACGTTTCCACTTACTATGATAAATCTTCCGAGTGGAAGATTTATGAGAGGCTATCAAAATATCTCGAACTGAGTGAGATATTAGAGGAAGCCTGGCTAGAGTTGGAATTGGAGGAACCACGCTGTAAGGTTCAGAGAAGGGAGGGAGTGGTGCAACTGACCCGACTGATGGGTCAAGAGGTCTGGAACTGGGTCCAGATGCCAAGGCTGCTCCAACAGATAACGGTGGAGAAATGGGAACCAAACCTGTCGAGGCCAGTAAGGGGCAATGAGGATCATGGAAGCTTTCTGAGCGATGGCTTTCTGTATTAGCTGAGATATCAGTGGGAAGGGAGGAAAAGCATACAGAAGTCCCCGGGGCCAATCGTGTACTAGAGCGTCTCTGCTGGGGTGGCCTGGTTGGGGAAAGAGGGTGAAGAAATCGTCGCACTTGCTGTTTTGGGGAGTAGCGAAAAGGTCGCAGCAAGGCCGGCCCCACTTTCAAAAAACTTTCTCCAACACTGAATTCTTCAGAGACCACTTGTGAGGCATGAGAATAGCTCTGCTCAATTTGTCTGCAATCACACTGGACTTCCCGGGAATGTGCGTTGCTAACAGAAACCGCTGAGAAGAAATCGCCCATTTCCACAGTCTGAGTGCCTCTCGACATAGAGGGTAAGATCTGGTTCCGCCTTGTTTGTTGATGTACCACACTACAGACATATTGTCTGTCTGAATTGCTATAGTTCCCTTAGGAAGAGAGTCTTGTAAGGCTTGCAACGCTAGAAGCACTGCTCTCATCTCTAGGACTTTTATGTGCAAGTGGCACTCGAAAGGTTGCCACATGCCTTGGACCGTCCTGCCCTGGTAATGCCACCCCCCACCCGATCAGGGAGGCGTCCGTTGTCACTGTAGCAACCGGAGGAGAAGGGACGAAAGGTCTCCCTAGGAAGAGCTGGGGAGATGTGATCCACCAAGAGAGATGATTCTTGCACGATTGTGTTATCCGAATAGGATGGGACATTGGAAGTCGTTGGAAAGACCATTGTGTGAAGAGCATCCATTGTAAGATTCTCATATGGAAGCGAGCTAATGGTAGAAGAGGGATGGCCACCGCCATAATCCCTAAGACCTTCAGGATCAATCTGGCTTTGACTTTGTTGCTCTGCAAGACAAGAGAGACCTGTCTGTGTATGTCTGCTATTCTCTGCTCTGTGAGTCTGGCTGACATGTTGACTGTGTCTAGATTTGCGCCTATGAAGGTAATAACACGACAAGGCGACAAGACAGACTTTTCCTAATTTATTGAAATGCCTAGTGTTTGACATGTGTGAAAAGTGTAGTCTATGGCAAGAAGCAAAAGATGCTTGGTGGGGGCTGTAAGGAGCCAGTCGTCTAAATACGGAAACACCTGGAATCTTTGTCATCTCAGATGAGAGGCGACCACTGCCATGCATTTGGTAAACACTTGGGGGGGCTGCAGTGAGTCCAAAGGGCAGGGCCCTGAATTGGAAATGACTGGTTCCCAGCCTGAAGCGGAGGAATCTCCTGGAGCGTCGACTCATTCTGATGTGATAGTACGCATCCTGGAGATCTATTGAGCACATCCAGTTGTCCCGCCCCAAAAGGGGTAGAATGGACTGCAGCGTGACCATCCGGAACTTTGTTTTCTTGACAAACTTGTTCAAGTTGCTGAGATCCAAAATGTGTCTCCAGTCCCCTGTTTTCTTTGGAACCAAAAAGAATTTGGAGTAGATTCCGGATCCTTGTTGATCTGCTGGAACTGGTTGAATGGCTCTTTTTGCAAGCAGCTTTGAAATTTCTAGTGCTGCTTGCTCCCTTTGACTGGGTGGAACGCCTGGAAGGGATTTTTGGATTGCTTTGGAATGAAAAAGAATGGGATTCTGTAGCCTTCGGAAATGATAGACTGTACCCACTTGTCTTGAGTTAGGGATAGCCAGGCTTCTGGGTACAGAGATAATCTTCCCCCGACTGCCTCCGAAGGTGGACAGTCGGGCAACACCTCAGGGATGCTGAAAGGGCTTGTCGGAAAAGGTTTCTCGACTGCCCTGATTCTCTGGCCCCTCTGCCTCTAGGACAGCGTCTACCATTATTGTTCCCCCTTCTGCCTCTAGAGGGGAATCGACTCTGTGCGTCAGGCAAATCTCCCTGAGATTGTTTGCGGAACCACATCTTTCCCCCTTCTGGCCTTTGGGGTAAGGCCTAGAAGGAGTAGAAAAACGGACTCCGACGGCAGAGAGAGTTTTGCCATCAGTCTCACACCTAGTCAGGGTTTCCTTCACTTGAGGACCAAAGAGGGATGATCCATCAAAAGGGGAGTTAGTGAAGGACGCCTTGAAAGGGTCCGCAAAGTTACATAGCCGCATCCAGGCGTGCCGACGCAAGGCCACACCTGTACCTGCCGCTCTACTCGCTCCATCCGCCGCATATGAAAGGAGGCGCATGGAGGAGTTAGTTATAGAATTAAGGGTCGCCAGCTGAGAGCTCATCCTATCCTGAAAACCCGCAGCTGTTGGGTCCTTTAACATTTCGCTCGCTTCCCTGAGCAAATCCCTCTGAAGACGAGTGAAATGACACAGGTAATTCAGCGAGCGCATAGTAAAGGTCGCTGACGAGAACATCTGCTTCCTGTACCTGTCCACAGACCTAGACTCCTTGTTAGGAGGATGAACAGGCACCGAAGGATCAGCTAACTCCTTCTTGGTGGCCGCAGCCACCACCATAGCATCAACAGAGACGCCTTTGGTTAAAAATTCTTTGTCCTTGGGGGCAGTGATAAATTTTGATGGTCTCCTGGGGGTGGGTTCCACTGAGTCAGGAGCCGTCCAGGCCTTCGTTGCCACCACTTGCATGAGGGGGTCAAAGGGAGGGGACACCCAGGAGGTGGAAGGGTGAGAGCCAAACGCCTCAAGATACACCGATTCATCCTCTGAAGGGTTGAGGGCTGGCCAATTCCCCCTCTGTTTTAAGATTTCGAGGATGTCTGCAAAGGAGACATCTTCAGAGGGGGAACGAGGGGAACCTTCAGAATCCTCTAAATCAGTGTCAGAGGTGACAGACTCAGGGGAGTCAATGTGCTTCCTCTTGCACTGCCTCTTCCTAGGGGGCTCTCCTACCGGGTCAGGAGAGGCCTCGGAAGAGGAGGAGATCCCCACTGGGGATACTTGAGGAGCTGGCTCTCTACGATCTGGGATGAGAGAGTGAGCAGAAATCACTGGAGGCACTGTGGAGGGAGGGGCAGATGGAGCCGACTGTGGAGTTGAACCAGGTTCTAACACGCTCCTCATGACCTCGAAGGCACCCCTGTCAGGCAGAGCCAGAGGTCTCCGCTCCGAAAAGCTGAAAACCTCCCCACGGCACCGACAGTGATGGCTCCGAGGCCGATGTCGGAGCCGAACTCACCAGCACCGAAGCACCGAGAGGGAGAGCGGGGTCGGACAAGGGTCCGATGCCACTCACCCCCTCGGAGCCGACGAGGGACGTCCGGCGCCGAGATTCTTCCAAGGAAGACATCGGAACAGACGACGGCACTGAAGACAATGGTATCGGTTCCGACGCCACCACAGTCTCGGGTCCGAGCTGCCCCGGCTCCGAACTCAAAGGAGTCAGAAGAGGAACATTCTGAGTGATGGGATTAGTCCTCGACTGTTGAGTCGGACTTTGAAGCATCTGGGCCAGTGCCTCGGACTTAAGAAGTCGACTCACTACCCTCTGAAGGTCATGATCTGATAGTCTCGACGACCTAGAGGAGTGAGATCTATGGCTTCGTTCAGACAGCAATGGTGATGCTGGAGCCGAATGAACAGAGCCGATAGATGGTGATTGGGACCTTTTTCTGGAGGTCGGTTCCGACAATTTGATCGGAGCCGACTCACCGATGTTTTCCTCGGCTCCGGCCGGAGCCAAGGAAATAATAGGGACATGAGTTCGAGAGTCATCGGCTCTGGCCGGAGCCGATGTTTGAACAGCCTTCGGAGCCCCAGAAGACGACTCAGAGACCGGAGCCGAAGGTCTGGGAGGCTTCGAGGGTTTCCCCGAGGATTGAGTCGGGGGACCCTCAGGCTTCAATAAGCCCGTTAGAATGAGCTTATTTTTACGCTCCTGCAGGACTCTAGGGCTGAAGCAATGGCAAACAGCACAAGAGTCCTGCAGGTGCAAAGGTCCCAGGCAGTATACACAAGAAGTGTGACCGTCTGTCAGAGACATCTTCTGACAGCACGAGTCACACTTCTTAAAGCCTGAGACCTTTGATTCCATAGACATGTCTAAAGAAGAAAAAGTGTAACCACACACTCACACAAACACACCAATTACACTTATTAAAAATTATAAGTAATTTAGAAAAATTAAATCCCTACAAAAACACGGTCACTCCAACTACTAGGAAGGGAGGGACTGGGCCTAAAGCCCAAGGGAAGAACTCTAGTGAGTTTAGGAGAAAAAGGGGAAAATTTGAACTAGGAATGGAAGGAAATGACCTAATTTATATAATTATGAAGAAAAACTAACTTAAAATGGGGTCTATCTAAGATAATAACTAGTTTTTAAAACTAACCTGACGAGCCGGTTGAAAAGCACCTCGATCGCTATAGCGGCAAACGAGATCTGGGGAGTTACCACCTAGCATTGTGGGATATAGGGGAGCCTCAAGCCGGTGGAACTAGCTCTCGAGCTTTTAGAGTGGCCGAGTCGGAGCCGAGGATCGGCTCCGAACCCATCCAGCAAGAATGAAGGCGAGATAGACAACTTAACATCTATGGTTTCTTGGGGATAGGTAGTGGATAACCAGTAAATGAGATCTTCTAGGGTATTTAGGTTGTTGCCTGGTGGAATGTATGCACAGACTATGTTCAAGTGTTTGTTTTGGTTAATCTGTAGCTTGGTTATGAGGAGTTCCGCGTTACTGAATTGGGGAGGTTGAATGGTGTCTCTATTAACGGTTAGAGTATTTTTGTAAAGGACTGCTATCCCACCTCCTTTCCTTGTAGCACGGTCTAACCGGTAAATATTGTATCCTGGAGGTAGTATCTCATTGTCAGTAGTACTGGGTTTTAGCCAAGTTTCCGTAAGACACAATGTCTGGGGAGTGGGTTGCTAGGAGGGCATGTAGGTTGGGAATCTTATTGTTAATACTTATAATATTTAGGTGAAATGCTAGGAGGGAACTAGTGGGAGTATTCATGGGTAGCTTGACTGTGGGGGTTGTGGTAGGGGAGTGGAGGTTATTGGGTGTGGGTGGGCCAGGGTTGGGATGAATGTCTCCATGTGTTATAAGGTTATAGTGACAGGATATTTCTGAGCTTTAGGAGTTTGTTTATAAGCTTTATATAGTCTTTGCCTTTAGGATTATGTTTTGTGGCTGTACAGGGGTGGTGTTTTATAGAGGGTGGTATATTCGGTGTGCTGGGGAAGGTAAGGTGTTTGGTGTCATGTGTGAAGTCGTGGGTGTCTGTTTGACCATTTGGGTAGTGAATACCATGGTCAACTGTTTGTTCGTAGGCAGTGAGATGGTAAAATAGAAACAGTATAGGCATTTGGGTAATTAGTGTTTTTTTGCTTGTTTGCATTTTGATAGGGGGTGGGCCAAACTTGATGGCTGACTGTGCTAACAGGGTGTGGAAGAATGAGAGAGAAGGAAATGGGTTAAGGAGGCAGGGTCGCTCAATGATGTGTGAGGTGCTGATTGGTACTCAGCAGGAGGGGAGTGGCAAGGAAGTGGCAAAGTCTGGTTTAAATTTAGCACTAGAGGGGGTGGGTAGAATTTGGGGGCAGGGAGGGGAGCAGAGCGGGGCTAACACCGACTCTGAGAGTTACCTTGAGCTTTTGGTTTGATTTGTATGACTGTATTGTAAGCAATGTTTTTGGCTGTACTTTAATTTGTTTTATTCTTTTTTAATTTTACACCAATTTTCAGCCTAATTTTAATTGGATCCTAGGGGTAAAGTAGCAAATGTAGTCAATAAGGAGGGAGCGAAATTACTTTACCAAATTAAAAAGTAAATGCTTGGGACTGGAACACTGTGTGAGTGTAAGGCTGATTCATGGTAGTATAGCCTAATCTAGTGGCAATTGGCTAGATCCTTTCTCTGTTGTTGTGCATACACCATTAAGCCTCAACAGTTTGCAAAAACTAAATTGTAGTTCACCTATTACAATTGAAAAGCTGGAGGGAGTCAGGTTCTTGCTTCCCAGAGGTTTTACTTAGTTAAGATAGCCAGCTTCAGTGGAGAAGGTAGAAAGTGCTTTATGCAGTGAATTCCAGTTGGGGGGTCACTCAGGAAAGAAACCCGTGCAAACTGAAAAATAAAGGTAAATAAGGCAGAATTAGTGCAAAGGTTACAAGAATGTGAAGTGGAGAGCATGCAAGGAATAGAGCTGGAGAGTAAAATTAGTTATATTGCATACATTATAATTAAAATTGATTATAGTGCATACAGTATCAGCTCTGTAAAACCACAGACTAACAGCAGTAACATACAGCCTCTAAGTCCAGTGATAACAGCTGTATACTTCAGTGAATACACACAGGATATAATGCACAAAGCAAAGTATGGCTGTTTTAGGACAATAATTCTAGAGCTATGTTATTCAGTATGAACTAACAGTAACATGAACTGCGTTCACTTAGCCTTCTATAAAAGCAATTATAATGTCCAGCCTGTAAGTCTTCTAAGTACAGTAGCATGCCATAGGAATGCTTACAAATGTAAATCAGAACATGAATGATCTCTGCAAAACAGTTAGCAGGATGCCTGTCAGATATTCAACAATTAAAAAAACAAGCAGTTTGTAAGTTAGAACATTAGCTAGCTCTCAAAACATATAAGAGTTCTGAACAGCAGTTACACCTTAGCACCATCAAATACCTCAGTGGTTAACAGTAATAACTGAATAAATCAGCAGCTAACAGTAACAAGAGGACAGTAATGCAAAGTAACTGACTTGCTGTGCAGGCACAACGAACAGAGGGGTAGGGAAGGTACAACAGCTACAGGATGAAACGAATGTGAGTCAGGTAGTAGACAGTTTGATTAAAGATGGCACCCTAGGAGGGGGCTGACTAATGAAGATAATCAGGGGGTGGGGGTGGGAGTGGCAGATAGGGAGAATGGGGAAGAGAGCAGTCAGGACAGGATTAACCAGGAACTTATGGATTCCTTCCGCACAGGGAGAAGGGCTGAAAAACTATCAGTGTAAGGTGAGGACAGACTTAGAGTTACCTTGGGCTTTTGGTTTGGTTTGTATGATTGTATGTAAGCAATGTTTTTGGCTGTACTTTAATTTGTTTTATTCTTTTTTAATTTTACACCAATTTTCAGCCTAATTTTAATTGGATCCTAGGGGTAAACTAGTAAATGTAGTCAATAAGGAGGGAGCGAAGTTACCTTACCAAATTTAAAAGTAAATGCTTGGGACTGCAATACTGTGTGAGTGTAAGGCTGATTCAAAGTAGTTTAGCCCAATCTAGTGGCAATTGGCTAGATCCCTTCACTGTTGTTGTGCATACAACATTAAGCCTCAACAGTTTACAAAAAAGTACAGTTTTGTACCTACCATAAATGTAGATGTTCGAGGATTCCCTTGCTGCAGTCCTGACTATTGGGTATAGTTCGCGTCCCAGTCGGCCCGAATACCAGAGTATAAGGCTGACGTCGGTCATGGCTGGCGACTGGAGTCAGTGCGTCAGTACTAATCTAATGCATGCACCGATCACCCCTTCTCTTTTCTTGCCCCAGATGTCAGAAGACCCAAAAGACAAGTCCCAAAAACAACCTGCACCAATAAACATGTACAATATATACAGTAATATATATACAAAAATATAAGCATGTAAACTCACCTACACAACCACCCTGAAACACAGAGGGAAGGAGGGAGGGTATTGTTGGACAGCAAAGGAATCCTCCTCAACATCTACATTTATGGTAGGTACAAAACTGTACTATGTTCTTCCTTGCTGCAGTCCTGAGAATCCCAAAGCAGAGGTAAGGGAGGCTGGCAAATTATAAAGTAGCAGGAGCTGACAACATGCCTTGTAAAACAGCTGTGGCAAAACCAGCTCTAGTCTTAGAGTATATAGGCAGGTGATAATGCCTAGAGAAAGTATGCACTGAACTCCAAGTAGCTGCTTCCAGAATATCCTTAGTTGCCACCCCTTAGAAATGCTGTTGAAGTGGCAGTAGCCCTAGTGGAATGAGGCCTAATCCCAGCTGGAACCTCTTTGCCATGATGGGAATAACAAAATGCAATGCAAAAGCCAATCCACCTAGAAATAGTTTGTTTTGACACAGGCTTGCCCTGTGAACTCAAAGCAAAAGAAACAAGTAACTGCTGAGACTGCCTAAAATCTTTAGTCCTGCTCAAATAATAGCAATTGCCTGTGTACATCTAAAGTGTGCAAAATCTTTTCCCCTTTATTTTGAGGATCTGCAAAAACGTAGGCAAATGAATAGTTTGGTTTAAAGCCACACTAGAAACCACCTTCGCATAAAGGAAGGATTAGTGCGTAATGAAACCCTGTCCTTATGGAAAACCAAAGGGCTCTACTGCCATAAGGGCCTGCAACTCAGACACCCTTCTTGCAGAAGTAATAGCCAACAGAAAAGCAGTCTTCCATGACAAATATTTCAATTCAGCAGTAGCTGCAGGCTCAAAAGGTTGTAGAGTAAGTTTTCCAACACAAAATTGAGATCCCAAGCAGGAGTAGGAGCTCGTGGGGTCTTATATTCTTTGCCCCTCTAAGAAACTGCTTGAACAAAGGATGCGAAAACAAAGGTGGGTCACAATCATAGTGAGCTGAAATTGCTGCAGCATGAATCTTTATGGAAGAGAAGGACAAACCTTTGTCCAATAATTCAGTAAGATATTGAAGAGCCACACTCAAATTAGGCTCTGAAATCTCCAAATTCTTTGCTGTACTCCAAAATAAAAATCTCTTCCATTTTTCTGCGAACACTCTCCTAGTACTAGGCCTTCTAGCTTCCATAATCACATTTAAAACTTGTTGAGGAAGCTGAGACCTACCGTGCTTCAACACAGAATATGCCAAGCTGTGAGATGAAGAGATTGAAGCTTGACATTGAGCAGATGACCGTCCTTCTGAGATAACAGATGAGGAATCAGAGGTAAAGGCCATGGAGGCTTCTTTACAAGACTCCTTAGAAGTGGGTACCAGTGTTGCGAGGCCAATCTGGAGCTATCAAAATCATCCTTGGCCTGTCTTGTCTGACCTTTAGTAATACCTTTGGAAGAAGAGGTAGAGGTGGAAAGGCATAGACATGAAGGTTTTTCCAACTGAAAGACAGAGCATCCACTTTCCAAGCTGTGTGATGAAACCCTTTGTGCAATACTTTGGCAGCTGGTGGTTTAGTGGAGAAGCGAACAGATCTATGTCTGGAGTTCCCCATGACACTGTCAATTTCTGAAATACATGAAGATCCAGTTTCCACTCGTGGGGATCCATGATTTGTCTGCTTAATACATCTGCTAGGGAGTTCTGTGCTCCTGGCAGAAACCTTGCCTGAAGAGTCAGTTGCCCATAAAATCATTGCTTGCCTGCATAGAGGATAAGAATGTGTTCCCCTTGCTTGTTGATGTACCACATGACAGTTGTGTTGTCTGTCAGAATCAACACCTGCCCTGGAAGAAGTAACTCCTTGAACGCCATCAATGCAAACTGGACTGCTAACATCTCCTTCATGTTGATATGTAGATGCTGTAGTCTGGCAGGCCACTTGTCTTGTATCCACTTTCCATTTAGATGAGCTCCCAAGCAGTGTCCGAGGCATCTGTCGTTAAAATCTGACTAAGCCTCTGGCCCTTGTTTAGGTGACATTAATTCCTTTTGAAGGCAAGGTATTATTTGAATGACAGTGTCCAAATCTTGGCAGTGCTGTGTCCATACATTTTGAGATACCATTGCAGCTTCCTCATATGCAGTTTGGCATTGGACTGTCCTTGCAGTCAGACTGATGAGATAGTTGATGGAAGTAAAGTGACAGACTCTTTTGTTTGTCCGGGGTTAAAAGGCCATCTGAGCTGCTGTATTCAGTCTCACACCCAGAAAGCACATGTCTTGAGAGGGTACTAGACTGGACTTTATTCTAGGCATCTTAGCACTGCTATGACATATTCCAGATGCTGTAGAAGGTGTTCCTTTTCTTGAGCCAGAATCAGGCAGTCGTCCAAGTAAGGATAGATTTGAATGCCTTGAAGCCTGAAGTAAGCTATCACTGGAGCCAGAACCTTTGTGAATACTCTGGGCGCAGTAGATAAGCCAAAGGGCAATGCAGAGAACTGATAATGAAAATCTCCAGTTTTCTGCAACTTAGCCTTATAGGCACATGAAGGTAAGCTTCCTTGAGATCCAAAGTTACCATCCAGTGATCCTTGCCCAGCAGAGGTAACAGTTGCTGTAACGTCAACATCTTGAACTTGGGAATGTCCAGATAAGTGTTGAGGATAGATAAATCCAGAATTGGTCTCCACGTGTTCCCCTTCTTTGGTACTAGGAACAGGAGAATAAAATCGAGCCCCTTTCTGATACAGGGACTGGCTGAATGGCTATCTGGAGTAACTGAGAAACTTGCTTGTGAGCCTCTTTTCTTTGTGGAGGAGGAACATCTGGCATGCCTTTGAAAGGGGCATTGTGTGGAAATAAAATCTGTAACCGTGATGAATAATATCCAGCACCCATCTGTCTTGAGTGATTAAATCCCAATTTTCTTTGAAAGAGACAATCTTCCTCCCAAAGGAGCTGCCAGACGAGAGTCCACTGGCAGCTGAAAAGCAGGTCATTGGTTTCTGCTTTACGAAAGGACTGACCCCTGCCCTCACCAGAAGTCTGAGCAGGTGAACTGTCTGATCTAGGCCTAAGCAGACCTTGAGCCCTGCCCCTACACGTCTAGACTACCCCCCCCTGGGAACTGGGATAATAAGGATATGTCCACCCTTAGCAGGCCAATTTCTACTAAACTTGGAGGCTGCACCTGCAAAAATCTTTAACAGTCTGCATAGACTTAGCTTTGTCCTCCATTTTCTTTAAAACTGCTTCCTTAACATGCTCAGCTAAATTCTGATCCTTCAACCAGGCATGTCTGCGAAGAACAGAACTAGTAGCAGCCACCCTCGAGGAGGCCTGAACAGCATCAAAACCACACTGCAAAGAATGCTTACCCACTTGTTCAGACACATGAACCAAATCCAGCAATTCTTTACACTCAATACCTTCCGCCAAAGCATCCACCTTAGATTTCAATTGTGAAAGGAGATAATTTTGATATTTCAGCATATGAAACTGACAATTCAACGCCCTCATGGCTAGAGTGGAAGAAGTATATACTTTCTTACCCCACCTATCCAAAGCCCTTGCCTCTTTATCAGAGGGTACAGGATTTTTAACCACAGAAGCTTTAACACCTTTAGGCCCCTGAGAAACAGTTTCTGGGTCCCCTGGGACTCTTAAACAAATACTTATGAGCATACCTATCAGGCTTAACAGGAGCAGGAGGCAAGGAGTCAGGGTTCAGAGAAGCCTCTGCAAAACATCCTCCACCACATTCAACACAGGAGGAATAGCTAAGGGCCTAAGTCTTTTTCTGGAGTCAGAGTAATCTTGGCCTTCCCATTTAAAGTGCTCCCTCATGGAGTGAAGAGTCTCTGAAAATGAAAAATCCTCAGGAGGAGAAGCTGAAGGAGTGGAATCATCCACATCAGAATCAGAATAAGTAGGAAACTCTTGCAAGTCTTCCACAGAAGACTCTGAAGCCTGTGAACACTGTTCAAAACTATCAAACTTATCAGGTGGGGCATAGAACCTCTAATCAGAGTAATCAAATCTTCTGCCATTTTAAGCATATGTTTCTTAGGCACAGAGCCGAAATGCTGAGAGAAGCCACAGAAGCTGAACTACCTCTACCTACTCTAAAAAAGCTTTCCCCTGAGCCTTCTAAGACGACGGCGTCCGGACTGCGGGTTCCTCACCCCTGCTTCTCACTGTTTTGTCCTTGCCTTGGATGGATGAGCGAGGGGTCGCGGCGGCATATTATTATGCAACGCTCCAGCGCTTCCCAAACAGCACAATCAAGCCTCCTCTTTATTCTTAAATAAAAATTAAGCAGCACACAGCAAAAAACCAACAACTAAACGCTCAGGACAATGTATGATAATCCCTATGCGGTATCTGCTTCCCCAAGAAATACAGTTATTCATTTTTTTTTTGACATCCGTTAAAAATGCAAAAAAGAAAAAAAAAATGTTCCCCAGCGTTATTTAGCCCAACTCTGTTTTCGGTCTGAAACTCCGGTTTGGAAAAAAATCTCAAACGCAACCTGCACTCGCAAAATTGCTTCTCTGCGGACACCATGCCAAAAGAAAAAGAAAATGGTGTGGTCATGGCGTATGTACCCTGGTGTGCTGGGGTCTAAGGGGCGCATGCTATGACCGGCCCTCTGTCGGCTCTCTGATGGGCCGGACTGGGCCTTGAACTATACCCAATAACTAGAGGATAGTCAGGAAAAGACGAAGAACATCTAAATTGTAGTTCACCTATTACAATTGAAAAGCTGGAGGGAGTCAGGTTCTTGCTCCCCAGAGGTTTTACTTAGTTAAGATAGCCAGCTTCAGTGGAGAAGGTAGAATTTGCTTTATGCAGTGAATCTCAAATGGGGGGAGGGGACACTCAGGAAAGAAACCTGTGCAAACTATTACAAATGAAAAGCAGGAGGGAGTCAGGTTCTTGCTTCCCAGAGGTTTTACTTTGTTAAGATAGCCAGCTTCAGTGGAGAAGGTAGAAATTGCTTTATGCAGTGAGTCCCAGATGGGGGGGGTCACTCAGGAAAGAAACCCGTGCAAACTATTACAAGTGAAAAGCTGGAGGGAGTCAGGTTCTTGCTTCCCAGAGGGTTTACTTGGTTAAGATAGCCAGCTTCAGTGGAGAAGGTAGAAATTGCTTTATGCAGTGAATCCCAGGTGGGGGGGGGGGGGGGATCTCTCGGGAAATAAACCCGTGCAAATTGCTGTGCAGGCACAACGAACAGAGGGTTAGGGAAGCTACAACAACTACAGGATGAAATACACCTGAATCAACATGCAAGTTTCTGAGACTAAAGTGGGAAGGTGTGAAATAAGCCTTGCACGTCTGAGAAAAAGTACAGTTGTGTACACTTACCATAAATGTATATGTTTGAGTGTATTCACTGTTGCAGTCATTACATTTAGGGTAATCTGCTGGCAGGTTGCCCTCGGTCGACCTGAATTCCAAAGTCTAGGGTCCTGCGTCGGTTGCTGTCTTCTCTTCCATGACGTCAGGTCGTTAGGGGTATAAAACATGCAGCCAACGCCATTTTCTTTAGTTTTTCTTGCCCCCAATTTTATATTATATATATATATATATATATATATATATATATATATATATATATATATATATATATACATGCATCAATATAAACTTTACCTTCATCTACAAGTAAATACATCACAAAGGTTGTAGAAGATAGAGAAGGAAAGATAAACTTTAGAATGACAGGGGGATGGCGGGAGGTTAATCTGGACTGCAACAGTGAATATACTCGAACATTTACATTTATGGTAAGTGTACACAACTGTACTATGTTCTTCGTGTTTCCCTGTTGCAGTCATTACATTTGGTAGAATCCCAAAGCTATGGTTGGGAGGCTGGAGCTAAACAGCATTTGGTGCGGCTATAAGGCCCTGCAGCACTGTAGTGGCAAAACCTGCCCTGGACTTAGAGTAGAGAGGCAAATGATAATGCCTTGTAAAGGTGTGAACAGAACTCCAAGTAGCAGCCTCTAGAATGTCTTTGGTTGGTACTCCTCTGAGAAAGGCTGCTGAAGTAGCTGCAGCTCTGGTGGAATGAGATCTAATGGCCTTGGGCACAGGTTTACCATGATGTAAGTAGCAGAAATGGATGCAGTGGTTTATCCACTTTGAAATTGCCTGCTTTCAAATAGCCTTTCCTTCTGATCCTGCAGCATATGACACTAGTAATTGCTCAGTTTTTCTTACAGCTTTAGTCCTGCTCAAGTAGAATCTTAGCTGTGTACGTCCAAGCAATGCAGAATTCTCTCTCCTTTCTTCTGCGGATTTGGATAAAAAGTTGGCAGCTGAATTGTTTGGTTAAGAGCCACACTGGAAACCACCTTAGGCATAAAAGTAGGATTTGTCCTCAGAGACACCCTGTCTGGGTAAAATATGATAAAAAGCTCTACAGCCATGAGGGCCTGTAGCTCTGAAACTCTTCTTGCTGAAGTAATTGCTAGTAGCAGAGCTGTCTTCCATGATAAGATCTTTATATCAGCGGTAGCAGCTGGTTCAAATGGAGGCAGGGTGAGATTTTCCAACACATAATTGAGGTCCCATGCAGGTAATGGTGCTCTTCTAGGTGGCCTTAAATTTTTGGCTCCTCTAAGATACTGCTTTAGTAAAGGATGAGAAAAGATTGGTGGCTCTGTATTGTAATGAGCTGAAATGGCAGAGGCATGGATTTTGATTGATGAGAAAGATAGGCCTTTGTCAAGCATCTCAGTTAAGTATTGTAATATCTGAGGAATATGTGGTTCTGCTGTATCAGTTCCTTGTACTTGATTCCAAGCACAGAATCTCTTCCATTTGTCAGCATAAGATTTTCTAGTACTAGGCCTTCTGGCTTCCAAAATGACATCCGTCACAGCTTTACTGAGAGGTGTCGTTTGTATGATTACATGATTAGCCATGCTGCCAGGTTCAGAGTCGGTAGTTGATTGTGCAGGATCTGATTGTTTTGCTGGGACAGTAGTTGTGGTCTTTGAGGCAAGGTCCAAGCTGGGTATTGAGACAAGTTCCTTAGGATTGGGTACCAGTATTGGCGGGGCCAGTCCGGGGTAATTAATATCATCTTTGGCTTTTCTTGTCTGACTTTTAGGAGGACCTTGGGTATAACAGGCAGCGGAGGAAAGGCATAAACTGATAGGTTTTTCCAACTGAAGGATAGGGCGTCCACTTTTCATGCTTGTCTGTGATACGTCCTTGTGTAGAATCTTTTCAACTGATAATTTTGAGGAGAGGCAAATAGATCTATGTCTGGGCTGCCCCATTTCTCTGTTATCATGCTGAAGTCTTGTGGATTTAGTTTCCACTCGTGAGGATCCATAAGGTTTCTGCTTAAATCGTCTGCCAGAGTGTTTTGTTTTCCTGGCAGGAATTGAGCTTGAAGATTTATTTGGTAGGTCAAAGCTGTTTCCCACAGTGCCATGGCTAATCAGCAAAGGGGGTATAAGTGTGCGCTCCCTTGCTTGTTTATATACCACATGACTGTGGTGTTGTCCGTCTTAATCAGTAGTTGTCCTGGATGAAGTAAGTCCTTGAAGGCTGTTAGGGCATTTTGAACAGCTAGCATCTCTCTTTGGTTGAGATGTAGATGCATTTGTTTTGGTGCCCATATGTCCTGAATGCATCTTCCTGCCATGTGGGCCCCCCAGGCATAATCTGATGCGTCTGTTGTTAAGGTTTGGCTTGTGGGGGGTAGAGTGAAGGGTCGTCCCATGTTTTGGTGACGGGCCTTTGCCCACCATAGAAACACCTGTTGTAGGCAGGGAATAAGAGGAATAATTGTTTCCAGACTGTGTGAATGTTGACTCCATAAACCTTTTAGGTACCATTGAAGTTTCCTCATATGCAGTCTTGCATATGGAATTAGTAGGATGCAGGATGCCATGAAGCCCAGAGCCTGCAGAATTTGTCTTGCAGAAGACTGGGTTTTTGCTGCCATCAGTTTGAAGTTAAATTGTCAGTTGCCTTTGTTTGTCTGCCATGAGGTAAGCCATCTGGGCAGCTGTATTCAAGCTTGCACCCAGGAATGTTATCTTTTGAGAGGGTACCAGTTGTGATTTCCATTTGTTTATTGTGTACCCTAGGCATATTAGAAGCCTTTTCACAAATGCCAGGTGTCGAAGAAGAGTGTCCTTGTTCTCTGCTTGAATGAGACAGTCGTCCAAGTAAGGATATATTTGTATACTTCTTTGTCTGCAAAATGCAAATACTGGTGCCCGGCACTTTGCAAAGACCCTGGGCGCTGTAGATAAGCCAAAGGGCAGTGCACAGAATTGGTAATGCATTAAGCCAGCCTTGAATCTGAGGTATCTTCTGCACAACTGTCTTATTGGGACATGCAGGTATACCTCTTTTAGGTCTAAAGTCACCAGCCAAGCATTCTTGTCCTGCATGGGCAGAAGCTGCTGCAAAGTCAGCATTTTGAATTTTGGAATGTCCAGGTATGTGTTCAAAATCGATAAATCCAGTATTGGCCACCAGGCCTTGTCCTTTCTGGGTACCAAGAACAGTCTTGAGTAAAAACCTTGTCCTTTTTCCTGTTCGGGTACTGTCTGAATGGCCCCATATCCATGAGGGACGTAACCTGTTTCTGTGCCTCTGCCCATTGATTTTTTGGCAGATCTGGCCAACCATTTGCCATCGGCAGAGTGTAGAAATGGAATCTGTATCCCTGTGACACAATGTTTAGTACCCACTTGTCCTGTGTTATTAACTGCCAATTTTGAGCAAAAAGTGCTAATTTTCCCCCTGTGGGTGCTGCCAAAAGATAAGTGCTTGGTGTAGGCAGAGGGAAGTCATTGGGATTGCTTTCTGTAGGTTTGCGCATTATCTCCTCCAGATTTGGAGGTGGATGCGCCCCATTGCTTTGACCTGTATGAGTCTTGCGCCTGGTATCTGGAACCCTTAGGGCGTCTGGATTTGCCCCTTTGAGCTCTGTCTGACACAGGAAAGGACCAGTTTTTTGTAGGCCAGTGTCTACTGAATCTTGGTGGCTGCACGTGTAAGAAGTCTTTAACAGTTTGCATAGACTTAGCTTTGTCTTCCATTTTCTTTAAAACCTCTTCTGCCTTAATACCAAACAGAGACTCATGCTGTAAAGGTGCATCTAGCAATTTAGCTTTAACATGATCAGGCAAATTTTGTTCCTTTAACCAGGCATGCCTCCTAATCACAGATCTAGTAACTGCGGCCCTGCAGGAGGCCTCTAAAGAATCAAAACCCACATTGCAAAGTATGTTTTCCAACTTGTTCAGCTGCATGCAATAATTCCTGCAATTCCTTATTTTCTGCACATTCTGAAATCAACATCATTTTCTGTTTCAGCAATCCCATAACATGTTGTTGGTACTTAAGCATATGCAATTTGACAGTTTAAGGCCCTGATTGCCAAGGTTGCAGATGTATAAACCTTTTTTTCCCATCTGTCCAGTGCCCTTGAATCTCTGTCAGAGGGGGTAGGATTTTTTGCTGTTGAGGCCTTAACTCCCTTTGGACACTGTAAAATTGTTTCAGGATCAGCAGCGGGTTTTCTAAATAAAAATTTATGTGAGTCAGGGACCCTGTAACATCTGTCAGGCTTACTGGGAGCCGGAGGTAAGGAGTCAGGGATCAAGCTTGACTCCGAAAACACATCATCCACAATGTCTAAAACAGGGGGAATGGCTAAAGGCTTGTGCTGAGGGAGGAGGAGGAAATCCCTGAGCCTCTTTTTTGATTCTGAGAAGTCTTGACTCTCCCAGTGAAAATGCTCCCTCAAAGTATGCAAGGTTTCTCCGAATGAATAATCCTCAGGAGGAAATGAAGATGGAACAGACTCCTCAGCATCAGAATCCTCATAGGGAGGTACAGATCATTCCTTATCAGAAGAAATAGAAACATGATCTGAAGATTCATAATCAGTGTCTTGCCTAGGCCTCTTATCTGGTGGGGGATGGATACCCCTGATCAAGGTAATAAGGTCTTCAGCCATTTTGATCATCTGTTTTTTAGGCATAGAGGCCTGTGCACGTGGCTCATGCGTCGTTTTTTTAGTTTTAGAAGTTGTTTTTGTCTTTGGCTTTGCAGCTGTCGGTTTGATGTACAAATGTTGAGGTCTGAATACACCCTCAGAAGCTGGTGCCTGCTCAGCGGCTCCGGAACCATCCGAGGGAGATACATCCGTCGGTCCAATACCTTGAGTATTTGCGGCATGGGTGTCGGTAGAGACCTGCGACTCGAAGGTAGCGGGTATCAGGGGCTACGAAGGCGCCTCACTGAATACTGGCGAACCGGCGACTGGCTTAGGAGAAGCTTTGTCATCGGTTTTGGATCGCGACTGCCTTTCTCTGTCCTTTTCTTTGCGTTTTTATGTACTCCGGTAGTCGGATTGCTATCCGACGACATTTCTGGGTAGTTAAATCTGTTTCCAAAATACTTTGATGCAAAAATATACCGACACTTAATAGTGCGTTGGTTAAATCTAGCACAAAACCGACAGCCAGGCAAGTTGTGATCAGGGCCTAGGCAAGGAATACAGTATAAATGTAAATCCTTATGAGGTATTTGCTTCCACAAGTAATACAATTATTAACTTTTTCTGACATCAGTAAAAAATCAAGAAAAAAGTTTGCCCAATGAGGTACTTAGCTTTAGTGAAGACTTCGGTTCTGAAACTCAAACTCGAATATTTCAGTAGTCGGCCGACCGGCACTTGCGAAATGCTTCTGCTTCGGGCACCGCGTAGCAAGAAAGACTAAAGAAAATGGCGTCGGCTGCATGTTTTATACCCATGACGTCATGAAGAGAAGACAGCAACTGACGCAGGACCCAAGACTTTGGAATTCAGGCTGACTGAGGGCAACCTGCCAACAGATTACCCTAAATATAATGACTGCAACAGTGAAACATGAAGAACATCAAAGCATATATTTGGTCATATTGGCTTGGCAGCTGATTGCTCTGAAGGCAAATGTTGAAGAAGCATATACTTTCTTTACATATCTATTAAAGGCCCTGCTGTCCTTCTCACTGGGGAAAGGATTCAAAGAGGCCAATGGCTTAGAGCCACCATCTTTGCCAATAGAAACTGAAAGAGAGTTAGCTAAAGGATTCCTAGAATGGTATTTATAGGAGTCAAGTACTTTGTAAAGCCTGTCTGGCTTCACTGGTGGAGAAGGCTGAGAATATGGAGAAGCAGAAGCAGAATTAAATGCATCCTCCAATGCACCAACACCAAAGGTATTACCAAGAGGTTGGAGGAATCTGTATTCAGGAGATCACAGTACCTTTTCTGTGCCTTTGAAATTCCTTTTAAAGAATTATTTCATTTCTGCAATTAACTGAAAATGAAATCTCTTCAACAGGTAAGTCAGAATACATATTCTCCTCTGACTCAGACTCATACGGGATAGCAGAATAGAGTAGTGAGGTGTAATTTAGACCTTCCTCATCAGAATCAGAAAGCCCCTCCTCTTCAGAGGATAAGGGGATTTTTTCCTCTGGATATGAAAAAATAATGGGGTAGAAGACTGGAAAGCCCTGAAAAGACCCAGGGCAAAATTGTATCAGTCTTCTTATGAACACTTCAAACTAGCTGGAATTGAAGGGGATAAAGGTGCTTAACTTTTTGGAACTTTTTCTTGGGTGTCTCCAGCTGAACAGTCTTGGTAGAGTTGGATGCCTATACCTCCATGAGGGAGCCTACTACTGCTTCTCTTACCAAAACCTGAAGCAGCACTCTGTCCTCTCTTTCAGTTATAATGAAGCAGGAATCTCCCTTCTCATGTAAAACGCCTAATGTCTGATCTTACAAAACATGCTGGAATACTGGCCCTTAGTGGCTACCAGCAGAGAGCCACCTGAGGGGGTGGGAAGATTGGACTGATGGTCTGAGAGCTCAGAGACTACCACAACATATATGCCAGTCCCAGACCAGATTAAAAAGGCCTGTTGTGCCAAGAGCTCAGAGACTACCACAACATATATGCCAGTCCCAGACCAGATTAAAAAGGCCTGTTGTGCCACTTGTAAACCCACTTCAGCAAATTTTATTTTCTTCTTCAACTGAAGGGTAACATATGATGAAGACAAATCGGTAACCATGGATGCTAGCCAAGGTTTTCAGCTGCCAGCTCTCCAGAAAATGTCTAAGGCCATTAAGCTTGCTACAAACAGTTTCTGGGGTGAGTGACAAATGTCACAAGACTTTACTTCTGGACTTTCACCCAAGCAGAACACACAGGATGTGTTTGAGTCCTTATATGGTACCTGATCATCATACACAGTTCCCCTTTATGAGAGACATAAAACTTAATTAAACTAAACACTTCAGTGCAAAAGTAAAGGAAGGTCCCCAGTTTAATACTTACCAGCCCTCAAAGCCTAGTTATAGGATGACAGCCAATAATGAAGACACTTTTGAGTCAAGATGAGACGTTTGACATCTGACTGAATACGTTAACGGCAAGAATCTTCTGAAATTTGGCACCAGTATGTCTTACATATACCAGTATACCTTTGTGCTTCAATGGACATGTGGTATGTGAGGAAGGCACATAAAAGCATTAGTAATTTGGGCAGACATACAATGTTCTTAGCAGGATACGTCCCATACAGCTTTAAGCTACTACAACAGTGATGCAATGATGAGCATCTCAAGTCATATTTCCATTCACTCTCCTTAATATACTAATGCTTATTTTCATCACTCACTGTCATGGTTCAAAGTTTTATCCGAAACTAATGATCACTGGGCAGCTTCCTTTCAATGATTTGCTGTCACAAATACATTGACAAACTGAAGGTTATTAATAGTATTCAATCATGACTCATCCTTTTTTTTTTTTTTACTTCATTTAATAAGTTAATTTTCAATCTATAGTAGTGACAAACAATAGTATGGTTTTATGAAACTTGTTTCTATTTTGCCTATACTACCTGTACTACTATTTTTGTGTGTAACTAAATTGAATGGCGCTATACATTTATCTTGCCTAATCACAATGAAATTTAAGTGAAAAATGTCAGTACCTGCACTTGTAGACCCAATTCCTGCTGTAAGAACAGAACGAGGAGTGATCTTTGCAGCGTACTTCAAAAACTGAGACTTGCCAGTTCCTGGGTCTCCCACAAGCAAAAGATGAGATTCACCTTAAAATAAAAATACAGATTTACATCAAAACAATTGTGCTATACACAGGTCTGAAATGTAAATCCCATTAACTAGGTAGGAAACTAAACCAAGGGGCATCAGTTGTCACAGTAAATAAAGTCACTCCATCATAGTATAATGCGTAAATAAAAATGTTACCATCCTCTGCACACCTGCTATCACATAATGCAAACAGCTTTCTACATGTACCTACTGTAAACACCATGTCCAAAATGGTTTCATATTCTGTTCATAGAGTCTGTGTTGCAATTGTCATCTTGTATGCTAAATTTGGAGAATGTGAATATCAACATATCCGTATATGTTTTGTAACTTGTTGTAGGTAGTATACATTAACAACTTGTATTAACTGGCATGTGTTAGTCATCTTAGAAGTTCTCGAATATCTTGATATACTGGTAATCTTAAGTAAAACTTTACATGCACCAGTGGTGAAATTCCAGACAAGTAAACTGCTTTATAAATGGTGCCAAGACAGTATTTTCAAAGGGCACAGGCAGATAACTTTTAATTATTTCAGTATCTAATGCAAAATGCTGAACAAAAGGACAGCCAAAGAAGCTTAAAATCTAGAGAAGTTGATGCAGAGCAGATGCAGCTCCCAAGCCGCTTACCTACACATGAAAGAATAAAGCTTGGCCACAGCAAGAAATACTATAGAATAAGCAGCAGAAGTTTAGCACTGGGCAGAACTATCTCAACAATCTCAAGTCCAGCATGCAAGTTGGGATAGCAGAGCCAAGTTATCTCCTGCAACCTTGGATAGTGATCCCAAAATTACTTAAGGCACCAAGTGTGGAAAAAAACCTCTTCTTACCGACAAGAAGTTTGGAGGTCAGCATCCAGAAAAATAACAGCTTTCACATTCACGAGATGTGATAAAGAAACATCTGCAATCAAAAGCCTGAGCCACATTACTGAAAACTACCTTGAAAATGGAACAAAAATAAATGATTTTAAGTGGGATTTTAGGTTCATACATATTGCAACTTTATTACACTATGCTGAAATGCTTATTAAAATACACGGGAGTAAGGACCTCATTGAATCAAGTGCAAATCCCCAGCAATGTGTCATGTTCTAGGATTCTAATCCTTACAGGATAAAGGGTGCAAATATTCTGTGTAGCAGATGTCTACATAATTCTTCAGCTGAAGTAACTCTTACATTGCCTTCTCAATTTTTTGAATGAACTGATGCATTATATTAAACAAGTACAGGTTCTGGTTAGGGATGAAGATCACAGTGTCATCGGGGAAAGTGAAACACAGCAAGAATGCAGTTCTCTTGTATTGAGCTTGACTGCTGTGCTGGAATATTTTACATAAACAGCTGGTGTGCAACCTGTCTGCACTGTCTTGGTGCATTTCAGAAGAGAAGGCAAACCTGTAACTGCCAAACGGGTGTTACAGGTTCATGTTACAGGGCTTTTCTTTGCATACTTCTGCATCACAGTTGTAAATGGCTTTAGTTATTTCTTAACTACATACATGCATTTTGACTAATGTTTAAGGGGTGCAACATCTGCTGTAGCACTGTAGCAATGGAAGGAAATGAAAAAAAAAATTCTGAAAATAAAATTTTGGTGAACTGTACTGTGTTGTGGCAAACAAAATGATCTTGCCTTGCTGTCCATCATTACACACCTGATTTCCACTCTCTTCAAAATAGACCATGACATTTCTCAGTCTCAATGGTGATGGACAGGTTGACAGACGAAATCAGACAGGAGTCCCTGTGAACTACGATGTTTGCAGATGACATTGTGATCTGTAGTAAGAGTAGGGAACAGGTGGAGGAGACCCTGGAGAGATGGAGATATGCTCTAGAGAGAAGAGGAATGAAGGTCAGCAGGACTAAGACAGAATATATGTGTGTGAATGAGAGGGAGGATAGAGGAATGATGAGGATGCAAGGAGTAGAGGTGGCGAAGGTGGATGAGTTTAAATACTTGGGATCAATAGTTCGGAGTAATGGTGAGTGCAGAAGAGAGGTGAAGAACAGAGTACAGGCAGGATGGAGTGGGTGGAGAAGAGTGTCAGGAGTGATTTGCGACAGACGAGTACCAGTAAGAGTGAAAGGGAAGATCTACAAGAGGGTAGTGAGACCAGCTATGTTATATGGGTTGGAGACAGTGGCATTGACAAAAAGGCAGGAGTTTGAGCTGGATGTGGCAGAGTTGTAGATGTTAAGACTTGCACTGGGTGTGACGAGGGTGGACAGGATTAGGAATAAGTATATTAGAGGGTCAGCCCAGGTTGGAAGGCTTGGAGACAAAGCCAGAGAGGCAAAATTACTTTGGTTTGTACATGTAATGAGGAGGAATGCTGAGTATATTGGGAAAAAGATGCTAAGGATGACGCTACCAGGTAACAGGAAAAGAGGAAGGCCTAAGATAAGGTTTATGGGTGTGGTGAGAGAGGACATGCAGGTGGTTGGTGTGGCACAGTAAGATGCAGAGGACAGGAAGAAATAGAAACAAGATGATCTGCTGTGGTGACCCCTAACGGGAACAGACGAAAGAAGATGAAGTAGTAAATTGGTGCCCTTGACAATAATCTACAGTGAGTTAATAATCTAGTTAGCTCCCTACCACCTGCCAACCCTTGTTATAACCACTGTTTTTCAACAGTACAGCAATTCCCAAAAAGCAACTGAAGGAGGTAGCTTCCTGCTAAACACACACACACACACACACACACACACACACACACACACACACACACACACACACACACACACACACACACAAACACACACACACACAAAATCTCACAGCATAACAGCAAAAGCACAGCAACAGTAACTTCAACATGAGTAAAAGAAAGAACTACTGACCTGACATTTGTCCACTCAGGCAGTTAACAATGCTGCCCTGCACTACAGTCCTCTATAGTGATCTTCAAATAATACATTAAGAAGCCAATTCATTCTCGAGAGTTAGAGGTAAAATTACTAGTGAGAATTGCAGTAAAGTACAGGTAAATTACCATAGATGTTTGAATGATCACTGCTGCAGTAACCTTAGCTATATGGGTTATATCATGCCAAGGATGTTAACAGCCGGCCAGCTTCCAAAGCTTAAGAGCCCCTTTGACTTGCCCATTTAGTTAGCTCAAGCTGAGCTGACTAAAAATTAGATTGACCATCAAGCCCTTCATAGCTTTCATGCTAAGAGAGATGGGTAGGCTAAAGCCCTGAAGTGGACAATGCTAGGAAAAAAAAAGTACATCTCCCCAATGAGTAGGGCTCATAGGAGGTTACTAGGATAGTAGCCCTAGAGCCCTTACAAGCCTGGTTGGAGGGAGAAGTTACTGCAGCAGTGATCATTCAAACATCTACTGTTTTGCTAACTTTACTTAACCAACTGTACTATGTTCTTCATATTGACCACTGTTGCAGTAGCCTAAGTTATGTAGGTAGCTTACCACTGAGTAGGACAACCGGGAGCGGAAGTGTCTGGGAGCCCCTAGAGAACATTCCTAACAAAGCCTGTCCTAGACCTGGAGAAAGAATCTAGTTTACAGTGCTTTATAAAAGTGTGCACAGATAACTTAGCTGCTGCTTCCAGAATGTTTCTAGTATCAAAACCTTTCCAAACAAACACAGATGAAGACCAGACCATGGTAGAATGAATAATAAAGAATTTTTGGATTATCTCAATGGTAATATTTGGGGAATTGAATTTACGGTGACATATGATCTACAATCCATCAATTTTCTTGATGTTACGGTTAGCAGAAACATGGATCACACTTTAAACACCAGGACTTTCCGTAAATATCCCCAATATAACACTTTATTGCACGCTTCCAGCATGCATCCACGCCACACTATCCACAACATTCCTAAGTCCCAATTTATGCGGATGAAACGCATCAATTCCACCAATATGGAATATGAGAAAGCTAGTCTGGATTTGTTCCAGAGATTTGTCAACAGAGGTTATAAACAACTGGACTTAGTTAAGGCTTGGGATTGGTCAACTAGTATGAATAGGGATACATTATTACAATATCAGACACAACCCAGGGACTCAAGTGCATCTTCCATAAGATTTGTTACTGCTTATGGTAGAAACCATAATGCAATTCGGAGCATTATTAATAAACATTGGAACATTCTATTAGCCAATGATCAGCTAAGATCAATATTGGGGTCTCAGTGTCAATTCAGTTACAGAAGAGGCAAAACCTTGGGCTCACTGTTTAGTCACTTTAAACATAAAGAAAGTGGTGGGGCTGTATACCAACAACTTACTATGTCTGGAGACAAACTGCTGGGAACCTTTCCGTGTGGACACTGTGGGTCTTGCAAACAAATTTGCAAATCTAAATAATTTTCCAGTCAAAACACCAGCAAAGTATATGATTGTAAGATATTTGGCAATTGCAGCAGCAGTTGGGTGATATACTTGGCCACTTGTCACTGTACTGCCTTCTATGTTGGCCAAACATCCAGACCATTGAGAACACGTATTAATGAACATAGAAGTGACATTAAGAATAAGAAAGACCATAATGCTCTTTTCAGACATACTTTGAAACATTCACAGGCCCAATATACATTCATGATTATTGATAGAATCACAGATCATCGGAATAATCCTCAAGGTTGGCATAGCATCCTAAATCACAAAGAAAGGTATTGGATTACCACATTGGGAGCACTTTTCCCACCAGGTTTGAATGATCATTTATAATTAACTTTTTATTGTTAATTTATATGTTATTATAACCTATTTTTCAATATTTATGTATTCCAGATTCCTGAGGATACCTTATTTGATGTCGTGTTATCATGAATGCTTACCAATAACCACAAATTTATTGAGAACAAAAGTGTTACAAATTTATTATGGATATTTACTGATTTCTATCTTATCATATATTTATTTTTACCTATTATACATTGTTTAGCTAATGGAGTGTGTGTGTATATATATATATATATATATATATATATATATATATATATATATATATATATATATTTCTGGCTCATGTCCATTTATATTCAATTTTACTGATATAAATATTTGCAGTTTATATAACCAATTGGTTATATTTGTTTGTGAACCCATAGACACACTGATTCATTTTGTGTTATGTTTTTTTAAAGTTTTTTCTTTTTCTATTGTGGGAACAAACCATGATTAATTATGCAGGGTTTTTCACTCTCATTGGTTAGGTACTCTTATAAATATTCATTGAGTACTATCTAATGTTTTTGCTGTGTATCACTGATGAAGGCATATATTATTTTGCCGAAACCGGTCTGATTATTAAAGATATGTATAATCAGCGAATAATTGAGTAATTGTATCTTTTTACTGTTACACGTATCTGCTGGCTAACAGTGTTTTTTGGTTTGCTCCGGCCGTGCAATACCTACGTGCATAGCACAGTGTTTAGAATGAATAATGAGCCTGTCTGGAACTGCTCTGTTGAGGTGGGTAATAGCATGAAACAACTTGCTTTGACACTTAGTACTTTTTTCATACTTTCACAAGAAACAAACAACTGATCAGAGTTCCTTAACAGATTTTGTTTTGCCAAGGTAGTACCCGAGTGGTATATGAACATCCAATGAATGGAGTATCCTTTAATTTCTTATTTTTAGGTTCTGGAAAGAAGTCAGAGAGATGGATAGCTTGTCTTAAAGTAAACTCAGACAGCACTTTAGACATAAATGAATAAATAGTTCTCAAATAAACAGTTCTCAAATAAACCCCATCTTTTCGGGTCATGAGACAAGGATGACCCACCATAGGAGCTTGCAACTCAGTTGCTCTTCATGCAGAGTTCAGAGTAATCAATAACACTGTTTTTCATGTTAAAAACCTCAAATCATCCTGATTAGCTGGTTCATATAGAGCAAGAGTTCATTTTTTGAAAACAATATTAAGATCCCAAGATGTCACCTGTTTTCAAATTGACTTTGTATGCAATACCCCTTTCAAACATATTTCCACATGTTATTGCATTGAAAGAAGGGGATCCATGGGCAGACATGCTGAAATGCCAATAAATGAATGTTGATGGAGAAGTAAGACCGACTACAGGATAGTAACTCACATAAATAATGTAGAATTAAAGAAATACTAGCCCTGAATGGGTGCTGGTTCCTGACACGGTACCAACTAGAAATTCTTTTCCATTTGCTAACACATAATTTTCTACTAGCAGGTTATCTTCTCTCCTTTAATACATGTTGCATCATAATCATCATCATTCCCCCTTTCCCCCCATTTTCTACATGGGACCAGGTTATCATGTTAACTGTCATGATCTCTCTCAATTTATTGCCACATTCCTGCCTTCTTTGACACTCATGCCGGACTACCGGTGATCTTCTTTCACACAATCCATCCACCTCTTTGTTGGACATCCTTGTTTCCTCTTGCCTTCTTCCTGTCTGTTCCAAATCTTCACCAGATTATTTTCTGCTTTTCTGCATGTGTCCAAACCACAGTAATCTGTTCTCTTTGACCTATTCTGCAACTGAAGCTGTTTTGGCTTCTGCTCTTATGATCTCATTTCTTTGTCTGTCCCACAGTGTCCATCCTACCACTCTTCTCAGGCACTTCATTTCCATTACCTCTAGCTTCCTCATCTGCCTTTACTGCCCAGGTTTCTGTACCATACATTAGTCCTGTTTGCACCACTACCTTGTAGACCTTACTTTTCAGCTTCTTTGTGCCATTTGGCAACAGCCCCCCCCCCCCCAGATTATAGCTCTGACCTCATTATTCCATCTTCCCCTCTCATCAACCACCCCTCCCAGATACCTGAAGATATTAGCCTGTTCCACTATCTTCCCTTCTTCTATCTCAATTCTCAGCTTCTTCTGATCTCTCCAGTTTGCTTCCATTACCACTGTCTTGTCTGTGCTTAGTTTCATCCCATGTGCTTTCAGTTTTGCATTCCATTCCCTTATCCTTTGCTGAAGTTCTTGATCAGATTCTGCCTGTAATGCCACATCGTCTGCATACAGCAACTTTGTTGATCTGTTCCCTTCAACTTGTTTGCTAATGTAGTCCATCACCAATATAAACAGCAGTGGGCTTACAGCCGAACCCTGGTGCACACCCACTCCTCTGTGAGGCCGAACACTGTTTGTACTGTAATCTGTCTTACTCCTCCACCAACATTCATTTCATTGTGAGCATACCCTCATTAAACAGGTGCCCAAAAGACATTAAGATTCTATTATCCTGTCAGTTAGTTACAGTTTTTTATGAAGTCAGGATGCATAAAAACATTCCTTGCCCTGTGTGAGTAGCTAATAGTCTGTCAGGAAGCTTGTGGTATCTGTCACTGGTCATTTCCATAAGGAGAAAGAATCAGTGTTGCCTGGGCCAAATGGAAGTCACCAGAATGACCTTTGAAAAGTACTTGTGAATCTTCAGAATTATCCTAGATACCAGTGAAAAGGATGGAAAAGCATAAAGGAACCAACCATGGGTGTAAAAAAAAGAGTGTGTTTTCCAGACTTAGTTGCAATGAGCCCTGAAACAGAACGTGTTCAGTTGCCTCTCTTGAAAGGAGGCAAACAGATCTATTTGAGGGGTTCCCACAACTGGATCAATTCTTGCAAAGCACTTTCATTCAATTTTTATTCATGAGGGTCTGTCCTGCGTCTGCTCTGCTCATCTGCCACTTCATTTGCTCTGATGGAATGTATGATGCTAAGAGAGTTAATGAATGCTTTAGAGCTACCTCATAGGGTTCCTATCATGAAATCAAACTTCCAGAAGGTCGAACTTGGAAGTTCGAAAGTTGAAAATGTCGAAGCCGACATTTTCTCCATTGTGGTTCGAAAGTTACGGAACGGGTTAAGGTACATGTGCAATAGTGACGGACTTTAGGGTTAGGGTGCGGGTAAGGTAAGTGTGCGATAGTGACAAACCTTAGGGTTAGGGTGCACATAAGGCAAGTGTGCGATAGTGACAGACCTTAGGGTTAAGGTTGTGGGTAAGGTAAATATGCGATAGTGACTGACTTTAGGGTTAGGGTGTGGATAAAGTAAGTTTGCGATAGTGACGGACCTTAGGGTTAGGGTTTGGGTTTGGGTTAAGGTTAGTACATAGATAGTTGTCTATGTAAGGTTTAGTGTAGGTTTATAAGGTTTTTGGTGTGCTTGTGTTGTGTGTGTGTTTTTCAGAACAGCAAATTTTTTTCCTTGGGAAAATATTCGCTGTTCTGAAGTTTCGATGTCGCATTTCGATCTTCCAAATTCGAACTTATGGTGTTCGACATTTTGGAAGTTTGATTTCGTGATATAGACCCAACTCATAAGCCATCCCAGACAGCCTGCAAGGAAGGTAAGACCTGGTGTCCCTCTGTTTATGTACCACATAATCATAGTATTGTCTGTAATTACTTACAGACGTCCCAAGGAGACCAAGGCATAGATGACAGTCAACATCTCTTTGACATTTATATGCTTTGGTATATCTGAAGGGTTCAGACTTTACCCTCATAGAAAAGTACAGTTGTGTACACTTATCATAAATGTAGCTGTTCGAGTGTATTCACTGCTGCAGTCATTACATTTGGGTAATCTGCTGGCAGGTTACCCTCAGTTGGCCTGATTAACAAAGTCTTGGGTCCTGCATCGTGTGCTGTCCCTTCTTCCATGACATCAGGTCGTTAGGGGTATAAAACATGCTTCCGACGTCATTCCATCAGTTTTTCTTGCCCCAGATGTCATGTGCCCCCCTAATTGGGAGCAAATAAAATTAAAAAACACAAAAATATACCTCCAACCAAAAGCAAATACACCAAAAAGGCTTTTAAGCAAAGAAAAAAAAGGTAGAGGTATAGCCAGAGAAAAGTAGGGGGCTGGAGGGAGGGTAACCAGGACTGCAACAGTGAATACACTCAAACATCTACATTTATGGTAAGTGTAAACAACTGTACTATGTTCTTTGTGTTTCACTGTTGCAGTCATTACATTTGGGTAGATTCCCAAAGCTATGGTTGGGAGGAGTGGTTTATACAGCATTAGCAGCAGCTATAAGGCCCAGCAAGACAGCAGTGGCAAAGCCAGCTCTGGATTTAGAGAAAATTGGTAAATGATAACGCTTGGTGAAAGTATGTACAGAACTCCAGATAGCAGCTTCTAGAATATCCCTGGTAGGAACACCTCTAAGAAAAGCTGCAGAAGTAGATGCAGCCCTGGTGGAGTGAGATCTGATGCCCTGGGGAATAAGTTTTCCATGGTGCTTATAGCAGAAATGAATGCAATGGCTTATCCATTTAGAAATGGCTTGTTTTGAAATAGCCTTCCTCTCTGCCCCTGCAGCAAATGCTATCAGCAATTGTTCAGATTTTCTTCGAGATTTAGACCTGTCCAAGTAGAATCTAAGTTGTCTGTGCACATCCAAGGAATGCAGAATCCGTTCCCCTTTGTTCTGTGGATTGGGAAAGAAGGTTGGCAAATGAATGGACTGATTAAGAGCCACACTGGAAACCACCTTGGGCATGAAGGATGGATCGGTCCTCAGAAATACCCTGTCGGCATGAAAGATGATGAAAGGCTCCACCCAATAAGGGCCTGTAATTCAGATATTCTTCTAGCTGAAGTGATTGCTAAAAGGAAAGCTGTTTTCCAAGAAAGAAATTTTAAGTCTGCAGTAGCAGCTGGCTTGAAAGGAGGTAGAGTGAGTTTTTCCAAAACAAAGTTAAGATCCCAGGCAGGGCTAGGAGCACTCCTGGGTGGTCTCAAGTTCTTTGCCCCTCTGAGATACTGCTTGAGCAGCGGATGAGAGAAGAGGGGTGGTTCTGTGTGATGGTGAGCTGAAATAGCTGGAGCGCGGATTTTAACAGAGGAAATAGACAGGCCCTTGTGAAGCATTTCTGTTAAGTATTGCAAAATCTGATGTAAATTGGGCGCTGCTGTCCTCATCCCTAAAGATTGGTTCCAGGCACAGAATCTTTTCCATTTGTCAGCATAAGATTTTCTAGTACTTGGTCTTCTCGCCTCCAAGATGACATCCATCACAAGTTTGCTGAGGGATGATAAGGGTGAATTTAAGTGATTAGCCTGGCTGCAAGATTCAAAGTTGGAAGCGGAGGGTGCAGAATTTGGTTCTCCTGCTGAGACCGTAAGGAAGGGGTCTGAGGCAGGTGCCATGGAAATATCTGTGACACACTGTGCAGGAGTGGGTACCAGTGTTGGTGTGGCCAGTCTGGAGCAATCAAAATCATTCTTGGTTTGTCCTGTTTGACGTTTAGCAGGACTTTGGAAAGCAGAGACAGAGGGGGAAAGGCGTAAACGGGTAGGTTTTTCCAGCTGAAGGACAGAGCATCCACTTTCCAGGCTTTTTTGTGGGGAGTCCTTGTGCAAAACTTGTCCAACTGTTAGTTCTGGAGGGAGGCAAATAGATCTATATCTGGGCTCCCCCATTTACTTGTCAACATGTTGAAAATCCGTGGTTCCAGTTTCCACTCGTGTGGGTCCATGAGATTTCTGCTTAGTCCGTCTGACAGTGTATTTAAGTTTCCTGGCAGGAATTGAGCTTGTAGGTGCACTTGGTAGCTCAAGGCTGTGTTCCACAATGCCATGGCTAATGTGCAGGGGGGTAAGAATCTGTACCCCCCTTGCTTGTTTATGTATCACATAACCGTGGTGTCCGTTTTTACCATGAGTTGTCCTGGAAGAATGTAGTCCTTGAAGGCTGTCTGAGCATTCTGTACAGCTTACATTTCGTTTTGATTGATATGTAGGTGCATTTGATTTGGGTTCCATTTGCCCTGAATGCACTTTCCTGCCAGGTGAGCCCCCCATGCATAGTCTGATGCATCTGTAGTTAGGGTTTGGGCGGCAGGGGGTAGTGTGAATGGCAGACCCTTGTTTTGGTGGCAGGCCTCTGCCGACCATAGGAATTTCAGGCGTAGGCAAGGCATGATAGGAATCATTTTTTCCAGGCTGTGACAATGTTGACTCCATAGATTTTTTAAGTACCACTGTAGTTTCCGCATATGCTGTCTTACATATGGAATTAGAAGAATGCAGGGTTTTTATGGCCACTTGTTTGAAGTAAGTTACCAATTGAATTTGCTTCTCTGGCGTGAGGAAAGCCATCTGGGCAGTTGTATTCAAGCTTGCACCCAGGAATGTAATCTGTTGAGAGGGTACCAGTTGTGATTTATTTTCGGTTATGGTGTACCCCAGACAAGTTAGAACCCTTTTTACAAATGCCAAATGATTTAGAAGTATGCTCTGGTTTTCTGCCTGAATTAGGCAGTCGTCCAGGTATGGATATATTTGAATATTTCTTTGCCTGCAAAATGCAATAACTGGAGCCAGGCACTTTGTGAATACCCTGGGCGCAGTAGACAAGCCAAAGGGCAGTGCAGAGAACTGCTAATGCAAGTTGCCTGCTTTGAAGCGTAGGTATCTTCTGCAAGATTCCCTGATTGGGATGTGCAGGTATGCTTCTTTTAAATCTAGAGTTGCCAACCAGGCGTCTTTGCCTAGCATAGGAAGTAACTGGTGAAGAGTCAGCATCCTGAATTATGGAATGTCCAGAAAGGTGTTGAGAGTAGACAGGTCCAGAATTGGACGCCATGATTTGTCTTTTCTGGGTACCAGAAAAAGCCTGGAAAAGAAACCCTGTCCCTTTTCCTCTTCTGGTACTGGTTGAATAGCCCCCAAGTTTAAGAGGGAAGTACTTGTTTTTGAGCCTCTGCCCACTGATTTGGGGGTAGGTCTGGCCACCTGTTTGGTGCTGGCAACATGTGGAAATGAAATCTGTATCCCTGGGACACTATATTTAAAACCCATTTGTCCTGGGTTATGAGTTCCCAGTTCTTTGCATGAAGAGCAATCTTTCCCCCCAAAGGGGCGGCTAAAAGGTATGTGCGTGGTAATTTTAAAAGGAAGTTATTGAGAATGTTTACCATAAGGGGGGTGTCTTGTTATTTCCAGATTTGGAAGTGGAGGCCCCCCCATTGCTTAGATCTGAGAGTCCCCTGGGACTGAAACCTGGTGCTTTTGGAGTGTCTGAGTTTGGCTTGAGAGGATCTGGAAGGAGCTGGAAAAGACCAATTCTTAGTAGGCCAGTGCCTACTAAATCTTGGAGGTTGCACTTGTAAGAAATCTTTAACAGTTTGCAAAGATTTAGCTTTATCTTCCATCTTTTTTAGAACTTCTTCAGCCCTATTGCCAAACAGGCGGTCCGGATTTAAAGGAGCATCCAACAATTTCACTTTAACATGATCAGGCAAAGACTGCTCCTTAAGCCAAGCATGCCTTCTAAGCACAGACCCAGTAACAGCAGCCCTGCACGAGGCCTCTAAAGAATCAAAACCACATTGCAAAGTCCGTTTTCCAACTTGTTCAGCAGAATGCAATAAATCCTGTAAATCTTTATTTTCCAGACAGTCAGGAATCAACATCATTTTCTGTTTAAGCAGTCCAATAGTATGCTGTTGATATTTTAACATATGAAATTGGCAGTTTAAAGCCCTGATTGCCAAGGTTGCAGAAGTATAAACCTTCTTACCCCCATCTATCCAGCGCCCTGGAGTCTCTATCAGAAGGGGTAGGATTTTTAGCAATAGAAGCCTTAATGCCCCTTTGGCACTGAGAAATGGTTTCTGGATCTGCAACAGGATTTTTGAAAAGGAACTTGTGGGACTCAGGAACCCTGTAGTATGTCAGGTTTGCTAGGAGCCAGAGGCAGGGAATCAGGGGTCATACTTGATTCCGAAAGCACATCAACAATGTCTAGTACAGGAGGTATGGCCAAAGGCCTATGCTGAGGTAGAAGAAGGAAATCCCTAAGCCTCTTTTTTGAATCAGAAAATTCCTGACTTTCCCAGTGGAAATGCTCCCTTAAGGTATGCAAAGGTTCCCCAAAAGAAAAATCCTCAGGAGGGGAAGCAGAGGATATGGACTCCTCTGCATTCGAATCCTCATAAGTAGATATGGACAAATCCAGGTCATTGGAAGAGTCAGAAGAAACAGAAATCTGATCAGAAGATTCATAATCAAACTCAGCCCTAGGCCTCTTGGGGGGGGGGGGGTTGACTACCCCCGATTAGAGTAATTAAATCTTCAGCCATTTTGATCATTTGTTTTTTAGGCATAGGGGCCTGAACATGTGGCCTGGGCATTGTTTTTTTAGACATAGATCGAGATTTAGACCTTAGCAATGAAGGTGGAGTCGGTTTAATGGGCAAGTCTGTAGGCCTGAATACACCCTCAGAAGCCGGTGCCTGCACAGCGGCTCTGGACCCATCCAAGGTAGAGACATCCGTGGGTTCCATAGGTGAAGCATCTTGCGGCATACCGGACTCCGAATGGGTCTCAGTAGAGGCCTGTGAATCAGAATTAGTGGGTATCAGGGGCTGCGAAAGCACCTCACTGAGTACCGGTGAAATGACTGGCTTAGGCGAAGCAAATTCAGCAGTTTTGGACCTCGGCGGCCTGTCTCTGTCTTTAGCTTTGCGTTTTTTCGGAATCCCGGTAGTCGGATGGCTAACAGAAGACATTTCTGGATAGTTAAACCAAGAACCGAAATACTTAGAGGCAAAAATGTACCGAAGACGGATAGTGCGCTGATTAAATAAAGCACAAAACTGACAGCAAGGTACGTCGTGGTCAGGGCCTAGGCAAGGAATACTGTACGAATGAAAATCTTTGTGAGGTATTTGCTTTCCACAAGTAATGCAATTATTAATATTCAAAAAAATCCAGCGCCAGCCAAAGAGTCCTCAGTAAACGAAAGGTGATAAATAATGAAAGAAAAACCTCGGACTCACCACAAAATAAACTAAATAAAGCTTTAATAAACAATCAGTAAGCGCTTTCACGTATCAATGACACACTTCTTCAGACCATGACATTGAACTAAAAACAGTGAGCTTATATAGTGCAACATCCTCATGACTCAATGTAATTAAATAATTATTCAATTAAACTTACTTTAAGAGTGAGCTCTTAAAGAAGTAGTTCACTAAGCATCTTATTCATGTATCTAAAATATATTTAAATAAGCTTAAAAAAGCTTAAAAACTTGGCAACATCTTAAAAACTGTGCAAGTATTAGGACCTTCATAATATCTTAAAACACATTTGTACAAAATCTACCTAATTAATAAGCTTTCATACATAAAAGATATAAAATATATATATATACATATGTGTATAAGTACAATATATCAATAAATATAGTCCCAATTAAGGAACAATTACGAGTAGCTAGGTGTATATTTGTAGTTACTAAAGAAAAAAGGAGAATATATACAACCTTCAAGCTATCCAAAAACAATGCATCATAAATGAAAATACTTCTACTTAATTAAAGCACCATGACTCAATCTTGCAAAATATATAAAAATATATAAAAAACGAACGCATAGTCAAACATGGTATAAAATGCAACTTCATTAGATAAAGATATATATCTTAATCAAAGAAAATACTAAGTTATACAGAACTGAGTACAAGAATGCTCATAAATATAGAACATTGTGAGTGCAAAAATATATTTGAGACATAAATGCTCATGTATATATAAAAATACTTTGGTAAACATGAAAGATTACTAAAAATGCGCATAGATATAAAACATTATAGATGCATAAATGAATGTTCAAAAATGTTCAAAATATACATACTCATATGAACGCATGTCCATATAGATACAGTTGAAATGTACCTAGTATACGTTATAACCATATATACTATTTGCAAAATCTTCTATGACTAGTCATAAGCTAAAAGCAGATGTTATTTCCTTAGGGCCAATTGCGATCTTAGGGAAACATATGTATTCAACCCTGGGGGGGTAGTGTGCTTTCAATTTGAAAATCCAATGTAGCTCCTTGGTCTCTAGCAAATTCATATAATCTCCACCTTTTCCACTCTCTTTAGCTATCTGTAATACTCTAAATACAAAGGGAATGGTTGGGATAGGATATAACATGCCTAGCCAAGGCATTTAATTCATTCTTGTTCTTGATATCATACTGATGGTTGTATATTCTGTTCTTTAGCTTTCTCTTGGTAAGGCCAATATAAAAAGCTGAACAAGAGTCACACGTTGCTATGTATATTAAACCTGTAGTCTCACATGTTCATAGGTTCATAGGTTCATAGGTTCATACTAGGCTATCTGCCCGAGGGCATTTACAAGCCTAGCCCATCGTTTTGTGGCTTACGCCACCCCTTTAGTATGGGGAACTATACCCATTATTTTGCTGTGCCTCTGTCGAGCAGTGACACTGAGGTAATCCCTGGGGTATATCTGCGATCTCCCATCCATTGGTCAAGATTTCTCTTGAACAAGGCCAGCGAGGTGCTCTGCCTCACATGTACCGGGATTTTGTTCCACAGCATAGGGAGTCTTTGGGTGATGAATCTATCCCTCCAGCACGTCCTATTAATAGCCGTGTCAAGGTTTAAGTCTCCGCCCTTGTGGCTCTGATGGATCTAGATTTTTGAGGTGAAGCATATTCATCAAATCTGGGTTTGACATGGCCTTGTATGTTAGGCAAAGGTCACCTCTGAGCAAGCGGTAGCGACTGAATAGAGCTGGAGTTCTTTCAGTCGGGCAGCATAGGACAGATTTTGAGACCCTTTATCCTTTTGGTGAGGAACTTTTGTGGCCTCTCCAGCTGCTGCAAGTGTCGGGTCAGATACATTCCGAATGGGGCATTGTACTCAATCATTGGTCTGATGAGTGATGAGTAAAGGGAGACTATGACCTCCCTTGATCTAGATGAGAATCCCTTCATGATAAGGTGGGCAATGTAGAAGGTCTTCCTAACTACTTTAGCTACATGGGTGTCGAATGACAGACTACTATCAACCTGGGTCCCCAGGTCCCTGATAACTTCTTCTGTGCTCAGTGGATTGCCACCTATTTGGTAGCTAGGGTAACCTTGTTTTTCCCGAAGGGTATGACTATGCATTTTTGGCATTTAACTTTAGGCCGTGGCTCTGGCACCAGTTATCCGTTTCTGTGAGACCCTTCTGAAGGATATCTGTGTCAGATGTGTTTTCTACTATGGCGCCCAGTTTGCAGTCATCTGCAAACTTTGTCAGCCATAACCCTCCTGTGTTTGCTTGTACTTCGGAAAAGTAGATGCCAAACAAGAGTGGGCCCAGGACTGAGCCCTGTGGGACACCACTTGTGACAGGCTTTGAGTCTGACATGGCGCCAGCAGCTCTGACCCTGTGGGTTCTGTCACTCAGCCAGTTTGCAACCCATCTTGTGATGTATGGGTTGACATTTATGCTGATGAGTTTTTCAATGATACCCGAATGGGGTATTGTATCGAAGGCCTTAGCCAGATCGAGGTAGGCTGTATGGACTGCCTTTCCTCATCAATGGCTTTGGTGACTGTGTCGAAAAAGTCAACCAAGTTTAAAAGGCATGATCTGCCTTTGACAAAGCCAAACTGGGTTGGATCCAAAGTCTGCAAATTCCCTATGTCTTTATTTATGAGGTCCATTATGATCCTCTCCATGGCTTTGCAGATAAGGCTTGTCAAGCTAATGGGCCGGTAATTTCCAGGGTCGGTGGAGGCACCGCCTTTGTGAAGTGGTACCACAGTTGCAGTGCGCCACTCCCTGGGTACGTATCCAGAGGTAAGACTTTGATTAAACAGCTGTCCTAGCTGTGGGTTTAATTCCTCATTGAGTTCATGGAGCACACAGCCGGGGACACCATCAGGTCCCATGGATGCTGTGTTTTTTCCTTTGGAGAGAGCAGTTCTCACTTGGGCGCTGGAGATGTTGGGGGGGCTGCAATCGTTTGGTATAGATATCCCTCCTTTGGGGAGGTGAGAAGTTTGCACTGAACCTGTCAGCCAGTATGTTGGCAATGTCTGTAGGATCAGTAATCTTCACACCATTTTGAACTAGCTCTGAGCATATCTGGGAGTTTCCTCCCAGGTTTCTAACATAGCTAAAGAAGGCCTTATGATTGTCTTTTGAGTCTTTAGCTATTTTCTCTCTAAATTTGCTTTGGATGATTTTATGAGAGCTCTTAGTTTTTTACTTATAGTGATCAAGGGTGTCTTACCTTTTAAGGATTTTGCTCTATCTTGTAGTAGCTTCCTCCTTTGTTGTAGAGTTTGTTTATGGCTGGGGTCCACCAGACTGGACGCTTGCCTTTGGTACAAAGAGTCTTTGTTTTGCTTGGGATTGCCTTATCCATGCAGTCCTGCAGGTGCTGGTAGAAGGCATTTGTAAGTGATTCAGCGGCTTGAGTACTGTTTTCCACTGCTCGGGGCCTTAAAGGAGACCACACTAGTCTTTAGAAGTGTGAAGTCGGCTTTTGAGAAGTTCTTTACTGTGGTCTTTTTTTATTTCAGGTGGGGGTGGATGAGGACTTCCAGCGAGATTAGTTTGTGGTCTGATCTCACCAGTGAGGGTACACCTCCGGTGTTGAACATTGTGCTCCCATGTTCGTGATGATGAGATCAAGTATGTTATCTCCTCTTGTGGGGATGGTGACTAGTTGTTCCATGGCATTTGAGTTTATGAATTCCAGGAACTTTTGGGCTAGGGTGTTTGGGCTTGAGTAGTGTTCCCAGTCTATATTAGGGTAATTGAAGTCACCTAGTATGATGGTGTTTGGTGATACATTTATCCCCTCTAGTGTTTTCAGGAAGGCCATGTGAGGTTCCTGAGTTTGTGAGGGTGGCCTGTAACATGCTACAATTTGCAGAGCAGTCTTGCCTATGGTTAATTGCACCTGGATGGTCTCCGATGCATCGTGCGTTGCCACCAGTCTTGAGGTGTGGGTGTCCTTGATGAATATGGATACCCCCTCCTTTCTTGGTATTGTCCAGATTTTGGGGCGGAACGCATGATATGAGGTAAAACCTGATAGCGCTGGGGTGCTCTCAGGAGCCTTGAACCAGGTTTCTGTCACAGCACAGACATCGATGTTCTCCATACTGAGAAGGGCCTCGAGTCGTGCATTTTGAGATTTAGACTTCTGGCATTGAGCAGCATTACCCTTAGTTTTTTTCCTTTTTGTGTTCTAGGGTGGTAGGTTTAGAATTTGAGCCTTGCCTAAAAAGGCACTATGGGGTGGCAAGAGCCTTTGCCAATATCCGGAATCCCAGGGTGACAGGTGCAAGCCGTCCCTTGAAGCAGCGTGGCTTGTCCAGCATGTCATCCCAGGCAGACAGACACTGGATCCCCTTTGAATGACACCAGTGTTTAAGCCAATTGTTAAAGCTGATCATCTTATCTCTGTATTGTGGCATCATTCTTGGTGAAGGTAGGATACTGCTCAAGGTCAGGGTCATACCTGTCTGGGCTACATAATCAGAGAGCTCCTCAATGTCTCTTTTCATGTAGTCCAAGGAGGTGCGTCTCAGGTCGTTTACACCAGCGTGGACAATGACTGAATCATATTTGTACCTGCTGTTGAGAGACCTGAGTGCTTGCGTTATGTGGCGGATTCTAGCGCCCGACAGGCAGCTTACTGTGACCTTCTCCTTACTCAGTCTGGTGAGCGGGACGTCAGTGTGTCTGACTATGGAGTCACCAATGACTAGTGTGTCTGGCATTGTGTTTGGCCTTAAGGGCTGTGACTGTTTGACACTCTGACTGTGAGGTCTATGTGTTGCAGGTGTTGTGTTCTGAGGTGGTGGTTGTTTGGGTGTCTGCTTTGGTGGCCTCTGCTGTTTTGGTAGATTTTTGATCAGAGCCTCCGAGTATGTCTTTGTGTGTTTATGTGTATGATTTGAGGTTGTAATGGTAATATGTGAGACTGGGTCTATAGTGTGTGTGGTAACCTTCTCCTCCTGACTGGTCTTGCCAGTCCTATGTTGAGAGAGCTCAGCCTCCAGTTTGGCCGTATAGTTGCATCTCTCGCATGTATTTGTGTTTTGTGGGAGGAGGAGAGGGTTGTCTGTGTACATGAGGCAATTGTAACATTGCCTCAATATTCCCAGGTTCACCAGCTGAGCAGGAGAGGACACTAGCAACTGATCCCTCGACATGCTAGAAGGAATAGACAAAAAAAACTTTAAAAAAGATTCCGGGGGACGTGGGTGACCGAGAAATGGGGGGTTGCCTTTTTGGGGTACTATCTATGACAAGAGTGCCGTATCAAGGTAATAAGTACTGTAGGAGCAAGTGCTACGTTTAACAGATAGAGAATAGTCTACTTGGAGTCAAGTAGAGATGATCTTTTTAATTATAGGATACGCTGATTAGATAAGTAGTATAGTTCGTGGCCTCAAACCTAGGTACAAAAGAGTAGTCTACAGTAGGATGCGTAAATAGTTGTTCCTTAGAAATGAACTTGCAATAGTTGCAATGATTGCAGGGGAAGGTACCATGTCTAGTATAGCGTATATGCTTTATAGGCGATACTTCAGGCAACCTGTCACACAATAGTCTTTTTAAATTGTTGTTATTCCTATAAGTAAAAACCGGTCTTTTACCTACCAATTTTAAAGTTTGTGGATCAGTGGTTAGAATCTTCCAATTGTTTGAGATAATATTTTTTAAGGAAAGAAAATCATTGGTATATGTAGTTAGAAAGTGTAACCTATCTGCTGGTTCCTTAAAATACTTCTTGAAACTCTTGTCTGTAAAGGTTGCAACTCTAGCCTCCTTGTTCGGTGGTAAAGCACCTCCCAGAACCTCCTTTCTAATGTATTGAACCAGATCTTTATCATAACTCCTATCAATAAAGATTTTTTCTAATTTATCTGCTTCCAAAGTTAAATCATTCTCATCCTTACATAACTTCGAGATTCTAAGGAACTGACTTTTAACGATACCTCTAAACGTGTGGCGTGGATGCATACTGTTGTACTGCAGAATGGTGTTCTTCCAGCATGTCTTTCTATGAAGCTTAGGTACCAATCTTCCCCCTCTAATGTCTAAGGTGATGTCCAGAAAACTAACTGAGTCATAAGATGCTTCAACGGTAAACCTTAAAAAATCCGTTGTAGACTCAAGGTATTCCTTAAACAGAAGGAACTCTTCTAAGGTACCATCCCAAACAATTAAAATATCGTCCACAAAACGCCTATATAACAAGATCCTACTGAAACACTGATGATTAAAGACAAACTGTCTCTCCCACTGGTACACCACAAGATTGGCGTACGTATTAGCACAGGGGGTGCCCATAGCTACACCCGATTCCTGCAGAAATAGGCACCCCCTGAAACTAAAAACGTTATTGTACAACACCAAGTCTAAAAGTTGGCATATAAGTATTTCCTGATTCCTGTCAAAAGCTGGAAATATCTGTAATAATTCCCTAACTGACTGTATACCCTCCTCATTGGGTATACTAGTGAAGAGGCTCTGGACATCCATAGTAATAAGTAGATGCTGATTTTTTACTAGCTCTATATCCATACTATCTATAAAAGTTATGAGTTCGTACGTATCTTTCAAGATACTGGGAATTTCAGATAAAATGGGTCTAAGTATATCTTCCAAGTAAACTGAAATATTCTCTATATGCAATTATTAACTTTTACTGACATCGGGAAGGAGCAAGAAAAAGTTTCCCCAACGGGGTACTTAGCTTTAAGTTGAAGACTTCGGTTCTGAAACTCGAAAATGAAAATTTCAGGAGTCGGCCAACTGGCACTTGTGAACTGCTTCTGCTTCGGGCAACACACAGCAAGAAAGACTGGGATAATGGCGTCGGATGCATGTTTTATACCCCTGATGACCTGACGTCATGGAAGAAGGGACAGCAACCAACGCAGGACCCAAGACTTTGTTAATCAGGCCAACTGAGGGCAACCTGCCAGCAGATTACCCAAATGTAATGACTGCAACAGTGAAACATGAAGAACATCTACCCCAAAAGATCTGAAGTGTCTGCAGTTACTGATTTGCTTGGGACTTGATGAGAAAAGGAGAGACCTGGATTTGCTTCTATCTGATGTCTCGACCAGTGCAGTTCTTTTCTGACAAAGCCCAAGACTGGAATCTGAAATTTCAGTGGATGCAAATGTTAGGTCCATCTATTTAAGAAACTATTGAATTTTACTCATATGTAACCTTGTGAAAGGAATCATTTGAATCAGAGAAGACATAAATCTAAGGATCCTGGGAAATTCTCTTCCAGAGGTCTGTGACTTATTGGAGAAGCTCAGGAAAGTTTCCAGATAAAAATTCATGTTCTCCATTGTCAAAAGAACTTTTACAGACTGTGTTTCTGGGCTGCCTTCTGGACACACATCAAGGACAATTTCTGAACATTAATCTGGAGCCCCAGGTTGGTTAGAAGAGATTAAACTCATAATAAGGATCCTTGACATCTGGGGAACGACTCTGCAAATATAAACATGTTGTCTACATAATGAAATATGTGAATGCCATAAAGTCTGCAATGAGCTAACATTGGTAACAGACACTTTGTAGACACACTGGGTGCTGTGTATAACACAGAGAGTAATGCAAAGAATTGATAAATCTGACAGAGAACTTGAGGAATTTCTTGAAACCCGAGACTATGGGAACAAGATAAGCATCTTTTAGATCTAATGTTACAATAAGACTCCCTAACGGGATGAGAGGCAACAGACTCTGAAGGGTCAACATTTTGACCCATGGTACTTTCATAAATAGATTGAGAAAAGACAGATCTAAAATTGATCTCCATAAAAACTCTTTCCTTGGTACCAGAAACATAGAAACTGTTGATCCAAATGCACTGGTTCTAGGATTCCTGGGGTGAAAAGTTGTTGACTAACCTAAAAACAATTCTGCTTGTTTCAGAGGGTGGAAAGGAATTCCCCTGAAAGGAGATTTTTTTGTCAAATATCAACTATAATTCTCATGCACCACTGTTAACACACGAGAGTCCATCACAATTTGTTTCAGACTTTACTTCATCAGCAAATTTTTGCTTATGTACCTAGGCATATCTCCTCAACACTGCAGCAGTAGCAGTGGCCCTAGACAGAATGCATGTTAAAATAATTAAGCAAGATTAAAACCTATGGAATTCAGACAGGAACGACCTTCTGAAGGAAGTGTGGCAGATAATTTCCTCAAATGTCTGCACAAAACAGAACAAACTTACACGCGTGCCGGATAATTGCAAATTCAGTACGGCAAAGTAAAAGAAGAAAATATTTCTTAGAAATTTGTCCAATACCTCATATTTGTTGCCCACAGTGGAAGGATTGATAGAAAATAATAGTCTATTCCTAGCTGGCGATGATGTAGAAATTCCAGTCAGATCTGGCCTAAAATGAGAAGACAAATATTACTCTGAGAAGCTTCATAAAGTCTGTTTTTTTGGAAACTGATTGCTGAGAATCAGGATTATTACAGGCAGCATTAAATACAACCTCCAAGCCTGGCAAAAAAGGATGAATGGGAATGGCATGACGTATTTTCACTTGTACCATATCATAACACTTCCGAAACTCAGAAGGAAGATATACTTGTGCCTACAAAAGCAACTTCTACCTGGATATTGTCTGAGAAAAGGAAAATTTCTCCAAATGAGGTGATAGCCAGGTTTCCTCAGAGTCAGAGTATTATTGGGCTTGGGATCTGCAAGACATGAAGTCTTGTCTCTGTCTACCAAAATCCTCTGATAATTTTCCTCAGGAATTTCATTACTGATATTGCCCTCAGGTAATGATGTTTGAGCATTAGGATTAACAGCCTGTAATAATTTCCAGGATAAGGTAAACATTTTCTAACAGACACCAAGTCTTCAGATGAACAATGCCTAACATTTTACTCTTCCTTTGCAGGTAAAACTTTGGCCGAGGACCAAGTCACAGAAAGCAGTTCTGCACTGACTAGAGGTCTCTCTCTGTGCCTACCCCGAAAAGCATTTCCCAGAGTGTCTCCCTGACCCAAAGAAGATGGCTCTATGCCCAGATTGCAAATGGAAGTGGCTGACCCCTGGTTTAAGTTGGTTGAAAGGACTACAACAGAGGAAGCGAGTGAGTGGTTTGAGAAAAGTACACTTACCATAAATATAGATGTTAGAGTGTAGTCACTGTTGCAGTCATTACATTTGAGTTATCTGCCAGCAGGTAGCCCTCAGCTGGCCTGATTATCAAAGTCTTGGGTCCTGCGTCAGATGCTGTCTCTTCTTCCATGACGTCAGGTAGTCAGGGGTATAAAGCATGCAGCCGACGCAATTACATCAGTTTTTCTTGCCCCAGATGTCAGGTGCCCCCATAATGGGAAGCAATTATACACAAGGTTACACCTCCAACAAAAAGCAAATATACCAGAAAGCTAAAATACAGTTAACAAGAAGAAAGGTATAGCCAATAGAAGTCAGGAGGCTGGAGGGTAACCAGGACTGCAACAGTGAATACACTCGAACATCTACATTTATGGTAAGTGTACACAACTGTACTATGTTCTTTGTGTTTCACTGTTGCAGTCATTACATTTGGGTAGATTCCCAAAGCTAAGGAAGGGAGGAGGCAGTTAGAGAGCATTAGGACCAGCTATTAAGCCCTGCAAGACTGCAGTGGCAAAACCAACTTTGGATTTAGAAAAAATAGGCAAGTGGTAATGTTTGGTGAAGGTATGTACAGAGCTCCAGGAAGCAGCTTCTAGGATGTCCCTGGTAGGAACATCTCTGAGAAAGGCTGTTAAAGTAGATGCAGCCCTAGTGGGATGTGATCTTATCACCTCTGGGGTAGGTTTTCCATGGTGCTTATAGCAGAAATGAATGCAATGGCCTATCCACTTAGAAATAGTTTGCAGTGAAATGGCCTTCCCCTCTGCACCTGCAGCAAAGGCAACTAGCAGCTCTTCAGTTTTCCTGAGAGGCTTAGTCCTGTCCAAATAAAATCTAAGTTGTCTGTGCATGTCCAAAGAGTGCACTATTCGTTCTCCTTTGTTCTGTGGATTAGAAAAGAAGGTTGGCAAATGAATGGACTGATTAAAGGCCACACTGGATATCACCTTGGGCATAAAAAAGGACTGGTCCTGATGGGGCACCCTGTCTGCATGGAAGATGATGAAGGGCTCCACTGCCATGAGGGCCTGCAATTCAGACACTCTTCTTGCTGAAGTGATGGCTAGAAGGAAGGCTGTTTTCCAAGAAAGGAATTTCAACTCTGCAGATGCAGCTGGCTCAAAAGGAAGTAGAGTGAGCTTTTCCAATACAAAGTTAAGGTCCCAGGCTGGAATAGGGGCTCTCCTGGGTGGTCTTAAATTTTTGGCCCCTCTGAGGAATTGCTTCAGTAGGGGATGAGAGAAAAGGAGTGGCTCAGTATTGTAATGTGCTGAAATGGCTGAGGCATGAATTTTAATAGATGAGAAGGAAAGGTCCTTGTGGAGCATCACTGTTAAGTACTGAAGAATATGCGGGTAAGCTGGGCTCATCTCCTGAGTCGGTTTCCAGGAACAGTATCTTTTCCACTTTTCAGCATAGGATTTTCTAGTACTAGGCCTCCTTGCCTCCAGAATGTCAGCCAGGACTTGCTTACTGAGGGATGGTATTGCAGAGCTCAGGTAATTAGCCAGGCTGCAAGGTTCAGGGTTTGAAGCTGAGGGTGCAGAATCTGGCCGTCCTGCTGGGACAGCAGAGAAGGGGTCTGAGGCAGGTGCCATGGTTCCAGCAGTGACATACTGCGCAAAAGGGGGTATCAGGGTTGGCGTCGTCAGTCTGGTGCAATGAGAATTGTCTTTGGTTTGCCCTGCTTGATCTTTAGCAGAACTTTCGAGAGGAGAAGCAGAGGGGGAAAGGCATAAACTGAGAGGCTTTCCCAGGTGAAGGACAGGGCATCCACTTTCCAAGCTTGTGAGGAGAAGCAAACAGGTCTATCTCTGGACTCCCCCCATTTGTTTCTCAAAATGTTGAATATCTTTGGTTCCAGTTTCCACTCGTCTGCGTCCATGAGATTTCTGCTTAGGTCATCTGCCAGTGAATTTAGCTTGCCTGGCAGGTATTGAGCTTATAGATGCACTTGGTAGCTTAAAGGCTGTGTTCCACAGAGCCATGGCTAGTCTACAGAGAGTGTACAAGTGGGTTCTCCCCTGCTTATTTATGTACCACATAATAGTGGTGTTGTCTGTCTTTACCAATAATTGTCCTTGAAGAATGTGGTCCGTGAAGGCTGTCAGAGAATTCTGTACAGCTAACATTTCTTTTTGATTGATATGCAGGTGCATTTGACTCAGGTTCCATTTGCCCTGAATGCACTGCCCTGCCAAGTGAGCCCCCCATGCATAGTCTGATGCGTGGGTTGTTACGGTTTGGGCGGCAGGAGGTAGAGTGAATGGCAGTCCCTTGCTGTGGTAGCAGGCCTCTGCCCACCAAAGGAACTCTGTCTTTATACAAGGAATGATAGGAATCATTGATTCCAGGTCCTGAGAATGTTGACACCATGGGCTTTTTAGATACCATTGTAGTTTCCTCATATGCAGTCTTGCATACAGAATTACTAGAATGTAAGAGGCTATGAATCCCAGGGCTTGCAGTATTTTCCTTGCAGATAGCTGGGTCTTTGTAGCCAGTAGTTTGAAGTAGGCTGTCAAATAAACTTGTTTCTCTGGCGTGAGGTAGGCCATCTGGGAAGTTGTGTTCAAGCTTGCTCCCAGGAATACAATTTGTTGGCAGGGTACTAGGTGATATTTCTTTTCATTTATGGTGTACCCCAGTGAGGTTAGCAGTTTCTTTACAAATGCCAGATGATTTAATAGTATGTCCTGGCTTTCTGCCTGAATTAGACAATCGTCCAGTTATGGGTAAATTTGAATATTTCTTTGCCTGCAGAATGCAATAACTGGAGTTAGACACTTTGTGAAAACCCTTGGAGCAGTAGATAAGCCAAAGGGCAGTGCAGGGAACTGACAGTGCAAGTAGCCTGCTCTGAAGCGTAGGTATTTTCTGCAAGATTCCCTTATTGGGATGTGCAGGTAAGCTTCCTTTAAGTCCAACATTGCCAACCAGGCATTTTTGCCTAGCATGGGAAGCAGCTGATGAAGAGTTAGCATTTTGAATTTTGGGATTATCAAAATGGTGTTTAGAATAGACAGGTCAAGGATAGGACGCCAGGAGTCGTCTTTTCTGGGTACCAGGAAAAGTCTTGAGTAAAAACCTTGTCCCCATTCCTCTGCTGGGACAGGCTGAATAGCCCTGATACTTAGAAGAGAGAGAACCTGCTGTTGAGCCTCTTCTCACTGATTTGGGGGTAAGTCTGTCCAACCTTTTGGGGTTGGTAAGGAGTGGAAGTGGAATCTGTATCCTTGGGAAACTATATTAAAAACCCATTTGTCTTGGGTAATGAGTTCCCAGTTTTTTGCATGCAGGGCGATCTTTCCCCCTAAGGGAGCAGAGCAGGGCTTGGAAGGCTTAAGGTTAAGTCACTGTGACAGCTTTCTATAGGGGGGTGTCTTACTACTTCCAGTTTTGGAAGTGGGAGCCCACCACTGCTTAGGCCTGCGAGTACCTTAAGACTGTAGCCTAGGTGGTCTGCTGTTCCTGGGTTTGGACTGAGAAAGCCTGGAAGAGACAGGAAAGGACCAATTCTTAGAAGGCCAATGCCTACTAAATCTGGAAGGCTGTACTTGCAGGAAATCCTTAACAGTTTGCATAGATGTAGCTTTTTCCTCCATCTTTTTAAGAACTTCTTCTGCTTTGTTGCCTAACAGGCGGTCTTGGTTTAAGGGAGCATCCAGTAATTTAGCTTTAACATGATCTGGCAAATTTTGCTCCTTAAGCCAAGCATGCCTTCTAAGAACAGGCCCAGTGACAGCAGCCCTGCAAGATGCTTCTAAAGAGTCAAAACCATATTGCAAAGTATGTTTACCAACTTGCTCAGCAAAATGCATTAAATCCTGTAATTATTTTCAGCACAGTCAGGAATCAACATAATTTTCTATTTAATAGTCCAATAATATGCTGCTTATACGTTAACATATGAAACTGGCAGTTTAAGGCCCTAATGGCCAAAGTAGCAGCAGTGTATACCTTCTTACCCCATCTGTCCAGGGCCCTGGAATCTCTATCAGAGGGGGTATGGTTTTTGGCAGTAGTAGCCTTAATGCCTTTGGGTCCCTGTGAAATGGTCTCTGGGTCCACAGTAGGATTCTTAAAGAGGAACTTGTGAGAGTCAGCTACTCTGTAATACCTGTCAGGTTTCCTGGGAGCTGGAGGTAAGGTGTCTGGGGCCAGACTAGATTCCAAGAAGGCATCATCTACAATGTCCAGTACAGGAGGGATAGCTAAAGGCCTGTGTTGAGGTAGGACTAAGAATTCCCTAAGCCTCTTTTTGGAGTCAGAGTAATCCTGGTTTTCCCAGTGGAAATGCTCCCTAAAAGTGTGCAAGGTTTCACCAAAAGAAAAATCTTCTGGAGGGGAAGCAGAGGGTATGGAGTCCTCTGCATCAGAATCCTCATAGGTAGATAAGGGCAAATCCTGGTCATCAGAAGAAACAGAAATTTCAGAATCATGAGCAGAAGAATCAGAAGGAAAATCAGTTCTAGGTCTCTTAGAGGGGGAGGGCTGGCTTCCCCTAATTAGAGTAATAAGGTCTTCAGCCATTCTTATCATTTGTTTTTTAGGCATATGGGCCTGACCATGCGGTTTGGATGTTGGTTTTCTAGGCGTAGGTCGAGTTTTAGGCCTTGAAGAAGAAGATGGCGTCAGTTTGAAATGCAAGTCTGTAGGCCTGAATACACCCTCAGAAGCCGGTGCCTGCACAGTGGTTCTGGACCTATCCAAGGTTCCAGGTTCCATAGTCGAAGAAGCATCTTGCGGCATACCAGACTCCAAATGTGTCTCAGTAGAGGCCTGCAAATATGAAGTAGTGGGTATTAGGGGCTGCGAAAGCGCCACACTGAGTACCGGCGAACTGGCAACTAGCTTAACGGAAGCGTCATCGGTAGCTTTGGACCTGTGAGGTCTGTCTCTGTCTATCTTTATGTTTTTTCGGAATGTCGGTAGTCGGATAGCTTAGCGAAGCCATTTCTGGATAATTAAACCGAGTACCAAAATAGTTTGCTGCAAAAATGGACAGACGTATAGTTCAAGGATTGAATAAGGCACAAAACCGACAGCGAAGGAAGTCATGGTCTGGGCCTAGGCAAGGAATGCAGTACGAATGAAAATCTTTGAAGTATTTGCTTTCCACAGATAATGCAATTGTTAACTTTTACTGACATCGGTTTAGAGCAAGAAAAAGGATCCCCAATGGGGTTACTTAGCTTTTTTGAAGACTTCGGTTCTGAATCTCGAAAACGAAAATTTCAGGAGTCGGCTGACCGGCACTTACAAACTGCTTCTGCTTCGGGCAAGAAAGACTGATGTAATGGCGTCGTCTGCATGCTTTATACTCCTGGCTACCTGACGTTATGAAAGAAGAGACAGCATCCGATGCAGGACCCAAGACTTTGATAATCAGGCCGGCTGAGGGCTACCTCCAGGCAGATAACCCAAATGTAATGACTGCAACAGTGAAACACGAAGAACATCAACAACTGGCCAGTACAGGTTCACCCACCATCGTCTGAGGCACTAACTGAGCCCACAGTATTGGCAAGGGCTCTTTGGCAAATTGCTTTTTCTCTTTAAATAAAGTTGGTGAAGAATCAGCAGGTCCAGAGTAAATATCCAATCTGCAACCGAGGAGAACACGTCAAAGCCGGTAAGTATTGCTGGACTGATTCTGTTAGAAAGTAAGTTGTTTCAAAGTGCTCACAAGCAGCACACTCACACCTATACCTACCTGCACAATCTTCTTTCAAAGCAATGCACAAGCATTGCACTCAGATCCTGCCAGAAAGACTTAAAGAATAAACGCACACTGACAGAAAAAAATGGCAGGTATGTTGTCACAAAGTATACATCGGCAATGTCACCTACAGTTAGGTTCCCAGCCTGTTTAAAACATTCCTAGACACCAAACTTTCCAAAAACATAATCCTGGCATATAAGGCATCCTCACCTACAGTAAGGTTCCCAGCCTGTTTAAAACATTCTTAGACACTAAACTTTCCAAAAACATAATCTTGGCATATAAGGCATCCTGAGGTTCAGTTCTGATGGATCTCTTGCACATCCTCAAAACAAACAGCACCGGAAACACTAGATCCAAGAAGATTAACTTTTCCTGTGATGTACATAGAATGTGCTGGATAGACCAATGTATGTCTCAAAGGATTCTTGCACTATGGAATATGCTCCCCAGCTACATGAAGCAAAGTTCATTCCTGACCTTATTCAAATAAAACCTTGATCAGTGAATGGGAAATCACAAATTCATCCCAGGTATGGCCCCTGTGTCTCTGATGGACAAAGGTTGACTATAAGTAAATTAATCCCAAATTAGCACATCTTCCAGTCTCATAACTCTTAGCTACCTCCTTACCAACATAACCCACCATGTAGGTGTCCAAGGAACTCTCGGACAAAACTGGGATGGGTTGCATGGCTAGGCTTGTAAGGACCCTGGTGGTTGTTAGCCTAGTATAAACTTATGAACCTCTGAGCAGTTCATGACAGGAAACATCTTACATTCATAAAGAATACCAGGTTTCTTAAAAGAATACCCAGCAAAGCCCAAAAAATATTTTTCCTTAAAAGGCCAACAGTTCTATGTGGATGGGTTCCCCACTGGGGACCCATCTGCCAGAAACAAAGTTAGAAGCAAATTGCTGCTCTTGTGAAGCCTCTGAGCTGCTGCTTCTTGAGGTGGCAAGAAAGTACTGAAGAAATCTTCACTCTGACTGCTGATTTCACTTCACATAGCTGTCCAATCAGCATTCAGACTGAAGATGTGGGAGGAAGCCTAAGCCACAGCTTTGTGAAACTGGCTGGTTGCAGTATCCTGGGCAAGACACAACCCATATAGCCTAAACACTACTGTAGTGAGAATGACCATTACTAAGTTGCCTTTATCAATATTGAAATGAAAGCAAGGCAAACCTATGATACTATTTGTTCAGTTCATTTCTTGGTATGAAAAGGAATATGCAACTGTGGCAGCTATAGCAACTTGGTAAGAGATGAGCAGTGGAAGGTCAGCCTGTTTTCACAGAACAGGAGTTCTCTGAAACTTCAAGATTGCAGTTTACAGAGGTGAGTAAAGAATGTTGACAGCAGAAAACTGAATACAGATTGACTTATCAGTATTTTCAAGTGACATGCAAGAAAAGCTCAGTCTAAGGATCTAAACATCTTATGCAACATCAACAGAATGATTTAGAGGGGACAGGTACATCTCGCAGAATATACCACTGCTCTGGAACAGACTCCGCATCCACATAAAACAAAGTTCATCATTGTCCATAAGCAAAAGCAACGTGGAAATATGGATGGGAAACAGAAAATTTACCCAAAGACCATAGACAAAGGAAGCTCCTAAATGCTTTATCCCATGCATGGGTCCCCTCAAATTATCAATGGTATGATCCCAGTTATTCTTATTAGGAGTAATTAATAGCATCTATGTACATTCTCACTAAGGTCTAAAATTCATTGTCAGATATATTTGAGAAGCATGGCTTGGCTTAAAAAAGCCCTAGGTTCGTTTATACCTATGGACCTACAGATTGAGTCCAGTGGCGTGGTGTACTGAGTGCAGTTCAGCGCAGCTTTGTTTCTTCCCTTATGATGAAAAACACTGTTTAGAATGTCTGGTGGACACCAAGATCAGCACAGCTCATCTCCTCAATTCAAGGCTTTCCACACTTTTCAGAGTCTTGAATAAAAGAGTATGTTATACAAAATGGTGGGAGGTTGGCATAATGGTTAAGGTATTTTATTTTACGGACACAAGGTGCAGAGTTTGATTCTCACATGGGGTAATTGGCTAGGCTTAAAATTGCCCACAAGTGCAGTTAGCCTAGTACTGACCTATGAACCTATGGGATGGGTAAGACCAATCTCTAACCAAATGGTACAGGTTAATTAGAGTATAAAAAAGGAAACTGGCTAGGCTTAAAATAGTCCACAAGGGCAGCTAGTCTAGCCTAGTACTTAGTTATGAACCTATGAAGTATGTGAATCTTATAAGTACTATTAAGACTATTGAAACTTTAAGCTAGCTGGAATTGGAAATTAAATGGGATGGGCTGATTGATCAAAGGAAAAGCAAGAATGCTTATGTATTCCTTGGCCAATGTGCAATGGTCAGAGAAACATTACTCTGAAAAGATTAGATTAACTAGCTAGGGTGCCTGCTAGTCATACATGCTAAGGTGTTGATACCTTGAATTTTTATCATCATTTAAATTATTTTACATGCTGGCTGATGCATAATGTCTCAAAATGGTCTCTGCATTGCAACCATATTTACTTGTTAAAGACATAAATGCTTTAGTGTTCATAGATTCATAAACTGTGACTTGGCTGACGACCCAAAGGGCCTTTGTAAGCCTAGCCAAGTTTTTCCAAAAGAATAACAATGTCCTGCATCCAAACAGAAGAATGAGGGCCAGGCATTTATAAGCTACTTCTGTCCATACGGGACATGAGTGCCAGGCCCAGTGTAAATTTCTTATTCCCCATCCACTTGTCTAGGTTATGCTTAAGCTTAAGTAATAGACAACCTCAGCTTCACATGGATGGGAAGCCTGTTCCATAAGAGGGGTAGTGTCTCTGTTACCTATTATCAGTCCCTCCAGCATGTTCTGTTTATGTCCCAGACCAAATTCCCTAGACCTTGTATTTCTGGTACTCTTGACTTATGAATATTTAGGAGATTCATAAGTGTGAGTTTTGCGGATGCCTTGTAAGCCAGGCATAGATCACCCAGCAACAATCTATAGGAGACTGAGTAGAGGGAAGGCGCTTTGCATACGGCAGGTTTATTATACCTTCTATTTTTTTTTTTTTGTAAGGAACCTTTGAGGTCACTCTAGCTGCTGCATATGCCTAGTCATGTGCATACCAAAGGGAGCATTGTACTCTATAACTGGTCTGATAATTCCAGAGTAAAGTGGGATAATAACCTCTCTGGACCTAAATGCCATGCCCTTACTTATAAGTTGTGCAACATAAAAGGATTTCTTCATCATTGTGGCCACATGGTGGTCGAAGCTAAGGCTACTGTTTAAGTGTGCACCCAGATTCCTGACCAGAGGGTCAACTCTTAGGGGTGTATTATCAACAAGGTAAATGATACTGAAAACCCTATTTGGATCCTAAAGAATCTGTTGGACAGAAAGTTATGTAACCAGGATATATGATCAGAAAGTACAGTTGTGTACACTTACCATAAATGTAGATGTTCGGGTGTATTCACGGTTGCAGTCATTACATTTGGGTTATCTGCTTGCAGTAGCCCTCGGTCGGCCCGATTAACAAAGTCTTGGGTCCTACGTCGGTTGCTCTCACTTCTTCCGTGACATCAGGTCGTCAGGGGTATAAAACATGCAGCCGACGTCATTACATCAGTTTTTCTTGCCCCAGATGTCAGGTGCCCCCTTAATGGGAAGCAATTAAATCTATAAATATACAAGGTTATACCTCAAACAAAAAAGCAAATACACCAAAAAGTTTTTAAGCATTGAGAAGAGGTACAGCCAAAAAAGGTCAGGGGGCTGGAGGGAGGGTAACCAGGACTGCAACAGTTAATACACTCAAACATCTACATTTATGGTAAGTGTACACAATTATACTATGTTCTTCGTGTGTCACTGCTGCAGTTATCACATATGGGTAAATTCCCAAAGCTAAGGATGGGAGGAGGAATTTAGATAGCATTAGGACCAGCTATAATGATCTGCAAAACTGCAGTGGCAAAGCCAGCTCTGGATTTAGAGAAAATTGGCAAATGATAATGACTGGTGAAAGTATGTACAGAACTCCAGGTAGCAGCTTCTAGGATGTCCCTGGTAGGTACGCCTCTGAGAAAGGATGTAGAAGCAGCCCTGGTTGAGTGGAGTCTGATCCCCTGTGGGATAGGTTATTCATAGTACTTATAGTAGAAATTAATGCAATGGCCTATCCATTTGGAAATGTTTTGCTTTGAAATAGCCTTCCCCTCTGTCCCTGCAGCAATTGCCACCAGCAGTTGTTCAGACTTCCTTTGAGGTTTAGTCCTGTCCAAGTAGAATCTAAGTTGTCTGCGCACATCTAAGGAGTGCAGTATCCATTCCCCTCTGTTCTATGGATTAGGAAAGAAGGTTGGCAAATGAATGGACTGATTAAAGGCCACACTGGATACCACCTTTGGCACGAAAGAGGGATTGGTCCTGAGGGACACCCTGTCTGCATGAAAGATGATAAAAGGCTCCACTGCCATAAGAGCCTGTAATTCAGATACTGTTCTTGCTGAAGTGATGGCTAAAGGGAAGCTGTTTTCCAAGAAAGGAATTTTAATCTGCAGTAGCAGCTGGCTCGAAAGGAGGAAGGGTGAGTTTCTCCAATACAAAGTTAAGGTCCCAGGCTGGAGTTGGAGCTCTCCTGGGTGGTCTTAAATTTTTTGGCCACTCTGAGGAACTGCTTGAGCAGTGGATGAGAGAAGAGGGGAGGTTCTGTGTTATAATGAGCTGAAAAGGCTAAGGCGTGAATTTTTATTGAGGAAAAAGACAGGCCCCTGTGAAGCATCTCAGTTAAGTATTGTAAAATCTGAGGTAAATTGCGCACTGCTGTGCTCATCCCTTGAGATTGGTTCCAGGCACAGAATCTTTTCCATTTTTCAGCATAAGATTTTCTAGAACTAGGCCCCTTTGCCTCTAAAATGACATCCATCACTGGTTTACAAAGGGATGGTAAAGGAGAGCTCAGGTAATTAGATTCAATGTTTGAAGCGGAGGGTGGGGAATCTGGTTCTCCTGCTGAGACAGCAGGGTAGGAGTCTGAGGCAGGTGCCATGGGGCCAGCAGTGACACACTGCGCAGGAGGGGGTACTAGTGTTGGCGTGGCCAGGCTGGTGCAATCAAAATCATCTTTTGGTTTGTTTATTGAACTTTAGTAGTACTTTGAAGAGCAGAGGCAGAGGAGGAAAGGCATAAACTGATAGTTTTTTCCAGCTGAATGACAGAGCATCCACCTTCCAAGCTTGTCTGTGGGGAGTCCTTGCACAAAATTTTTCCAATTGATAGTTCTGGGGGGAGGCAAACAGGTCTATATCCGGGCTCCCCAATTTGCTTGTCAACATGTTGAAAATTCTTGGTTCCAGTTTCCATTCATGTGGGTCCATGAGGTTTCTGCATAGTCCGTCTGCCAGTGTATTTTGTTTTCCTGGCAGGAACTGAGCTTGTAGATGCACTTGGTAGCTCAAGACTGTGTTCCACAATGCCATGGCTAGTCTGCAGAGGGGGTAGGAATGTGTACCCTCCCTGCTTGTTTATGCACCCCATAATAGTGGTGTTGTCCGTCTTTACCATTAATTGTCCTGGAAGAATGTGGTCTTTGAAGGCTGTCAGAGCATTCTGTACAGCTAACATTTCTTTATGATTGATGTGAAGGTGCATTTGAATTGGGATCCATTTGCCCTGAATGCACTTCCCTGCCAGGTGTGCCCCCCATGCACGGTCTGATGCATCTGTTGTTAGGGATTGGGCGGCAGGGGTTAGTGTGAATGGTAGTCCCTTGTTGTGGTGGCAGACCTCTGCCCACCAAAGGGACTCTAGGTGTAGACAAGGAATGACAGGAATCACTGCTTCTAGACCCTGAGAATGTTGACACCATAGGCTTTTTAGATACCACTGTAGTTTCCTCATATGCAGTCTTGCATATGGAATTAGAAGAACGCAGGAGGCCATGAAACCCAGGGCTTGTAGTATGTGCCTTGCAGACAGCAGGGTTTTTGTGGCCACTTGTTTTAAGTAGGTTGTCAAGTGAATTTGTTTCTCTGGCGTGAGGAAAGCCATCTGGGAAGTTGTATTCAAGCTTGCTCCCAGGAATATAATTTGTTGACAGGGTACCAGGTGTGATTTCTTTTCATTTATGGTGTACCCCAGACAAGTTAGCACCCTTTGTACAAAAGCCAGATGATTCAAAAGTATGTCCTGGTTTTCTGCCTGAATTAGACAATCTTCCAGGTATTGGTATATTTGAATATTTCTTTCCCTGCAAAATGCAATGACTGGAGCTAGGCACTTTGTGAATACCCTGGGTGCAGTAGATAAGCCAAAGAGCAGTGCAGAGAACCGGTAGTGCGTGTAGCCTGCTTTGAAGCGTAGGTATCTTCTGCTAGATTCCCTGATTGGGATGTGCAGGTATGCTTCCTTTAAATTTAGTGTTGCCAACCAGGCATCCTTGCTTACCATAGGAAGCAACTGGTGAAGAGTCAGCATCTTGAATTTTGGAATCACTAAAAAGGTGTTTAGAGCAGGCAGGTCCAGGATAGGATGTCATGAATTGTCTTTTCTAGGTACTGGGAAACATCTTGAGTAGAAATCTTGTCCCTTTTCTTCTTCTGGTACCAAATGAATAGCCCCTATGCTTAAGAGAGAGTACTTCCTTTTGGGCCTCTGCCCACTGATTTGGAAGTAGATCCGGCCAACCGCATGGAGTTGGTAATGTGTGGAAGTGAAATCTGTATCCTTGGGACACTATATTTAAAACCCATTTGTCCTGGGTAATGAGTCCCCAGTTCTTTGCATGAAGTTCAATCTTTCCCCCCAAAGGGGCAGTCAGTTCAGAAGTGCTTGGAAGTTTTAAAAAGAAGTCATAGAGACAGTTTACCATGGGGGGGGGGGGTTACTCCCAGATTTGGAAGTGGAGGCCCCCCACTGTTTAGTCCTGTGCGACACCTGGGACTGAAGCCTGGGTGCTCTGCTGGATCTGGGTTTGGACTGAGAAGGTCTGGAAGAGGCAGGAAAAGACCAGTTCTTAGAAGGCCAATGCCTACTAAATCTTGGAGGTTGGACCTGTAAAAAATCTTTAGCAGTCTGCATAGATTTAGCTTTTTCCTCCATCTTTTTAAGAACTTCTTCTGTCCTGTTGCCAAACAGGTGGTCCAGATTTAAGACAGCATCCAGTAATTTCGCTTTAACATGATCTGGCAAGGATTGCTCCTTAAGCCAAGCATGCCTTCTAAATACAAACCCAGTTACCGCAGCCCTGCAAGATGCCTCTAGTGAATCAAAACCACATTGCAATGTATGTTTACCAACTTGTTCAGCAGAATGCATTAAATCCTGTAAATCCTTATTTTCAGCATAATCAGGAAACATAATTTTCTGTTTAAGCAATCCAATAATATGCAGCTGATACTTTAACATATGAAACTGACAATTCAAGGCCCTAATGGCCAAAGTTGCAGAAGTGTATACCTTTTTACCCCATCTATCCAGCGCCCTGGAGTCTCTATCAGAGGGGGTAAGATTACTGGCAGTAGTAGCTGTAATGCCCTTGGGTCCCTGTGAAACTGTTTCAGGATCCGCAGTAGGATTTTTGAAAAGGAACTTGTGAGAGTCAGGAACCCTGTAATATCTATCAGGTTTTCTGGAAGCAGGAGGTAAAGAGTCAGGGGCCATGCTAGATTCCGAAAAGGCATCATCAACAATGTCCAGTACAGGAGGTATAGCTAAAGGCCTGTGCTGGGGCAGGAGTAAGAAATCCCTAAGCCTCTTTTTTGAATCAGAGAAATCCTGACTTTCCTAATGAAAATACTCCCTGAGAGTATGCAAGGTTTCACCAAACGAGAAATCCTCTGGAGGGAAGCAGAGGGAATAGAGTCCTCAGCATCAGAATCCTCATAGGTAGACAAGGGTAAATCCTGATCATCAGAGGAAACAGAAATTTCAGAATCCTGGTCAGAAGTATCATAAGCAAACTCAGTCCTAGGTCTCTTAGAGGGGGAAGGATGGCTTCCCTTGATTAAAGTAATAAGATCTTCAGTCATTCTTATCATTTGTTTTTTAGGCATAGAGGCCTGACCATGCAGTCTGGGCGTCAGTTTTCTAGGCATGGTTCGAGTTTTAAGCCTTGAAGAAGAAGATGGCGTTGGTTTAATATGCAAGTCAGTAGGCCTGAAAACACCCCTCAGAAGCCGGTGCCTGCACAGCGGCTCTGGACCCATCCAAGGTAGAGACATCCACAGGTTCCACAGTTGAAGCATCTCGCGGCATACTGGACTCCGAATGGGTCTCAGTACAAGCCTGCGAATCTGAAGTAGCAGGTATCAGGGGCTGCAGAAGCGCCTCATTGAGTACCGGCGAACTAGGTAGCCTGTCTCTGTCTTTATCTTTGCGTTTTTTCGGAATGTCGGTAGTCCAATGGCTTACCGAAGACATATCAGGATAATTGAACAGAGCACAAAAATATTTAGAAGTGCAAATATACCGACGATGGATAGTTCATGGTTTAAATAAGGCACAAAACTGACAGTAAGGTACGCCGTGGTCAGGGCCTAGGCAAGGAATACAGTACGAATGAAAATCTTTATGAAGTGTTTGCTTTCCACAAGAAATGCAATTATTAATTTTTACTGACATCAGATTAGAGCAAGAAATAGTTTCCCCAACGGAGTACTTTGCTTTTAGTTGAAGACTTCGGTTCTGAAACTCGAAAACAAAAATTTCAGAAGTCGGCCGACCGGCACTTGAGAACTGCTTCTGCTTCGGGCACCGCATGGCAAGAAAGACTGATGTAATGACGTCGGCTGCATGTTTTATACCCCTGATGACCTGACGTCACGGAAGAAGAGACAGCAACCGACGTAGGACCCAAGACTTTTTTAATCAGGCCGACTGAGGGCTACAGCAAACAGATAACCCAAATGTAATGACTGCAACAGTGAAACACAAAAACATCTGATTCCAATGTCTTTTAGAGTGGCAAGAGTGAGTGGGTGATCAACCAGGTCAAAAGCCTTACTGAGGTAAAGGAAGAGGATACAAGTAATGCTTCTCTTATGCATGCTTAAGAGGACCTCACTGGTGAGGGTCCACAGTGCAGTCATGGTACTGCTACAGGACAAGAAGCCATGCTGTTTCAATGACAGAAAGTGGAATTGTTGAATGTAGGCAGAAAGTTGATTACAAATTAGTTTTTCAGGAATTTTTCCAAGGGTAGGGAGAATGAAGATGGTCTGAAAGTAGGAGATTTTTCTGGTTTTGACTGTTTTGGAAGAGGTTTGAATAGAGCAGTTTTCCAGATATTAGGCATGATGATCTATGTTAAGCAGAGATTACAAATGAAGTGTAGAGGCAATGTAAAAATGTTTTTGCAGTGAGAAATTTAACTAACGCAAGAGATTATCAGACCCTTAGGGGGGCATCTGACAGGATTTTTTTTTTTTAGTATGGATCCACTGTCTTTATCTGAAAGTTTTTTTAAGGCAGAATGGTGTAATGAATGGTGGAGGAATGAAAAGGAGTAGGAGTTAGAGGGATGGTCTGAAGAGGTATCTGAGAAGTGACTGAGTTCTGTGAAGATGTCAAAGCATAGAAGTATGTATTTAGAGCACGGAACAGCATCAGGAATAGGAGTAATGCCAGACATCTTCCAACTAGTCAAATGGCTAATCTCTTGATAGAGACATTTTGGTTTGCCCAGGTGGGACAGTTGTGTGGTTTTGTAGCCATTTATTCTGTGCCTACAGACGGCTCGTTTGCTCATACTGCAGAGAGAGGGGAAGTCTGTACAATTCTCTAGAGAAGGGTTTTGTTTCTAGGCATGCTAGGCTTCATGTCTTAGTTTGAGAAGACCTTTGAATTCTTTGTTATAACAAAGCTGTTGTTATGCTGGTGAAATCAAGCTGTATTGCGAAACATTCAATTATTTAGTTGTTGGAGGGTTGGAGTTGGTTCTAGAATGGCTTTGCTGGGACTATGTAGGGACAGAATGTCAGATCAACTGAAGATGATAGGTGGAATTGGAGGTCTTCAATATTTGTGTCAGGTTTTTGGCCTGAAAGAAGTATGTTGGAATGAATCTAAGAAAATGGTTAAGGATGTTAAAGTTGATAGGTGAACAGCCACTGAATCAAGGTGGAGGAGTGTAATTGTTGGAGGTTAATGAGGGGTTGTTGGTGATTAGTAAGAAAACCAAATCTCTTACAGCCAAATGCTCCAGCGGGTTAAACCTCAGCACAATAATAAACAGGGCATGCTGGAGAGACAGATTCCTGTCCCAGAGACTTCTCTCGCTCTGGAATAGAATCCCAATTTATGTTAGGCAGAGCCCTTCACTGACTCTCTTCAAAAGAAATATTGACGAGTGGATGGGAAATCGTAAATTTACCCCTGGGATCACTTCAACGGCCCTGCTAGACAGAGGCACGGGAAACTAATTTAAAAGGGAGGCAAAAGCCGACACATTCTGGCTAGGCTTATAAATGCCCTTGGGCAGATAGCCTAGTACCTACCTATGAAGATGAGAGTAGTTGCTGGAAACCAGGTTTGGACTGGTGGAGTCCCAAGTTTGCTATTTATTCCATAATGTCACTAGAATGAGACTCAGAGTAAGGTAGAAACTTCAAGTATGGGTAGCTTTTTATGTTTGGGGCTTGAAGTTAGGATATAAAAGAATAAAGAATTAAAATCTGGGGAGAAATACTGGGGCTGGGGGTGGGCTACTGCTACCAAGAATGGTTTATTATTTCAAGTAAAGAATGTTAGTAGTATCTACTTGTGTTCTGTGTCACATTTAAGCCTCTCTGGACAGGTTGTGTTTACTGATACGGATGTTTAGAAGACTACCTCCTGTGTTCATTATGTTTGAGCAATGTTAATATTAGTGTTTTAGATAAATTTTACTAGTACATAAGCAAACATTGTTAAAGATTGGCTAGGTGCTCCAAAATATGTTCTAAGCTAAACTGGAAGGTAGAAAGCATACAAAATGCTGCTAGATTGTTGCATGCTGGAAACTTGCGTGTCAGTATGCTGAAGTCCTAAACTGTAGAGAGAGGCTAGGCAGTGGCTGTAAAAGGCTTGCAGTAATTATTACTCTCTTTAAAATATGTACATACATATACACACACATATATATATATATATATATATATATATATATATAAATATATATCCAAAATATAACCAAACTGGCTGATGTGACATTCAAATTAACTGCTTATAAAGTAGCTTTACTGGAAGCAAAAATGGTGCAATACTTAGCTGCCTTTTTTCAATACAGAAAATTCCCATTTCTGTACAGCACTTATGTACTAAAAATGTAGGCATCTGTTAAAGGCAGGTAAGGGATGGGGATAAGAAGCAGAGGTGAACTGTATAAATAATTAACCATAAATGAACACAATTTGTGATTGGGTATTGATTTACTTGTCTCTGATGTCCTGTGTTTAAAAAAGTTCTATCAGCAAGTGAGAAACTGAAACAATAGTTCATATGGATGCTATCTATTCTATACTTCAACTCTCTGTATTAGAGTTCAAGTTTCAGTTTAATCCATTTGGATAGACACTCTGCTCCACAATACATATTATGATTATCCAATGAAAATGTAATTGTTAAAAAAAATGTCAAAGTGGCTGCACCAAGCACATAAGTAAACTGATTAAAACAGAAAAAAAAACATTTTTGAACAGGAGCAGGTTACCTGTTCAGATTTTATTAAAACAGACAAGACCACTCACCTCTGACCTTTGTGCCTGCTGTATCAATTCTCTGTACTCCTCCAGCCAGCACCATGGCAACTGCTAACTTGACAACATACATCCCAAAGACTTGAGGACACAGGCTGGCAAGAATTTCACTACGTCCTTAAACACAGATAAAATAAAGGAAAGTTACAAATGATATCAGAAGGTGGCATGATCTACAAAACCATTTTCAGGCTAGAAAGGAATTTTGCAGTGGTTACTGCATAGATTGCACCAGCAGATGGCAGCCATGAGCCATATTACAAAACAGCATTGTGCTAAAATTGCCAAATGTTAGATAATCAAAATACACTGCTGAAAGGAAACATGAATAAAATAAAGCTGCTCAGGAATTACTTTACATTGCTACCTGCATTATATACACTTCCTTTCCTTTGTATTACTTTTAATAATATGTGAGCTCAAGATTTTTAAATGTTTTCTTCAGCATACTTTGTACGTTTAATTACTTCCACATGATCACTGTGCACTTGTCACAGACAATGAATTTGTTTGTCTGTGTCTTTCAGCTTTTCCCCGTTAGGGGTCGTCACAGCAGAACTCCGGTCCACTAATGATTGGCAGTAGATTTTTACGCACTGGCTTGCCAGGCCTAACGCACAACCTTCAACGAAGGAACTCCCATTCACGCATGTCGCTACACAAAAGACACTCTAACTGAGAATCGAACGGGCAATGTCTAACTGTGAGGCAACAACGCTACCGCAGCACCACCACCGCACACAGATGAATTAAGAAGTCTACAATACAAAAGGTGTAAATCTGGGATACACTCAATAGCACTAAGAAGTAAAAGAATCCATTTCAGATTCAAAACCTTGTCAACCCATAACACAAAACCAGATATCACAACAAATAAGAAAGCACTACAACTGATGCCCTAATGTGTTTACATAGAGCAAACAATAACAGATATATAGAGTTTATCATCATTGCAAGTGCCAAACACAAAATGATTAACAGGTGCAGTGTAGTGAGTGGATGCATCACCAGTCTCTATGAAATTTTCACCCATGCACAGCTTCAAAACTGCATATACCGATTTTAGGAGGAGGGGCTGCCAGCCAAGGCACTTGGAAAATTCTAGTTTTCATTCAGCATTGTTTGGGATTATGGAAGAAGCATCTGTGGTATGAAAGCTGATGCGTTTGCTAGTTCTAGTTTACAATGGCACAATATGGTAATAGTGGAAGATGTACATTATTAAAATGAAAGGACATGTTTTCTGAGTTTCAGTTTCAGCTATTATACATATAGTGGCAGACAGCATTTCAGCCAATTAACTGCCCTGGCCTTATGGAATTCTGTAACACTCAGTTGGCATGCAGCCAGTATGGGATTATAGGAGGCTTTGTCAAAACCAGATAGTATAGCTCATCTAGGGAGTTATCACTCGAAGAAGGCAAACGACAGGATATAGTAATAAACCCCCCAGGGTAGAGAACTACCTCACAGATCAACTAATACACCGAGTACACACCATATATTTGATATCAGTTCTCTACACTGAATGAATTGTTTGGATAAATCTCAACCAGTACCACAAAATGTCCTGAGAGGCCAAAGACAGAGAACTACCAAAAGACAAACGGTCAGAATGTGAAACTCTGACGCACTGAAGTATCAAAGGGAACACATTCTCTGTCACCACCCAAAATGGAATGTGATGACTAAAATGGCAGTTGTGTTCCAAATGCGCAAGATGGACCCACTCTTGAAGCAAACACTTGGGGCTGCTACACCCTTGGAAGTGTAGCTTTTGACAGCAGTATTTTACAGTGGGTGATTAGTTGTCTGATGACAAAACATAAAGCAATTAACAAACCCACTTGGAAAGGGTATGCTTAGCAACTGCAAACCCCTCTGCTCTGTGGTACAAAGGAAACTGACATCTGTTCAGGTTTCCTAAGCTCATGCACTCTCCTCAGGTAAAACCTGAACTGAAAATGCATAGCCAAAATGAAAGGTTATTTCTCACCTGAACCCCCCCCCCCCCCAAACACACACAAAAATGACACTGATATTAAATTAATTGACATCACATCCAGGAAAAATGTTGGTTATTATTAACGGAATCACAATCCATTTGTAAGACCAAACAATTTTTTCAACAGAAAAAGTCTGAAGTTCTTGAGATACTAACAGCACAGACGAGAGTCGTTCAAGAGATAAACATCAGAGCTGCTCACACAGAGCACATATAGTTTTGTCAGTCGTGAGACTCAAGTCACTAGGACACAAGGGTCTCCTTGAAGACAGGCAGTGATTAGAGCACTTTAAGAGACTAGTTGAATTTCCTGTACTAGGTCTGCGGTCCTACTCTCTATAAGATCATTATGGGCAAAATGCTGTGGGTATGTACACACTGACAGAAGAGACTCAAAATCATGTAGGTGTCTTTAATCAGCCTGAAAACCCTGCAGGCTAAATGAATGAGATAACAGGATACTTCTCTGCCCAGATGATGAACCTCTTTCCTTTATTAGAGGAATATTTTATAAGTGAAAGGCTTCCTTGAATGCATCAGTTACTATGACACCACCGAATTATCCAACAAAAACAAAGGTTCCACTCCAGAAGCCATGGCCTAAGGTGAAGTCAGTTGCTCTCCCTAATGAGGGAGGATGACTGCTTGGTTTGTTATCTGTACTTCCAAGGAAATGAGAGACTACATAGAGCCTTCTTAGCCAGAGTCCAAGGAGAAACACTGATAATTTTTTTTCCTGAAGTTTGCAGTTTCACATGTAATCATAGTTCTTGGTGGATGGTGTACAAGTGCAGTGCCTTCTCTGACACTTAATGGAAAATGCACTCAGCATCAGCTTCCCTTTGCTAACAGAACGAAGCAGAATATATAATAGACTATATTCTACAAGATGGCAAAGTGATGGGATGCTACAACCCCAAAAGATCTCGAAAAGGTAAAAATACTGCGTTCTCACCAAAATTCTAAACTGTACTACAGAAATGAAGAAGCATTTCCTAAAATATGCCAGAATGTTCACTTCTCCTTGGATATGAAAGTGAAACTTCTGGCTATGGCCCTCTGCAAGCTCCCAACAGCTTCTCTGCATAGGGGTTAAAAATGCATGCCACTTGCATTAAGTATCACACGATGGAATGGTTGTTAGAACAGATCATGATGGGGCTCTGGCATAAGCTTCTCCTTTTAAGCTTTCACAGCAAAAAGCATTTATCATCGATCTAGCTTGTTAATATTGAACCTCCTCTTCTGGCAAATTTACTCTTACATTAAACCTTGAAGGAGCAAAGATAGGCTCCTTAACTCTCCAAAGGACTGGTCTCTGTAAACTGCAGTGGATTCAAATGAAGGAACAGATTCCAATTCAAATCAGACTGTGGAGGAAATTCTACAACTCTAAAGCCTGATGACTAGGACCATACAATTCTGCAATCAGTGGTACCTCAAAGTCCATTGTAATGGCTATATCCTCTTGCATCCAAAAGACACTGTGAAGACAGTGGTCTTCATTAGGCCCAGGAGCTGTAAAAGCATCCAAGCCTTGACTCAATTCTCTATCCTTACCTGGAATGTCAATGCAAGCCCCTCCTCTGTCCTCCCTGCAATTAGTAATGGTCAAGCAAAGGTACGTCCAGATCTGTCCTGATAAAGTATGCCTCTTCGACATACCGAGAAAAGACTTCTCCCACCTGATGGAGATGTAGAGAGTTCCAACCACAGAAGCATCCAAGTCAATGGTGCTGCACTAAGATTTGGGTATATGTCATTACATGTCAATATGTAAGTTAGAGAAAATTGCATTCTGTCTGAATACATACCTAGAGGAAGCTAGAGAAAGTACAGTTGTGTACACTTACCATAAATGTAGATGTTCGAGTGTATTCACTGTTGCACTCATTACATTTGGGTTATCTGCCTGCAGGTAGCCCTCAGCCGGCCTGACTATCAAAGTCTTGGATTTCTGTATCGGATGCTCTCTCTTCTTCCATGACGTCAGGTCATCAGGGGTATAAAACATGCAGCTAACACCATTACATCAGTTTTTCTTGCCCCAGTTGTCAGGTGCCCCCATAATGGGAATCAAATAAATGTTAGGTTACACCTCCAACAAAAAGCAAATACACTAGAAAGCTTAAATACACCAAACAAGAAGGAAGGTAGATGCAAGAGACGTTAGGGGGCTGGAGGGTGGGTAACTAGGACTGCAGCAGTGAAAACACTCGAACATCTACATTTATGGTAAGTGTACACAACTGTACTATGTTCTTTGTGTTTCACTGTTGCAGTTATTACATTTGGGTTGATTCCCAAAGCTAAGGAAGGGAGGAGGCATTTAGAGAGCATTAGGGCCAGCTATTAAGCCCTGCAAGACTGCAGTGGCAAAACCATCTCTGAATTTAGAAAAAATAGGCATGTGGTAATGCTTGGTAAAGGTATGTACAGAGCTCCAGGTAGCAGCTTCTAGGATGTCCCTGGTAGGGACTCCTCTGAGGAAGGCTGCAGAGGTAGATGTAGCCCTGGTGGAATGTGATCTTATCTCCAGTGGGGTAGTTTTTTCATGGTGCTTACAGCAGAAATTAATGCAATGGGCTATCCATTTAGAAATGGTTTGCTTTGAAATGGCCTTTGCCTCTGCCCTTGCAGCAAAGCCAACTAGCAGCTGTTCAGATATTCTGATAGGCTTGGTCCTGTCCAAATAAAATCTAAGTTGTCTGTGCATGCCCAAAAAGTGCAGTATTCGTTCACCTTTGTTTTGTGGATTCGAGAAAAAGGTAGGCAAATGAATGGACCGATTTAGGGCCACACTAGACACCACCTTGGGCATAAAGGAAAGATTGGTCCTGAGGGAAACCCTGTCCGCATGGAAGATAATGAAGGGCTCCACTGCCATGAGGGCCTGTAATTCAGACAGTCTTCTTGCTGAAGTGATGGCTAGAAGGAAGGCCATTTTCCAAGAAAGGAATTTCAACTCTGCAGCTGGTTCAGATGGGGGGACAGTGAGCTTTTCCAACACAAAGTTAAGGTCCCAGGCTGAAGTAGGGGCTCGTCTGGGGGGGCGGTCTTAAATTTTTGGCCCCTCTGAGAAACTGTTTTAGCAGGGGGTGAGAGAAGAGGGTGGTTCAGTATTGTAATGTGCTGAAATGGCAGAGGCATGAATTTTAATGGACGACAAGGATAGGCCCTTGTGGAGCATTTCTGTTAAGTACTGAAGAATATGAGGTAAGCTGGGCACTATTGTGCCCATCCCCTGAGTTTGGTTCCAGGAACAGTATCTTTTCCACTTTTCAGCATAGGATATTTCTAGTGCTAGACCTCCTTGCTTCCAGAATAACATCTAGCAACTGCTTACTGAGGGATGCTATTGGAGAGCTCAAGGGATTAGCCAGGCTGCAAAGTTCAAGGTTTGAAGTTGAGGGTGCAGAATATGGCCCGCCTGCTGGGACAGCAGGGAAGGTGTCTGAGGTAGCTGCCATGGCTCCAGCAGTATCATACTGTGCAAGAGGGCGTACCAATGCTGGCGTGGCCAGTCTGGTGCAATCAGCATTGCCCTTGGTTTGTCCTGTTTGATCTTTAGCAGAACCTTCAAGAGGAGAGGCAGAAGGGGAAAGGCATAAACCGAGGTAAAGGACAGGGCATCCACTTTCCAAGCCTGACTGTGGGGAGTCCTTGTGCAGAATTTGTCCAATTGGTAGTTCCAGTGGGAGGCAAACAGATCTATCTCTGGAGTCCCCCATTTTATTCCTCAAGAGACTGAATATCTTTGGTTCCAGTTTCAATTAGTGTGGGTCCATCAGATTTCTGCTTAGGTCATCTTCCAGTGAATTTGGCTTGCCTAGCAAGAATTGAGCTTGTAGGTGCACTTGGTAGCTCAAGGCTGTGTTTCACACAGCCATGGCTAGTCTGCAAAGAGGGTACATGAGTGGGGTTCCCCCCTGCTTGTTTATGTACCACATAACTGTGGTGTTGTCTGCCTTTACCAATAATTGTCCTGGAAGGATGTGGTCCTTGAAGGCTGTCAGGGAATTCTGTACAGCTAACATTTTTTTGGTTGATATGCAGGTGCATCTGACTCAGGTTCCATTTGCCTGAATGCACTGCCCTGCCAAGTGAGACCCCCATTCATAGTCTGATGCGTCTGTTAGGGTTTGGGCGGCAGGGGGTAATTTGAAAGGGAGCCCCTTGTTGAGCTGGCAGGCCTCTGCCCACCAAAGGAACTCTGTCATTATACAAGGAATGATAGTAATCATTGTTTCCAGGTCCTGAGAATGTTGGCACCATAGGCTTTTTAGATACCATTGTAGTTTCCTCATATGCAGTCTTGCATATGGAATTAGTACAATGCAAGAGGCCATGAACCCCAGGGCTTGCAGAATTTTCCATGCAGATACCTGGGTCTTTGTGGCCAGTAGTGTGAAGTAGGCTGTCAAATAAACTTGTTTCTCTGGCGTGAGGAAAGCCTTCTGGAAAGTTGTGTTCAAGCTTGCTACCAGGAATACAATATGTTGGCAGGGTACTAGATGAGATTTCTTTTCGTTTATGGTGTACCCCAGCAAGATTAGAAGTTTCTTTACAAATGACATATATTTTAATAGCATGTCCTGGCTTTCTGCCTGAATCAGTCAATTGTCCAGGTATGGGTATATTTAAATATTTCTCTGCCTGCAAAATGCAATGGCTGGAGCTAGACACTTTGTGAATACCCTCGGCGCAGTAGATAAGCCAAAGGGAACTGCAGAGAAAGTACAGTTTTGTACCTACCATAAATGTAGATGTTCGAAGATCCACATTGCTGCAGTCCTTACACTTGGGTAGTCCGCTGTCCTCGGTCGGCCCGAATATCAAAGTATTAGGCTGATGTCGGTCAAGGCGCTTAAGACTGACATCAGGACGTCAGGGTACAAATGCGCATGACCGACGTCATATCCTCAGTCTTTTCTTGCCCCAGATGTCAGAAGACCCTAAAAGAAAGGTCAAAACCAAAAGATAGCAAAAAACAACCAACCACCCTTGCACTAATCATATGTACAAAATATACAATATCCACAATATTCACAACCCAAACCACACAACCGCCTCTATCTACAGAGGGGAAGGAGGGAGGGTAAATTGGACTGCAGCAATGTGGATCTTCGAACATCTACATTTATGGTAGGTACAAAACTGTACTATGTTCTTCATCTCACATTGCTGCAGTCCTTACACTTGGGTAGAATCCCAAAGCAGAGGTAAGGGAGGATGGCAAAACTATAAAGCAGTAGGAGCTGCCAAAATGCCCTGTAAAATTGCAGTGGCAAAACCAGCCCTAGATTTAGAGTAAAGTGGAAGGTGGTAATGCTTAGAGAAAGTATGCACTGAACTCCAAGTAGCTGCCTCCAAAATATCTTTAGTTGCCACCCCCTTAAAAAGCTGTAGAAGTGGCAGTAGCCCTAGTGGAATGAGGCCTAATCCCAGCTGGAATCTCCTTACCATGATGGGAATAACAGAAAGCAATACAAAACCCAATCCACTTAGAAATAGTTTGTTTTGACACAGGCTTGCCCTGAGAACCCAAAGCAAATGAAACAAATAACTGCTGAGACTGCCTGAACCCTTTAGTTCTGCTCAAATAATATCGCAACTGCCTGTGTATATCCAAAGTGTGCAAAATCTTTTCCCTTTATTTTGGGGTTTGCATAAAAAGTAGGCAAATGAATAGTTTGGTTTAAAGCCACACTAGAAACCACTTTAGGCATAAAGGAAGGATTAGTGCAAAGATACCCTATCCTTATGGAAAATTAAGAAAGGCTCAACCGCCATAAGGGCCTGTAATTCAGAAACCCTTCTCGCAGAGGTAATGGCCAACAAAAAGCAGTCTTCCATGATAAATATTTCAACTCGGCAGTAGCTGCAGGCTCAAAAGGTTGTAGAGTAAGTTTCTCCAACACAAAATTGAGATCCCAAGCAGGAGTAGGAGCTCTACGTGGGGTCTTATATTCTTTGCCCTCTAAGGAATTGCTTAAACAAAGGATGAGAAAACAATGGTGGGTCACAGTCATAGTGAGCAGAAATTGCTGCAGCATGAACCTTAATAGAAGAGAAGGACAAACCTTTGTCCAGTAACTCAGTAAGATATTGAAGAGCCACACTTAAATTAGGCTTAGAAACATCAAATTCCTTTGCTGTACTCCAAAATAAAAATCTCTTCCATTTATCTGCGTACACTTTCCTTGTACTAGGCCTTCTGGCCTCCAAAATAACATTCAAAACTTGCTGTGGAAGCTGAGACCCTCCAGGGTTTAAAACAGAATATGCCAGGCTGTTAGGTGAAGAGAGTGAAGTTTGACATTGAGTAAATGACTGTTCTCCTGAGACAGCAGGTGTGGAATCGAAGGCAAAGGCCATGGAGGCTCCCGAACCAGACTTCTCAGTAATGGGTACCAGTGCTGTCGAGGCCAATCTGGAGCTATTAAAATCATCTTTGGCTTGTCCTGTCTGACTTTCAGGAGTACCTTTGGGAGGAGAGGCAGAGGTGGAAAGGCATACACATGAAGATTGCTCCAATTGAATGAAAGAGCATCCACTTTCCAAGCTGTGGGATGAAACCTTTTTGTGCAAAACTTTGGCAGCTGGTAGTTTAGTGGAGAAGCGAACAGATCTATGTCTGGAGTTCCCCAAAACACTGTCAATTTCTGAAATACATGAGGATCCAATTTCCACTTGTGGGGATCCATAATTTGTCTGCTCAACACATCTGCTAAGGAGTTCTGTGCTCCGGCAGAAACCTTGCCTGAAGATTTAGCTGTAAACTGAGAGCAGTCTCCCACAAAATCATTGCTTGTCTGCATAGAGGATAAGAATGTGTTCCCCCTTGCTTGTTGATGTACCACATGACAGTTGTGTTGTCTGTTAGAACCAACACCTGCCCTGGAAGAAGTAAATCCTTGAAAGCTATTAATGCAAATTGGACTGCTAACATCTCCTTCAAGTTGATATGTAGATGTTGAAGTCTGGCAGGCCACGTGTCTTGTACCCACTTTCCATTTAGATGAGCTCCCCAAGCTTTGTCTGAGGCATCTGTCGTTAGAATCTGACTCGCCTCTGGCCGGGTCACAGAGAGTCCCTTGTTTAGGTGACATTCCTGAGCCCACCACAAAAATTCCTTTTGAATGCAAGGTATTATCTGAATGACAGTGTCCATATCTTGGCAGTGCTGTGTCCATACATTTTTGAGATACCATTGTAGCTTCCTCATATGCAGTTTGGCATTGGGAAGCACCAGAATACAAGATGCCATGAACCCCAAGGCTTGAAGGACTGTCCTTGCAGTCAGCCTGGACTGATGAGACAATTGATGGAAGTAAAGAGAAAGATTCTTTTGTTTGTCCGGGGTCAAAAGGCCATCTGGGATGCTGTATTCAGTCTCACACCCAGAAAGCACATGTCCTGAGAGGGTACTAGACTGGACTTTATTTCGTTCACAGAATACCCCAGGCATCTTAGCACTGCTATCACATATTGTAAATGATGAAGAAGTTCGTCCTTCCCTTGGGCCAGAATCAGGCAATCGTCCAAATAAGGATAGATCTGTATTCCTCTTAGCCTGAAGAAAGCTATCACTGGAGCCAGAACCTTCGTGAACACTCTGGGCGCAGTAGATAAGCCAAAGGGCAATGCAGAGAACTGATAATGAGTAGTCCCAGCCCGAAAACGCAGATACTTCCTGCAACTTAGCCTGATAGGAACATGAAGGTAAGCCTCCTTGAGGTCCAGAGTCACCATCCAGTGATCTTTGCCCAGCAGAGGTAAAAGCTGTTGTAACGTCAACATTTTGAACTTGGGAATGTCCAGATAAGTGTTGAGGATGGATAAATCCAAAATTGGTCTCCACGTGTTCCCCTTCTTTGGTACTAGGAACAGGCGAGAATAAAATCCTAGGCCCACTTCTGGCAGAGGGACCGGTTGTATGGCCCCTATTTGAAGCAGCAGAGAAATTTGTCTGTGAGCCTCTAGTCTTTGCTGAGGAGGAATGTCCGGCATGCCTTTGAAAGGAGGCAAGGTATGGAAATAAAACTTGTAACCTTGGTGTATGATATCCAATACCCATCTGTCTTGGGTAATCAAACTCCAATTTTCCTTGAAGAGTGCCAACCTTCCTCCCAAAGGTGCTGCCAGGCAAGAAGGATCTGGCAGCCGAAAAGGTAGGTCATTGGGCCTGTTTACGAAAGGACTGGCCCCTGCCCTCACCCGAAGATTGTGCAGGTGAACTCCCTGTTCTAGGTCTGAAGGAGCTCTGAGCTCTGCCCCTGCCACGTCTAGATCTACCCCTAGACTGTGAATCATAAGAAGGGTACGTCCACCCCTTAGCAGGCCAATTCCTACTAAACTTCGGAGGCTGAACTTGCAAAAAACCTTTAACAGCCTGCATAGACTTAGCCTTGTCTTCCATTTTCTTCAAGACTGACTCCACCGGTGAACCAAACAACACATCAGACTGTAAAGGAGCATCCAAAATCCTTGTCTTAACATGGTCAGATAAATTCTGATCCCTCAGCCAGGCGTGCCTGCGAAGAACTGACCCAGTGGCAGCCACCCTAGACGAGGCCTGTACAGCATCAAAACCACATTGTAAAGAATGCTTACCCACTTGTTCAGAGACATGTACCAAATCTTGTAATTCTTTACACTCAATGCCTTCCAGAGCATCTACCTTAGACTTCAATTGAGAAAGAAGATAGTTTTGATATTTCAACATGTGAAACTGGCAATTCAAAGCCCTCATAGCTAAGGTGGAAGAAGTATAGACTTTCTTTCCCCATCTATCCAAAGCTCTGGCCTCTTTATCTGGAGGAACCGGATGTTTTACAACAGAGGCCTTGACACCCTTAGGTCCCTGACTAACAGTTTCTGGGTCCGCCCTAGGACTCTTATAAAGATATTTATGAGCCTCAGGCACCCTGTAATACCTATCCGGTTTAACAGGAGCAGGAGGCAAAGAATCAGGATTAAGTGAAGCCTCTGCAAACACATCTTCCACAACATTCAGAACAGGTGGTATAGCCAAAGGCCTATGCTGGGGTAAAAGCAAAAATTCCCTAAGCCTTTTCCTGGAATCAGAGAAGTCCTGACCTTCCCACTTAAAATGCTCCCTCATGGAATGAAGAGTCTCTGAAAAAGAAAAATCCTCTGGAGGAGAAGCAGAAGGAGTCGAATCATCTGCATCAGAATCAGAATAAGGAGAGTACTCCTGCAAGTCTTCAGCCGAAGACTCTGAAACATCCGAAGCCTGCTCAAAACTCCCCAACTCTGGTTCTACCCTAGGCCTCTTATCAGGAGGGGGCAAAGAACCTCTAATCAAAGTAATTAAATCTTCTGCCATTTTAAGCATGTGCTTCTTGGGCACAGATCCTGATGAACTAGGAGTGACACCAACAGAAGCTAAACCTGGCCTGCCTCTGGGAGAAGCCTTGGAAAAGTACAGTTTTGTACCTACCATAAATGTAGATGTCCGAACTGGATAGCATCTGCAGTCATAACAACTGGGTTGTCCTGTCGTCAGGCAGCCCTACGGTCAGCCGGATTCCAAAGTCTGGGTCCGGCTTCGGCTGATGTCGCACTTCACCCGACGTCATCTCTGCTGGTCTTCGGGTATAAAGGCATCAGCCGACGCCATTTTCTTCAGTGTTTCTTGCCCCAGATGCCAGTTGCCCTCTTGGAAGGCTAAAATTTGGATAAATGCCAATGTATGCAGACAGGGTAGAAGGCAATCACAAAAAATAAGTATGTATGTACATATATACAAACAAATACACCATAAGAGACTCCCCCCCAGCTAGCTATTAGGAATGTAAATACCCTAGGAGTACCACAGAGGGGAAGGAGGGTGGGTAATCCTGACTGCAGATGCTATCCAGTTCGACATCTACATTTATGGTAGGTACAAAACTGTACTATGTCCTTCATGGATGCATCTGCAGTCATAACAACTGGGTAGAATACCATAGCTAAACTAGGGGTGGAGGAAGAAAGGATTATGGTGTAGTTAGGATCCCTTGCAGTACAGCAGTGGCAAACCCTGCTCGGGATCTAGAATATAGAGGTAAATTATAATGCTTGGCAAATGTATGCACGGAGGTCCAAGTAGCCGCCTCAATAATGTCCTTGGTTGCCACTCCTCGTAAGAAAGCTGTGGTAGTGGCTGTAGCTCTTGTTGAATGAGGTCTTATGTTCTGTGGCATTGGTTTTCCATGGTAGGAGTAACAGAATCTTATGCAATTTCCTATCCATTTGGAGATTGTCTGTTTGGAAATTGCTTTTCCTTCCCTTCCTTGTGCATAGGCCACCAACAGTTGGTCAGTTTTTCTGTTACCTTTGGTTCTGTCCAGGTAGTAGCGTAACTGTCTATGTACATCCAAGGTATGTAGAAGCCTTTCCCCCCTGTTCTGTGGGTTGGGAAAGAAGGTAGGTAGGTGGATTGCCCGGTTTAAGGACACTCTGGATACCACCTTTGGCATAAATGTAGGATTAGTTCTCATGGACACTCTATCTTGATGGAAGATCAGGAAGGGTTGTACTGCCATTAAGGCCTGGAGTTCTGAAACCCTTCTTGCTGAAGTAATTGCCAGGAGGAAAGCAGTTTTCCATGATAGGTGTTGAAGATCCGCTGTTCCTGCTGGTTCAAATGGCGGGAGTGTCAATTTTTCTAGTACAAAATTTAAGTCCCATGCTGGTAGTGGTGGTTTCCTAGGAGGTTTTACATTCTTGATTCCTCTGAGGAATTGCCTGAGTAGAGGTGCGAGAATACAGGTGGATCAAAGCTGTATTCTGCAGAAATAGCTGATGCATGTATCTTGATGGAGGAATAGGACAGGCCTGTGTGTAGAAGCTCTGCCAAGTACTCCAGGATGTTAGCAATGTCTATGTTTGACACATCTTTTCCTCTTTCCGCACTCCAAATGGCAAACCTTTTCCATTTTCCTGCATAGTTCCTTCTTGTTGAAGGTCTACGGGCTTCAAGTATAATGTCTTTAACCCTTTGGGATAATTCTGGGTTAGTTGCTCTTAAGTGATGTTCCAGGCAGTCAGCTGTAAGGTTTTTAGGTTTGGATGCAGGATGTTGTAGTTGTTCTGAGTTAACATCAAAGGCATCAGGGGTATTGACCACATTCTCCCCTGAGACATGCTCCTCAGCAAGGGATACCAGTGTTGTCTTGGCCAATTTGGAGCTATTAGAATTATCCTTGGTCTTTCCTCCTTGATTTTCAGCAGTACCTTGTGCATCAAAGGAAGAGGTGGGAATGCATAAGCTGTCAGGCCTTTCCAACTGAAGGAAAGGGAGTCCACCTTCCATGCAAGAGGGTGACACGTCCGTGTGCAGAATTTCCTGAGCTGGCGGTTGAGTGGGGATGCGAACAGGTCTATTTGTGGCATTCCCCATTTCCTTGTGATGGCCTTGAAGATGTCCGGGTGCAGCATCCATTCGTGAGCATCCAAGGTGGTTCTGCTTAACATATCTGCTAGGGTATTTTCTTTTCCTGGCACAAAGGTTGCCTGCAACTGGATGTTGTAGTTCAGAGCCATGTTCCAAAGTTCCATAGTCATTCTGCATAGGGGGTAAGAATGAGTGCCACCTTGCTTGTTGATGTACCACATGACTGTGGTGTTGTCTGTCCTTATCCATAAATGGCCTTCTTTGAGGAAAGGCTTGAATTTCTGGATTGCTAGCTGCACTGCCAGCATTTCTTTTTGGTTTATGTGCAGGTGCATCTGGTCTGGAGTCCACAATCCTTGTATGCATTTGTCCAGCATGTGTGCCCCCCAGCCTAGGTCTGAGGCGTCCGTTGTGATGGTCTGGCTCGCTTGACATTTGTGGAAAGGCAAGCCTAGGTTTGCCTGGCATGCTTGGGCCCACCATAGGAATTCTTGTTTCAGGCATGGGATTAGTGGGATTTCGGTTTCTAGGCTGTGCCTGTGTTGAGACCATAAGTTTTTTAGGTACCACTGTAGTTTTCTCATATGCAGTCTGGCATGAGGAATCAGGATTATGCATGCTGCCATGAATCCCAAGGCCTGCAGTACTTTTCTTGCTGTTAGTTTGTTCTTTTTTGTTAATGCCAAGAAGTAAAGAGGGAGTTGTTCTTGTTTTTCTGCAGTCAGGAATGCCATTTGTTTTACTGTGTCCAATTCTGCACCCAAGAATGTTCTTGTCTGGGATGGTATGAGTCTTGACTTTTTTAAATTGACTGTGTATCCCAGGGCTTGTAGCAAGCGAATGACCCTTTGTAAATCTGTTGTCAGCTTGTCTTTGTTGTCCGCTTGTAACAGGCAGTCGTCCAGGTATGGATAGATTTGGATTCCCTGTAGCCTGCAATGAGCGATTACTGATGCCAGGCATTTTGTGAATACTCTGGGCGCAGTAGATAAGCCAAAAGGCAATGCTGAGAATTGATAATGCTCTGATCCTGCAAGGAATCTGAGGTATCTTCTGCAATTTGGTCGGATGGGGACGTGCAGGTATACCTCCTTGAGATCTAGAGTCACCAGCCAACACTCCTTGCCCAGCATGGGAAGAAGTTGCTGTAAGGTCAGCATTTTGAATTTTGGAACGATGAGGTATGTGTTTAAGATGGACAGATCGAGAATGGGCCTCCAAGATTTTTCTTTTCTTGGGACTAGAAAGAGTCTGGAGTAAAATCCTTTGCCCTGTTGATTTACTTGTACTCTCTCCACAGCTCTCATCTTGATTAGTTGATCTACCTGGTTTAGAGCTTCTGTTTTTTGAGTTGGAGGTAAGTTTGGCATTCCTCTTTTTACTGGTAAGGTGTGGAAGTAGAACCTGTAGCCTTGGTCTATGGTCTTTAAAATCCACTTGTCTTTTGTGATATAGTGCCAATTTTAAGAAAATAAGGTTAACTTTCCGCCTAAAGGTGCTGCTATTTGCTCTCTGGTAGGCGGTGTCAGAGCCAAGTCACTGTGATTGTCCTGTTGCAGTGGCAGTGGTTGTGTCAGTGCCTCGCTGGTTATTACCTTGCCACTGTCGTCCTCTGTAGGCATTTCCTCTGGATTGGTTTCTGCCTCTAGAGCGCCTATACCTGCCTCTTTGGGCCTTTGAGGTGTCTGGAAAGGACCAATTTTTGGCAGGCCAGTTTCTGCTAAACCGAGGGGGCTGAACCTGTAAGAAATCCTTAACTGTTTGTACAGATTTTGCCTTCTCTTCCATTTTCTTTATTACTTCTTGAGCAGAGGTACCAAATAGACTGCCCTTATCCATAGGAGCATCTAACAGCTTTGCTTTTACATGATCTGGCAGGACCTGCTCCTTCAACCATGCATGTCTTCTTATCACTGTGCCAGTCATGGCTGATCTAAATGAAGCCTCCAGTGCATCATAGCCACATTTCAAAGAATGGTTACTAACCTGCTGTATGTTATTCACCATTTCTAAAACATATTTTTTTATCTAAGGATTCTTCAGAGAAAAGTTTCTTAGTCAACTTATCAAGCATAAACTCTTGGTATTGGATCATGTGAAACTGACAGTTTAAAGCTCTAGCTGAAAGAGTGGCAGAGGTGTAAACTTTTTTGCCCCATCTCTCTAATGACCTGGACTCCCTTTCAGAAGGGAGAGGGTTCTTCGTAGAGGTAGAAGCTACTGCCTTAGGCCCCTGGGAAATAGTCTCAGGATCTGCAAGAGGGGCCTTGAAAAGGTGGTGATGAGTGTTAGGTACCCTGTAAAATCTGTCTGGTTTGGCAGGGGCTGGAGGTAAAGAATCAGGTGTGGTGCAAACATCATTAAATGCGTCATCCACAACAGGCAAAACTGGAGGTATAGCTAAAGGCCTGTGTTGTGGTAAGTGCAGAAAGGTCCTAAGCCTTTTTCTTGAATCTGAGAAATCTTGACCTTGCCATTGGAATTGCTCTCTCATGGCATGTAAGGTTTCCCCAAAAGAGAATTCCTCTGGTGGAGAGGCAGATGGGATGGAATCATCAGCATCCGAGTCTTCATAAGTGGACAAAGGAGCCTCTGGCTGGTCTGTAGTGTCTGAGTCCTCCGAGGGATCATCAGAGCACTCCTGCTGGGGTGGCTCTGTCCTAGGTCTCTTTCTGGAGGCTGAGAGGCCCTGTCTGGGTGTGATTGGGATCCCCTAATTAAGGAAATCAAATCCTCTGCCAAAGTAAGCATTTGAGAACTAGAAGTGTGTCTGTGTGAGGGGGTCTTAGCAGGAACTGTTTTAACAGTTTTGGCTGCTTTTGCCCTGGCAAAGGCCTTTATAGACATGGCTGCAGGAGGCCTAGCAGCACCACGTGCTGGGGTAGAAACATCCAAAGGGATGGTGTCAGATAAGTCAGTAGAAGCCACAGTAGAAGGCAAAATTTCAGAGGCCGATTCAAGTAAAGTAGCAGGAGCCTCGGTAGTAGTCATGGATTTGGCTGAGGATTGACCGGTTTTCTCGGTTTCGGCCGAAACCGAGACACTCGCGGTTTGCTTATCCGTGGTTTCGGCCGAAACCGCGGACCGCGAGTGTCGGTCTTTTTCTTTGCGCTTTTTAATTATTTGGGTAGTCGGAGGATCCGACGGCATAATGTACGCAAAATCTGAGCCGAAAAACTGTTCAGCAAACTCCGACCGACGCCTAAGCGTTCGTCGGTTGAAGGAAGCACAGGCTAAACAGGCAGCTACGTCGTGGTCTGGGCCTAAACAAGGTAGGCAGTAAGAGTGGAAATCTTTATGAGGTATTTGTTTCCCACAAGTTAAACAATTATTTACTTTTTCTGACATCGGCTGAGGCAAGAAAGAGTCCCCAACGGGGTACTTAGCTTTAGAAGTCTTCGAAGTAGTATTCGGTAGTAGGAATCTCTGGATCTGACCGACCGGCACTTGCGAACAGCTTCTGCTTCGGGCGCCACGCGGCAAGAAAGACTGAAGAAAATGGCGTCGGCTGATGCCTTTATACCCGAAGACCAGCAGAGATGACGTCGGGTGAAGTGCGACATCAGCCGAAGCCGGACCCAGACTTTGGAATCCGGCCGACCGTAGGGCTGCCTGACGACAGGACAACCCAGTTGTTATGACTGCAGATGCATCCATGAAGGACATCAGAAGGAGAGGGCCTAACCACCCTAGGAAGGGAGGGGAGTACAGCAAAGTACAGTTTTGTACCTACCATAAATGTAGATGTTCGAAGATCCACATTGCTGCAGTCCTTACACTTGGGTAGTCCGCTGTCCTCGGTCGGCCCGAATATCAAAGTATAAGGCTGACGTCGGTCAGGGCGCATTTGACTGACGTCAGAACGTCAGGGTACAAATGCGCATGACCGGCGTCATAACCTCAGTCTTTTCTTGCCCCAGATGTCAGAAGACCCTAAAAATAAAGGTCAAAACCAAAAGACAGCAAACAACCAACCAACCACCCTTGCACTAACTATATGTACAATATATACAATATACACAAAATGTACAACCCAACCCACACAACCACCTCTAACTACAGAGGGGAAGGAGGGAGGGTAAATTGGACTGCAGCAATGTGGATCTTCGAACATCTACATTTATGGTAGGTACAAAACTGTACTATGTTCTTCATCTCACATTGCTGCAGTCCTTACACTTGGGTAGAATCCCAAAGCAGAGGTAAGGGAGGATGGCTAACTACAAGGAAGCAGGAGCTGCCAAAATGCCCTGCAAAATAGCAGTGGCAAAACCAGCCCAGGACTTAGAGTAAAGTGGCAGGTGATAATGCTTAGAGAAAGTATGCACAGAACTCCAAGTAACTGCCTCCAAAATATCCTTGGTTGCCACCCCCCTCAAAAAAGCTGTTGAAGTGGCAGTAGCCCTAGTGGAATGAGGCCTAATCCCAGCTGGAATCTCCTTGCCATGATGGGAATAACAGAAAGCAATGCAAAACCCAATCCACTTAGAAATAGTTTGTTTTGATACAGGCTTGCCCTGAGAACTCAAAGCAAAAGAAACAAACAACTGCTGAGACTGCCTGAAACCTTTAGTTCTGTCCAAATAATAACGCAACTGCCTGTGGACATCTAAAGTGTGCAAAATCTTTTCCCCTTTATTTTGGGGATTTGCATAAAAAGTAGGCAAATGAATGGTTTGGTTTAAAGCCACACTAGAAACCACCTTAGGCATAAAGGAAGGATTAGTGCGTAATGATACCCTATCCTTATGGAAAATCAAGAAAGGCTCAACCGCCATAAGGGCCTGTAATTCAGAAACCCTTCTTGCAGAGGTAATGGCCAACAAAAAGCAGTCTTCCATGATAAATATTTCAACTCAGCAGTAGCTGCAGGCTCAAAAGGTTGTAGAGTGAGTTTCTCCAACACAAAATTGAGATCCCAAGCAGGAGTAGGAGCTCTTAGGGGGTCTTATATTCTTTGCCCTCTAAGAAATTGCTTGAACAAAGGATGAGAAAACAATGGTGGGTTGCAATCATAGTGAGCTGAAATCGCTGCAGCATGAACTTTAATAGAAGAGAAAGACAAACCTTTGTCTAGTAACTCAGTAAGATATTGAAGAGCCACACACAAATTAGGCTCAGAAACATCAAAATCTTTTGCTGCACTCCAAAACAAAAATCTCTTCCATTTGTCTGTACACTTTCCTTGTACTAGGCCTCCTAGCTTCCAAAATAACATTCAAAACTTGCTGAGGAAGTGGAGGCCCACTATGGTTCAAAACAGAATATGCCAGGCTGTTAGGTGCAGAGAGTGAAGCTTGACATTTAGCAAATGGCTGTCCTCCTGCGACAACAGGTGTGGAATCGAAGGCAAAAGCCATGGAGGCTTCCACCAGGCTTCTCAGCAATGGGTACCAGTGTTGTCGAGGCCAATCCGGAGCTATTAAAATCATCCTTGGCTTGTCCTGTCTGACCTTTAGAAGTACCTTTGGGAGGAGAGGCAGAGGTGGAAAGGCATACACATGAAGATTGCTCCAATTGAAAGAAAGAGCATCCACCTTCCAAGCTGTGGGATGAAACCTTTTTGTGCAAAACCTTGGCAGCTGATGGTTCAGTGGAGAAGCGAACAGATCTATGTCTGGAGTTCCCCAGGACACTGTCAATTTCTGAAATACATGAGGATCCAATTTCCACGTGGGGATCCATAATTCGTCTGCTCAACACATCTGCTAAGGAGTTCTGTGCTCCTGGCAGAAACCTTGCCTGAAGATTGAGCTGTAAACTGAGAGCAGTCTCCCACAAAATCATTGCTTGCCTGCATAGAGGATAAGAATGTGTTCCCCCTTGCTTGTTGATGTACCACATGACAGTTGTGTTGTCTGTTAGAATCAACACCTGCCCTGGAAGAAGTAACTCCTTGAAAGCAATTAATGCAAACTGGACTGCTAACATCTCCTTCCTGTTGATATGTAGATGTTGTAGTCTGACAGGCCACTTGTTTTGTATCCACTTTCCATTTAGATGAGCTCCCCAAGCTTTGTCTGAGGCATCTGTCGTTAAAATCTGACTCGCCTCTGGCCGGGTCACAGAGAGTCCCTTGTTTAGGTGACATTCCTGAGCCCACCACAAAAATTCCTTTTGAATGCAAGGTATTATTTGAATGACAGTGTCCAGATCCTGGCAGTGCTGTGTCCATACATTTTTGAGATACCATTGTAGCTTCCTCATATGCAGTTTGGCATTGGGAAGTACCAGAATACAAGATGCCATGAACCCTAAGGCTTGAAGGACTGTCCTTGCAGTCAGCCCGGACTGATGAGATAGTTGATGGAAGTAAAGGAATAGACCCTTTTGTTTGTCCGGGGTTAAAAAGGCCATCTGGGATGCTGTATTCAGTCTCACACCCAGAAAGCACATGTCTTGAGAGGGTACTAGACTGGACTTTATTTCGTTCACAGAATACCCTAGGCATCTTAGCACTGCTATCACATATTCCAAATGATGAAGAAGCTCTTCTCTTCCTTGAGCCAGAATGAGGCAGTCGTCCAAATAAGGATAGATCTGTATTCCTTTTAGTCTGAAGAAAGCTATCACTGGAGCCAGAACTTTCGTGAACACTCTGGGCGCAGTAGATAAGCCAAGGGGCAATGCAGAGAACTGATAGTGAGAAGTCCCAGCTCGAAAACGCAGATACTTTCTGCAACTTAGTCTGATAGGAACATGAAGGTAAGCCTCCTTGAGATCCAAAGTTACCATCCAATGATCTTTGCCCAGCAGAGGTAAAAGCTGCTGCAACGTCAACATTTTGAACTTGGGAATGTCCAGATAAGTGTTGAGGATAGATAAATCCAAAATTGGTCTCCACGTGTTCCCCTTCTTTGGTACTAGGAACAGGCGAGAATAAAATCCTAGGCCCACTTCTGGCAGAGGGACCGGCTGTATGGCCCTAGTCGGAGCAACAGAGAAACCTGTTTGTGAGCCTCTATTCTTTGTTGAGGAGGAACGTCTGGCATGCCTTTGAAAGGAGGCAAGGTATGGAAATAAAACCTGTAGCCGTGGTGAATGATATCCAATACCCATCTGTCCTGGGTAATTAAACTCCAATTTTCTTTGAAAAGTGCCAACCTTCCCCAAAGGTGCTGCCAGGCAGCAGGCTCTGGCAGCTGAAAAGGTAGGTCATTGGGTCTGCTTACGAAAGGACTGACCCCTGCCATCACCAAGCCTGTGCAGACGAACCCCCTGTTCGAGGCCTGAAAGAGCCCTGAGCTCTGCCCTTACCACGGCTAGATCTACCCCTAGACTGTGAATCATAAGAAGGATACGTCCACCCTTTAGTAGGCCAATTTCTACTAAACTTTGGAGGCTGGACCTGCAAAAATCTTTAACAGTCTGCATAGACTTAGCCTTGTCTTCCATTTTCTTTAAAACTGTCTCAACAGGAGGACCAAACAACACGTCAGATTGTAAAGGAGCATCTAAAATCCTTGTTTTAACATGTTCAGACAAAGTCTGATCCCTCAGCCAGGCGTGCCTGCGAAGAACTGACCCAGTGGCAGCCACCCTAGACGAGGCCTGTACAGCATCAAAACCACATTGCAAAGAATGCTTACCCACCTGTTCAGAAACATGCACTAAATCTTGCAACTCCTTACAATCAATACCTACTGCCAGAGCATCAACCTTAGATTTCAATTGTGAAAGGAGATAATTTTGGTATTTCAACATGTGAAACTGGCAATTCAGAGCCCTCATAGCAAGAGTGGAAGAAGTATAGACTTTCTTGCCCCATCTATCCAAGGCCCTAGCCTCCTTGTCCGCAGGAACCGGATTCTTAACAACAGAAGCCTTAACACCTTTAGGCCCATGGCTAACAGTTTCTGGGTCTGCCCTAGGACTCTTAAAAAGATACTTATGAGCTTCAGGCACCCTGTAATACCTATCCCGCTTAACAGGAGCAGGAGGCAAAGAATCAGGATTAAGAGAAGCTTCCATAAAAACATCTTCCACTACATCCAAAACAGGAGGTATAGCCAAAGGCCTATGCTGGGGTAACAACAGAAATTCCCTAAGCCATTTTCTGGAATCAGAGAAGTCCTGCCCTTCCCACTTAAAATGCTCCCTCATGGAATGAAGAGTTTCTGAAAAGAAAAATCCTCAGGAGGAGTAGCAGAAGGAGTAGAATCATCCACATCAGAATCAGAATAAGGAGAGTACTCCTGCAAGTCTTCAGCCGAAGACTCCGAAACATCTGAAGCCTGCTCAAAACCCCCCAGCTCAGGCTCCACCCTGGGCCTCTTATCAGGAGGGGGCATAGAACCCCTGATCAAAGAAATCAAATCTTCTGCCATTTTAAGCATATGCTTCTTGGGCACAGTACCTGAAGAGCTAGGGGTAACACTAACTGACGCTAAACCTGGCCTGCCCTTGGGGGAAGCCTTTGAAACAGAAGGAGAGGGCCTAGCCACCTTAGGAAGGGAGGGGAGTATAGTAACATGAGAAGCCTCCTCAGCCTGACTAGTCTCCTGAGAGGCCACATCTTGTAATAACAAGGTCTCCCCCTGGGAACACAAAGAAACCTCCGGTGGAGCCACCGGCTCCACCGACACCTCTAAAGAACCGCCTGGTACAGACGGTTCTTCAAGCCTAGGCTTAACTGCCTTGTCCTTGCGCTTCTTTGAAGAAGCGTGCGTCGGAGCATCCGACGGCATTTTATAGTTACACCGCTTCCCAAAGACTAACCTCGCACAATCCAACCTTCTCTTTATAGTGCGTTTATTAAATCTAGCACAAGAGCAACAGCCAACAACGTCGTGCTCAGGCCCTAAGCAAGGAATACACAAAGTATGATAATCTTTATGCGGTATCTGTTTCCCACAAGAAATGCAATTATTAACTTTTTCTGACATCCGGTAAATGACTGAGGCAAGAAAAAGTAAAATATTCCCAACGGGTACTTAGCCAACTTTGAACTCGGTCTGAAACTTCTAAATCGAAAAATCTCAGAACGCCAACCGGCACTTGCAACACTGCTTCTGCATCGGACCATGCGGCAAAAAAGACTGAGGATATGAAGCCGGTCATGCGCATTTGTACCCTGACGTTCTGACGTCAGTCAAATGCGCCCTGACCGACGTCAGCCTTATACTTTGATATTCGGGCCGACCGAGGACAGCGGACTACCCAAGTGTAAGGACTGCAGCAATGTGAGATGAAGAACATCCTGAGAAGCCCCTTCAGCCTGACCTGCCTCCTGAGAGGCCACATCCTGCAATATCAAAGTCTCCCCCTGGGACTCCAGAGAAGCCTCCGGCGGAACCACCGGTTCCACTGACGCCTCTAAAGAACCGGCGTCTGGAACGGACGACTCTTCTTGCCTGGGTTTGGCTGCTTTGTCTTTGCGTTTTCTTTCCATGGTAGGAATAACAAAATCTAATAATTGTCTGTTTTGAAATTGCTTTTCCTTCCCTTCCTGTTGCATATGCTACCAGTAGCTGGTCAGTTTTTCTATTGTCCTTGGTCCTGTCCAGGTAGTAGCGTAACTGTCTATGTACATCCAAGGTATGCAACAGTCTTTCTCCCCTGTTCTGTGGATTGGGGAAGAATGTAGGTAGGTGGTTTGCCTGATTTAAAGATACTCTGGATACCACCTTAGGCATAAAAGTAGGATTTGTTCTCATGGACACTCTATCTTGATGGAAGATCAGGAAGGGTTGCACTGCCATTAAGGCCTGTAGTTCAGATACCCTTCTTGCTGAAGTGATTGCCAGCAGGAAAGCAGTCTTCCATGATAAGTATTGTAATTCTGCTGTTGCTGCTGGTTCGAAAGGAGGAAGTGTCAATTTTTCTAGCACGAAGTTCAAGTCCCATGCTGGCAATGGTGGTTTCCTAGGAGGTTTTACATTTTTAATTCCTCTCAGAAACTGTCTGAGCAGAGGATGCGAGAAGACAGGAGGATCCAAGCTGTATTCTGCTGAAATTGCTGATGCATGTATCTTGATGGAAGAATAGGACAGGCCTGTGTGGAAGAGCTCTGCCAAGTATTCCAGGATGTTGGCTATGTTTACCAGTGACACATTTTCTCCCTTTGCAGTACTCCAAATGAGATATCTTTTCCATTTTGCTGCATAATTTTTCCTTGTTGAGGGCCTGCGAGCCTCAAGGATAATGTCTTTAACCCTTTGTGATAAATTTGGGCTAATTGATCTTATGTAATGTTCCAGGCAGTCAGCTGCAGCGTTTTCAGGCTTGGATGCAGGATGTTGTAGTTGTTCTGTGTTAACAGCAATGGAACCAGGGGTAGTGTCCATATTTGTTCCCGAGACATGCTCCTTAGTAATGGGTACCAATGTTGCCTTGGCCAGTCTGGAGCTATCAGAATGATCCTTGGACGGTCCTCTTTGATCTTCAATAGCACCTTGTGCATCAAAGGAAGTGGTGGGAATGCATATGCTGTCAGGTTTTTCCAACTGAAAGATAGGGAGTCCACCTTCCAAGCAAGTGGGTGGTACGTCCTTGTGCAGAATTTCTTTAGCTGGTGATTGCGTGGGGGTGCAAATAAGTCTATTTCTGGGAGACCCCATTTTCTTGTTATGGCTTTGAAGATGTCCGGATGCAGCATCCATTCGTGAGCATCCGTGGTAGTCCTGCTTAATATGTCTGCTAGAATGTTTTCTTTTCCTGGTACAAAAATTGCTTGTAACTGAATGTTGTAGCTGAGAGCCACATTCCATAGGTCCAGTGCCATCCGGCATAGAGGGTATGAATGTGTGCCCCCCTGTTTGTTGATGTACCACATAACTGTGGTGTTGTCTGTCCTTATCATCAACTGACCTTCTCGGAGAAATGGTCTGAAAGTCTGGATTGCCAGTTTTACTGCCAGCATTTCCTTTAGATTTATGTGTAGGTGCAGCTGGTCTTGAGTCCATAAGCCTTGTATGCACTTGTCCAGCATGTGGGCCCCCCAACCGAGGTCTGAGGCGTCCGCCGTGATGGTTTGGCTTGGTTGAGTGCTGTAGAAGGGCAATCCTGTGTTTGATTGACAGGCCTGAGCCCACCATAGGAACTCTTGCTTCAGGCATGGGATTATTGGAATTTTGGTTTCTAGGCTGTGCTTGTGTTGAGACCATAAATTCTTTAGGTACCACTGTAGCTTTCTCATATGCAGTCTGGCATGAGGGACCAGTATTACGCAGGATGCCATGAAGCCCAGGGCTTGCAGTACTTCTCTTGCTGTTAGATGGTTCTGCTTTGTTAATGCCAATAAGTAGAGAGGTAGTTGCTCTTGTTTTTCTGCAGTTAGGAATGCCATTTGCTTTGATGTGTCTAGCTCTGCCCCCAAAAAGGTTATTCTTTGGGATGGTATCAGCCTTGACTTTTTTATATTGACTGTATATTCCAGGGCTTGTAGCAGGTAAATGACTCTTTGTAAGTCTTCTGTTAGCTTGTTTTTGTTGTCCGCTTGTATCAGGCAGTCGTCCAGGTAGGGGTAAATTTGGATTCCCTGAAGCCTGCAATGAGCAATTACTGATGCCAGGCATTTCGTGAACACTCTGGGCGCAGTAGATAAGCCAAAGGGCAATGCTGAGAATTGATAATGCTCTGATCCTGCAAGAAATCTGAGGTATCTTCTGCAATTTGGTCGTATGGGGACGTGCAGGTATGCCTCCTTGAGATCTAGAGTTACCAGCCAAGACTCCTTGCCCAGCATGGGAAGAAGCTGCTGTAGAGTCAGCATTTTGAATTTTGGAACAATGAGGAATGTGTTTAAAGCGGACAGGTCGAGAATAGGCCTCCATTTGCTTTCTTTTCTTGGTACCAGGAAGAGTCTGGAGTAAAATCCCTTTCCTTGCTCCATAGATGGTACCTTTTCCACAGCTCTCATCTTTAATAATTGAGATATTTGTTTTAGAGCTTCTGTCTTTTGGTTTGGCGGTAGGTTTGGCATTCCTCTCTTCCCTGGTAGAGTATGGAAGTGGAACCTGTAGCCTTGGTCTATTGTCTGTAAAATCCACTTGTCTCTTGTGATGTAATGCCAGTTTATTGAGAATAAGGCTAGCTTTCCGCCTAAGGGTGCTTTTAGTTGTTCCCTGGTAGGCGGTGCCAGAGCCAAGTCACTGTGATTGTCCTGTTGCAGTGGTGGTGGCTGTGTCTGTGCCTCGCTGGTTGTTACCCTGCCACTGGCGTCCCCTGTAGGCACCCCTGGATTGGTTTCTGCCTCTTGATCGCCTATTCCTGCCTCTCTGTGCTTTAGAGGACTCTGGAAAGGACCAATTTTTGGAGGGCCAATTCCTGCTAAACCTTGGAGGTTGGACCTGTAAGAAATCTTTCACTGTTTGTACAGATTTTGCCTTCTCCTCCATCTTCTTCAGTACCTGTTGTGCAGGAGAACCAAATAAATTGGCCTTGTCCATGGGAGCATCTAACAGTTTTGATTTGACATGGTCCGGTAAGGCCTGCTCTTTCAACCATGCGTGCCTTCTGATAACTGTGCCAGTCATGGCTGATCTAAAGGAAGCCTCCAGTGCATCATAGCCGCATTTTAAAGAATGGTTACTAACTTGCTGAATGTTATGTACCATTTCCTGAACATACTTCTTATCAAAAGGTTCATCAGAGGACAGTTTTTTAGTTAACTGGTCAAGCATAAATTCTTGATATTGAATCATATGAAATTGGCAGTTCAAGGCCCTAGCTGACAGAGTAGCAGAAGTATAAACTTTTTTACCCCATCTCTCTAAGGACCTGGATTCCCTTTCAGAGGGGAGGGGATTTTTTGCAGAGGTAGATGCTACAGCCTTAGGCCCCTGGGAGATAGTCTCGGGATCTGCAAAAGGAGCCTTGTATAAATGGTGATGTGTGTCCGGGACCCTGTAGTACCTATCGGGCTTAGCAGGGGCCAGAGGTAAAGAATCAGGAGCAGTACAAGCATCATTAAATGCATCATCTACAACAGAAAGAACTGGAGGTATAGCTAAAGGCCTATGTTGTGGTAAATGCAAAAAGGTTCTAAGCCTTTTCCTGGAGTCTGAAAAATCTTGGCCCTGCCACTGAAATTGTTCCCTCATAGCATGCAAGGTTTCCCCAAAGGAAAATTCCTCAGGTGGAGAGGCAGAAGGGATGGACTCTTCAGCATCAGAGTCTTCGTAAGGGGAATATGGAGCCTCTGGAGGGTCTGTATTATCTGAATCATCAGAGGAATCATCTGTGGACACTGGCTCAGGGGGCTCTGCTCTAGGCCTCTTCTCTGGAGGTGGATGAGAGGCCCTGTCTGGATGAGATTGGGATCCCCGGATTAAAGAAATAAGATCCTCTGCCAAGGAAAGCATTTGGGAACTGGAGCTGGGCCTGTGAGAGGGGGTCTTAACAGGCACAGTTTTTGTAGCTTTAGCTGCTTTAGCCCTGGCAAAGGCCTTAATGGACATGGCTGCAGGAGGCCTAGCAGCTCCACGTGCAGGGGTTGAGATATCCAAGGGAATAGTGTCAGATAATTCCTGAGAAACCGCAACCGAAGGTTGGATTTCAGAAGCCGATTCCACCAGATTTGAAGAGGCCTCGGTAGAAGGGATGTTTTCGGCTGAAGGAAGAACTGCTTGCTCGGTTTCAGCCGAAACCGAGACACTCGCGGTTGGCTTAACCGCAGTTTCGGCCGAAACCGCGGACCGCGAGTGTCGGTCCTTTTCCTTGCGTTTTTTGGATATTTGTGAAGTCGGAGGATCCGACGGCATAATATAGGCAAAATCAGAGCCAAAAAACTGCTCAGCAAATTCCGACCGACGTCTAAGCGTCCGTCGGTTAAAAGAAGCACAGGCTAGACAAGCTGCGACGTCGTTGTCTGGGGCTAAACAAGGTAAACAGTAAGAGTGAAAATCTTTATGAGGTATTTGTTTCCCACAAGTTAAACAATTATTCACTTTTTCTGACATCGGCTGAGGCAAGAAAGAGTCCCCAACGGGGTACTTTGCTTTTTAGAAGTCTTCGAAGTAGTATTCGGTAGTAGTAATCTCTGGTTCTGACCGACCGGCACTTGCGAACAGCTTCTGCTTCGGGCGCCACGCGGCAAGGAAGACTGAGGAAAATGGCGTCGGCTGATGCCTTTATACCCGAAGAACTGCAGCTATGACGTCGGGTGAAGTGCGACACCAGCCGAGGCCAGACCCAGACTTTGGAATCCGGCCGACCGAAGGGCTGCCTGACGACAGGACAACCCATTTGTAAGGACTGCAGATGCATCCTTGAAGGACATCGTTCCATCTGAGTAGGTAAACTTAATTTGTCAGCAACCTGTGGGTTACGGATCTGATCCGGCAGCATACCAAGCAAAAAGATCCGAGCTCCAAGCTCCTCCCCTTACCCATACAACACTGCAACGTCCTTCCAACGCCCAGATCATGTTTGCCACCTGCACATAATAACAAAACAAACTAACCTGAGACACCTGACTCAAGGACAAGTAAAGCTCCTAAGTCCGAACCTCGAGCTCAGCTAAATAACCATGAAGGTCAGGGGGAAGGAGGGAGGGATGGTTGCTGACAAATGAAGTTTACCTGCTCAGATGGAACATTATGGTACATAACTTCTTTATCTGAAGTAGTTAACTTCATTTGATTAGCAACCTGTGTGACGGAGTCCCCAGCTACCCAAACCTTGGGAGGCCCTTAAGGAAGGATATTCCAGAGCACTGCAGAGCCAAAGGCAGCCCTTCCTCTAGACACCAGATCCAGTTTATAATGAGAGATAAAGGTGTGAGGGAACGCCCAGGTAGCCTCTGAACATATGGCATCCAGGGAAACTCTAGACCAGAATGTAGCAGACGTTGCCATAGAACGCTTAGAATGAGCATGAACTCCCATTGGTTCTGGTAAGCCAAACTCTCTGTATGCTTGTAAGATACAATTCTAAATCTACCTGGCGAGAGTTACCTTTGAAACTGGTTTCCCTAGAAAAAGCTTAGCAAAGGAGACAAAAAGTTGATAGATTTACGAAAGACAGCTGTCCTGTGCAAATAAAAATTTAACTGTCTATGAACAGCAGCAAATGAAGTTTATAGTTCCTTTGTTCTGGAAATTAGGGAAAAAGGCAAATTAATGGACTGTTTAATGTTCGTCTCGGAAGCAACTTTAGGGAGAAAGGAGGGATTAGTCCTGAGAGATACCCTATTCTTATGAAACACAAGGTATGGAGGTTTGATAAAGAGCCTGAAGATCTGACACTCTCCTGGCTGAAGTAATTGCTACCAAAAAAGCCGTCTTCCATGACAAGAACTTTAGATCAACGGAAGCTGTGGGTTCAAAGGGAGGCGCAACTAACGCCTGACGAACTAAGGTCAGATCCCACAGCGGGGATGAATTTTTTTTTTTTTTTTTTTTTTCCGATAATCTAATAGGGGGTCTCAAAAGAAAAGTGCCTTTTAGGAAGGTCTTACAAATTCTGGCAGCAGCGAGAGAACCAAAGTTGTCCCCAATATGAAAATGGGAAATGGCAGCCAGCTGGACCTTCACAATAGATGAGCTGGCCCCTTGCGGAAAAATATGAGACAAGAATTCCAGTACCACTGAAATAGGAGCGGTGAAAGGATCCAAGTTCTTTTGTGAAGCCCAAATTGAAAAACGTTTCCATTTGCTACTGTAAATCTTCCTGGTAGAGGGTTTATGTGCCGCCACCAGGATAGACTTGACTCGGGAAGAGATACCAGGAGTCCTGGCAACTAGAGGAACTGGATCAGCCAAGCTGAGAGCTTGAGACCATCCAGGTTCGGAGGAACCATTCCCGAGGGATGAGAAATCAGATCCGGAATGGGATCCAGAGTGGAGCTATGAGATGAGACCACAGGCAGGGGAAGCAGACTCGACGAGGCCAGAATGGGGCTATGAGGATAATCTTGCTCCCCAACCGGCGAGCTTTCTGCAGAAATTTTGGCATAAGCGGAAGTGGAGGATACAGATAAAGAAGACCAGGCAGCCAAACATGGACTAGAGCGTCTCTGGGGGCTTCTCCCAAAGGAGGAATTAGAGCGAAAAACTCGCTGCACTTCGTGTTGGAAGGTGATGCGAAGAGATCACAGCAAGGCTGACCCCACTTGAGGAAGATCTGTTCCGCTACACAAGGATTCAGATACCACTCGTAAGGAGATAGGATAGTTCTGCTCAACTTGTCCGCCAGTATGTTGGACCGACCCGGAATGTGCGTTGCAAACAGGAAGTGGTTGGTGGAGATTGCCCATTCCCAAACTGTCATGGCTTCTCGGCAAAGGGGATAAGACCTGGTTCCCCCGTTTGTTGATATACCAGACCACTGACATATTGTCCGACTGGATAGCAATAGTCCCTGAAGGAAGAGAGGCATGAAGGGCCTGCAAAGCCAAAAAGGTCACCCTTATCTCCAGGACATTTATATGCAGTACAGTCTCGGTTTGAGTCCACATGCCTTGGACCGTTCTGCCCGCACAATGCCCCCCCACCCTAGGAGGGAGGCGTCCGTAGTCACTGTGGCCTGGGGTGGTGACATAGCAAAAGTTTGTCCTTCCCGAAGGGCTCAGGATTGAAGCCACCACATGAGGGAGTTCCTGCAAACCCTGCTAAGGGGAATCGAGAAGTCTAAAGGGTGGTGTAGAATAGACCACTGGACTTGCAACGTCCACTGTAGAACCCTCATGTGCAGATGAGCATAAGTAATCAGACTGATCACTGGCGCCATGGACCCCAAAGCTCTCAGGACTAATTCTGCCGGGGAAGCAGGGGACTGAAAGACGGCTAGCATATGCAGAGTCATGCTGTGAAGTCTGTCTGACATTAGGAAGGCCCTGGCCTGGAGGGTATCTATCCTGGCCCCTATGAAGTCTAACACTTGAACAGGCTGGAGGAAAGACTTCTTGACATTTATGGTTATCCCCAACCGGGGTGACATCCGGAGGAAGAAATACCTGTCTAGAGAAAGTAGATGCCTGGTGGGGGTGGTGAGGAGCCAGTCGTCTAGGTACGGGAAGACCTGTATGCCCTGGAGCCTCAGGTGGGCCGCTACAACTGCCATGGCCTTGGTGAACACCCTGGGGGCTGTGGTGAGACCGAAGGGTAGGACCCTGAACTGGTAATGACTGGCCCCTAGCCGAAAGCGGAGAAACATCCTGGACCGTCTGTCCATGAGAATATGGTAGTACGCATCCTTGAGGTCTATGAAGCACATCCAGTCCTTCTCCTGCAAGAGAGGCAGGATGGATTGTATCGTGACCATCTGGAATTTTTCCTTGGCAACAAAAAGGTTCATTGCTGACAGGTCGAGAATTGGCCTTAAGTCCCCCGCCTTTTTTGGCACCAGAAAGAACCTGGAGTAGATGCCTGATTCGGACTGGTCTGGGGCACATGCTGGATGGCTCTTTTTTCTAACAGCTTTTTTATTTCCAAAGCTGCAGCCTCCCTTTGAGTGGGTGGGACAGCTGGGAGGCGCCTTGAGTAAAGGGGCTTGTTTATGAAGGGGATTGAATAGCCTCTGGATATTATCTGAACCACCCAGCGATCTGTGGTGATGGACTTCCACTGAGCCAGTCACCTCAAAAAACGCCCCCCTCCCGACTGCCTACAGAGAGGAGCAGTCGGGCAACCCCTCAGGGCTGCTGCGCGGGTTGGTCGGAAGAAGGTTCCCGTGACCCGAAGTTCTTCGGTCCCCCTCTACCTCTGGGCCGGCGTCCACCTTGTCCCCCTCTGCCTCTGGGGGAGAAGTAGTCCTGAGCATTCCAGGCTGCTGAGATTTCCGGAACCATATCTTCTTCTGCCCTCGCTGGTTCCTAGAGAAGGACCTTTGAGGGGTAGAGAAGTGTATTCCGATGGCTGACATTGTTTTCCCGTCTTTCATGCTGTGTACAAAGAGAGCATCTGGGAAAGAGAACATACAAAAAAAATTTAAGCTTGTTTCCTGCCTTTCCTGTTAAGTGGTCTAGACTGTTTGTAGGCTTCTGAGCCCCCAAGCCCTTCTGTGTTGGAGGGAAGCCTTCTAGCTTACTTTTGTTTCTTATAACTAGCCAGTTTTCTAGTTTCAGCACTCAAATCTGTTTCTTTGAACTCAGCACTTATTCAGAACTGATTGTAAGCACTACATAAGCTGCAAATTACTACAGCACTCAACTTTCCTCACTTGTCTAGTGGAAAGCAGTTTTTAGTACTTAATAAATAAGCACTTATCCAGGCATGTCTAAGGGTCAGCTCACAAGTGATTTCTCATGTCTACCTGATGAATCTGGGCATCTTGGGGCAATGCAGCAATTGCCTCATGTACACAGACAACCCTCTTCTCCTTCCACCCAACACTACAACATGTGAGAGATGCACTTATATAGCCAAACTGGAAGCACAGCTCTCTTCACCCAAGACTGGACTAGACAGTCTGGAGGAGAAGGTAAACACTTGCACCACACCACACACATCACACAGTCCCTCAAAACCTACACCACCAAAACACACACATAGAAACACAAAACACACACCTACATTCGCGGAGGCTCTCAATAAAAACCTGCCCAAGCATCAAGGACATCCAAAGCATAAACGCAAGCAAACTCCACCCCCCAACACAACCCAAATGATACATAGCCCACAAACTCAGTGTGCCACTCAACCACAGCCCATAAGGCATAACAACGTACCCAACACTCTAGTCATAGGTGACTCTATAGTCAGGCTCACTGATGTTCCACTCCTAGACTAAACAAGGAGAAAGTTACTGTCAGCTGCCTGTCAGGTGCCAGGATCCGCCACATAATGCATGCACTCAGGTCACTTCACAATAAGTACAAATATGACACTGTCATTGTCCATGTTGGTGTGAATGACCTGAGATACACCTCCCTGGACTACATGAAAAGAGACATGGAGGAGCTCTCCAATCTTGTATCCCAGGCAGGTATGACCCTAACCCTGAGTAGCATCCTGCCATCACCCAGGATGATACCACAGTACAAGGACAAAACGATTGACTTCAACAATTGGCTAAGCTTCTGGTGTCATGCTAAGGGGATCCAGTATTTGTCTGCCTGGGACAACATGATCGACAGTCCACGTTGCTTTGCCAGAGATGGCCTGCACCTGTCACCCTTAGGATTCCGGATACTGGCTAAGGCTCTTGCCACCCCTATAGTGCCTTTTTTAGGCAAGGTTCAAATGACAAATTCACCACCGTAACAGGTACAAGCAAGCAAAATCTGAGGATAATGCTACTCAATGCTAGAAGTCTAAACCTCAAAATGCACTCACTCGAGACACTCCTTAAAATGGAGAACATTGACATTTGTGCAGTGACAGAGACCTGGTTCAAAGCTCCAGAGAGCACCCCTGCATTACCAGGCTTCAATTCATACCACACCTTTCGGACGCCTAACCCAGAAAGAAGCACTAAAGGTGGTGGCGTGTCCATATTCATTAAGGATATCCACACCTCCAGGCTAGTTGCACAGCATAATGATTCAGAGATTATCCAAGTGCAACTAACTCTGGGCAAGACTGCAATCCAAACTGTAGCTTGCTACAGACCCCCCCCCCCCACCATGCCCCAGGATTCACACTCCCCATTTCTTGATACATATGAAAGTATTAGGGTACAACCCAACACCCTAATAATGGGCGATTTCAACTACCCCACCATTAACTGGGAAAACTACTCACGTACCAACTCTTTTGCTCAATGTTTTCTAGAATTCATAAATTCCAACGCATTGGATCAACTTATTCACACCCCCACCAGGGGCAGCAATATCCTAGACCTGGTCATTACCAACATGGGAAACCTGTGTTCCACACCAGAGGTCAATTCCTCGTTGGTCAGATCCGACCACAAGCTAATCAGCCTAGACATCCACATCCCACCCCCACCCCCAATTAGGGAAACCACCGTAAAAAACTTCTCCAAAGCCAACTTCACACTTCTTAAGACAAAAGTGGCAAACTTCATGACACCCATGCAGATGGACAATAGAGGTATGACTGCCGAATCCTACACAAATGCACTTTATAAGCACTTACACGAGTGCAAGGATCATGCTATCCCTAATAGAAAGTACAGTTGTGTACACTTACCATAAATGTAGATGTTCGAGTGTCTTCACTGTTGCAGTCATGACTGTAGGGTTCTCCCTTGCCGGCAGGCAGTCCTTGGTCGGCCAGAATCCCAAAGTCTGGGTCCGGCATCGGCTGCTCAGCCATGCTCCCTGACGTCAGAGCGCCAGGAGTACAAAGCTGACAGCCGACGCCATGTTCTCCAGTTTATCTTGCCCTAGATGTCAGGTGTTCCAAAATGAGTAAGATCCCATACCCTTTGTAAATACACCTCAAAAGAAGGGTGAAGAATGGAACCACACAAAAGAAAAAATAAGAGGGGACAGGAGGGAGGGTAACCCAGATTGCAACAGTGAAGACACTCGAACATCTACATTTATGGCAAGTGTACACAACTGTACTATGTTCATCGTGTTCCACTGTTGCAGTCATGACTGTAGGGTAGAATCCCAAAGCAGAATAAAAGGGAGGTGGTCATAAAGTAGAGGGGGCGGCTAAAAGACCCTGCAAGACAGCAGAAGCAAAGCCTGCCCTAGACTTAGAGTAGAGAGGGAGATTGTAGTGCTTGGAAAAAGTATGCACGGAACTCCAAGTAGCAGCTTCCAAAATGTCTTTGGTAGGAACTCCCCTGAGGAAGGCAGCTGAAGTAGCAGCAGCTCTGGTAGAGTGAGTCCTTATACTCCCTGGGATTTGCTTTCCATGGTGTGAATAGCAAAATCTGATTCCATGAGCAATCCATTTGGAAATGGTCTGTTTTGAAATGGCTTTACCTTGGGAGCTTGAAGCATAAGAAACAAGCAATTGCTCTGATTTCCTAATGTCCTTGGTTCTGTCCAAGTAAAAACGTAGTTGTCTGTGTACATCCAAGGAATGCAAGATCCTTTCCCCCTTATTTTGAGGACTGGGGAAAAAAGTTGGCAAGTGAACAGTTTGATTTAAAGCCACTTTGGAAACCACCTTAGGCATGAAAGTAGGATTAGTCCTCAAAGATGACTAGTCTTGATGAAAAATAATATAAGGTTCCACAGCCATGAGAGCTTGCAACTCCGAAACTCTCCTGGCAGAGGTAAGAGCTAACAGGATGGTTGTCTTCCAAGATAAAAACTTGATGTCAGATGTGGCAGCAGGCTCAAAAGGAGGTAAGGTGAGTTTTTCCAAAACATAGTTGAGATCCCAAGCAGGAATGGGTGGAGATCTAGGGGGCCTTAAATTCTTAGCTCCTCTGAGAAACTGTCTCATGAGCTGATGGGAAAAGATTGGAGGATCTGAATTATAATGAGCAGAAATAGCAGAGGCATGGATCTTTATGGAAGAGAAAGAGAGAGCCTTATGTAAGAGATCCGTCAGGTAAAGTAAAATCAGAGGAATGTTTGGAATAAGAGGATCCGAATCCTGAGCCTGCATCCAGGAGCAAAATCTTTTCCATTTTCCTGCATAAGATTTTCTAGTGCTAGGACGTCTGGCTTCTAAAATGACATCCATAACCTGCTTGGGAAGAAGAGAATGAATCAAAGACCCTGGATTAACCAGGCTGCCAGGCTGAGAGTTTGGACATGGGAGTGCAGAACCTGACCCTGGTGTTGGGACAGAAGGTTCGGAATCTGTGGTAATACCCAAGGGGGCTCCGACAAAGGTTTTTCAGTGTTGGGTACCAAAACTGTCGAGGCCAATTTGGGGCCAGCAAAATTATCATCTTGGGCTTGTCCTGTTTGATCTTTAATAACACCCGTGGAAGAAGAGGTAGAGGCGGGAAGGCATACCCAGAGAGGTTTCTCCAACTGAATGATAGTGCATCCACTTTCCAAGCTAGTTCGTGGAAAGTCCTGGCGCAAAAAATCTGTAGTTGATGACTGAGGTGGGATGCAAAGAGATCTATGTGAGGACATCCCCAGACTGATGTAATCATCCTGAATATTTCGGTATCCAACATCCATTCGTGTGGGTCCGACAGATTTCTGCTCAGACTGTCTGCCAGGAGGTTTTGCTTCCCTGGTAGAAACTGAGCTTGACGGTCCAGTTTGCAAGCTAGAGCTGTGTTCCAAAGATTCATGGTTAGTCTGCAAAGGGGATAGGAATGAGATTCCCCTTGCTTGTTTATGTACCACATAAATGTGGTGTTGTCTGTCCGTATCAGTAGCTGTCCTGGTTGTAGACGATTCCTGAAAGCCCATAGAGCGTTCTGAACGGCTAACATTTCCTTTAAATTGATATGCAGGTGCTTCTGATCCTTTGTCCAAAGGCCCTGCAGACAGTTGCCCTGAAAATGGGCTCCCCATGCATAATCTGAAGCATCCGTGGTTAGTATCTGAGTGGCTGGAGGCAGACTGAAAGGTTTTCCTATGTTTAGAGTGCATGCCTTGGACCACCAAGGAATTCCTTTTGAAGACAAGGTAGGACGGTGATCTGTATGTCTAAACTGTGGCAATGCTGAGACCATACACTTTTTAGGTACCACTGTATTTTCCTCATATGTAGTCTTGCATATGGTACGAGAAGGATGCAGGAGGCCATGTAACCCAAAGCTTGCAGGAATTTCCTTGCAGATAGCTGAGTTAAAGTTGCCAAGGTTTTGAAAGTTGAAGCCAGCTGTAATTGTTTTTCTGATGTCAGAAATGCCATCTGGGTTGTTGTGTTTAGAAGAGCACCCAGAAAGGTTATTTGTTGTGAAGGTATCAAATCTGACTTTTTTATGTTTACAGTGAATCCCAGGAACTTGAGAAGATTTTGGACAAATTCTAGATGTTGGAGTAAGGCATCGTTGCTGTCTGCCTGAATAAGACAGTCGTCCAGATAAGGGTAAATTTGAATTCCCTTGAGTCTGCAATAAGCTACTACTGGAGCCAGGCATTTGGTGAAGACCCTGGGCGCAGTAGACAATCCAAAGGGCAGTGCAGAGAATGGATAGTGCCTCGATCCGGCCTTGAACCTAAGGTATTTTCTGCATTCCTGCCTGATGGGAATGTGTAAATATGCCTCATTTAAATCCAGAGTTGCCATCCATGCATTTTGGTCAGCAATGGAAGAAGCTGCTGCAGAATAAGCATCTTGAATTTTTAGCATTTCGAGAAAAGTGTTCAAGACTGACAGATCCAGAATGGGTCTCCATGAATTTTGCTTTCTGGGGACTAGAAAGAGCCTTGAGTAAAAACCTTGTCCCATCTCTGAAAGTGGAACCAGTTCTATGGCTTTCATAGCCAAGAGAGTTTCCACCTGGTTTAAGGCCTCTAACCACTGATGTTTTGGAAGATCCGGCCATCCGCTTGGTCTTGGCATGGTATGAAAATGGAATTTGTAACCTCTTGAAACCACATCCAGAACCCACTTGTCTTGGGTTATATGAGTCCAATTTAGGTGAAAAAGAGAAAGTTTTCCTCCGAGAGGGGCTTCCAGGTAAGAAGTTCCTGCAGCCCAACCGAGGGAGTCATTGAGCCTGTTTTCTCTGAGCTTGCGACCTGTCCTCTCCTCCCCTAGGGGTGGAAGCAGCCCACTGTCTTGGTCTATAAGAGGCTTGTGTTTGAGGCCTTCCTCTGGAGCGTTTGTATCTACCTCTCTGAGGCCTGTCTGAATTGGGAAAGGACCAATTTTTAGAAGGCCAATTCCTACTAAATCTGGGTGGCTGTACTTGCAAGAAATTTTTAACCGTTTGCATGGATTTTGCCTTGTCCTCCATTTTCTTAATCACCTCTTCAGCCTTAGGTCCAAACAAAACATTATGCTCAACAGGAGCATCCAATAACTTAGCTTTTACTTGATCTGGCAAGTTTTGTTCCTTTAACCAAGCATGCCTTCTAATGACTGTACCAGAGGCAGCAGCCCTACAAGAAGCCTCCAAGGCATCAAATCCACAGTGTAAACCATGCTTCCCAACTTGTTCAGTGGCATGCATTAAATCATGCAATTCCTTATCATCTGCACAGGCGGAAATGGAAGATAGCTTTTGTTTCAAAACAGACAGAAGAAATTGCTGGTATTTCAGCATATGAAATTGACAGTTTAAAGCCCTAATAGATAAAGTAGCAGAAGTATACACTTTTTTGCCCCATCTTTCTAAAGATCTGGAATCCTTCTCAGTGGGAATGGGATTTTTAGCAGTAGCGGCCTTAACCCCCTTAGGACCCTGGGAAATGGTTTCAGGATCAGCAGTAGGATTCTTGTATAAAAACTGGTGGGAATCAGGAACCCTATAATATCTGTTTGGCTTAACAGGAGCAGGAGGAAAAGAGTCAGGGGTTAAGTTAGACTCCGAAAAAGCATCATCCACAATATCCAAAATAGGGGGGATAGCCAGAGGTCTATGTTGGGGAAGAAGAAGAAAATCCCTAAGTCTTTTCTTAGATTCCAAGTACTCCTGTCCTTCCCAGTGAAAATGTTCCCTCATTTCATGTAAAGTTTCCCCAAAAGAGAAATCCTCAGGGGGGGAAGCTGAAGGAATGGATTCCTCAGCATCAGACTCCTCATAAGGAGGGAAAGAATAATCCTGATCAGAAGAAGAAACTGAAGAAACAGAAGCCTGATCAGAGGAGTCATAATAAACTTCCTGCCTTGGCCTTTTATCTGGAGGGGGATGTGAATCCCTAATCATAGTAAGTAAGTCCTCCGCCATCTTAAGTAATTGTTTCTGAGACTTGGGTGCCGGATCAGAAGAGGCCTGGGCTGTAGTCTTTGATTTGGAAGGAGTCTTTGCCTTTGTCTTTGGCTTTGCCTTTATCAGAAGATGAGTAGGCCTGAAAACCCCTTCGGAAGCCAGTACCTGCACAGTAGCTCCGGACCCATCCAAAGAAGCGTTGTCCGAAGGTCCTGCAACAGAAATATTCAAAGGCCTAGTTGGCTCCTCGTGGGAGTCCGTTTCGGCCATCGGTTCCGAAATGGCCAACGACAGGGGCTGCAAAAGCGCCTCACTGACGACGGCCGAACCTGAAGCTGGCTCTGCTTGTACAATATCTTCCAATTTGGACCTCGGAGGCCTGTTTTTGTCCTTGCGTCGTTTGTGAACTCCGATAGCCGGAACCGAATCCAATGGCATTTTGTAATTAAAACGCCTACCGAAGTAATGAAATGTAAAATCGTACCTTCGTTTAATCGTACGTTGATTGAATCTAGCACAAAACCGACAACTAGCTACGTCGTGGTCAGGGCCTAAGCAAGGAATACAGTAAGAATGAAAATCCTTATGAGGTATTTGCTTCCCACAAGAAATACAATTATTAACTTTTTCTGACATCGGACTGGAGCAAGAAAAAAGTTTTCCCAACAGGGTACTTAGCTTTGTGTAGGAGAAGAAAGTCTTGGACTGAAGTACGTTTAGAAAAAATTGTCAGGAGTCAGCCGACAGGCAAATGCGAACTGCTATCACCGCACGGCAAGAAAGACTGGAGAACATGGTGTCGGCTGTCAGCTTTGTACTCCTGGCGCTCTGACGTCAGGGAGCATGGCTGAGCAGCCGATGCCGGACCCAGACTTTGGGGTTCTGGCCGACCAAGGACTGCCTGCCGGCAAGGGAGAACCCTACAGTCATGACTGCAACAGTGAAACACGATGAACATCCAAGATGTTATCCTCCAAAAAAAGGAAGCCAATCTGGTGATCCTCTGCCATAAACAAACTCTACAAGAGAAGAAAGAAACTGTTGCAAAAAAGAGTAAAATCCTATGACTGGAGGAACTCCCTGGTCAACCTCAGTAATAAGCTGAGATCCCTCATAAAATCCTCCAAAGCTAGTTACGAAAACAAAATTGCCACTGACTCTAAAGACAGCCACAAAGCATTCTATAGCTATGTCAAGAATCTAAATGGGAACACTCAGATCTGCTGAGGTACAGCACAATGGCACTAAATATACAGAGCCAACTGATATTGCCAACATCCTAGCAGATAGGTTCAGTGCTAACTTTACCCCCCTCTCACCCCCTAGAGGGCCCATCTCTATACCAGAAGAATGCAAAGTTCCTATAATCATGGCTGTACAGGTAAAAAAACACACTCTCCAAAGCCAAGAACACAGCATCCATGGGACCTGACAATATCCCAGGCTGCATTCTACACAAACTACAGAATGAACTGGCACCCTACCTAAGTACCATGTTCAATCATAGCCTCACCTCAGGCTTTGTACCCACTGAATGGCGCTCCACGACGGCTATCCCAGACCACAAAGGGGGAGCCACAACGGACCCCGGGAACTACCGCCCCATTAGCCTGACGAGCCTGGTCTGCAAGGCAATGGAACGTATCATTGTGGAACTCATAAACAAAGACATTGGTAATCTCCAGACTCTGGACCCTACCCAGTTTGGATTTGTAAAAGGCAGATCATGTCTACTAAACCTGACTGACTTATTTGAAGCAGTCACCAAAGCCATAGATGAGGGTAAAATGGTTCACACAGCTTATCTAGATCTCTCCAAGGCTTTTGACACCATCCCCCACTCTGGAATTATAGATAAGCTCACTAAACTAGGTATAAATCCCTATGTCACAAGATGGGTTGCCAACTGGCTCACGGACAGAACCCACACTGTGAAATTAGCAGATTCCAAATCCGACATCAGACCAGTGACAAGTGGAGAATCACAGGGTTCAGTCCTGGGTCCTCTCCTGTTTGGTATCTACTTCTCTGAAGTGCAGGCCAACACAGAAGGTCTTTATTAACAAAGTTTGCAGATGACTGCAAACTAGGAGCCATAATCGAAACTCCTAACGATGTGGACAAACTACAAAAGGGCCTCACTGAGACAGATACCTGGTGTCAAAGCCATGGCCTGAAGCTCAATGCCAAAAAGTGTATTGTCATCCCCTTTGGTAAAAACTCTGTACCCATGAACTATCACATAGCTGGCAGTCTACTTAATGCCGAAAATGTGATAAGAGACCTTGGGACACAGGTGGACAGTAGTCTCTCCTTTGATAATCACATCGCCACAGTGGTCAGGAAATCCTTCTATGTGGCTCATCTCATCACAAAAGGATTCTCATCCAGAAAAAAAGAGGTCATTGTTCCCATCTACTCATCACTCATTGGACCCATTATAGAGTACAATGCCCCTTTTGGTATGTACCTCACAAGACATCTACAACAACTGGAAAGACCACAGAAATACCTCACAAAGAGGATTACTGGCCTCAAACAGATGCCCTATGCAAAAAACTACAGCTTTACTCCATCACATATCGCCTACTCAGGGGCGATCTCTGCCTAACATACAAAGCTATGTCAAACCCAGAGCTGTTGGACATGCTCCACTTAAAGAAATCCCAATCCCACCGAGCTACACGCTCTAGGGACCTAAACATTGTCACTACAATAAACAGAACATGCAGGAGGGATAGATTCCTGTCCCAGAGACTTCCCATACTCTGGAACAGGCTACCTATCTATGTCAAACAGAGCTCCTCATTAGAACTCTTCAAAAAAAATCTTGATGATTGGATGGGAAATGGGAAATTCACCCCGGGGATCACTTCTGTGGCTCTGCTCGACAGGGGCACAGGAAAATAATTTTCTTGGGTGGCGAAAGCCAGGGTACATTTTTTGGCTAGGCTTGTATGGGCCCTAGGGCCGATAGCCTAGTACCTACCTATGAACCTACGGACCAGCGTCTCACGGATGGTCTTCCCGAAGAGGGTCGACCCATCAAAGGGTGCATTCGCGAAGAACGCCTTGAAGGGTTCCGAGAAATCGCAAAGTCAAAGCCAGGCATGACGCCTTAAGGCAATACCGGACCCGCTAGCTCTAGCGGCTACCTCCGTGGCATGGGAAAGTAGCCACATAGCAGTATTAGACACTGACTTGAGAGTGGCCATATGAGCCAAGAAAGTCCGTTTATCCTTGGCCGACATGGACTCTGGAGGAGACTCAGCGTACTCTTTGACCAGGTCCCGCTGAAGTCTGATTACATGGGCCAAGTAATTCAGCGCCCTTGTAGAGAAGGTAGCTGAAGCAAAAGTCCGCTTTCCAATGCGGTCCATTGCCCGAGACTCCTTGTCAGGGGGATGGACCGAAGAACTTTCCTGGGAGAGTTCCTTTTTGGTGGCCACCGCCACCACCATGGCATCAACCAGGGAACCCTTGCTCCACGAAGCTCTGTCTGCAGGGGGACTAAGAACCTTATCGGGCCTTCTAGGTATCAGCTTTACAGTCTCCGGCTCCTTCCACGCCCTGGTGGTAATCAGATCGACCAGGGGGTCGACTGCGGGGGACACCCAAGAGGTAAGATGGGTCTGTGTCGAACGCCTCCAGGAATACAGACTAATCCGAGGAGGGTTTTTGGGCAGACCCCCCCCCCCGGCGGAGAATTTCCATAATGTCTCCAAATGAGATGTCGTCAGGGGGTGATTTGGGGGAACCCTCCCCTTCCTCCAAATCGGTATCCTCGGCGAGGGACTCAGGGGAGTCCGAGTGCCTCCTTTTGCAGAGGCATTTGTGAGGGACCTCCTCGGGGAGACTGTCTGAAGGGGGCTCACCAACGGATTCATGTTCTTCCAGGGGAACGGAGTGGGGCATCAACGACACAGGCTGTCCCTGGGGGGACTGGATGACGGAGGACAAACTGAGCCGCGAGGGAGCGGGGGTGGGCACTAAGGAAAGAGTGAGGGGTCTCGATCCTCAAGAGAAAACACTCTCCACCACGTCGAATGCTGAAGGGGAACTGGCTTCTCTAAGACAGGTGGCCGGGGCCCTCAGATCCGATGAGGGGATGGGTGCCGAAGCGGTCGGACCCGAGGGGATGGTGTGCTCCGATCGCAAAGGAGCAGAAGACAAACTCACCCCCCCCCCCAGGATCCGATGCCCAGCTCTCGGCTCCCATAGCTCGGATCCGAAAGCAGATCCAATAAGCTCAAGGGCATAGCCGGCGTCGAGGTAGTAATAACCATCGGCGCCAACCCCCTGGCTCTGGGGATCCTCGGATCCGAAGACTCCGAAATACGGTGGTGGATTGGAGAAGGAGCTATCGGGGCGAACAGTGGAGCTGAGCTCCCCCCCAGAGGGGGGAGGGAAGGCAGCAACACTCCCATCTGAAGCTGAGTTTGCAAGAATCAACGCATCATCCGGGCCATATCGGCCTCCAAAATGCTGCGAGTAGACCTGGAGGAAGCCACAGAAGCTGGCCAGGAGGGCCGATGCGACGACGACCTTGAGGCTGGTTGGGTGTCCTCCTCCAGCTCCGGGGAGAAACGTGGTGAACGGAGCCGTGGGGAGGAAGGCTTGGACACTCTTAACGGAGAAGAGAGCACCTTAGCGGGAGGGGCTGAGGGGTCCAATTCGGCCTGCCGCTTGCGGCTTCTTTCTCTCTCTCTCCCTCTTTTTCTCTCTCCCTTCTCTCTTTTCTTTCCTTCTTGGCCTCTCTTTCTCCCTGAGACAAGGTGGGAGGGGGAGTCCCAGACAGGGGAAGAGGGACGGTTGGCTGGGCAATCGCAGCCGCGGCTGTCACTACAGAGAAGGAAGGAGAAGAAGTTGATTCTGTGGGTAGAAGACCCACCAGAATCGGCTTGTTCCTCCTATCCTTTAAGGCTCGGGGGTTGAAGGCCGTACAAATCTGGCAGCCTGAAGAAAGGTGCGGAACACCCAAGCAAATCACGCACTGAGTGTGACCATCCGCTGGCAACAGCTTATGGCCACACTCAGAGCACTTTGAAAAAGTCACTTTATGACTTTCAGCCATACTAAAGGCACACACAGAGCCACACATGCGCACCTGAAAGAGGGAAAAATAGGGGCCTACTAAGGGGAGAATAACTACCAAAGATGACGGGGAAGATAAAGGCTAGGGAGAAGAACACCCGAAGAAAGGTACTAAAATACATGCACACACAAAAAAAGTAGACTAAAAGAGAAGTTTGAAGTAAAAAAATTGCTACACTTGCCTGGAGTTCTAAGAATGCCATGCTTGGCAAAGCCGCGGCAAATGAGATCTGAGGATTGGAAGGAGGTTGCAGTGTAGTATGGGTAAGCGGAAGGAGCCTGGAGCTCGGATCTTTTTGCTTGGTATGCTGCCGGCACGGATCCGTGTTGGATCCGTAACCCACAGGTTGCTGATCAAATGATGTTAACTACTTCAGATCTGGCAATTTAAGGCCCTAATGGCCAAAATAGCAGACGTGTATACCTTCTTATCCCATCTGTCCAAGGCCCTGGAATCTCTATCGGAGGGGGTAGGGTTTTTGGCGGCAGTAGCCTTAATGCCTTTTGGTCCTTGGGAAATGGTCTCTGGATCCACAGTAGGATTCTTGAAGTGGAATCTGTGAGAGTCAGGTACTCTGTAATACCGATCAGGTTTTCTGGGAGCTGGAGGTAAAGTATCTGGGGCCAGGATAGATTCCAAGAAGGCATCATCTACAATGTCCAGAACAGGAGGGATAGCTAAAGGCCTGTGTTGAGGGAGAAGTAAGAATTCCCTAAGCCTCTTTTTGGAGTAATCCTGGCTTTCCCAGCGGAAAAGCTCCCTAAGAGTGTGCAAGGTTTCACCAAAAGAAAAATCTTCTGGAGGGGAAGCAGAGGGAATGGAATCCTCTACATCAGAATCCTCATAGGTAGATAAGGGCAAATCCTAGTAATCAGAAGAAACAGAAATTTCAGAATTCTGATCAGAAGAATCAGAAGGAAAATCAGTTCTAGGTCTCTTAGAGGGGGAAGGCTGGCTTCCCCTAATTAAAGTAATAAGGTCTTCAGCCATTCTAAGCATTTGTTTTTTAGGCACATGAGCCTGACCATGCAGTTTGGCCTCAGTTTTCTAGGCGTGGGTCGAGTTTTAGGCCTCGATGAAGAAGACGGCTTTGGTTTGAAATGCAAATCTGTAGGCCTGAATACACCCTCAGAAGCCTGCACAGCGGCTCCGGACCCATCCAAGGTAGAGACATCTGCAGGTTCCATATTCGAAGAAGCATCTCGCGGCATACCGGACCCCGAATGGGTCTCAGTAGAGTCCTGCGAATCTGAAGTAGCGGGTATCAGGGGCTGCGAAAGCGCCTCACTGAGTACCGGCGAACTGGCGACTAGCTTAATGGAAGCGTCGTCGGCAGCTTTGGACCTATGCAGTCTGTCTCTGTCTTTATCGTTACATTTTTTCAGGAATAGTGGTAGTCGGATGGCTTACCGAAGCCATTTCTGGATAGTTAAACAGTACCAAAATAATTTGCTGTGAAAATAGACTGACGATGAATAGTTCGGGGGTTAAATAAGGCACAAAACCGACAGCGAGGGACGTCATGGTCTGGGCGTAAGCAAGGAATGCAGTATGAATGAAAATCTTTATGAGGTATTTGCTTTCCACAGGTAATACAATTGTTACCTTTTACCGACACTGGTTAAGAGCAAGAAAAAGTATCCCAAACAGGATACACAGCTTTTTTCGAAAACTTCGGTTCTGAAACTCGAAAATGAAAATTTCAGGAGTCGGACGACTGGCACTTGTGAACTGCTTCCGCTTCGTGCACCGCACAGCAAGAAAGACTGATGTAATGGCGTCGGCTGCATGTTTTATACCCCTGACGACCTGACGTCATGGAAGAAGAGACAGCATCCGATGCAGGAATCCAAGACTTTGATATTCAGGCTGGCTGAGGGCTACCTGCAGGCAGATAACCCAAATGTAATGACTGTAGCGGTGAAATATATCATTCCCTGTGTCAGTTTTAGTTATCACCCTGGCCTAGCATAATGTTAGAGTGGAGAAATACACCCGGAGAAGTAAAGAAATACTTGCCAGTACTAAAGAAATATAGTTGTAGACATAAAGAAGCACATTCATCTTCAAGAGTTTATCATCATTTGACAGTACAGTACTTCAACTACAAACCCCTGCAACTGCAGAAGCTTAGATCCAAAAATTTCATTTACTCCTCATTGTAAGCAGATAAAGTACAGTTGTGTACACTTACCATAAATGTAGAAGTTCGAGTGTCTTCACTGTTGCAGTCATCACTGTAGGGTTCTTCCTGCCGGCAGGCAGTCCTCGGTCGGCCAGAATCCCAAAGTCTGGGTCCGGCGTCGGCTGTTCAGTCATGCTCCCTGTCGTCAGAGCGCTAGGAGTACAAAGCAGCCAGCCGACTCCATGTTCTCCAGTTTTTCTTGCCCCAGATGTCAGGTGCCTAAAAATGAAGGCTAATAGTAACACAAAAATGTAACATACCACAAACCCCATACCCTGTAGCAAATACACCTCAGAAGAAAGGTGAAGTAGGTAAGCACACTAGTGAAAGTATAAGAGGGGACAGGAGGGAGGGTAACCCAGACTGCAACAGTGAAGACACTTGAACATCTACATTTATGGTAAGTGTACACAACTGTACTATGTTCATCTTGTTTCACTGTTGCAGTCATCACTGTTGGGTTGAATCCCAAAGCTGAGATAAGGGGTGGTGGTTATAGAGAAGAAGGGGCGGCTAGAAGGCCCTGCAAGACTGCAGAAGCAAAGCCTGCCCTAGACTTAGAGTAAAGAGGGAGATTATAGTGCTTAGAGAAAGTATGCACTGAACTCCAAGTTGCAGCTTCCAAAATATCTTTGGTAGGCACTCCCCTGAGAAAGGCAGCTGAGGTAGCAGCAGCTCTGGTAGAGTGAGTCCTAATTTTTCCTGGGATTTGCTTTCCATGATGAGAGTAACAAAATTGATTCCATGAGCAATCCATTTAGAAATGGTCTGTTTTGAAAGAGCTTTGCCTTGGGAGTTTGTTGCACAAGAAACAAACAGTTGCTCTGTTTTCCTGATATCCTTGGTTCTGTCTAGGTAAAAACAAAGTTGTCTGTGTACATCCAAGGAATGCAAGATCCTTTCCCCCTTATTTTGTGGATTAGTGAAAAAAGTTGGCAGGTGGAAAGTTTGATTTAAAGCCACTTTGGAAACCACTTTAGGCATGAAAGTGGGATTAGTCCTTAAAGACACCCTATCTTGGTGAAAAATAATATCAGGTTCCACATCCATGAGTGCTTGTAACTCCAAGACTCTCCTGGCTGA